>NC_079189.1:515843665-516484379 GCF_029499605.1 Hyla sarda
ATATTGTCTAAAATTTTGTCTAAAATTTTAGCCTTAACCCCTTAAGGACCAAGCCTATTTTGACCTTAAAGGGGTACTCCGGTGGAAAACTTTTTAATGCCAGAAAGTTAAACAGATTTGTAAATTATGTAAAAAAAGAAAATGGCAGCAGCACACTTGGTCAACAAAATGGAGGCTCTTAGCGCACTTTTTGATCAAAACGTGTCCCCCATCCACCACGCGGAGGTGGCCTCTTATCGGATGGGTCCCTAAACACTCACCTACCTCAGGCTGGGTGACATGTTGGATCCACTAACGATCCAAACCACCTCCTGTGAAAATAGGGGAGGGGATGCACGGCTACAGAGGGAGCCACTCCCCCCAAATTTGCACAGCAAAGAAAAAAAAACTGAAAATGTAGCCAGCACCTAAACCCAATACACGGGTGCACGCTGCTGTGGCAAGTACAAAACATGTAAAAAAAGAAAATGGCAGCAGCACACTTGGTCAACAAAATGGAGGCTCTTAGCGCACTTTTTGATCAAAACGTGTCCCCCATCCACCACGCGGAGGTGGCCTCTTATCGGATGGGTCCCTAAACACTCACCTACCTCAGGCTGGGTGACATGTTGGATCCACTAACGATCCAAACCACCTCCTGTGAAAATAGGGGAGGGGATGCACGGCTACAGAGGGAGCCACTCCCCCCAAATTTGCACAGCAAAGAAAAAAAAACTGAAAATGTAGCCAGCACCTAAACCCAATACACGGGTGCACGCTGCTGTGGCAAGTACAAAACATGTAAAAAAAGAAAATGGCAGCAGCACACTTGTAAATTACTTCTATTTAAAAATCTTAATCTTTCCAATACTTATCAGCTGCTGTATAATGCAGGGAAAGTTATTTTCTTTTTGAATTTCTTTTCTGTCATGATCACAGTACTCTCTGCTGACTCCTCGGTCCATGTCAGGAACTGTCCAGAGCAGGTGAAAATTCCCATAGCAAACATCTGATACCCTGGACAGTTCCTAAAATGGACAGAGGTGTGAGCAGAGAGCACTGTGGTTGTGACAGAAAAGAAATCCCAAAAGAAAAGAATGTCCTCTGTAGTATACAGCCGCTAATAAGTACTGGAAGGATTAAGAATTTTTAATAGAAGTAATTCACAAATCTCAAAAACAAGAGAAGTTGGGCTGGTACTACACACTATCAGTCCTGTATGACGTGTTGGACACTAGTGTGTTTGCTGTATTCGCACTCAATGGAGGTGCAATAACACATAAAGCCTGGAAAGATACAATGTTCAGAGCCAGAAGATGCGCAACTAGTGTGAAACACGTGTCACTCTTACATGTACCTGCACCTGTGACCTGCACACCTGTTTTGTTCAGAGATGAAAATGAAAGCACCGTTAAGAGTAATTGGTGAGTGCAGCTTCATTCCTATCTCTAGTGAACATAATTTACAAATTTGCTTAACTTTCTGGCATCAGTTGATTTAAAAAAAGTGTTTTCCACTGGAGTACCCCTTTACGGACCAGGCCAATTTTCATTTTTGCTCTTATGATTTTTAGAAAGTGTTTTTTGCACTACCAACTATACTTTGTAATAACAATGATTTAATAACATAATCTACTGCAAAGCCAAAATAAATATATTTGTGCAGTGAAATAAAAAATAAATAAAAAACACCATTTTGTTACTTTTGGGGCTTCCGTTTCTGCACAGTGCAATTTTGGGTAAAAGTCACACCATATCTTTATTCTGTAGTTCCATACGGTCACAAGGATATCCAATTCCTGTAGGTTTTGTTTTATTGTGCTACTTTAAAAAAATTATAAATACATGCACCAAAATTAGTATGTTTAAAATTGTCATCTTCTGACCCATATAAGTTTTTTTATTTTTCCGCATGCAATGCCATAGGGGCTAATTTTTGGTCTGTAGTTTTGTCTGTAGTTTTTATTGGTACCATTTTTGTTTTGATAGGACTTTTTGATAACTTTTTATTGTTTTTTTTATGGCATATGAAGGACCCAAAAAATGCACAATTTTGGACTATGGTATTTTTTTACGAGTACGCCATTGAACGTGCAGTTAGCTAGCATTATAATTTAATAGTTAAGACATTTACACACGCGGTGGTACCACTTATGATTATTTTTCTTTTTTATTACATTATTTTATTTAAAAAATGGGAAAGGGGGGGGGGTGATTTAAACTTTTAATAGGGAAGGGTTTAATTTACTTTTATACACTTTTTTTTAGACCCCATAGGAGACTATACCATGCAATCTTCTGATTCCATATACTGATCAATGCTATGCCATAGCATAGCATTGATCAGTGTTCTCAGGGCTCTGCTTCTTTAGCCTGCTGAGGCTTTGAGCAGAGCGCCAAATAGACGATGAAGAGGCTGGTGAGGACCGATTTCACTGCAGATGTCTCGATCAGCTCCACTGAGCTAAGCGGCACTATTAACCCCGCACTTTAGACACCGCGATCAACTTTGTTTGCGGCGTCTAAAGTGTTAATGCCTGCCATTGGCCCAATCGGCGGTGCCCGGCATTAGCCGTGGGTCCTGGCTGCCCGTAGCAGCCAGGACCCACTGGGATTAACCCGTTCTCCACTTGTGAGAATGGTCTAAAACCAGTAAACGGGACCAGGGCGTACAGGAACGATTATAGAATGATTTGAACCCTTTTGCTTTTTGGATTCACTCATGGTTTTGACTTACACATACTGATGCAAAATACTGATTGAAATACTTAAGTGTAATAGTGACCTAAAGGAAATCATCCACATTTTACTTAAACATTAATATCATGTATAATACATAATTCCCTGTTGATTTGTTATTTTATTTTTATTCTAGCTAGGCTGACATTTTACAACATAATTTTAAGCTGTGTCTGGAATAATTCTCTGAGGGAAGTTAAATGAAAGAATCTCAGATTTATAGTGACACTTGCAATGTTATGCTACAGATTTATTATCTTAGTTTTTGGTTTACCTCTGTGAGTTTTGTGAAATTTTCATCACTTAAGTCACTAATTTAATTTTGGAAAATCTTTAGAACGTTAATTATTCACTTTCTCATCATGGGAAAGTAATAATAAAGGATACCAGTCAAGCTGTTTTTCAAGGGACCAATCAGAATATTGTAAAAGCATTTTAATTAAAAAAAAAAATTATAAAAACTTTTAACATATCATAGAGAGATGTAAAAAGTTTTCATCAGTCAAGATTTGGGTGTTTAGACACCACTGATCACTAGAATGAGCCAATGGGGGGTCAATGGTGGTCTGAACACCCAGACCCTGACTAGTCAAAATTTTTAAATGTCTTTATAATAGGTCAAAAGTATTTTTTCAAATTATAGCAATGCTTTAAGTGTTAAGATTCGGTGCATAGATATGGGGGATTTGTAGACATGTGCCCAGAGAACTAGAAGCCCAGGGTGACTCCAACAAGCTATTGTTTGGCTAGATTAGGAAAATATAGAAACTTTGTAGACAATAGCAGCAATATATCCCAGGGGAAGACACGATATGACTCAAGGGACAGCATTCAGGCCCACTCCAGTGGCAACAAGTTATAGAAGAAAAGAGTGGTCTTCACCTCCAGAGGAATAAAATCCCTAATTTTATTAAATCATGTTAAAAAGCCTGTACATGTTGTTCAATAAAAATGTAAGTGAAGCAGGATGTGGGAATAATAAATAAACAACAAAAAAAAAAAAAGCAAATGAAGCACCAACACATTTTGAATTGCAACAGTCCTTACTCATGCCATGACTAAGAACTGTTACAGTTGGAAATGTGTTGAAATTTAATTAGCATTTTTTTTTTATCTACATGTAAAATTTTTAGAAAAAAATTGGATTTTATTTACCCATGGCTTGGGAAAAACCTGACTAAGACAAACCGCACTGCAGTGCATTCTTCAATTGAACAAGCGGATGTGAAAATATATACTTTAACACTCTAGTGACTCTAGTGCCTGTGAGTCTAGTGACTGTAACAACTAAAGTATATCAACCAAATAAATCTGATTTTCTATGACTTACTCTATAACATATAGGACATTACAGCATTTACAGCTGGGCTGTTGCTCTAAAGGGAATTACATATACAAAATATTAAAAGCATAAATCATTTCACAAATTTGCAGCTGTTTAGGAGATCGCTCTCTTGTAATGTCTCTAATATTTCCTACATAAACAACTTTACAGGAAGGAATACCATATTGACTTCATACTATGGGTGGCAGCAATAAAAAAAAAGAAATCCAAAACAGTTCATATCCTAAAACCTTTTTTTCTTTTTTGGAACTTACTAACAAATCTTATTAAAGGATAATATAAAAGTAGTGTTGGGCGTGAATATTCGCATTTCGAATTTTTATCGCGAATATCGCAAATTCGCAAATTTGCAAATATTGCGAATATATTCGCTATATATTCAAAATGACAAATATTCAAATTTTTCGCATATGTGAATATTCGCATATTCCTTCTTTTTACTTGTGGGCCAATTAGAATGATGCAAATACACATGTCATAGGTTATCAACAACATCCCTAGCAACCAATAGTAAAGTTGCCCACCCCCTCGCTGTTTTCTTCCTCGAATACGCGAATATGCGAATATTCACATATGCGAATATAACGAATACGGGAAATTTGCAAATATAAGATGAATATTCGTCTATATATTCGCGAAATATCACAAATTCGAATATGGGGAATGCCACTCATCACTAAATAATAGTTGACTGTAGTAAAATATCTAATGTACCTCAATATGCATCTGGCTATGATGACATTTCCAGCAAGTTTGTATTTTATCACTATGCTTATGTACATTTTCTTTGGATACTCCTGTTTCCTCTCACACCTCAAAAAATAGTTATAGTTTATTGGTTTCATATGTAACTGACAAAGTGTAAAGTATTTGTGTATCTATTCTTGAGATAAGGTGTAGGGGAGACAGGGATCCATTAGAGGATTTACATTCTGTGCTGATCGAAATTAAGAATGGAATTAGGTAGAAAGTTGGCATTTTCACAGCACCTGGTCAATGGATGTAACCCATGATACCAGCTTTGGACTTAAAGACATCAATAAAGTTAATTACTGTGGTTTAGGTTAGGGAACAAGGACTTATGGGAGCACTGTGTGGAAGGATTAAGTGGTTGTCAGAATGGTTATGAGTAATGATGAGTAAATCGTTCCAAATAAATCTGAATTTTACTATATAATTTGGATTAAAGGAAAGCAGTCACCTGTTCACCCACACTAAAACCAATACACCAGGATATTGTGTGGGTAAACAGAAGACCAATGAGGGTCTCTGACTAATATACATACCTTACTTACCTGCAGTACGGCGTCCGGTCCCTCTGAAGATTCTCTTCTTTCTGTGCTGAATTACAGGCTGGAGGTGGGTCCACCGATTGGATTTGAATATTCATGGGCGCTGGTTATGTGAGCACTTAGAAGAGGTGATTCTGTGCATTGCCACTTTAAGTACTTATATTGGAGTAAGCCAGGGATGCTTTATGGTAGCAAATGGTAATAGCTTGGGAAGACCCAAAGGCAAGAAGAGACACTTTCCTGTGCCTGGGGACACAGTTAAATGTCCCCTAGAGCTGATTACAAGAAAGTTGTGCATAGGGTTAATGATGCACTGGATCTTTAGGAAAATAACCCAAATATCATCCAATCCTTTCCTCCTGGGGGATAATCGAGGACAAAGATAAAGCATGAGAAGAAAAGGGTCCAGCACACTTGCCAAAGATTCAACCATTGAGCAAACCGAAGATATTCCATAGTTTTGTGATTTGTGAAAATTCTGATTGGGAAGATACTCCATTCCTCCAAAGCTAGTAACATTATTCCTTCAAAGGGAGCTTCAGAGCTAGCACCTCACAATCTCCAATGGATTAATTCTTCTTGGCTCGAGAGACTTTCTTGGGGAAAAAAAGCTGAATGGTAGACAATTGGGCAATTGAGGCCATGCAGCCGTCCCTATCACTGCTGGTTACTAAGTGCTGCTCTACAGGGTTAAAACAGCAGAAGCAGTGATTTCCAAATTTATATATTTATTTGGGTGAGTAGGAGTGGGCAGGGTAATCATTGTTATTAATTGGAAGGTGTCTGTGGTACCCTGCACCATCGCTGTAGTCTGTCAATGCAGGTATGAGCACTGCACAATGGCCTCTTTAATTGCTGATCTGCGATGGGAGTCAAAACTCTGCACATCTAATATTAATGGACTATTCTGAGGATCAGCCATCAATTTTATGAGGCTGGAGTTAAATGTATGGAAAGTAATATCCTAACTCACTAACTTTTTTGCACCACTACTAACATATTTTGCATATTTATATTGCCAAAGTATAGCATTACTGTGTTGTAGAATTTCCTTTTCCAATCTAAGGGCCCATTCTCACTACCTAAATTCTGAGAAAAAATATTTCACTTGAAAAGTCTGTTACAGCAGCCCCTTATTGTTTTCAATGCAATTGTGCAGCAGAAAATCTGGACGTGTTCATTCTTTCGGCAGAATCCACTCGGAAATGCTTAGTCTGAGCCAGTCCTGGTGTCAATTAATATCGGCGGTCACTGATATCAATTGACACAATATCCGCCTGGAATTTCTCTGGGTGGATATTTTGTAGTGTGAACGGGGCCTAAGGGTTAATTCACATGTACATAATCCACTGATTGCTGCAGATTATGTTGCTACCAATTGACTTCACTGGGT
Source organism: Hyla sarda (assembly GCF_029499605.1). Lineage (NCBI taxonomy): Eukaryota > Metazoa > Chordata > Amphibia > Anura > Hylidae > Hyla > Hyla sarda. Next base: position 515,850,413 of record NC_079189.1, read on the forward strand.
ATGCAGAAAATCCATTAGATCCGCAGCATATTTGATTGTACCCTATCTGTAGATTTCCTCTTATTGTCATCCTATCTTATAGTCGCATTCTTCACCAACCTCAGATGTATTTGTACCAAGATACGTGTTCCCTGTAGACAGAGCTTTTGCATTATGCCTGTTACAGACAAAACTGCGATCTCTAATTTTATTCTAAGCTCCCTGGCTTGCCTCCTAAACAAGCACAAATAAATACATATAAAATGTCAGAAAAATCCAGGTCAATGTGAAATAAGAAATATGTGAGAAACAAGTTACACATTTAATGCCCTTTCAGATTTATCAGCACATAATAAATGACAGGCCTGAAGCCACAAGTTTATAAAGAGCAACCCCTTAGGCACATGCCACGAACACCCAGTCTGTGCTTCCTTTGCAACTTTATAACTATATGTGCATATTAATTCTACTGAAAGTATGAGTAGAAGACTTTACTAGTCACAGAAAACCAACATGATGCAATTCTATTCTGTGTTATTTTCAAATGAATTGTTATGAATTACGTTTTCTATAATACAATGTCCTTTAACCCCTTCCCTTGGCATTTTTTGTTTCACTTCCTCATTTTCTAAGAGCCATAACTTTTTAATTTTGTTTTAACAAAGCCATATGAAGGTCCTGTGGCACAAGTTCTATTTTTAAATGGCACTCTTTATCATATAATGTGTAATTGTGGAGTGAAATGAAAAAAAAAATGCAGCTCTGCCCCTTTTTTGTGGGCTTTCATTTTTACAGCATTTTACAGTAGAGAAAAGACATGTTAACATTATTCTGTGGGTCAGTATGATCGCAGCAGTTCCAGATTTATAGAGATTTTTTTTAAGTTTACTACCTTTAAATACAAAAATAAAAAAAATGGTGGCACTTTGCTTCACCAAATTCTGACCTGTATATCTTTTTTCTATTTCTTTCTAGGGGGTTGTGTGAGGGCTTGTTTTGTAGGGTGAGCTGGGAAGAGCCAATGTGACAAAAAAAAAAAAAAAAGCCCAAATAAACAGAAAATAATAAAATAAAAAAAACAATGATTCTGGCTTTGTTTTTTTTTCAATGTCACAAAGAGAATTTTTTGTGCAAAGCACATTTGCACTTAAATGTGCTACTTTTGGGACGCTATATGATTTTTTGAAGGAAGGCAGTGCTTAAAAGGGTGCTCCGATGAAGTTAAGAAAAATAAAAATGCTCCAAAGCCACCACAATACCTCTTCTGTGTCCCCTGTAGTTATTCATGTTATTTTGCCAGCTCCTGTGGCCCCTGTTGTATCATAAATATAATTTTCCCTTGCTTGCAGCCCATACTACAACTCCCAATTACTTTAGCTCTGTTTGTACTGGGATCTCGACTTTAGTGTTTTTAGCAACATACCCAGAGTCTTATTGCATTTCTGAGTGATGATGGGGTTTTTAAAGCATCATCTTCCTGTAAGATGAACCAGTTCTTCCTAATAATATTGCTAATAGTACGGTTCATAGGAGAGTTTTTTAAAGAGAAAGCAAACCTATTTTTTCTTGCATCATTAGTGAGTTGTTTATATTTCTTTTTAGACAGTAATTAATTCCTGGTTTTAGCTTCAGCTAGTTTGTGTTAACTAAACCCTTCAGTTATGAGGACTTTGAAGTAAACTTTTTCAAAGCCATCAGGAGATTGAACTTAAAAAAATATTTTTCTGGCTTTACTAATAAAAATGTTATCTCAGCATCATGACACCCAATGTAAAATAGGGCTTTTAGGGTTCTCTATTGTAAAAGAATGTACTCAGAGTGAGGTTGATTGTACCCACATGCTAGAGGAATTAGCACTGGCATGGGAGCCTCTTGTTTTATCGCGCACATCTGCACTACTCATAATGCAGATGCTACATGCGTTAAGTTTGCTGGAATAGAGAAAATCTACATATACAAAAACAACGGGCTCAGATACAATAATAAATCTAGGGGTGCTACTGTTATATTAATACACTAACACTACAACACCAATAAAGGGGATACACCATATAGCGCTTACCCAATGTTCATATTACCCAAAAAATTATTTTATTAGTTATTCACAGATTATACACAGCAGACAAAAACATTTAAAAACATCTAAAAGGCATAAAGGCCACTACACAACAGGGGGAGGGGGGCTGCTTTATCTGGATATAGGTGTTTTATCAGTCCCCATAACCTATTCCATAAACCATTACAAATTGTGATGAATAAGGCATAAAAAGCTTTCCTCAGAATAATAGCAATAAGGAAAAAACAACCTGTATTTGGATAACCAATATTAAACTGGGAAAGCAAGGTTAGGGACCACAGATGGAAAATAGTCTAGGCAAGTGCCCCCTAGACTCCACATGTTCCATTGCCCGTCAGCAACTTCCTCAGGAATGTTGTGCCTTATTTCACATACTCTACCTTATATCTACAATCAGATCAAACAAAATAATTAGCAGGAGGAGGTACCTGGTGGTCCATTCATGCATACGTGCTAGAACACCAAAAACGCTCGCTAGTACTTCCGGGTATTCCCCGATTCACATCCGTTCTATCTTGCTACTCACGTGCTTGCGCTATCGCATCTCATGCGCCTGCGCTTTCAAGTCCACCTCCATTCACCAGCATCTGCGCCTGCGCCTCAGTTACTTACTGCGTCTGCTTGAAACCATCCATTCATCCCGTTCCTATGGTCCTTTCAGTCTATCTTAGTACATCAATATACTATAGTACAATACCCTGCAAGCAACTGTGATGTGCACACTATACATAATTATAGATTTATAGATGGTCTTAACCCAATAATAGCACACAAGCATAGTGTGTTCATTTGTAGTTCTGCATATATATATATATATATATATATATATATATATATATATATATACATTCATTCAGTCTGATGTTACATATTATTCCTAAGTTTACATATAATACATCTTGTTCATAAATTTGCAATTACATAGTCTAATAATGCGTATACTTAGTCTTAAATACCATATCATCTAATGATACGTATACCATATTTTGGCACTTAGTTTTATATACCATATCCTAGATCATATGTCAAACCTTGGAACTATAGTCACAATAGTTACTCCAGCATGTTCTTAAATATTACCGTGACAAGAGACCTCAGAGCAACCCTCTGCACTTCGTCCAAATTAACATAAGCTAAACCCTAAAACACAAAACAATTCTTTGTATAATCCCTAGATATTACTATGCATACTGATCCACCATACAAAAGAAACATTTATATACCCATGAACGCAAAACAGAGTCCTACTCCCAACATGTCATGAAGAAAACTAGTCACATCTAGTATATAAATAAACATCCCAAATCTTCATTTAGTCATATATAGCCACCATATTCCCCATTACTATAATTTCTATCCTTTTATATATTTATAATTTTTGCATAAGCATAAAGTGCAAAGTGAATCAAAAAGTGAAGTGCAAAATCCCATGTGTACACGTATACCTCACACCATATATCACACAATATGATAAGGATGAAATCCACGATAATACCATTATGTCATACTGTATGTAAAAGGCAACAATACTATCATATCATGTATACAACCATCAAATCATGTCATGACCCATGCACTCACCTCCAAACATCAGATCATGTCATAATCCATGCATACCACCAACATATTGGATCACAGGTACCTCCTCCTAAACACTAAAATATATCTATGTACATCCCAAATTTGTATTTGTCCTAAATATCTAGAACAATTGAATCAATGCCATATAAATCACCAATACAATAAATTATGCATCTTAACGGGGGGGGGGGGGGGGCTTTTACATACAAAAATATATACCCATAGGTTTCCCTATCTACAGTAGCAGTGTTGGTTCCATACCCACTTCTTTCTCAAGGAAAAAGAAAACCCTATGTGGAGACAGTCCAGGAGCAACAAAGTTGTCTTTGAATCAAAGTCCCAATCTCAACTAAATTAATTTTCTTATCATGGCTATACGTCAAAACTTCATCTATAGTCCATGATATGTATCACAATGCAGCAAATCCCATAATCCTGCATGCCATTTATCCACATACCTGTCCAGAGCCACTCATATATAGAGTCAGAGAACATCTTCACTGTAGAGCATATCAAGGCCAAGGAAGATCCACACCTCTTCGTCACTTTGTCACCATTAGACTAGGGCAGCATATGTGATCCTGATGTCCAAACAGTACATATGTCCAAATAAAGGCCCAATGTGTATAACATATCCACACATCTCCAATGAGGACCACACATGTTCAATGGGGACCGACTTTTAAAGATATCTTGCTGTCGTCCCGTATGTCTCACACAGAATAGATAACATAGGCATCAAGGCAATCCCCCATGCACATCAGCAAAGGATCCTAGAAATCCAGTGAACAGAAGTTCCTCATTTAGACTCCATGGTGCCTCTGTTCTTAGGTAATAGATCCACTTCGACTTAGCTTGGAGCAATTTTTTAATAACAGGTCCGCCTCTAATTTTTGTCACTATTCTTTTGAGGCCCACTACATGTAAGCCATCCGGCTTTCCTGCGTGCTATTTCAAAAAATGGCCTGTGTTGTCTTGCAGTTGATATATCTTCTCAGAGTGTATTCTCGCCCATCACCTTGGTTCACAAAACGCTCTGTGGGTATCATATACTGGCATACATTGCAGCCACCGCACGGAAAGGATGCCTTCAATTTCACTCCTCTTCCAAGGCTCTCAGTGGGTCTTTGGAAATGGCTACTGGAGAGTATACCTTTTAAATTTGGTGCTCGTCTCGCCACCAACAAGGGGGACTCAGAAATCACTCTACAAATCTTATTGTCTGACCGCAAAATATTCCAATTTTGTTGGAGGATTGTCCTCAAACCATCCCACTGGTTATTATACGCTGTCACAAATCTTAGGGTGTCATCCCTCTTTTTCCTTGCTCTTTTGCTTAATTTTAGCAATACCTGATGCTCCGAGCCATGGGCTCTTTAGTATGCTTTTGAAAATGTTCTCTTTGGGTAGCCCCATTCATGAAATCTGGAAGTAAGCTCCAATGCTTCCTTTTTATATCTTTAGTACAATTGCACTTCACCCTTAAAAATTGTCCAACCGGGATCCCACGTCTGGTGTTCTCAGGATGAAGTGAGGTATAATGTAAGAGACGATATGTAGCTGTCTTTTTTTCAGTACAGTTTAGTCATCAATCGATCATCTTTCTTGAAAATATGAAGGTCCAGGAATTCGGCTGTGTCTGTATGAAGTCATTTTCCTTTTTAGTATTCGTGCCTGATTCTGATTCTGTCCAGTAAATGTGATAATTTCCGTTGGAATGTTGCTGTCGAGTCCATGGGCAGCCTCTGATAATATTGCCTGTAGTTCAGCTGCCTATCCGCTTCCTTCATGTATTGGTCCACTGGCCAGAGGACAACATTCCCCCCTTTGTCTACTTCCCCCCTTTGTCTGCTTCTTTAATTAAGAACTCATCACCATTCTGTAGATTCTTCAAAGCCCGTCATTCTTCCCAAGGGAGATTTTGACCTCACTTTCATCCAGCAGTTCTATAAGATCACATAATACTTGTTGGTCATCAGTTTCCACATCATTGAGGAGCAAAAGTTGGGAATAGAGCAGCTTCAAAGTCAATTTCCTCTTTGTCACTTTGTCACCATTAGACTAGGGCAGCATATGTGATCCTGATGTCCACACAGTACATCTGCCCAAATAAAAGCCCAATGTGTATATCATATCCACACATCTCCAATGGGAACCCCACATCTTCAATGGGGACAGGCTTTTAAAGATATCTTGCTGTCATCCCGCATGTCTCATTTATAGGATAGATAACATAGACATCAAGGCAATCCCCCATGCACATCAGAAAAGGATCTATTGCAAGTGAATATAAATTGATTAGGACAGATATAAATTACATATATACATCTCATGGGTACTCACCAGAAAATTCAGTATATAAATTGATTAGAACACATATAAGTGCATATATACTTCTCATGGATACTTACCAGAGTATTCAGTATAAAAACGTGTCATAATAGATCAGACATATATCATACAACAATAATCATAGTAATATTGACTGAAAAGCTTATTCTATAGTACCCCACTACGTCCATATCAACCTACCTATGCTCTACTCACTGGAGAGACAGAGTGTGAGACAATTGTATTGTGATCACTGCAACCCCACATAGTGTAGTTGTGTGCTTCCCACCTATATGTGTGTGATGACCTATAAGTGATGTGTGTAACATTTATGTGCAGTGCATACACCCAATATAATGTGTGTCCCATATTGTGTGATGGACCCCCTCCCCATATACCAATTATACTATGTGTTACCCCATAATAACACTATAAACTATGTGTACCCCACTAATTACACCCCCCTACAAATTATAACTCAACTACAATCATAAGTGTTGTGATACCCTAACCATATAAATTATACATAAGGAAGAGAATGTACAACACTCCTTAGGAAGGCACAAGGCACAACACTCCTTAGGAAGTTGCCGATGGGCAACGGAACGCGTGGAGTCTAGGGGAGCACCTGCTTGGTCTATTTTCAATCTGTGGTCCCTAACCTTGCTTTCCCAGTTTAATATTGGTTATCCAAATACAGGTTGTACCTTTATTCATTCTATCATTCAGAGGAAAGCCTTTTATGCTGTATTCATCCCAATTTGTAATGGTTAATGGAATAGGTTATGGGGACTGATACAATACCTATATTCAGATAAAGCAGGTGTCCTGTGAGGGGTTCTGAAAAAAAAAAGGTCTGAAATATTAAAACATATAATTCCTGATCCTGTATAGTGAATGGCATTAAAAGAGTAGTCTAGTAAAAAAAAATAACTCATACCCTATCCAAGCAGTTTGCTTGAAGCTGACATCTGACCCCCGCAGGAAGCCGCGGCGGCACATCCCCTCCATGTATCTCTATGGTTTACATAGAGGGGCATGTCAACCGGCGCTCCGTGTGGGGGTCGGCGCGCCCCCTGCCAACAGACTGCTGGGACCCCGTGCAAGGGATCTACAACTTATCACCTATCCTTGGATAGGGGATAAGTTATTTTTCACCAGACAACTCCTTTAACATATAAAATATCATATGCCAGACCTGCTGATTTCTGGTCACATCATAAATCAGAAAAATTATAAGTGATTAAAAATGGTGCCTATAAAAACTACAGATCACAGCACAAAAAATGATCCCACAAACAGCCCCATATACAGAAAAATTATTATGTTATAGAGGTAAAAGAAGTCAGTTTTAAGCACACTCACTTTGTTAAAAAAAATTACTTTGTAAAAAAAAAAAAAAATACAATAATACAAATAACTGTGTAAACATGGGTTTTGTTTTAATCAAATTTGCCCACAGAATAATGAAAACATGCCGTAAAAGTTAAAATGAAATTATCCAAAAGATGCTAAATTTCATAAAAAACAAATATTGTATTTAGCTTTGATGTAAATTTAATGGTAAAATGAAAAGTGTTATTATAAAGTTCAATTGGTCACGGACAAAACAAACCCTCATATGGGGTGGAAAAAAAAGAGTTATGGCTCTTAAATGGCTCTGCCTGTATCTGTTTCATGCTGCCAATGGTTTCTGCAGATTGAAACAAGTGACACGTTCTCTGTCCACGGTACTATATAACATACATTAATTAGGAAAATGTTCAGGCAAAAATATAGTAAAAATACAATATGCTGCTTTATAGACAAATTGATCGGTGTATATAAAAAAGTGGTAGTCATTTACAGAGTTAAAGGGGTACTCCAGTGGCAAACAAATGTTTTCAAATCAAGTGGTGCCAGAAATTTTAACAGATTTGTAAATGATTTCTATTTAAAAATCTTAATCATTCTAGTACTTATCTGATACTGTATGCTCCAGAGGAAGTTGTGTAGTTCTTTCCAGTCTGACCACAGTGCTCTCTGCTGAAAATCTGTCCTTGTCAGGAACTGACCAGAGCAGGAGAGGTTTGCTATGGAGATTTGATCCTACTCCTGACAGAGGTGATAGCAGAGAGAGCTGTGCTTAGACAGAAAAGAAATATACAACTTCCTCTGGAGCATACAGCAGCTAATAAGTACTGAAAGGATTAAGATTTTTTTAAAATAAGTAATGTATAAATCTCTTTAACTTTCTGGCACTAGTTGATTTGAAAACATTTTGTTTTTCATCCGGATTACCCCTTTAAGTCCTAAATACAGGTTGTTGAGTCCATATTAAAGACACAGTGCCCGACCTGAAAACTGTCAGTCCAGCTCATCAGACCTGTGGTTAGGCCAGGAATTGTAGAGGTAATATGGAAGCATAAATGTGGTTGTATTATGCCCATGTGAAACCGGCCTTAGAAAAGTTGAGGCTGAAACAGTTTTTTAAACTAAAGAAACAATGTAGAGACAGAAGTATGTGAAATGGGCTCAGCCAAAAGAAATGATTGTACATGACAAATAACAACATACTTCACAAAGCTCCTGCACTGGCAGGCATTTAGTATCAGTAGAATTACAGGGATTCAGCCATCTCCTTCTTTTCAGATCACTAACGTTCATCTTTTAATCTCTACTGATGCACATTGTGATTACACCTCCAAAGATGTAATGTCGGAGAAACATTAGGTATGTTCACATGAAACACATGAACCATTTCAGATTAGGAGAAATCCACTATTTTATGGATTTTAAACCAGTCCATTAACTTTGCATTGCAGAAAACTAGCAGGTTGGGTTTTTAATTGAATGGGTTTGCACTTTGAAGTCTTCTATAATACTTGCTGTCTCAAGTAAGAACAATAGAAGTTAATTTTATTGTGTTCTACAAACTATAATAATGTAGGGTTTGAACATTTTCTTATGATTAATAAGCAGGAGCGATTCATTCATTGCTATAGCATATACGGTTACCCTGCCATCCTTGTCTCTAAGCATCTGATCACTCAACCAGCTATGGCTAATTCGGAAACAATAGAGTAAAGTTACCTTTCGGTGAGTTTTATACTGCTTGTAATAAAGAGCAATGATGTCATTAGTTCTTTCTTTTTCTTTTTGGTCTCTTTTGGGATCTTTTTGTCAAGTGCACTGTATTCCAGAACTCTAAGTTTATGAGTTTTACACTATTGTCATGTTGGGTCACATACTAATGTATGTCTTTTTAAGCATTTAAAATAGCCTTGCATTTCATGTGTTTTTAACCCATTGATGCTAATTTTGGCAGCAACTTTTTCACTTCCACAACCGTAACTTAAAAAAAAAAAAATTGTTGGCAAAGCCATATGAGGGCTTGTTTTTTAGGATAAGTTGTACTTTTTAAAAAGGGTACTCTGAAAGAGTTTATTTTTTTTTAAATCAACTGATGCCAGAAAGTTGTTTAGATTTGAAAATTACTTCTGTTTAAAAATCTTAATCCTTACAGTACCTATTAGCTATTGTATGCTCCTGAGGAAGTTGTGTAGTTCTTTTCAGTCTGATCACAGTGCTCTCTGCTGACACCTCTGTCCGTGTCAGGAACTGTTCGCAGCAGGAGAGTTTCACTATGTAAGTTTGCTCCTGCTTTGGAGCGTTCCTTGTTTTTACGCTGCTCACCAAGCGCTAAAACTGGCTTGTTATTAAATTAAAATGATACCAGATTTGTATAGGTTCACTACTTAAAAAAAAAAAATTAAAAACTGTGTGCTGTGTGGAAATTAATTTGTTGCACCATGATTGCATGACTGAATTTGACTATTAGATTGATATTTATGAATAATTTTTTTCATCAATGTAATGTAACAAAAAATAAAAAAAAGATGCAGTTCTGGTATTTTTTTCAGTTTATATGGTTCACCGTGCAGTATCCCAGGTTTGGACTATGTAAAATAGGAAAACGTTAAGGGTGTCCGGCATGGAAAAAGCAACCAGTGTTAGGCGGCTGCTGCCAAGGCAAAATAAAAAAAATAATGGGGTGCATCAAAAGGGGCATAGATGTCCACAAAAAGGAAATAATTCTATCACTGTACAAATCACTAGTCAGACCACAAATAGAATTCTGTGTACAGTATTGGACATCCATGTACATGAAAGATATAGTGGAGCTGGAGAGGGTTCAAATACGGGCAACCAGGGTAATACAGGAAATGGGAGGACTACAGTACCCAGAAAGATTATCAGTATTAGAGTTATTTAGTTTATAAAAAAAACTGTTTAGGGGTGACCAAATAACTAAGTAGATCAGGGGGCAGGATTGTATCTATAACAAGGGGGCATCCTCGACGTTTAGAGGAAAGAAGGTTTCTACAACAGCACAGGCGGAGTTCTTTACTGTAAGAGCAGTGAGACTTTGGAACTCCCTGCCAGAGGAAGTGGTCACGGTGAACTCAATAAAAGAGATCAAAAGTGGCTTGGACAAGTTTATGGTCAGTAATAACATTACCGGTTATGGGTAATAGGAATAGAAGGTTTCCACAGGGATTTATTCTGCCAAATTTAGAGTAAGTAAGGAATTCCCTACTTCAAAGGAACCCCCCCCCCCAACCCCCCAATCTTGGTATGTAGCAACTGGCAACAGCCTCCTAAAAATTTTGGCCTTCCTCTGGATCGGGATTTAGGTTGAACTTGATGGACTCTTTTCTTTTTCAACTACTAAACTATGTTGCTATGTTATATTCTAATAGTTCAGATAATTCTGCTCATGGTGATGACTAGAATGCTTGGGAGCTTTTGTTACATTTTTCATTTGGAAAACGGGAAAAGAGGGTAATTTGAATTGACATTTTTTTTACAACAATTTTTTAAAACTTTTTTTTAGTCCCCCTAGGCAACTTGTATGAGCAATTACTCAACTGATCATACTCATCAATGTAATACAATTGTATTACGTTAATCAATGTAATGGGTGATCTGCTAGTACATCATGCTTAAAGCAGACTGTAGAAACAGATCAGTGATTGCAGGCTTAGTAAAGCCAATCCAACCTTCTATACCACAAACAATGCACACCACTGCCAGCTTTGATATACAGTCAGCTATATACAGTAAGTAGTTAACTGCTGAATGCAGTTGGTAGGTGCCAGGTATGGAATGGACTCAGAACCTCTGGCCCACTTCATTCACCAGTGACATCATAGTGCATTTAGAGGTTAAAGTCCTATATAATCATAAATAAAAGAACTATAAAAAAGAATGTGGGATGGAACAAACAGAAATCACATCATTTTGAGGGATTTTTGGGAGTTCTGTTTTCACTGTGTAATAAAAGTGATAGCTTAACTTTAATCTACATGTTGGAATAATTATGATGATATCAAGTTTATACAGTTTTGAATGTGTTTTCTTTCTTTTAGGGTAGGGTCACACATAGTGTAATCCGCTGTGCAGGAGGAAATATGCTGTATATTTTCCTGTGAGCAGACACACAGGACTACCCATGGTAGCCCTGTGTGTGCAGTAAGGTTTCAATGTGGGCTAAGCATGCCCACATGACTAGTATGAATATTCACATTTATAATTTGTGAATATAATCGTGAATATTGTAAATTCGCGAATATTGCAAATATATTCGCTGTATATTCAAAATTACGAATATTCACTTTTTTTCCATATATATTTGCATATTCCTTCTTTTCACTTGTGGGCCAATTAGAATGATGCAAATACACTTGTCAGATGTTATCAACAACATCCCTAGCAACCAATAGTAAAGTTACCCACCCCCTCACTGTTTTCCTCCTCGAATATGCGAATATTACCAATACGCAAAATTTGTCTATATATTCGCAAAATATCGCGAATTCGAATATGGCCAATGCCGCTCATCATTACACATGACTATGATGTGCTGGGTCCTCCTCCAAGCCTCACTGTCCACACAGGGTGTCTGCAGGTAGCACCGTATGTCTGCTCATAGGAAAATATTCAGCGTATTTCCTGCTGCACAGCGGATTTTCAGCCACTTGAAATACACAATTTGTGACCCTACCTTTACAGAATGAAAAATAAACAAAGGGTTTCTTTATTTGTTTTTGTTAGATTTTGCTAGACTAGTATTGCCAAATTCAGAGACCCATATCTCTTTATATTCAATTAATGGAACTTTGTGAGGGCTTGTTTTTTGTAGGTTATAGTTTTTATTGGTACCCTGTCTCAGTATGACTGCTTAGATGATGAGGTTGCTACTGCGTACTCATTTATATACACCTAACCCACTTTTCATTGACAGCGGGCACAAAGGCGGTGAAGAAGAGAAGAGTTGGCTAACCATGGACTCTTGCCATGTTAGGGGAACACTCTTTGGACACTAGAGCTTCATTACCATATTAACAAAAAGGCGTAAATATTTCAGGGCTATGGGCTATGTAAACAACAAAACGCTATATCTAGTCGTGGGCTTATTTAACCCTTTGCTGCTGACAGGTCCACTTTCAACAGCCAGGATCGGTGTAGTCATTGAAAATGCTGGAGGAGGACATGCAGGCCACTCCTGAAAACCAAGGGTCAAATTAATCACAACCTGTGCAGAGGAAAAGTGGAGCAGTTGCCTATAGCAACCAATCAGATTGTCACAATCTGATTGGTTGCTCTAGACAGCTGCTCCACTTTTCTCTGAACAGGTTTTATTTAATCTCCTCCAAGTGATTATAAAGTATATCACAAAGTAGTTTCATGAAACTTTTCTACAGCTTCAACATATGTACCCCATATAGTTCTACTGAAATAAATGGAAATCTTCATTGATGATTTGTGATTTACATTTGGCTCTTCAGAACCATGGGGGCCTTAGTGTTATAGCAATAAATCGTTGGCTTAGTACAGCACCCATTAGAGTTATAATAGGTTGGCTGGATGCATACTGTGATTTTTAGGTGATTTGGATTGTTTTGCAAAAATATTTTCTTGCATTTCTTCATTAAATATGTGCTTTCTGTCTTGCACCACAGTATGCAGAGGGTTAATGTTTTTTTGCATTACATTGTATTTCCTTTTTTCATTTACAGCTGAATGATTGATTTGGTCACATGCAGACTTCTGGCCATTATATTCCATTATATATTAAAGGGGTACTCCACTGGAAAACAATGTATATATATACCGTATTTATCGAGGTATACCACGCACCGGCCTATAACACGCACCCTCATTTTACCAAGGATATTTGGGTAAAAAAAGTTTTTTACCCAAATATCCATTGTAAAATGAGGGTGCGTGTGTGCGCGTGTATACCCCGATACACCCCCAGGAAAGGCAGGGGGAGAGAGGCTATCGCTGCCGGCTTCTCTCCCCCTGCCTTTCCTGGGGTCTAGAGCCCTGCTGCCGGCCCTTCTCTCTCCCTGGCTATCGGCGCCGCTGCCCGTTCTGTCCCCCTGACTATCGGTGCCGGCGCCCCATTGCCGGCGCCGACAGCCAGGTGGAGAGAAGCGTGCCAACAGCCAGGGGGAGAGAAGGGGCAGCGGCACCCATTGCCGGCGCCGCTTCCCCGTTGCCTCCCCCCATCCCCGGTTGCATAATTACCTGTTGCCGGGGTCGGGTCCGTGCTGCTTCAGGCCTCCGGCATGCGTCCCCTGTGTCGTTGCTATGCACTGCACGGCGCGGCGCACTGACGTCATGCGCCGCGCTGTGCAGCGCATAGCAACGACGCAGGGGACGCACACCGGAGGCCTGAAGCAGCGCGGACCCTACCCCGGCAACAGGTAATTATGCAACCGGGGATGGGGGGAGGCAACGGGGCAGCGGCAATGGGTGCCGCTGCCCCTTCTCTCCCTCTGGCTGTCGGCGCCGCTTCTCTCCCCCTGGCTATCGGCGCTGGCAATGGGGCGCCGGCACCGATAGTCAGGGGGACAGAACGGGCATCTGCGCCGATAGCCAGGGGGAGAGAAGGGCCGGCAGCAGGGCTCTAGACCCCAGGAAAGGCAGGGGGAGAGAAGCGTGTTATACGCCAATAAATATGATATATATATAGCAACACACTACAGAATACAGCAGCAAACTGCTAGCACAAAGATATAGATGAAACATGAGTATATAGAAAAAACATGAGTATATAGATAGAACATGAAAAGCTATACAGCTGTAATGCAATAAATGAAGATATGAAATTATGAAATTATGAGGTACATAGCTTGCAAATTTGGCGCCAAATAGCGTGGACCGTCCCACCACGGTAAGGTGACCTCATTCTGGGACGGACCCTACACTGTGAATATGCCTCTGTGTGAACAGTACAGCAGGCATTGCAAGGTCTGAAACATCCAAGGCACCTAATATACACCTAATAGAGGTGGGTGGGGTGCAGGAGCCAACATGGAGGTAGCCACTCCCCCGTATGTGTAATACAACCAAAGAATGAGGTCACCTTACCGTGGTGGGACGGTACACACTATTTGGCACCAAATTTGCAAGCTAAGTACCTCATAATTGTCACGATTCGGCTGGCTGGAGGTGGATCCTCTGTGCCAGAGAGGGATTGTCGTGGACCGTGTCGGTGGACCGGTTCTAAGTTGCTACTGGTATTCACCAGAGCCCGCCGCAAAGCGGGATGGTCTTGCAGCGGCGGTAGCAACCAGGTCGTTTCCACCGGCAACGGCTAAACTGCTGAGTTAAGCGCGGTACAAGGGAGTAGACAAGAGCAAGGTTGGACGTGGCAGAAGGTCAGGGCAGGCAGCAAGGATCGTAGTCAGGGGCAACGGCAGGAGGTCTGGAACACAGGCTAGGAACACACAAGGAAACGCTTTCACTGGCACAATGGCAACAAGATCCGGCAAGGGAGTGCAGGGGAAGTGAGGTATAAGTAGGGAAGTGCACATGTGAAGGTACTGATTAAAACCTCATGCGCCAATCAGTGGCACACCGGCCCTTTAACCCCTTAACGACGCAGGACGTATATTTACGTCCTGCGCCGGCTCTCGCGATATGAAGCGGGATCGCGCCGCGATCTCGCATCATATCGCGTCGGTCCCGGCGCTAATCAACGGCCGGGACCCGCGGCTAATACCACACATCGCCGATCGCGGCGATGTGCAGTATTAACCCTTTAGAAGCGGCGGTCAAAGCTGACCGCCGCTTCTAAAGTGAAACTGAAAGTATCCCGGCTGCTCAGTCGGGCTGTTCGGGACCGCCGCGGTGAAATTGCAGCGTCCCGAACAGCTGATCGGACACCGGGAGGGCTCTTACCTGCCTCCTCGGTGTCCGATCGACGAATGACTGCTCCGTGCCTGAGATCCAGGCAGGAGCAGTCAAGCGCCGATAATGCTGATCACAGGCGTGTTAATACACGCCAGTGATCAGCATAGGAGATCAGTGTGTGCAGTGTTATAGGTCCCTATGGGACCTATAACACTGCAAAAAAAAGTAAAAAAAAAAGTGTTAATAAAGGTCATTTAACCCCTTCCCTAATAAAAGTTTGAATCACCCCCCTTTTCCCATAAAAAAAATAAAACAGTGTAAAAAAATAAAAATATAAACATATGTGTTATCGCCGCGTGCGTAAATGTCCGAACTATAAAAATATATCATTAATTAAGCCGTACGGTCAATGGCGTACGCGCAAAAAAATTCCAAAGTCCAAAAAAGCGTATTTTGGTAACTTTTTAGAACATTAAAAAATGAATAAAAAGTGATCAAAAAGTCAGATCAAAACAAAAATCATACCAATAAAAACTTCAGATCACGGCGCAAAAAATGAGTCCTCATACCGCCACATACGTGGAAAAATAAAAAAGTTATAGGGGTCAGAAGATGACGTTTTTAAACATATAAATTTTCCTGCATGTAGTTATGATTTTTTCCAGAAGTGCGACAAAATCAAACCTATATAAGTAGGGTATCATTTTAACCGTATGGACCTACAGAATAATGATAAGGTGTAATTTTTACCGAAATATGCACTGCGTAGAAACGGAAGCCCCCAAAAGTTACAAAATGGCGTTTTTTTTTCGATTTTGTCGCACAATGATTTTTTTTTCCGTTTCGCCGTGCATTTTTGGGTAAAATGACTAATGTCACTGCAAAGTAGAATTGGCAACGCAAAAAATAAGCCATAATATGGATTTTTAGGTGGAAAATTGAAAGGGTTATGATTTTTAAAAGGTAAGGAGGAAAAAACGAAAGTGCAAAAACGGAAAAACCCTGAGTCCTTAAGGGGTTAAATTGCAAAGACCCGGCGCGCGCGCGCCCTAAGGAGCGGGGCCGCGCGCGCCGTGACAGCACAGACGGGGAACGGGTCTGGTAAGCGAGTCGGGATGCGCATCGCGAGCGGGCGCGTCTCGCATAGCGAATCGCATCCCGGCTGGGAACATTATCGCAGCGCTGCGAATAGGAGTAACGCTGTGAGCGCTCCGGGGAGGAGCGCGGACCCGGAGCGCTCGGCGTAACAGTACCCCCCCTCTTGGGTCTCCCCCTCTTTTTGGAACCTGAGAATTTGAGGACAAGATTCTTGTCCAGGATGTTGTCCTCAGGTTCCCATGATCTCTCCTCTGGGCCGCAATTCTCCCAATCAATCAAAAACATTTTTTTACCTCTGACCGTCTTGGATGCCAGAATTTCTTTCACCGAAAAAACGTCAGAGGACCCGGAAACTGGAGTGGGAGAAACAACTTTGGGTTAAGGATGAGTGGTTTGAGTGGTTTAAGGAGAGAGACATGGAAAGCATTGGGAATACGGAGAGAAGGAGGAAGAAGGAGTTTGTAAGAGACAGGGTTGATTTGGCACTTGATTTTGAAAGGACCAAGATAATGTGGTCCCAGTTTATAACTGGGGACACGAAAGCGGACATACTTGGCGGAGAGCCATAATTTGTCTCTGGGAGAAAAAAATGGGGGGAATTCTTCTTTTCCTATCAGCATGTTTTTTCATCCGGGATGAAGCCTGTAAGAGAGAATTTTGAGTCTCTTTCCATATGGTGGAGAAGTCCCGAGTCACCTCATCAACAGCGGGCAAACCAGAGGGCATGGGAGTGGGAAGGGGGGGAAGAGGGTGACGGCCGTACACCACGAAGAATGGGGATTTAGCGGAAGATTCAGAGACTCTGAAATTGTACGAGAATTCGGCCCATGGTAGAAGATCTGCCCAGTCATCCTGGCGGGAGGAAACAAAATGTCGCAAATAGTCACCCAGAACCTGATTAATTCTTTCTACTTGCCCATTGGATTGGGGATGATAAGAAGACGAGAAGTTTAATTTGATTTTGAGCTGATTACAGAGGGCCCTCCAGAATTTAGACACAAATTGAACGCCTCTATCCGAGACGATATGCGTGGGCAGCCCGTGAAGGCGAAAAAATGTGTATAAAAAATTGTTTCGCCAACTGAGGCGCAGAAGGAAGACCTGGAAGAGGGATAAAATGTGCCATCTTGGAGAATCGATCAACGACCACCCAAATAACTGTGTTGCCATGTGATAAAGGTAAGTCAGTAATAAAGTCCATACCAATCTGAGACCATGGTCGTTCAGGAACAGGCAGAGGATGGAGGAGACCAGCAGGCTTCTGGCGAGGGGTCTTGTCCCGGGCACAGACTGTACAAGCCCGCACGAAATCAACAACATCAGCTTCCAGGGTAGGCCACCAATAAAATCGAGAGATGAGCTGGATGAATTTTTTGATGCCAGCATGGCCTGCGAGGTGTGAGGAGTGTCCCCACTTGAGAATCCTGAGGCGCTGGCGTGGAGAGACGAAGGTCTTCCCTGGAGGAGTTTGTCTGATGGAAGCTGGAGAAGTGGAGATCAGACAGTCCGGAGGAATAATGTGTTGAGGGGAAGCTTCCACTTCAGAGGCCTCCGATGAACGAGAGAGGGCATCCGCCCTAATGTTCTTGTCAGCAGGGCGAAAATGAATTTCAAAGTTAAAACGGGCAAAGAACAACGACCACCTAGCCTGGCGAGGGTTCAGCCGTTGGGCAGACTGAAGATAAGAGAGATTCTTGTGATCAGTGTATATAATAACTGGATATTTTGATCCCTCCAGCAGGTGCCTCCATTCCTCAAGCGACAATTTTATGGCCAGTAGTTCTCGATCACCAATAGAGTAGTTTTTTTCCTGCCGGAGAGAAGGTCCTAGAAAAGAAACCACAAGTAACAGCATGCCCGGAATAATTTTTTTGTAGGAGTACTGCTCCAGCTCCCACCGAGGAGGCGTCTACCTCCAGCGAGAAGGGCTTAGATGGATCAGGTCTGGAGAGTACGGGAGCAGAAGAAAAGGCAGTCTTGAGATGATTGAATGCGTCTTCCGCTTGAGGAGGCCAGGACTTAGGGTTGGCGTTTTTCTTGGTTAGGGCCACGATAGGAGCCACAATAGTGGAAAAGTGCGGAATAAATTGTCTGTAATAATTGGCAAAACCCAAAAAACATTGGATAGCACGGAGTCCGGAGGGGCGTGGCCAATCCAATACGGCTGATAGTTTATCTGGGTCCATTTGTAGTCCCTGGCCAGAGACTAAGTATCCTAGGAAGGGAAGAGATTGACATTCAAAGAGACATTTTTCCATTTTGGCATATAATTGATTGTCCCGAAGTCTCTGAAGAACCATGCGGACATGCTGGCGGTGTTCTTCTAGGTTAGCAGAAAAAATCAGAATATCGTCTAGGTAAACCACAACACAGGTATATGGAAGATCACGAAAAATTTAATTTACAAAGTCTTGGAAGACGGCAGGGGCGTTGCAAAGCCCAAAGGGCATAACCAGATATTCAAAGTGTCCATCTCTGGTGTTAAATGCGGTCTTCCACTCGTCCCCCTCCCTGATGCGGATGAGATTATATGCACCTCTTAAGTCCAGCTTGGTAAAGATGTGGGCGCCTCGTAGGCGTTCAAAGAGTTCCGAGATAAGAGGTAGGGGATAGCGTTTTTTTACAGTGATTTTATTAAGTCTGCGGTAATCAATGCAAGGGCGTAAGGAGCCGTCTTTTTTGGAAACGAAAAAAAATCCAGCTCCGGCAGGGGAGGAAGACTTGCGGATAAACCCCTTTTTTAAATTCTCTTGGATGTACTCCGACATGGCTTGTGTTTCCGGAGCAGACAGAGGATAGATTCTGCCCCGGGGTGGAGTAGTACCAGGGAGGAGGTCAATAGGACAGTCATAAGGCCTGTGAGGAGGCAAAGTCTCTGCTTGTTTTTTGCAAAAAACATCAGCATAATCCAGATAAGCCTTGGGGAGACCAGATATCGGAGGAACCACAGGGTCTTGACTGACAGTACAGGGAGCAGGTTTAAGACAGTCCTTGTGGCAAGAAGTACCCCAGTTCTTGATTTCCCCGGTGGTCCAATCGAGGGTTGGGGAATGACGTTGAAGCCACGGTAATCCAAGAAGAATTTCCGAAGTGCAGTTAGAGAGGACCAGAAATTCAATTTTTTTGTGATGGGGTCCGATGCACAATAAGAGGGGTTCCGTGCGGTAACGCACAGTACAGTCCAATTTTTCATTATTAACAGAGGCAATGTAGAGGGGTCTGGCGAGACTGGTCACCGGGATGTTGAACCTGTTGATGAAAGAGGCCAAAATAAAATTTCCTGCAGATCCGGAATCCAAGAAGGCCATAGCTGAGAAGGAGAAGGTAGAAGAAGAAATCCGCACAGGCACAGTAAGACGTGGAGAAGCAGAGTTCACATCAAGAGCTGTCTCACCTTTGTGCGGAGTCAGCGTGCGTCTTTCCTGACGTGGAGGTCGGATAGGACAATCCTTCAAGAAATGTTCGGTACTGGCACAGTACAGGCAAAGGTTCTCCATGCGGCGTCGTGTCCTCTCTTGAGATGTCAAGCGAGACCGGTCAACTTGCATAGCTTCCACGGCGGAAGGCACAGGAACGGATTGCAGTGGACCAGAGGAGAGCGGAGCCGGGGAGAGAAACCGCCTCGTGCGAACAAAGTCCATATCCTGGCGGAGCTCCTGACGCCTTTCGGAAAAATGCATGTCAATGCGGGTGGCAAGAAGAATAAGTTCATGCAGGTTAGCAGGGATTTCTCGTGCGGCCAGCACATCTTTGATGTTACTGGATAGGCCTTTTTTAAAGGTCGCGCAGAGGGCCTCGTTATTCCAGGACAATTCGGAGGCGAGAGTACGGAATTGGATGGCGTACTCGCCAACAGAAGAATTACCCTGGACCAGGTTCAGCAGAGCAGTCTCGGCAGAAGAGGCTCGGGCAGGTTCCTCGAAGACACTTCGAATCTCCGGGAAGAAAGAGTGTACAGAGGCAGTGACAGGATCATTGCGGTCCCAGAGCGATGTGGCCCATGACAGGGCTTTCCCAGACAGAAGGCTGACTTCGAAAGCCACCTTTGACCTTTCAGTTGGAAACTGGTCCGACATCATCTCCAAATGCAGGGAACATTGTGAAAGAAAACCACGGCAAAATTTAGAGTCCCCATCAAATTTGTCAGGCAAAGATAAACGGAGGCTGGATGTGGCCACTCGCTGCGGAGGAGGTGCAGGAGCTGGCGGAGGAGAAGATTGTTGAAGTTGTGGCAGTAGCTGCTGTAGCATCACGGTCAGTTGAGACAGCTGGTGGCCTTGTTGTGCTATCTGTTGCGACTGCTGGGCGACCACCATGGTGAGGTCAGCGACAACTGGCAGCGGGACCTCAGTGGGATCCATGGCCGGATCTACTGTCACGATTCGGCTGGCTGGAGGTGGATCCTCTGTGCCAGAGAGGGATTGGCGTGGACCGTGTCGGTGGACCGGTTCTAAGTTCCTACTGGTATTCACCAGAGCCCGCCGCAAAGCGGGATGGTCTTGCAGCGGCGGTAGCAACCAGGTCGTTTCCACCGGCAACGGCTCAACCTCTCTGACTGCTGAGATAAGCGCGGTACAAGGGAGTAGAAAAGAGCAAGGTCGGACGTAGCAGAAGGTCAGGGCAGGCAGCAGGGATTGTAGTCAGGGGCAACGGCAGGAGGTCTGGAACACAGGCTAGGAACACACAAGGAAACGCTTTCACTGGCACAATGGCAACAAGATCCGGCAAGGGAGTGCAGGGGAAGTGAGGTATAAGTAGGGAAGTGCACAGGTGAAGGTACTGATTAAACCTCATGCGCCAATCAGTGGCACACCGGCCCTTTAAATTTCAAAGACCCGGCGCGCACGCGCCCTAAGGAGCGGGGCCGCGCGCGCCGGGACAGCACAGACGAGGAACGGGTCTGGTAAGCGAGTCGGGATGCGCATCGCGAGCGGGCTCATCCCGCATCGCGAATCGCATCCCGGCTGGGAACATTATCGCAGCGCACCCGGTCGGCAGGTCTGACCGGGGCGCTGCGAATAGGAGAACGCTGTGAGCGCTCCAGGGAGGAGCGGGGACCCGGAGCACTCGGTGTAACAATAATTTCATAATTTCATATCTTCATTTATTGCATTACAGCTGTATAGCTTTTCATGTTCTATCTATATACTCATGTTTCATCTATATCTTTGTGCTAGCAGTGTGCTGCTGTATTCTCTTGTATATTTAGCCCAGCAGCCTGCATCTGCAAGCCAGGTTTTTACAATAGTTTGGAATTAATAGTGCTGGCTAACTTATTCTTTAGTAGTATTACACATAAAGGGGAGTGGCTACCTCCATGTTGGCTCCTTGTTACGCCGAGCGCTCCGGGTCCCCGCTCCTCCCCGGAGCGCTCACGGCGTCTCTCTCCCTGCAGCGCCCCGGTCAGTTCCACTGACCGGGAGCGCTGCACTGACATGGCCGTCGGGGATGTGATTCGCACAGCGGGACGCGCCCGCTCGCGAATCGCATCCCAAGTCACTTACCCGTCCCGGTCCCCTGCTGTCATGTGCTGGCGCGCGCGGCTCCGCTCTCTAGGGCGCGCGCGCGCCAGCTCTCTGAGACTTAAAGGGCCAGTGCACCAATGTTTGGTGCCTGGCCCAATTAGCTTAATTGGCTTCCACCTGCTCCCTGGCTATATCACATCACTTCCCCTGCACTCCCTTGCCGGATCTTGTTGCCTTGTGCCAGTGAAAGCGTTTAGTGTTGTCCAAAGCCTGTGTTACCTGAACTCCTGCTATCCATCTTGACTACGAACCTTGCCGCCTGCCCCGACCTTCTGCTACGTCTGACCTTGCCTCTGCCTAGTCCTTCTGTCCCACGCCTTCTCAGCAGTCAGCGAGGTTGAGCCGTTGCTAGTGGATACGACCTGGTTGCTACTGCCGCAGCAAGACCATCCCGCTTTGCGGCGGGCTCTGGTGAACACCAGTAGCCTCTTAGAACCGGTCCACCAGCACGGTCCACGCCAATCCCTCGCTGACACAGTGGATCCACAACCTGTAAGCCGAATCGTGACAGTAGATCCGGCCATGGATCCCACTGAGGTGCCGCTGCCAAGTCTCGCTGACCTTACCACGGTGGTCGCTCAGCAATCGCAGCAAATTGCCCAACAAGGACAGCAGCTGTCGCAGTTGACCGCCACGTTACAGCAACTTCTGCCTCTGCTACAGCAGCAACCATCTCCTCTGCCAGCTCCTGCACCTCCTCCGCAGCGAGTGGCCGCTCCTAGCCTCCGCTTGTCCCTGCCGGACAAATTTGATGGGGACTCTAGACTCTGCCGTGGATTTTTGTCTCAATGTTCCCTGCATATGGAGATGTTGTCGGACTTGTTTCCTACAGAACGGTCTAAGGTGGCGTTCGTAGTGAGCCTTCTTTCAGGAAAGGCCTTGTCTTGGGCCACACCGCTCTGGGACCGCAATGATCCTGCCACAGCCACAGTCCAGTCCTTCTTCGCTGAGGTCCGTAGTGTCTTCGAGGAGCCAGCCCAAGCTTCTTCTGCCGAGACTGCCCTGCTGAACCTGGTCCAGGGTAATTCTTCAGTGGGCGAGTACGCCATCCAATTTCGTACTCTTGCTTCCGAATTATCATGGAATAACGAGGCTCTCTGCGCGACCTTTAAAAAAGGCCTATCCAGTAGCATCAAGGATGTGCTGGCCGCACGAGAGATTCCTGCCAACCTGCAAGAACTTATCCATTTGGCCACCCGCATTGACATGCGTTTTTCTGAGAGACATCAGGAGCTCCGCCAGGAAAAAGACTTAGATCTCTGGGCACCTCTCCCACAGTATCCGTTGCAATCTACGCCTGGGCCTCCCGCCGAGGAGGCCATGCAAGTGGATCGGTCTCGCCTGACCCAGGAAGAGAGGAATCGCCGTAGGGAAGAAAATCTTTGTCTGTACTGTGCCAGTACCGAGCATTTCTTGGTGGATTGCCCTATTCGTCCTCCACGTCTGGGAAACGCACGCACGCACCCAGCTCACGTGGGTGTGGCGTCTCTTGGTTCAAAGTCTGCTTCTCCACGTCTCACGGTGCCCGTGCGGATTTCTCCTTCAGCCAACTCCTCCCTCTCAGCCGTGGCCTGCTTGGACTCTGGTGCCTCTGGGAATTACATTTTGGATTCTTTGGTGAATAAATTCTGCATCCCGGTGACCCGTCTCGTCAAGCCGCTCTACATTTCCGCGGTCAACGGAGTTAGATTGGATTGCACCGTGCGTTACCGCACAAAACCCCTCTCAATGTGCATTGGACCCCACCACGAAAGGATTGAATTTTTCGTCCTTCCCAACTGCACCTCTGAGGTCCTCCTCGGTCTGCCATGGCTCCAGCTTCATTCTCCCACCCTTGACTGGACCATCGGGGAGATCAAGAACTGGGACTCTGCTTGCCACAAGAAATGCCTCTCCCCCCCTCCCAGTCCGGTCAGGCAAGCCTCAGTGCCTCCTCATGGCCCCCGTCCTGGTGTCACCCTGCCCCGTGCCAAGCTTCACCCTCTGCCCTCCCTCCCCATTCCCACTCCTGCTGTACGGCCTGCCTTTGAGGAAACCCTTCAATCACTCCCGGTGTCCTCATCCCATGGGAAGCAGTTACCGGACAAAGAAAGGGGGAGACCTAAGGGGGGGGGTACTGTTACGCCGAGCGCTCCGGGTCCTCACTCCTCCCCGGAGCGCTCATGGCGTCTCTCTCCCTGCAGCACCCCGGTCAGTCCCACTGACCGGGAGCGCTGCACTGACATGGCCGTCGGGGATGCGATTCGCACAGCGGGACGCGCCCGCTCGCGAATCGCATCCCAAGTCACTTACCCGTCCCGGTCCCCTGCTGTCATGTGCTGGCGCGCGCGGCTCCGCTCTCTAGGGCGCGCGCGCGCCAGCTCTCTGAGACTTAAAGGGCCAGTGCACCAATGATTGGTGCCTGGCCCAATTAGCTTAATTGGCTTCCACCTGCTCCCTGGCTATATCGCATCACTTCCCCTGCACTCCCTTGCCGGATCTTGTTGCCTTGTGCCAGTGAAAGCGTTTAGTGTTGTCCAAAGCCTGTGTTACCTGAACTCCTGCTATCCATCTTGACTACGAACCTTGCCGCCCGACCTTCTGCTACGTCTGACCTTGCCTCTGCCTAGTCCTTCTGTCCCACGCCTTCTCAGCAGTCAGCGAGGTTGTGCCGTGGCTAGTGCATACGACCTGGTTGCTACTGCCGCAGCAAGACCATCCCGCTTTGCGGCGGGCTCTGGTGAACACCAGTAGCCTCTTAGAACCGGTCCACCAGCACGGTCCACGCCAATCCCTCGCTGACACAGTGGATCCACAACCTGTAAGCCAAATCGTGACACTCCTGCATCCCACCCACCTCTATTAGGTGTATATTAGGTGCCTTGGATGTTTCAGATCTTGCAATGCCTGCTGTACTGTTCACACAGAGACATATTCACAGTGTAGGGTCCGTCCCAGAATGAGGTCACCTTACCGTGGTGGGACGGTCCACGCTATTTGGCGCCAAATTTTCAAGCTAAGTGTCTCATAATTTCATAGTTTCATATCTTCATTTATTACATTACAGCTGTATAGCTTTTCATGTTCTATCTATATACTTATGTTGAATCTATATACTCATGTTTCATCTATATCTTTGTGCTAGCAGTGTGCTGCTGTATTCTCTTGCTGCTGTATATTTAGCCCAGCAGCCTGCACCTGCAAGCCAGGTTTTTACAATAGTTTGGAATTAATAGTGCTGGCCAACTTATTCTTTGGTTATATATATATATATATATATATATATATATATATATATATATCATTATTATTATTATTTTGTTAATCAACTGGTGCCAGAAAGTTAAACAGATTTGTAAATAACTTCTATATAAAAAACGTAATCCTTCCAATACTTGTCAGCTGCTGTATATTACAGAGGTAGTTCTTTTCTTTTTGAATTTCTTTTCTGTCTGACCACAGTGACACCTCTGTACAAATCTTTTTAACTTTTTGACACCAGTTGATTTGAAAACAATTGTTTTCCACCGGAGTACCCCTTTAAACCCTGAGTAAAGGGTGAGTCCAATACATGGCATTACACTACAGTTTACTATCCATGAAGATCCTCATCCAGTAGTGTATGTAGTTTGGCCTGAGAACTATTGAGCTAGAGAAACCTGCACCAATATTTCTGCAGAAGATTTTTTAACATATTTTTGCTTGAAGAATAATATTCAGTATTTTGCCTAAAAAAACATTCAGTTAAAGGGACATAGACCAAACATTATTCTCCTGACGCTATTTCAAGTGATTGTCTTTGTCTGGAATTGTGAAAGGAGTTCAGTCTAGGTTCAGACTATGGAATCTCAGAAAATTTCCACCCGGAGATTCCGAGTGCGGCAATGGCTGACTGAATCAGTCGGCGCTAGGACCGCGCGGACACTGCAGTCTCCAATAGACTGCAATATGTTCCGTGTGCATTTCCGCCTGAAGAAAGAGCTACGCCTTCCTTCAGGTGGAAATTTCAAAGCAGATTTTCCGTTCACAAATTCCGCTTCATAAATTCCGAAGTGTGAATTTGTGAACGAAAACCCATTCACTACACTATAATAATAATAATAATTTTATTTATATAGTGCCTACAGATTCCGCAGCGCTTACAATTATGGGGTACAAACAAAGACAAGTATCAGACATAATATAACACAATAACTATTCAAACACGAGGTGTGGGGATATGTTGAGGATATGTTGAGGCCAATTAATGAATGTTATAGGCCTGTCTGAAGAGATGTGTTTTTAGGCCACGTTTGAAACTATAGATGTTGTTGTTGAGTCTGAGGGATTGAGTGAAGTCTTGGAGACGGGAGTGAGAAGTCCGGATTATAGAAGATGTTAGTGTGAGATCATTAGCAGATCGTAGAGAACGTGTAGGATGGTAGACAGAGGTGAGAGAGGAGATGGGAGGTGCAGCATTGTGGAGAGCTTTGTGTGTGAGACTGAGGATTTTGTACTGTATTCTGGACTGAATTGGTAACCAGTGTAGTGACTGGCACAGGGAGGAGGCGTCGGTGTAGCGGCTGGAGAGGAAGATGAGTCTGGCTGCGGCATTAAGGATGGACTGGAGAGGAGAGAGTTTGGAGAAAGGAAGGCCTATTAGTAAAGAGTTACAGTAGTCGAGGCGGGAGTCAATCAAAGCAATAATGAGAGTTTTAGCAGTTTCAGTAGTGAGAAACGGGCGGATTCTGGAAATGTTTTTGAGATGCAGGTGACAAGAACGTGAAAGAGACTGAATATGGGGAGTGAAAGACAGATCAGAGTCAAGTATAACTCCAAGACAGCGAGCCTGCTGCCCGGGAGTTATGGTAGTCCCACATACCGAGATGGAAATGTCAGTGTTAGGTACAGTATCAGTTGATGGAGAAAAAACAAGAAGTTCTGTTTTCGAAAGATTTAGTTTCAGATATAAAGAGGACATGACACTATGCATTTTAGCAAGCGGAATTTCCGCCTGCAATTTCAAAGCGGAATTGCAGGCGGATATTCCGTAGTCTGGACCTAGTTAAGTGTTTACTGAAATCTTGGCTACAGATTTCTCATTCTTAGGTTTTGAATGTGGAACCAGCTTAATTTGCAGAAAAAAAATTGTGGGAGCACATATGTGGGTTAACACGACATACACAACTACTAGTCTCATCTTACATACAATCAGAATAAAGGGGTACTCCGGTGGACAACTTTTTTTTTTAAATCAACTGGTGCCAGAAAGTTAAACAGATTTGTAAATTACTCCTATTAAAAAAATCTTAATCTTTCCAGTACTCATTAGCTGCTGAATACTACAGAGGATATTCTTTTCTTTTTGGAACACATAGCTCTCTGCTGACATCTGCTGACATCATGACCCCAGTGCTCTCTGCTGACATTTCTGTCCATTTTAAGAACTGTCCAGAGTAGGAGAAAATCCCCATAAAAAACATATGCTGCTCTGGACAGTTCCTATAAAGGACAGAGATGTAAGCAGAGAGCACTGTGCTCGTGATGTCAGCAGAGAGCACTGTTTTCCAAAAAGAAAATAATTTCCTCTGGAGTATTCAGCAGCTAATGAGTACTGGAAGGATTAAGGATTTTTTAATAGAAGTAATATACAAATCTGTTTAACTTTCTGGCACCAGTTGATTTAAAAAAATAAATAAATAAAAATAAAAAAAGTTTTCCACCGGAGTACCCCTTTAACGTCATTGTCTGTAGCATCCATAGGTGGCCTAGTCAGATTCCAGATCTTAATGGGAAGAACACAGGAAGAAAAAATGGTCTTGGAGGTGCTGCTCAAGTTTCTGGACATAAACGAAGGATCCAGGCCAGCACAAGACATTGCAGCTTTTATTATGACAGCAAGGATAACGCGTTTCGGCCTCATGCCTTCCTCAGGTCCAACAACAAAGTTGGACATACCTACCTGTCACTTGGGCTTACTCTCAGAAAATCTAGGGCACCCCCATCCCTAACTACATTTGCTTAGTGTACTTTGTTATTATACCTGAGGCACGAGATGTCGAAATGCATCATCTTTACTGTCAAAATTAAAGATACATTGTCCTGTACTTGCCTGGGTCCTTCTTTTATGTACGTAAACTTGAGCAGCTCCTCCCAGACCATTTTTTCTTTCTGTGTTCTTGCTATTAGATGTTGGTCTCGCTATGGGAGCCTGACACCTAATGCAGCAGCCATAATCTTCTCCACCTCCTACCACCATAGCAACACACCCAGGTGTTACGACTCTTAGGAGCCGCACACCACGGTGTAACTACCTTATAGGTTGGTATATCATTTAGGTGTAGTGGAGGGTACATACCGAGCTGATATACGTTACAAGGGAGCGCCCCCTATTTTCCTTTTTATCTCTCCCAATATCCTCCAGATCTCAATGGGGGGAGGTTTATTAAAACCTCTGCAAAGGAAAAGCTGCCCATAGCAACCAATCATATTGCTTCTTTCATTTTGCAGAGACCTTGTTAAAAATGAAAGAAGTGATCTGATTGGTTGCTTTGGGCAATCTAACCATAACAGCCAATCTCCCCAAATGTGCCTGCACTTAAAGATACAGTATCACTACAATAAAATGGGGGGGAAAAAACTATACAGTCACCGTGTATAGGTCTCAAATAAATACTGATTTGAAGGAGAAAAGAAAGAGTTATTCAACTATGGAGATTGGTTTCCACATTGACAATGAAATCCGTTTTTATTATTTTTCTTAAAATCATCAGGTTTCTATGATGTTGATAATAAAAAAAAAGAAAAAGATCAAAAGAGTGGGGTACTTTATAGGCACTCTACTGTAATGTAAAAATGCAGATGTAACAGAGTTTGACAAATACAGAAAAATAAATTGTGTGTTATTTGGTACAACTCATCCAGATATCACAATTTATTACCTAGATTTTTGCACATGACTGCAAATAAACATCCTATGAATACATCAGTGAAATACCCCAGTACAAAATATACAGGTAAGTCACAAATTCAGCTCTCCTAATTCTGTACATAGAAAAACTAATGGATGAATTGTGAAATTAGATCTAAGCTATGGAAAAATATATGAAACTTGGATTATCTATATATGTGAGTAAGGCTATGTTCACACATAGTATTTTAATTAGTATTTTGCTCAGTATTTTTATTAAAAACCAGGAGTGGAACCAACACACAAAAAAAAGTGCAAATCGTTCTGTTTTGGTTCCAATAATACTGAGCAAAACACTATGTTCTATGTGTGAACAAAGTGAAATATTAAATTCCCTGCAGAGAATAAAACCAAAACATCATGTCATGTGCGGCAGTGATGCTTATAACTGTGGTTTGTGACATGCTGCTCACACGTGGACACTCACTGCTCTGGAATTTGAATTTGGAATTTAAAAACAAATTGGAAGAACAAAATTTGGATTAAAAATAAATAAATAAATGTTTCAGCTTCCAAACAGTTATCAAGGAACTCCCTCTTGTGGTAAACAGCGGTAAAACATGCAGTTAAGCAAACATCTAATTTTTAGCAGATAAAGCAATGTTCAATGACAATATCATTCGTATAATGATAAAATCGGCAAATCACATTCACATGCTATAATTTCAAAAGGTAGAAAATCCTTAACAAGTATTTGACTGGTCTGGAAATCATTCCAGAAGAAATATTACCACAAAATAAAACAGATTTCTCAATGAAATCACTATGGGCTTATTAGGAATTGGCATACACCGTTTCAGACATAGGTGGAGATTTATCAAAACCTGTGTTGGTGCAGTTGCCCATAGCAACCAATCAGACAACTTCTTTCATTTTGAGAGGCACTTTCAAAAATGAAAGAAGGAATCTGATATGTTGCTATGGGCAACTGCACCACTCTTTACTACAAGTTTTGATAAATCTCCCCCTATATAGTATTTATCTGTATTATTTCGTTCTTTATTTTTAGAATGCCAGTTTGTTCTGTAGAATTGTGCTGAAACTACAACTACTCTCATTGCTTTCTTACACTAATGGGGCTTATATTTAACTCGATGCCAGTTAAACCTTTAGAAATTGTTTGTTTTATGGCGAGAGGGAACCCTCAGAAGCATAATTTGTAAAGCCCTATGAGCTGAGCCCTTTAAAGGGGTACTCCGGTGGGGAAAAAAAATAAAATAAAATCTGGTGCCGAAATGTTATACAGAGTTGTAAATTACTCCTATTTAGAAATCTTAATCCTCCAGCACTTAGCAGCTGCTGTATGTGTAAGTGGAAAATGCGTAGTTCTTTCCAGTCTGACCACAGTGCTCTCTGCTGACACCTCTGTCCATCTCTGGAACTGTCCAGAGCAGGAGAGGTTTGCAATGGGGATTTGCTTCTATTCTGGACAGTTCCTGACACGGACAGAGGTGTCAGCAGAGAGCACTGTGGTCAGAATGGAAAGAACTACACAACTTGCTCTGTAGTATACAACAGGTGATAACTACTGGAAGGAGTAAGGATTAATCAATTTAACTTTCTGATACCAGTTGATTTGAAAACATTTGTTTTCTACTTGTGTTCCCCTTTAGGATCAGCCTTAGTTAAATAAAAAAAAAAAAAAAAGGCAAGTCCATGATCACACTGTCATTGGGCTCTGTCCCGTTTAGGGTCCATTCAGCAACAAACAATGAGGCCGAACAGACCCTGTGTTCAAGAGACACCATCGGTTTCTAACGGATCCATGTGACTTGAATCGAATCTAAGTTGCAGTATGAACCTAGAGCACCCTCTTAATGGGGGTGCCGCTCTGCCCACAAGAACGTTTTTTCCCCACTGACTCCACCGCCACTCACAATGTGAATGGGGCATGGGGGCAATTTAAGAGGGGCATGGGGGCAATTTAAGAGGGGTGCATGAGGGCAATGTGAAAAGGGCATTGGGGCACTGTGAATGGGGCATTGTATGTGGAAATATTGATCTCTGTATAGTAACTTTTATTTAGTAACAGTATAGTGCAAAAAAAAGGTGTGCCAAAGGTGCAAAGCCAAGGGTATGGCAAAATGGGGTTTTGCCTAGGGTGGCAAAAATCCTTGCACCATTACTGGTTGTAAGACAACAACTCCAAGCATGCCTGGACATCCAAAGGTTGTTTTGCAACAGCAGTTTTGTAGATGCACAGAAGAAAATAAAGGAATAAGAAGTTCCACCGGTGAGTGCCCTTGTTTCATTATTCTCTATACAAAATGCTACATTAGAGATGGCACTTTATAACAGAGCACCCCATCTGAAGTAGTTCATATGTGCTCATCTCCTGCATTGGTTGCATTCCCTTTAAATTTGAATTTCACCCTATCGTACTGTAGTCCCAACCCAGATATTATTTTTGTTATTGCCATATTAAATATTTTTTTGGGCTTAATAAAGTGAATCTTTCTTAGAAAAAAAAAAAAGCTAGAAGACAATCCATATGAAAAGTGGTGAGATTGGATTAATAATACATTTTATATAATGGTAGAACTAGTCTTCAATTACTAGGTAAGAATAAATAGTTAAGTTGATCTGTCCATTCATTCTCAAATAATGAAAGAGACTTCAGAACGCGTAATGGTTTTTCAGGGGAAAAAAATACTTTAACGTAAATAGCATGGTTAATAGTACATCCTACAGTCATTAGATTCACAAAGCGCAGAACAATGAGGACCATTTATCAGTGAATGGGAAAAATGGCTTCCAGAAGATGAAGTTGTGTAATTAGGTCACATTTTGCATAGATTTGTCAAGTACAATTTACTAATCATATTTCTGTTATCGGCCATGTAAACTGCATGTACTGCACATCTACACAGCATGTATATAGGAGCACAGTGACTTTTTTTTGTGCAGTATAAATTATGTATTTATTTATTTATTTTTGTGGAATACTGCTAGCTTAACAAAAAAAGTTAATTGCTATTACTATTAACAATAGGGAGATTTATCATATCAAATAATAATTGGAATAAAGAGAAGACATTTATAAATAGTATTAATTTCTTGCACTACTGGGCCATTTGCTCACATTGCAGATAGCTAACTGCTAGATCATAGTACAGCAGTATTATCTGTTTTTGCACAAGAACATATACTAATGGCATGCACTTGTAAGGCTAAGTGCACATTACCAGTTCAGTTTGGGGAATTCCTTCATCGACTCAGTTCGGGGGCAACAAAAAAGAACTGAACAGGTTCATTGTACAACAGGCAACAAAGGATCCCGATGAATCCTATTAAAGGGGTTATCCAGGAAAAAACTTTTTTTTTAATATATCAACTGGCTCCAGAACGTTAAACAGATTTGTAAATTACTTCTATAAAAAAAATCTTAATCCTTTCAGTACTTATGAGCTTCTGAAGTTAAGGTTGTTCTTTTCTGTCTAAGTGCTCTCTGATGACACCTGTCTCAGGAAACGCCCAGTTTAGAAGAGGTTTGCTATGGGGATTTGCTTCTAAACTGGGCGGTTCCTAAGACACGTGTCATCAGAGAGCATTTAGACAGAAAAAAACAACCTTAACTTCAGAAGCTCATAAGTACTGAAAGGATTAAGATTTTTTAATAGAAGTAATTTACAAATCTGTTTAACTTTCTGGAGCCAGTTGATATATATAAAAATTTTTTTTTCCTGTAATACCCCTTTAAGTTTAAATGGGGTCCATTGGGTTTCCACCCAGTGTTCGTTCAATGGATCTAAATGGAGTAAAAAATTTAAGCTTACAGTATTTTTTTTCTCAGGTCCCGCATTTTAAATGGAGTCTGGGTATGGAGCTGAATGGTAATGTGAACTTAGAATATAACAAGAGAGATGAGAGTACACAAAGCTTTAAGCTCATTTGTCAGCCATTCCATCTTCCTCTGAGCAGCAGAGTGTTGTCTAGAGCAAAAGGTTGTGCAAAAGATTGGTACAGAGAGTTCAAGTGTCTTCATCACCATGTGTGACCACTAACAAACATCATGTAAAAAAAAACTACAAAAAGGCTCATATAAAAAAAAATATATTTCATATTACATAATACAGTACCAACAACATAGCTTTACACCAATACACTATAACGCAGGAGCCACCAAATCACATATACATGTTGAATATTGTATACACATTGTCAGAACCTATAGGGTTAAAAGGTTCTGACAGCTTCTTTGTTGTTTTTTGTTGCTGGGTTATGCCCAGCTGTCTGGACTGGTCAGTTGACCTTGATTGCAGCACCTGTGCTGGCTCCATATAAGCTGGCAGTCTACTCCCAGTCAGTGCTGGCTATAGAGCTCAGTTTCTACTCTAGCTAGCTTTCGTCTGTATTTGTTATATCTGGCTTTTTGAACCTTTGGCTCCTCTCTC
The DNA here is from genome assembly GCF_029499605.1 of Hyla sarda. Classification (NCBI taxonomy): domain Eukaryota; kingdom Metazoa; phylum Chordata; class Amphibia; order Anura; family Hylidae; genus Hyla; species Hyla sarda. The sequence continues at coordinate 515,883,512 of NC_079189.1, forward strand.
TGACTTTTCTCTCTGGTATTAGCGACTTAGTACTTTGACTTCTCCTAGCTTAGATATGGTTAGTTGACTCTGGACTATTGTGTGAGTGTGTAGTCGTATTTTGTTAGTCTGTCTGTTATCCCACTGTCCCCGGACCTAGTCTGTATCATTGTAGTTTATTATTTTGACAATTACGCCCCTTACGTATACAGGAAGGGACTGTCTTCGTGGTTACGGACCTGTCGTTTAGGGCAGGTACCCTAAGTAGGCAGGGATAGGGGAGGGGGCAAAATTAGTGTGCACTCTTTCCCTGCCCATTTCTGACACACATAACTTATAATGCTATTACGCAGAACAAGCAACAAGCCAAAGCTTAAAGGGGTACTCCACTAGCCAGCATCCCTTTAGTTCTGAATGCTGTGTGCGCACTGCGGGGGTTTGCCACACCCCCTCGTGCCATAGGGACACGCCCCCTCAATGCATGTCTATGGGAGGGGGCGTCCCCTCCCATATACTTGCATTGAGGGGGTGTGGCCTGACATAACGGGGGGCGTGGCCGACCCCCACAGCGCAAACACAGCGTTCAGAACTAAATGTTCAGAACGCTGACCAGTGGAGTACAGGGCAGTAGCTTCCATAAGTCAACTGAGGCGATCGTCTCAGGTGTGCTGCTGCAAGGGGGCACATTGACTTAGGATGTCCAGCACAGGGACAGAGAGTCCAGCACACATTACATTTGGCAGTGATTCCTAACCAGGATGTCCCGGCAGGGGTGCCAGGACACTCCAGTGGGAAAGATGACACATAAATGTTGTTGAATTTTCCATCCCTTCTGGGATGCTGCAGCTCTGATCCATGTGTATCCTCCTTCTCCTGTGAAGCAGCTGTGAACTCTATATTCTCCCTGGTCCCTCACAGAATGATGTGGATGGAGGGAAGGAGCAGGGGTGGCGCTGACAGAGGCTTTACTCAGCTTCAGGTAGTGCACCCCCACCCTTCTTTCACTCCTCTACACCTCTCTGTCATCCCTCGTAACCTCTCTGTAACCCCTGGACACCCCTCTGTTATCCGGTACACCCCCTCTGTCACCCCTCTACACCCTTCTGTCACCCCTCTAAACCTCTCTGACACCCCTGTCACCCATGTACACCTCTCTACACCCCTGTCTCCCATGTACACCCCTCTGTCACTGTGTGGGGTAAGGTTGGAGGCATTGTGTGTGGGGAAGTCTGGAGGAATATGGGTAAAGCAGTAGGCATTGTGTGTGCTTGTGAGGGGGGCTGGAGGCATTTCAGTGAGGCTGAAAACGTTGGTGGAGATTTTTCAAAACCCGTGCAAAGGAAAAGTTGCCCCGTTGCCCATAGCAACCAATCAGATTGCTTATTTCATTTTGCAGAGGCCTTGCTAAGGCTGGTGGTATTGTGTTTGGAGGAGGTTGGAGTCATTTGTAGGGAAAAGGGGAGGATAATGCTGGAGAAGTGCAGAGCCTAATACTAATATGTTTGTGTTGCAGGTTCTGTTCCAGAGTTTTGGCTGGAACAGATTATCATGATGTCTTGGGCCAGATGGGGAAGAAAAAAAAAAAAAGATAATGACTCTGATCAGTGAATATGTCATTTGTGAGTCGCTGCATAAAACCGTATTGTAATCTACATAACATATTTAACATATTTAAAAAAATAATTCGGTAGGGGTGGCCCGCAAATTTTTTTTATTTGGAGGGGTGCCCAAAGTCCAAACTGGGAAGGGGGCACAATATTTTGTTCTTGCCTCTGTCGCAAAAGGAGCTAGCTACAGCTCTGGTGGAGTTCCCCTTTAAAGCACACCTGTCATTTCAGGTGTCTTTTCAGGATAATCTGTCGTGTGTGTGTGTGTGTGTGTATATATATATATATATATATATATATATATATATATATATATATATATATATAATGTGGTAGTGCTGCCTACCCTTGGATTGAGATAAATATATATTATATTATATAAATATATTATGTAAATATATTATATAAATATATATATATATATATATATTATATTATATAAATATATTATATAAATATAATATATATATATATAAATATAATATATATATATATATATATATATATATATATATATATATATATATATATATATCTCAATCCAAGGGTAGGCAGCACTACCACAATTTTGGAAAGTCCCGGGGTGCAAGCTGAGAGATACAGTCCCAATCGCAGAATAGTGTTGCTCGCGAATTTTCGCAATACGAATTTTATTTGCGAATATCGCATATTCGCGAATTCGCGAATATTAGCGAATATGGCACTATATATTCGTAATTACGAATATTCGTTTTTTTTTCACAGTACACATAACAGTGATCATCCCGCTCTGCTTCCAGCTTGTGTGGTGTAAGAAGGCTCTAATACTACTGTGTGAGACTGGTGCGCGAATTTTCGCATATGCGAAATTTTCGCATATGCTAATTTTCGCAAACGCGAATATTTGCATATGTGAAAATAAAACGCGAATATTCGCGAATATATATCGAATATTCGTCCATATATTCGCGAATATTCGCGAATTCGAATATGGCCTATGCCGCTCAACACTATCGCAGAATGTATAGACAATCCAGAACAAAGAATTCCAGCAGCACACCCGTAGATAAAGTGCATCTTGCTTGAAAAAGATGGCGAGATGCCGTCGAAACGTTGCATTTGATATGGGTCAATAAAATCCCACTTTTTTGCACTTTATCTACGGGTGTGCTGCTGGAATTCTTTGTCTATATTATATATATATATATATATATACATACACATATATGTGTGTGTACATACATGAGGGGAAGCACTATTTTGGGCCATTATATAACTTGTATATAGTATTTTTTAAGCAGATTTCTGCTATAATTTTCAGTTTTCCCAGAGCTGGTGGGCGGAGCTTCCTCCCCCCTCCATAGACTTGTATTGTGTGTCTTGCAAACACAGGACAAAATTTAGCTGATCTTCCTAAAAGAAGATATGAGCAGAAGGAGGTGGAAAAAAGGTTAATAACAGACAAAAGGTAGTTTCTTATATTCGCTTGTAATATTGAGCTATGCAAAGCTATATGCCTATTTAAGTTACCTGGTATAGCATGGGCTGTACAGCATTGTCCAGAACAAACTTTGCCCTCCTGTGTGCACAGGAAGAAGAATAATGGGGGTAGAAAGCATGGAACATGTTTAAAGTAAATCTCCCCTTATACAACTTAAAAATACTCACTATACACTAAAACCTGAAATCACCCACCAGAACAGATCATACAGGAAGTACACCATAGATTTTGTGAAATAAACATGTCAACCGGACACCTACAGAAGTTAAAAGGGGGCACATGTCCCCTTACCAGCTAGAATTAAATGGTTAGGCTTACATTGATAAAACAATTGGATCATCAATAAAAATGGTCAAATGCAAAGATAATATAATTGTCTGACAAATATAAAAAAAAAAAACACATCAATGTTTAAAAGCATAGGAAACAATATGAACAATATGAAACATAACGCTCACACACAATTGTACTAATATTAGGAAGTTATACATAATTTAAACCTGTAGAAATATGCCTACGGCAATGCGGTAGTATTGAAAAAACGATCCCTGGGCTGAAGTGGTTCTTTGCTTATAGATAGTGGTGCTGCTCAGGCTATAAATGATATACAGCAGTGATATTCATATAAAGAAAAGAAAAGCTGGCCACTCACCATAGGCCATCTTCTGGCTTTTATTGCAGCATTTAATACTCACAAATACATAAAGGGAGAGGGAAGGAGCGGGGGGTACAAAGGCAACAAGCTCTGTTTCGCACTTAACAAGTGCTTCTTCTGGCCATATAACCTTCTTTGTGACTGCATTACAGACATACAGGTAAGTGAGACAGGTAACCAATCACCAGTTATACACCCTCACATGTGATGTCTGACATCTCGTAAGGGTGTTCCCTGTACTCATAATTTAACATAATACCTAAGAATCCATTAAACCTGTATATTAAAAAATATGTATTTAATATGGTGTGTATATGAGTGTATATATAATAGGTAAAATCAATGGGGGAAATTTATCAAAACCTGTGCAGAGGAAAAGTTGCTGAGTTGCCCATAGCAACCAATCAGATTGCTTCTTTCATTTTGCAGAGGCCTTGTTAAAAATGAAAGAAGCAATCTGATTGGTTGCTATGGGCAACTGGACAACTTTTCCTTTGCACAGCTTTTGATAAATCTCTCCCAATGTGCACAAATCAATGTGTACACACCATAAAACTGGATGAAATAAGGTCTTGTACAATATAGAGCTATTTTTTGTGATGGGGAAGCAAGAAGATTGGGCTTACATTCATGATGAAACCTGAAAGAAAAGGCAAAATGATTTACCCCAATCCATCAGGGGCATAGATGTAAGAGTAAAAAGGGAGGACCCCAGAATCAAAAGATTAAATGGGCACTGTCATGAAATCTAAAAATTGATATGTTGTAGTACTTAAGTACTACAACATATCTCTAATATACTTTAATTAAAAAAAGTGATTTTAAAACGGTTTAAAATCACTTTTCAATTCCGCCACTAGGGGTCGCCCTCCTAGTGGCCGAATGCATTGAGCAGTGACGTCACTAATGAATTTCGACTCGTTGAAGCCTGGCAACGAGTCGGAATTCATTCACTGCGGTGCTCGCTCCCGCCTGTCAATCAGACATGCGGGAGCGAGCGCTTTGAATGAAGAGGACGCGCACAGGCTCCCTGGCAGGCCCCGGCAACAGGTAAGATTATCTATGTTGTGTCTGTTACTGAATGTTTTTGCGGGGCCGGGAGGGTAGTGGGTTGTGTGGCGCAGCGGGGCCAGGGGGGTTGTGGGCTGCGTGGCGGGAGCGGGATGGGCCATCACGGTGTGCCTCCAGTTGTTTCCCCACTACAATTCCCAGCATGCCCTGACAGCCAATAGATGTCAGGGCAAGCTGGGAGTTGTAGTGGGGAAACAGCTGGAGGGACACTGAGTAGGTGAACTAAGGGGTGGGGTGGGGTGGGGAAGTAGTTGAGCGGCGCGACGGGGCCGGGGGGGGGGGGGGGTTGCGGGCTGTGCGGCGGGGAGCGGGTTGTGCGGCCATCACGGTGTGCCTCCAGTTGTTTCCCCACTACAACTCCCAGCATGCCCTGACGGCCATTAGATGTCAGGGCATGCTGGGAGTTGTAGTGGTGAAACAGCTGGAGGCACCCTGTTAGGAGAACTAAGGGCAGAAGTTGGCCCCCAGTGAGCACACTACCAGGCAAACTAAATGCCATTTTTAAAATAGTAAAAAAAAAAATAAAGGCAGGGAGGGTGTTAGGGATAGAAGGGCAATAGGCAGGGACAGGAGAAAAAAAAACATGATCGTGGGAGCTACCCTTTAAGGGTGTATTCACAAGTACAGTATCCTGTGCATATTTGATCTGCAGGATTAGATGCACAAGATTTGAAGCTGTGTTTAGTTTAGTTTACTTTTATATCTACAGCATAAAATCCTGCACATCAAATATGGGCATGATACCATACGTGTGAACCTTAAGGGGTTTTCCAGGCAGAACAAATTGGGGGTGATTTTAGAATAAAATAGTAATACAAACACACCTAATCTCAACCCCCCACCACCACCACCCCAGCTGCCCTTCTGATGTGTCCGAAACCTCCCTTCTCACCTCTGCTCCTGATGTTATGTTATTTATGCAGTAAATGACTCCTCAGCCAATCACTTGATGTTGAACATTTTTTCATGAGATGGGTTAGTGGATATTGTTATATATGCTTTTGAATTAATAGAGAATTTGGCTTATGGATAACTCTTTGTTTAGGTGAAAATATTGGAACTTGGATGATGAGGTCAGATCTTAATCAGATATTGACTATGGGTCGATCTACATAAAAATGTTTTACAAATGGTCAGCCATATTTTCATCTTATGGTAATGGCACCAAACCAGAACTCTACAGAGATGGGAAGGATAGATGGCAAGTATTATGGCCAGCATTTATCATTGTAGGTGTAAGTGAAGCATTTTTCTACACTTTTTTTTTTCTCCAAGGTTAAGGTTTATTGAATTTCAGCAATGGAACATTTGTAAATCAACAGATAGACAATACGTGTAACAGGTCACAGTTCACAATGATAAGAATAGTGAGAAAAAAACAGTTATAGCCCCATAGCTGAGTTCAGGGGTGGGGGGGGGGGTGGGAGGTCCAGCAATTCCCAGGCCAGTAGTATGTCAGAGCATAACAGATGGAGGGGCTAGGAACGGCCAGAGACCACCTCTCTGAGCCGTGGTATGACTAGAGGGGCCTTTTGATGTGCAGAAATGTGAGTGTGGCCTGGAGAATCCTTCCTGGACGGGTTTAGGCTAGTAATGGCATGGCAGCGGATGCAAATCCAGGGAGGGTAATGTAGGCAGGTCTAGAGAGCTAAAGAGGACTAATAAGAAGGGGAGAAGAGAAAAGCAGAAGGGGAACGATAGGGAGAGGGGGCTGAGAAAAAGAAGATAAGTAGGACTCACGGCATACCACTAGGAACTTACTGGGTGGGTCAGATGAGAACGGAGGCTCCCCCGACTGCCAGAGGTGTCATGTCAAGAGGCAGGAGAAGGGGTGGTCAGTACAGTCATAGTCATGAGGAGGAGAGGGGGGACGAGGTTGAGGCACCGTAGTCAGTACAGGGAGGGGTCAGTATTTATGGAGACATAGTGCTTAGTTAGCAAGGTAAAGTTGGGCATAGTGTGTGGAGGATGTGAAAGCCATCCACAGGGACCATATCTGTGTAAATTTGTGAAGCTGCTTAGGGGACTCCGCCAATAGTTCCTCCATTGTATGCAATTGGGACAATTCCTGGAGCCAGGACGAGATAGTGGGGACCATGTGTGACTTCCATAATCGAGGTATCACCGTCCTGGCTGCCAAGAGCATAAAAGCGATTAAGCGTGCAGAATGTCTATGTATTCCTGCAGGAAGTATGGAGAGCAACAGGGGTTCGGGTCTGCACGGGAGGGTCATCCAAGGTGATGCATGTAATGAGAGCAAGGACTCTGGACCAGAAGGTCGATAGGGTAGGGCATGTGGGTAGAATTACAAAAGGAGGGAAATACTGAAAAAATTATATTTGGTGTAATCTACAGACCCCCTAATATCACTGAAGAGATAGAAGGTCAGCTGTATAAACAAATAGAGAGGGCCGCCCGGCCAGGTACAGTGGTAATAATGGGAGATTTCAACTATCCAGATATAGATTGGGGTCCAGGGTTGGCTAAAACTACAAAGGGGCGACAATTCCTAAATTTATTGCAGGATTATTTTATGGGCCATTTTGTGGAGGACCCAACAAGAAGTGATGCCTTGTTGGATCTGATCATTTTCAACAATGCAGAGCTGGTTGGTAATGTAACTGTGCCGGAAAACCTCCGTAATAGCAACCACAATATTGTTACTTTTGACTTAAAATGTAGAAAACAAAGACAGGCGGGGAAGGCAAAAACATATAACTTTAAAAAGGCAAACTTCCCTGGGCTGAGAGCTGCACTACAGGACATAGACTGGGGGGAGGTGTTGTCAAATACTGATACAGAAGGTAAATGGGACATCTTTAAATCAACTCTAAATAACTATACAGATAAATATATACCAATAAATATAAACAATTAAAACTAAAGGTGCAGTACAGTTCCCCACATTAGGTGCAGTACAGCCCCCCCCCCCATTAGGTTCAGTATAATTCCTCCCCATTAGGTGCAGTATAGTTCCCCCACATTAGGTGCAGTATAGTTCCCCCACATTAGGTGCAGTATAGTTCCCCCACATTAGGTGCAGTATAGTTCCCCACTAGAGATGGGCGAACTTTTCAAAAATTCGATTCGGCCGATTTTTCCGAAAAAGTTAGTTTCCATCCGAATTTGTTTGCGGTGAATCGATATAAAAAAAAGGCTATTTCTAGCCTACATACAGCCTCTATAGGGGTATAGAACACTTTGCTGTGTCCTAAATAGTGTTGCTCGTGAATATTCGCAATTCGAATTTTATTTGCGAATATAGCATATATATAGCGCTATATATTCGTAATTCCGAATATTCTTTTTTTTTTTTTTTTCTTTCACATCCCTCTCTGCTTCCAGCTTATGTGGTGTAAGAAGGCTACTGTGTGAGACTGGTGTGTGAATTTTCGCATATGTGAAAATTTGCATATGCTACTTTTCGCATATGCGAATTTTCACTTATGCTAATTTTTGTATATGCAAATTTTCGCATATGTTAATTTTCGCATATGCGAAAATAAAACGAGAATATTACGAATATGCGCATATTCGCGAATATAAGACGAATATTCGTCCATATATTCGCGAATATTCGCGAATTCGAATATGGCCTATGCCGCTCAACACTAGTCCTAAAACGCATATGGAGTGTGCTGGGGTAGTGGAATAATGTTATTCAGAATAGAATGCAGATTACCGGCATCGCTCTTAGAATTACTGCCGCACAGCAGCACAGTGACAGAGCCTGGTGGTGGCATCAGTGTCAGGAGACCATATAGTGACTGAATGACATAGCGTGGAGGTGTTGGCAGCATGAGGACACCATATAGTGGCTGAATGGCACAGCGTGGAGGTGTTGGCAACATGAGGACACCATATAGTGGCAGAATGACACAGCGTGGAGGTGTTTGCAGCATGAGGACACCATATAGTGGGTGAATGGCACAGCGTGGAGGTGTTGGCAGCATGAGGACACCATATAGTGGGTCAATGGCACAGCGTGGAGGTGTTGGCAGCATGAGGACACCATATAGTGGGTGAATGGCACAGCGTGGAGGTGTTGGCAGCATGAGAACACCATATAGTGGGTGAATGGCACAGCGTGGAGGTGTTGGCAGCATGAGAACACCATATAGTGGGTGAATGGCACAGCGTGGAGGTGTTGGCAGCATGAGGACACCATATAGTGGGTGAATGGCACAGCGTGGAGGTGTTGGCAGCATGAGAACACCATATAGTGGGTGAATGGCACAGCGTGGAGGTGTTGGCAGCATGAGGACACCATATAGTGGGTGAATGGCACAGCGTGGAGGTGTTGGCAGCATGAGAACACCATATAGTGGGTGAATGGCACAGCGTGGAGGTGTTGGCAGCATGAGGGCACCATATAGTGGCTGAATGGCACAGCGTGGAGGTGTTGGCTGCATGAGGACACCATATAGTGGCTGAATGGCACAGCGTGGAGTTGGCTGTTGCACGAGTACACTACACACCAGGGCTTCACAATCCCCCCCAAAGAACAACACAATATGAGAAATGTTTGACAAAGATTTCTCATAGGTAGCACCCGCTATCCAAACATTTTAAATTCCCAGACCCACCTCTGCGGCATCAGGAACCCATTTATTGCCTGAAGGACACAGCCTGGAATTGGCTGATGCACCAGTACACACAGGGCTTCACAATCCGCCCCAAAATCAACAAAATTGTATAATTTTTTTTTTTTTTTTTATGTATACCTTTGTGTAAGAACAAGCGCATATCCAACATTTCAGAAGACTCCATAAGGCAGGACGGTGGACCACCCAAAGACTTTCTTCTCAAAAATAATGAACCACACAATTTTAGAATTGCTTTTTTTTTAAGACCCAGGCCCCACCTCTGCTGCAACAGTAACCCATAGATTGCCTGAAAGACACAGCCTGGAGTTGGCTGATGCACGAGTACACACCCGGGCTTCACAATCCACCCCAAAAAACAGCAACATTTTTTGAAATTGTCTGACGAAATACCTTTGTGTAAAAACAAGCGCATATACAACAGTTCAGAAGACTCTATAATGCAGGACGGTGGACCACCCAAAGACTTTCTTCTCAAAAATAATAAACCACACAATGTTTGAAATTTGGTTAAAAAAATTATTACATATGTGTGTAAGCGCATCTGTTTCAAAAAGATCAGATCACCAAAGGATTTTTTCCGCCAAAAATGATTAAGCAGAGTTAATCCCTCTCCGTATTTTTTTATTTTTATTTTCATTAAAAAATCACACGCACCAAGCGTTCCGTTGTGTAACGGTTAGCATTCTGCTGAATTAAATTTTAATACTGATAAAATTATCAGTAAATTTAACAATAACACTACCCAAGAGTGTTTAATTACCCCATACAATGTACCAGGAACAGTCAGGAGTAGTCCTCAGCAGTACCCAATAGGCTTTAATAACCCCTTACCTTGCCCGATCAATTGCAAGATCGAGCAATAACAGGTGTGTTATGGCCTCAGATGTCCTGGGCTGCACTAGCGCTCCACTGAACGGATTAGCGTCTCTTTTTTTCAAGGACAGGTGCGTGTTACACGCTGAAACCAGTTCGTGATAGGGATCTGGGATTGCAATTATTTACCCTTAAAACGAGGAATTACCAGTAAGTGAGGGTCATAAGCTGGCGTTGATTAAGTCCCTGCCTTTTGTACACACCGCCCGTCGCTACAACGATTGGATTGGTTAGTGAGGTCCTCGGATCGGCCCAGGCGGGGTAGGAGAAGGCCCTGGCAGAGCGCTGAGAATTTAACGATCATTGTTGAAATTTGCATTAAGCATGTATTTAGCTACTGCTAAACATCCAAAAATGTAAGGCCCAAGGCCAGAGGCACCAGGGAGGCAAGTAGTTTGTGAAAGACACAGAATGAGTCTGTAGCAGTCATTCGCAGTACACAAGAGGGTTTCATAAACCCTTACATTTAAAAATCAATGTTTACATTTGCATTAAGAATGTATTTAGCTACTGCTAAACTTCAAAAAATTATAGGCCCAAGGCCAGAAGCATCAGTTTCCCCCATATTAGGAGCATAATTGTCCCCCAGATTAGGCAGCATAGATGTCCCCCAGATTAGGAGCATAGTTGTCCCCCAGATTAGGCAGCATAGATGTCCCCCAGATTAGGCAGCATAGATGTCCCCCAGATTAGGAGCATAATTGTCCCCCAGATTAGGCAGCATAGATGTCCCCCAGATTAGGAGCATAGTTGTCTCCCAGATTAGGCAGCATAGATGTCCCCCAGATTAGGAGCATACTTGTCCCCCAGATTAGGCAGCATAGATGTCCCCAGATTAGGAGCATAGTTGTCCCCCAGATTAGGAGCATAGTTGTCCCCCAGATTAGACAGCATAGATGTCCCCCAGATTAGGAGCATACTTGTCCCCCAGATAAGGCAGCATAGATGTTCCCCAGATTAGGAGGATAGTTTTCCCCCAGATTAGGAGCATAGTTGTCCCCCAGATTAGGCAGCATAGTTGTCCCCCAGTCAGCTCGGGCCGGTCAGAGCCAATCAAAGGGCCGTATGTGGCAAGCGGGCCGTACAATGCCCAGGTCTGCCCCAGAGGGTTTCATAACCAACCATAATAGAGAAAATGTTGTTGTAGGAGCATGGTCAATCTACTCAGACCCATCTGTCATTGGTGGCTGGAAATCCTAGCTGATCCATCCCTGATTCATCTTGACAAACATCAGTCTCTCCACATTTTTAGTGGACAGATGAGTTTGCCTTGGGGTGACTATGGCCCCGGCCGCACTAAACACCCGCTCTGATGGCACACTACTGGCCGGGCAGGACAACTTTTCCAGGGCAAACTCCGCTAGTTGCGGCCATAAATCGAGTTTGGCTGCCCAGAAGTCCAACGGATCTTCAACGGTTGTTGGCACCGTCATGTTGAGGTATGCCACCCCCTGCTGGTTAAGGTCCTGCTCCATGTCCACCTGCTGCTGATGAGTAGCTTCACTATGCGGCTGAAGGAATCTACTCATCAGCGACTGTAGACTGAGGCTGCTGCTGATTGAGCCGGTACTGCTCCTGCCACCCATCCCCTCCCCAGCAGCCGTGGCAGTGGAAGGTGAGCGCAGAGGGTTCCCCGAGTCAGACCTGCGAGTGGATGAACCATGTGGCCGATCAACCGGCCAACCAACTACGTAGAAGCTCCCTGTAGTAGGTCAGTTTGTCCTCCCTCTCAGTGGGTGTAAAAAAGGCCCCCATTCTGGGCTGGTAGCGTGGGTCTAATAAGGTGGAGATCTAGAAGTCATTGCGCTGACGAATTTTGACAATTCGGGGGTCACTACACAAGCAACTCAGCATGCATCGTGCCATTTGTGACAGTGACTCGAAACACCGGCCATCTTATCCACCGTAAACTGTGCTCCGCTCTGCCCCTCATGATCCTCCTCCTCCTCCAGTTCCTCCTCCACAGGACTCATCTAGCCTTCTGATGTAGGCGCAATGTCTCCATTGCCGTGACCAGCCATGTTTTAAATCATTTTTTGGAGTAAATGTAGGAGTGGAATTACGTCGTTCATGGCGTAATTCGAGCGACTAACAAAAAATGTGGCTTCCTCAAAGGGCCTCAGAAAACGGCAGGTGTCACGTATGAGCTGCCACTCGTTCACATTAAAGTTACACAGGGGAGTACTCCTATCTGCTTGGATCATCAAAAAAAATCGGTGATGGCTTTTCTTTGTTCATATAGTCAGTCCAACATATGGAGGGTGGAATTCCAACGTGTGGCAACGTCACAAATGAGACTATGTTGTGGGATACCTTTCTGACGCTGCAGCTCAAGCAAAGTGTGCTTGGCGGTGTACGAGTGGCTGAAGTGCATGCGCAGTTTCCTTGCCATTGTCAGGATGTCTTGCAAATGGGGTGAAGACTTGATGAACTTCTTGACAACCAGATTCAACACGTGTGCCATGCAGGGCGAATGGTTCACACTTTCTTGTCGCAGCGCGGCCACGATGTTCTTCCCATTGTCTGTCACCATGGTTCCCATTTCCAGATTTCGTGGAGTAAGCCATGCTCGGATTTCTTCACGAATGGACTTTAGCAGTTCCTCCCCTGTGTGACTCCGTTCGCCAAGGCAAACCATGTGAAGGACGGCTTGACACCGCTGTGCCCTACACACATGGTATGATGAAGGGCCACCGAGATTTGGATGTGCAGTGGAGGCCGAGGACAAGGGGGAGGAGGAGGAGGTGCACACTGTAAAAGGACCAACTGCCTGGGAGCGAGAGCGTGGAGGAGGAAGCGGTGTGACCTGTCCAAGTTGCTGTTGTGGCTGTGCAGGAACAACATTTACCCAGTGGGCCGTAAAAGACATGTATTGTCCCTGACCGTAGTGACAGCTCCACATGTCGGCGCTGCCGTGCACTTTTGAACACACCGACAGGCTCAAGGACTGGCCCACCTTCCCTTGTACAAACTTATGCCTTCTTCGCAAAGAAATGACGGCTTGGGACTCTCCACCTGGGCTCGGTACAAGCCATCAATTCCCTGAAAGCTGCAGAGTCCACCAGTCTGAAAGGGGGACTGCCACACCAGCAAATTGGACAGGAGCACATTCAACTTCTGCGCTGTTGGATGAGTTGGCCGCATACTGTTGTCTCTTGGACATGGCTTCGCCTATCAATTGTTGGCGGAATGGCTGACTAAAAGCGGGAGAAGCAGGAGCGCCAGAAGGAGGGTTTGACACAATGCTCCCTTCAGCTGAGGTGGTGGAGCCTTGGCTGGATGACAGAGAGAGCAGATGGCCACTGGGTGATGCGGCAGGCTGGACCACTACATTGGATCCAAGGTTATCCCAGGCCGCTTTATGGTGGCGAATCATGTGTTGACGCAGGGCCGTGGTGCCGAGATTGGGACCCTGGCCACGCTTCACTTTCTGCCGACAGATTTTGCATGTGGCTACGCTAAGGTCCTCCAGATTCTTTATGAAGAACAACCATACTGCAGAGTAGCTGATTTTCCCACCCGCAGTCCGCACTATTTGACTGCTATTGGCGCCGTCTCCAGGAACCCCTGTTCCACTACCTCCCAGAATGGTAGCTTGCCGCGAAGCAGGTGGTCTCTAGTGTTGAGCGGCATAGGCCATATTCGAATTCGCGAATATTCGCGAATATATGGACGAATATTCGTCTTATATTCGCGAATATTCGCGTTTTATTTTCACATATGCAAAATTTGTACATACACAAAATTCGCATATGCGAAAACTAGTATACACAAATATTCGCATATACGAACATTAGCATACGCAAATATTCGTATATGCGAAAATTCTCACACCAGTCTCACACAGTAGTATTAGAGCCTTTTTTACACTATACAAGCTGGAAGCAGAGAGGGATGATCACTGTTATGTGTACTGTGAAAAAAAAAATGTATAAAAAAATAAAATAAACGAATATTCGGAATTACGAATATATAGTGCTATATTCGCGAATATTCGCGAATATGCGATATTCGTGAATAAAATTCGTATTGCGAATATTCGCGAGCAACACTAGTGGTCTCCCCCTGGCACGTTTGGCTCCTGAATTTCCACTACTGCCACCACCACGCTTATTGCCAACCGTGCTACCGCCTTGCTGCCTGATAGACAAAGAGCAAATCTCTTCTCCTGATGATGATGAAGCCCTGGCTTCTGCACCCGGCTCCCAATTGCGATCATCATCAAAAGATGTGTGCACGTCACTGATGTCCTCCTCGTGTTCCACAACAGTGTCTGCCTCAGGACCCTGAACAATTGAAAAACCGCCTCCCACGTCACTCTCCGCATCACTACTTGGCCGCCTTGCGGAGCAAGCGACGCATGTCTCCTCACGTTCTTGGCTGCCCATTAGCTGCTGACTGTCCTCTATTACATCGTCCTCACTAAATAGTGGAGCTGAACGCAAAGCATGAGATACTTCATTGGGAGAGGGAACAGCATAGGACAAAGGCAATGGGATTACGGGGACTGCTCCTGGGCCATGCCATCTGAGGGTTGTGTCTGAGGAACCCACCGACTCTTGACTGGGGTTGTCAGATGTCGCTTGTGATGATGGGGATGAGTGTGCAAACCAATTGACGAGGAGACATGGGTCGATGACACGACCGCTGGGTGTTAACGGGAGCTCAGGCCTATTGCTGCGACTCCTGCTGCTACTCGCCCCAAGTTTGCTGCCAACTCTGCCTGACATATGCAGGCCTTTTCCCCTTCTCTGTGCACATCCTGGCACTTCCCTGCCTGACATACTTAGTGCGTTTATGAGGGTATTACAATACGCCACACTACTCTTTAAACAGTATTTGTCTAGAACAGCAGCAGGCAATTACTTAAGGCTGTCCTTTCACAGTATGTAGGCCCTAGACAGAATAAGAGTTACTAAATAGTACACTCCTTTGTTGTATGTATGCCTTTTGCAATGATGAGCGCGCTGGTATGGGTATTTCTACGCAGAAAAAAACACTTTTTTTTTTGTTTAATACACCAGTAGGTGTATACTAATGTGTGGGATAGCACTGAATTTAGCACAGAGACAGAATAACAGGTAGTAAATAGTACACTACTTGGTTCTATGTATGCCCTTTGCAATGATGAGCGCACTGTTAAGCGTATTTATATGCAGAAAAAAACTCTTTTTTTTGTTGTATACACCAGCAGGTGTATACAAATGTGTGGAATAGCACTGAATATAGAACAGAGACAGAAATACAGGTACTAAATAGTACACTACTTGGTTGTACCCTTGCAATGTTGAGTGCTCTGTTAAGCGTATTTATACGCAGAAAAAACTTTATTTTTTTCATACACCAGCAGGTGTATACTGTGTGGCATAGCACTGAATTTAGCACAGAGACAGAAAAAAAGGTAGTATATAGTACACTATTTGGTTGTATGTAGGCCCTTTGCAATTATAAGGGCACTGTTAAGCGTATTTCTACGCAGGAAAAACTTTTTTTTTCTTTCATACACCAGCAGGTGTATAACGTGTGGTATAACACTGAATTTAGCACAGAGACGGATTAACAGGTGAAAAATGGTAAAAAGGAACTAAAGTCCACACTAATATGACTTATTTCTGAACAGCAGCAGGACCCAACTGGGCAGCACCACAATTTTTTTTTTTTTTACAGGGATTAAACCCTAAATTGAACTCTGTCACACAGTTGTGAGAATCAGATTTGTGGAGCAACAGAAAAAACTCAATTGGGCTGAAAAAAGAGGAGATTAGATGCTCCATACAGGTAAAACAGCTGTGAGATCTATGACGCAGGTGACTGCTATGCAGCACCTCTCTGCCTGCTATATGGAGTAACAAGAATACGAGGTTTTGCTAGAATCGTTCTCTGTCAGAACAGCAGAAACACTGTGCCCTGTGTCTTTCCCTAATGCTGATGTCACCGCTACTCGTAGCGGTCGGATGCTGTATAACGCTGTTGTATGCAATCAGCACACAGACGTGCAGTCACTTCCTTTCCCTATCTCATGCATAGAAGAAATGACCAGAGGGAAGATGGCCGCCGATTATATAGGGCTGTGACATCACAGGGGTCAGTGAACACAGAATCAAATTTTTCCTGAAATTCGTTACGAATTCGGGTTCATCAGATTCGATTCGCTCCATCTCTATTCCCCACATTAGGTGCAGTACAGTTCCCCCCCATTAGGTGCAGTACAGTTCCCCCCATTAGGTGCAGTATAGTTCCCCCCCATTAGGTGCAGTATAGTTCCCCCACATTAGGTGCAGTACAGTTCCCCCACATTAGGTGCAGTACAGTTCCCCCACATTAGGTTGGCAGTATATTTCCCCACATTGGGTGCAGTATAGTCCCCCCCCCCACATCAGGTGCAGTATAGTTCCCTACATTAGGTGCAGTATAGTTCTCCACATTAGGTGCAGTACAGTTCCTCCACAGACATATAGCCTTCAGCCATATACAGCGTATGGCTGGAGGCTGTATGCTTGTTTACTGCCCAGTGTTCCGACCACCACTCCTCCGGTCCGGGGTCACGATCTACAGCAGCAGGTCCCGGGACTGGAGAGGAATGGTGGTCGGAACACTGAAGATGACGTGCTGGTGAGTGGTGACTTACCATGCGCGCGTCCTCCTCACTGCTCTGCTCTGCTCTTCTATGGGCGCACGCACGGGACATCAGTGACATCCCTGCGTGCGCCACCTCCCGGCAGCCCCTGCGTTTTTAAAGTTAACGCGGGGCCACAGAGAGGTATCAGGGACATCCTTGTGTCCTGAAAAGATTTTTCGGGACACAGGGATGTCCCAAATGTGACGGGGGCCCCCCGCGGGCACGGGGCCCAGAGCAGGCGCTCCATGAGCTCTAATGATGATCCAGCCCTGCTAGTAGGACTGCTTCTGTGGAATAATACCTCTGTATTACACAATGCTATGCAATATGACAATTCTTTTTGCTATGGATTTGCTATGAAATAGTGAAAGGAAAACTTCATGTGCAATTATCTAAAAGTACAGATGCAATGCACTTAAGAAAGTAACTTGACCACGTAGCCAAATAAATGACAAATGAAAATAAAACGCAGACAACAGTTACTCGGGATACATGTATAGACAATAAGATTCAATTGTTAAACAGCAAATTAGGACAACAGACAGGGTTAAGAAAAAGAACCTAAGCATTTTGTCCAACATGGCAAAGAAAAAAATTAAAAAAAAATTATATATATATATATATATATATATATATATATATATATATATTAAAAAAAAATTGTAAGCAGAGTCCATCTATACTGGAATTCCAATATAACATTGTTCTAGGTGAATTTTACATTTATTATTAAATTCATTTGTCCATTTGATAGAGAAGAAAGTACAGGCAACTCACCACGTTGTTGTAACTTCGTGTTTATTGCTGGGACATGCAGGCAAAGCGGCTCCACGCCACACCGGTATGCCGAACACTAGTGCGTTAACCGATGACAGCTGTTTCTTTCCGTTAAGGAACTTCAACAGATCGTCTCCATTCACTTGTGCACGTGACTATATATCTCCTCCGTCATTTGTGACATCATGCCGTGGTGAGCGGAGTTTCAATCTTACAAATAGATTTACCAATATTAAATACATAAAAAATACATACTACACAATTCATTATTATCTTTAAGTGAAAATAGCATTTCTGCTGTGGTAAAAAACTGTTTAAAACAAAACTATTTGCAACTGACCCGATGTTTAGAGGAAGACTCCCATATCTATTCTGTCGTTTAACCCCCTCATGTCTTGAGCTCCCTTCTCAATATCCAACGGGCTTCTATTTCTCTTAGTTTTTTCACATTGTCTTGGTCTGGTTTTATTTTTACTTTTTCTATGCCTAAGAATTTTATATTATTTATATTGCCTGCATGTTCAGAGATCACATGTTCTATAAGTCGCGGTGATCCTTTTTTTGTTACTCTAGAATGCATGTCCTCTCTAAACCTCGTGTTGATGGGTCTGATTGTGCTGCCTATGTAAAATCTCATACATTCACATATGATTGCATATATCAAATTTTTACATCTACAACACATGAACTCTGTTATTTCTCTGGTAACACCTCCTATATTAATACTGTTGCCTGTCACAAAGTGGTCGTACCAGTTACAGTTTCCACATTTTTTGTATCCTCTAATTATTGATTTATTTAACCAGTTTTCTTCTGTTGTTTTTTCTACTATTTTGCTTTTTACTAGTTCATCTTTTAAATTTTTCGTTCACTTGAATGCTATCATGGGGAACAATGGTACGGCCAAAAGGGTGGGACCGCAATGGGGACCCCAGTGTTGTGCACACTAGCTAACCTGTACCTTGCGATTTTTGAGGAAAAATATGTCTTTACAGGCGATAATCCCTTCCTAGAGCATATTGGACACTATTCACGTTTTGTAGACGACGTGTTCATGCTCTGGAAGGGATCCCCTGAAGACTTTGAGAGATTTGTTGGTTACCTTAATAATAACCAAATGAATATGGCTTTCACCTCAAAGCATAGCAATACAGAACTAGAATTCCTGGACGTTCTCATAAAAAAACAAAATAATACACTTACAACAATAGGCTACAGAAAAGAAACCGCAAGTAATACATTAATACACTACACAAGCTACCATCCTTCCCATACAAAAGAAGCAATACCATATGGACAACTACTCAGATTGAGACAAATAAATAGTACAGAAGAGTCATTCAACATGCAGGCTGACGAACTGATAAAGCGGCTAGAAGACAGGGGGTATCCACCCCAAGTGTTAAAAAGTACATTAGAAAGAGTAAAAAAAATTGACAGAAGTACACTACTAAAAAATAGGAGGCACAGAAAACACACTAGATTAAAAGATGAGGTCACAAAAAAAAGAAAGGTTTACATTTACATTTAAATATAGTCCTATGCATGATGTAATAAAGAGATCTATACATACGAATTGGCATTTAATAGAAAGAGATCAGATTCTTGGTAAATTAAAAATAGAAAAACCCATGATAGCGTTCAAGCGAACGAAAAATTTAGAAGATGAACTAGTAAAAAGCAAAATAGTAGAAAAAAGAACAACAGAAGAAAACTGGTTAAATTAATCAATAATTAGAGGAAACAAAAAATGTGGAAACTGTAACTAGTGCGACCACTTTGTGACAGGCAACAGTATTAATATAGGAGGTGTTACCAGAGAAATAACAGAGTTCATGTGTTGTGGATCTAAAAATGTGATATATGCAATCATATGAGAATGTATGAGATTTTACATAGGCAGCACAATCAGACCCATGAACACGAGGTTCAGAGAGCACATGCATTCTATAGAAACAAAAAAAGGATCACCGCGACTTATAGAACATGTGATCTCTGAACATGCAGGCAATATAAATAATATAAAATTCTTAGGCATAGAAAAAGTAAAAATAAAACCAGACCAAGACAATGTGAAAAAACTAAGAGAAATAGAAGCCCGTTGGATATTGAGAACGGGAGTTCAAGACATGAGGGGGTTAAACGACAGAATAGATATGGGAGTCTTCCTCTAAACATCAGGTCAGTTGCAAATAGTTTTGTTTTAAACAGTTTTTTACCAGAGAAGAAATGCTATTTTCACTTAAAGATAATAATGAATTGTGTAGTATGTATTTTTTATGTATTTAATATTGGTAAATCTATTTGTAAGATTGAAACTCCGCTCACCTCGGCACAACGTCACAAATGAAGGAGGAGATATATAGTCACATGCACAGGTGAATGGAGACGATCTGTTGAAGTTCCTGAACGGAAAGAAACAGCTGTCATCGGTTAACGCACTAGTTTTCGGCATCCCGGTGTGGCGTGGAGCCGCTTTGCCTGCATGCCCAAGCAATAAACACAAAGTTACAACAACGTGGTGAGTTGCCTGTACTTTCTTCTCTATCAAATGGATTCGTACATATCTTGACACTGCTATAGTACATGAGCACCACCACATGAAGATACACTGCTAGCTAGATTGCCGACATAGACCATGAAAGGGAGTTTATACAGAGGGATAACAGTGCCAGCACTCCACCTTCTGTTTTGAAGCCTTGTGATTAATTTATTAGTGTCTTGATGATATTACTACAATGTGTTATTACCACATAATTTATTAAACTTTTGTGAGTGTCAACAAGGTCTTACACAGTCATCTGTACTGCAGTTCTTCACAAACCTAATTTATATTTTTGCAAACAGTATCCACAATGTATTTTCCCTGGAATAAGTAAGTGTAGTGGTAGATGAAGCCTTTCATTTTCATTCATATCCATTTTAATGATACGTAATGATACATAATTCACGTTGGAAGGATTCTCCAAAAGAATGGTCTCCTTGTTTCCAACCTTTGATAGGGAAACAAATACAAAGTACCCTCAATGTGGCACAGGAGGCTTAAAGGGGTACACCCCCCTTAGAATAGGGGATAAGATGTCTGATTGCAGCGGGTCCAGCCGCAAGGACCATCCACAATCCATGCCCCTTAAATATGCATGCCCCCATAAATATGCATGCACTGTACAGTCATGGCGCAGAACTCATCTAGACATAGCCCATACAAAATGACAGTGCCAACCATCTGATGGATTCACTGAATTAGTTAGAGGGAGTACAAAGCCCGGCATTCTGAACATTTATTTTCAGAACGCTGGCTTTGCGCCGCTGTTTTCCTGACATAAAGGCACGACCCCTCCATTCATGTCATGACACCACAAACAAGGCCGCGCAAAGCCAGCGTTCTGAACATAAATGTTTAGAATGCAAGGGTGCCACCCCGGAGATCGCAGGGTTCCCAGCGGCCGGACCCCAGCAATCAGACATCTTATCCCCTATTCTTAGGATAGGGCATTAGATGTCTCAGGGAGGGTTAGCCCTTTAAATCATAGTGGATATTGCATTGGGATAATATTCACAATTTTTGCAGATATTTCTGTGAGAGTCCATTTTTGCTGAATAGAGCTTACAGAAATATGTGTGCACGCTGGAAAAGCAACCCTACTGGAAAAGATAGAGCTAATTGTCATTGCAGAATGTCTTAGTAACTAATCTGTCTCATGTGAATGTTGTTAAAGGTTTCTCTACATTTCAACTGGTGCATTGAGATATTGTCCCTGATTTACTATTGTAAACCTGACCTGTTTTGTCGTTTTGTGTGCCAGATTCTGGCGCATTGAGCCAGAACGTCTGTCTGCACCAGAATATGCACCAGAATTGAAAAAAAAAAAACACCAACTTTCAATTTTACTGACAAAACCAGAAAAATGGTGTGACCATCTGGAAAAGCGATGTATCCTCTGGAAAGGTGGCGTGCCCCTGCAATATTTGAAAAATCCCAACGTATTTACTAAGGTTTTCACCGAAAATGTGGTGGATTTAGGCTGAGGAAAATCCCACAGCTCAGAGCATGTGTAAAAAAAAGCAGGGAAAAGTGCAAAACGTGGGGAAACCTTAGTAAATACTGTTGAAAAATATCCTTTAAAAAAAAAAAAAATACCACAAATAAAACTATACTCCAGGGCCATTACCTTTAATATGAATTTAATAAGTTGGAAATATTTTGAGAAATGACCTCGTACAATCAGTCTTCAGTTGCAGTCTATGACTGGAGGAATAAGGAGTCTTAGAGTTGAAGAGCTGAGGAACAGAGTGAGGACACCTGAGAAAAGCCTTAATGGGGTACTCCTCTGCCCTGCTTATGGAGCTCCGCTCGCCAGCGTCCGGAAGTTTATTGACCCGAACGGCTGTGTGCGGCCTTCCGTGTTCAGGGCCGCCCCTCGTGATGTCACGCTCGCCTCCTCGTGACGTCACGCCCGCCCCCTCAACGAAAGTCTATGGGAAGGGGGCGCGACGTCTGTCATGTACAATCACTCCATTAGTCAGTGCCACTCTTCAAACAAGTCAAGCGGATGCACTGACAATGGCTCCTCAAATATTTTTTAGGTAACATAATGGAAAGACATGGCCCATCATTGATACAGACAAGAAGGTAAAAACATTTGTGTTCATATGTGCTTTGTTTCTTAAATCTGACAGAAAACAAACATTGAATGAAGTGTGCCTTCCTGGAAAAAAGTGAAGGGCAGCATCTAAGGCTAAGTTTATATGGCCCTTGTGCTCCATTCCATTCTGGGTCTGAATGGCTTCCACAATGGGTTGGAGCACAACTGACTCCATCGAGTCACCACCCATTGACCTGAATGAAGTCCATCGGGGATCCGGTAGTTTACCAGAGTTTAACAAAAAAAGTGCATGCACTATTTTTTTTTGTCTGCTAAACTGCAGTTGTTTTGATGGAATTGCCAACCAAGCTCCATATAGTGGAGCCTGACATCAATGTAAACTTAGCCTAAGGCCCCCATAATGTGGTGGGTTGACTACTTATGATTGCCAGGCTACATTCTGTTTTTTTTTTCCTTGAATAGAATTGAAGGCCTGGATGGCTCTGTATTAGTATTACCACTGCTCCAAATGACAAATACAAATTATTGTTAATAATAAAACAATATGCACCCATTGATAAAAATGCACCCCAGATAGAAAGGTTGGATTGCTGCAAAACAAAAGAAATGCAGTTATGTGTTATTATGTGTTCTGATTAGACACTGGGTCTCGCCATGAGAGTGCATTAAAGTGCTTTCCCTGCTTCCCTATAAAAACACCCTCAAAGACTATTTTTGGTAGTTTTAGAGACATTGACTGTAGAAATGCCTTCACAATCCACAAAATTATGCCCAGTTGACATCCCACCCATAACCAGGACATACCTCTTAGCAGTAGTACACATAATGTCACAACGAATACACATAGGGGAGATGTATTAAACCTTGTGCAGATGATCAGTGAAGTAGTTTCCTGTAGCAACCTTTCTGATTCCATTTTCAAGCTTAAAAATAAAAGCTGCAATCTGATTGGTTGCTATGGGTGACTGCTCGAGTGCACAAGGTTTCACCTGAGGTCCATACCTGGCTATGTACAGACACTGGGGAGACAGGTGAGCGCTGCTCTCACCCAGCCACAGCAACCTCCACATACCTGCCAGCACCTTCCAGCAGGCATGCACTTCTCCCTACACTACCGAAGTATGCATGGCACCCATAGAGCAACAGTGTTACATAGGGCAGCATTTCTTAAACTGCCTCCCTAGGTCTGGCCCTTGATGACCTAGTGGTTGTTATGGTACTGGCAGTCCTCACAGTTTCCTTGTCCACTATCTAGATTCAGGTGGCACCTTCATTACACTCCCCTGATTCTGCCTAGACCATTTGAAGGTGCTTAGCAGGAGAAAATTTGATGTCACAACGCCCATTATGTGTCCTTCCATTGTCTGACAGCCACCATCAACATTGTTTGGAGTTGTGTCCTGAATGAGAAAACTAGATTGCTATGGACTGGAACTTAATCATCTTTAGAAACAAATGCAGGTTTTGTTTGAGATACACCAACAGACATGTTTGGGTATGTAGACCTCATGGTAACAGCTTCAATCCGGCCATTGCTGTCAAGCCACACACTTCCCCAGCTGCTAGTGCGTTGATCTGTATATGAGGGGTTAATATTAACCCTGTCACTCATGACGCCAGGGTGAGGGCTGGTATTACTGAGGTATAGTTTCGGCCTATGGCCGACCTTCCCAGAAACGACAGGAGTATGCAGGTAATGACTGAAGGTCCACACTGGAGTTAAACTTGAACTGAAGTAAGCTTTACTCTTGAACTTGCAGTACATTCAGAATACAGTTACAGTCTCTGCAATACACTTCTATAGACTTCAATGACTGACAGTTGCTGCGGACCTTGCGTCTTTTGCAGGTTAATAGAATCAAGGTAATTGGTGCGTGGATCTGTCCGGATTTAGGGGTAGATTAGGTCCGGTGGTCCCGCAGAGTGTTTTGGAGATTGATACACTCTATATTTGCTAAGGATCGACCATTGCTGCGAGGCTTGGGCCTAACTCACGGTTTTTAGCAGTGCAGGTTCTATGGAGAGATGCTGCTCGCTTGGCAACCCAGGAACAAAGAGAACTAAAATGGCTGCCGCGTCCCTTATATGGACAGGGGACGGAGCCTAATTTGATAGGTCCAAGGTCAGCTGTCACTCACCGTCACACAGGCTTCTGGGTGATCATCTGACTTCCTATACAGGTCTTACACACATAATAAAACTAAAACGAGGCTAGAAATACCAAAGTGAGGCCTGGAACACATCCATAGTGAGGCATGGAATGCATCACATGACCAGAAGGCCCTGCGACGCCATGGAAACAAGTAATTAACCATTTATTTACATATACTATCCTATTTACATTAACCTATGCATAAATTAGAGATGTATACACTAGAATAGAGGAGACTAGGGGTAGACTGGCTAAGAGGGATCCCTAAGTCCTAGGGACTCTGACTATGGGGACCCATAAATAAACAAGTACCGTATAGAATGCGTTACTGGGACACCACACTAGGAAAGCACCGCGTACGAAAATCTGTCATCCCTAATAGTAATACACAAAGGCTCTACCAAATTACAATGCTTTCTTTGCCTGCCTGGTCAGCAGATTTATTGCCAAGTTAGCATTTATGGTGAGCGGCTTTGGCTACCTGTGAGTGTGCAGGATCTATAGGTCCAACTTCAACATCTGTGGACAAATGTTCATCGGAATGCAATATAGAACCAGTATGCTTCTATGTCCACTGGTCATCAAAAGCTGCCATTCAAACTTCTTTCAAGCCACACTGGTCCCTGCTTCAACCACTAAAGAGTGTGCAGGCAGTTCCTGCAGGATTAACAAATCAGAGAAAGGCTGAAGCAGCAGGGATTGAAATCAGTACAGTAGTTGTGGGGGTTAGGGACAGTTGAATATGGTTTGCTAATATTTTTTTAAGCACCTGCTCTATTTAAAATAAACTAGAATGCCACACTGGTATACCCCTTAGAAAAGCATCTCATGTGAGGCCCCTTAACTGTGTAAAATTTCATGCAAAGTACATTTAGGTTTTTTTTGGTCTAAAAAATTCAGACATTAATTCATGAATTTATTAATTCATCTACTCACATATGAGGTGCAATGCTCAACGACTATACCTGTGAGGCTGGGGATCAGTATTTTTAGCCAAAACCAGGAATTCAACCACAGAGAAAACAATAAGGGTATAATTACATGCCGTTTTTGCTGCTTATTTTACTGCATATTTGCTGCTGTGTATTTTCCTACCCATTGACGCAAAATCACCATCAAAAATTATGCAGCAAAACATGGCATGTGTGGCCCTACCATTATGGAAGTATTTGTATAATTTTCTATGTTTTCGACCAACTCCTGATTTGGGCTAAAATAATAACCAAATACTGACCAAATTAATCTCCGGAATAAGCACCAAATACTGAACAAAATACTGTATGTTAATCCAGCCTTATGCTGATAAAAAATAAAAAATAAATTGTAAATATGTAAAAAATTCCGGATAATAACCAAACCCATCTCCAATTCCTTGCATCTGCATCTAGTGTCTAATATCTAGTGGTGCTGTTTGTCATAAAAGCTGACCCGATAAACACACCAGACATTGGTTTATCAGACATAGGCTGATGCTGCCTTTATTATACACAGTCTGAATGTTTGAAGGCTATACTGGTCTTCAGTGCATAAAACATGCCTTTTATTTTGAGCAGTTCTATTTCAAAGGAGGTGAGGATATTAAGCTAAAGGCAAAAATAAGTGCAACACAAGTGATTTACAGATTTCCCTATGTCATAAATCATGTTGAGTGTAATGTTGGCTCTTTGCTATTTTGCAAAAATGACACCAATATTTATTGTATGATTAATGGTGAACGAATACAATAATTCCTTGGGGGTATGTGCTGGGACAGCAAGGTTCTAGAAAGTAATACGGCATTATCCATATTCTGATTTTGTGTAGAAAAAAAATAAACTCTATGTGCAAAATGATGAGCAAAAATGTAATCCATGTTTTTTAAGGTTGCAATTTTAACTTGTAATTTAACATTGGATCTTTCCTGTCCATACAGTATAACCACTATCCACCTGATTATTGATGCAAATGTCTAAGCCACCAGCTCAAGTTGAAAATAATTAATTAAAGAATTGTCATGTGAGTGGCTTTGTCTACTGAATAATTGTTGGAGCCAGACAGGGTGAACTCTCTGAAACTGCTGATCTTCTAGTCTCTAGAGTATACAGAGAATGGTGCGATAATTCTATTGAGTGCCAGGTCTACGAACAAAAAACCTTTGTTGATGACCGAGGTCAGAGTATGGTCACACTGGTTTCAGCTGACAAGAAGGTAGCACTGACTCATAAAACCATGTGTTACCATGTGTGAACACAGTCTATGGACTATAACAGCAGACGCCCATGGTAGATTCCAAGGGTAAGATCAGGAAAAGGGACAAGATTGGAGAAATGTTTTCAGATGTAGTCCGGTAGTGACCCATGGCATGTGCTGCTAACAGATCTACATCAACTGTGCGATCTTATCAATATGTACTCCATAAGAAATATTTTTCTTCAGATAACTACCTCCTAAGGCCATTTTCAGACAAGCATAACATGGACACATGTTTATGTCCATATTATAGCTGCAAAACACAGTCTTATGACCTATACTAACCATAGAGATCTATAATGCTTCTGGAGATCTATAATGCTGTTAGTTTGGATCATTAGACCGATGGTCTGATCTGGAAATATAGATATTTCTTAACACTTGTCTGATAATGGCCCTAAACCTACTAATGTGCTAGTTTGTTTGCATCTAAAATAAATACCATATTTGTTTATGGGATTGTAGTATTAATATGGAGTATTCCTTTGTAAATTTTTTATTGCTTAAAAAGACAATTTCACAAAAATGAACAGTTTGGTCCTTTAAACAAATTATTTTCAAATGACAGAAGTTAATGTGATAGGAGGAGATTTATATAAGTCTGTGTAGAACCCATGGCAGCCAAGCAGAATGCGCCTTTAATTTTTCACAAAAATTAACCCCTTAACCACCGAGGATTTTTAAATTTTTGCATTTTCGTTTTTCCCTCCTTGCCTTTAAAAAAATCATAACTCTTTCAATTTTGCACCTAAAAATCCATTTGATGGCTTATTTTTTGTGCCACCAATTCTACTTTGTAATGACGTCAGTCATTTTGCCCAAAAAACTACGGCGAAATGGAAAAAAAATCCTTGTGAGACGAAATTGAAAAAAACTAAAAAATGCTGTTTCTACGTAGTAAATTTCTACGTAGTAAATTTTCCGGTAAAAATTACACGTTATCTTTATTCTGTAGGTCCATACGATTAAAATGATACCCTACTTATATAGGTTTGATTTTGTCGTACTTCTGGAAAAAATCATAACTACATGCAGGAAAATTAATACGTTTAAAATTGTCATCTTCTGACCCCTATAACTTTTTTATTTTTGCGCATATGGAGCGGTATGAGGGCTCATTTTATACGCCGTGATCTGAAGTTTTTAGGGATACCATTTTTGCATTGATAGGACTTATTGATCATTTTTCATTCATTTTTTCATGATATAAAAAGTGACCATAAATGCACTATTTTGGACGTTGGAATTTTTTTGTGCATACGCCATTGACCGTGCGGTTTAATTAACGATATATTTTTACAATTTGGACATTTCCGCATGCGACGATACCATATATGTTTATTTTTATTTACGCTGTGTTTTTTGTTTATGGGAAAAGGGGGCTGATTCAAACTTTTAATAGGGAAGGAGTTAAATGATCTTTATTCACTTTTTTTTTTCACTTTTTTTTGCAGTGTTATAGCTCCCATAGGGACCTATAACACTGCACACACTGATCTTTTACAGTGATCAGTGGTTTCTCATAGGAAACCAGTGATCGATGATTCTGCCGCTTGAACATGCCTGGATCTCAGGCACTGAGCAGTCATTCGGCACCACTAATTCTACTTTGTAATGACATCAATCATTTCACAGTCCTGAATAATGTATCTAGGGAAGGGACTTATGTCCTAGGGTGTAGTGTGGTGACTGGGTGCTCTAATCCCAGTATAAGCACAGTGAAAAAAATTGAATTCACACACACTGTTTAACTGCAACAATTTCTTCCTTTCATATATGGATTTTTTCCAAAATTATAACACAATACAGGAAGGCAGAAAAAAATGATCACCCAATGTGGATAGATAAAAGTCTGCACGATGTGTCTTGGAGCAATAGCCGACTTATTTTATATCTTCATGTGCAGTGTTCACTTCTGGATTCTCCGGCCATCTCCCTTCACACAAAGGACAGGTGAAACAGGTTGCTACGTTTCAGAGGCTACACCTCCTTTCTCAAGCATAGTGCACGTTTCCATCACCAACATACATAGTATCAAACGCTTGCGAGATTTTAATTCTACGAAAATACAAAAATGTACAAAAATATTTTGGGAAACGTGCACTATGCTTGAGAAAGGAGGCATAGCCTCTGAAACGTAGCAACCTGTTTCATCTGTCCTTTGTGTGAAGGGAGATGACCGGAGAATCCATCAGTGAACACTGCACATGAAGATATAAAAGAAGTCGGCTATTGCTCCAAGACACATCGTGCAGACTTTTATCTATCCACATTGGGTGATTATTTTTTTCTGCCTTCCTGTATTGTGTTATAATTTTGGAAAAAATCCATATATAAAAGGAAGAAATTGTTGCAGTTAAACAGTGTGTATCGATCATTTCACCACAAAATTTACGGCGAAACCAGGAAAAAAATATTTGTGGGGCAAAATTGGGAATAAAAACAACACCATTTTGTAACTTTTAGGGGCTTCCAATTCTGTGCAGTGCAATTTTCGGTAAAAATGATACCATATCTTTATTCTATAGGTCAATACAGTTCCAAGGATACCTAATTTACATAGGTTTGATTTTGTTTTACTACTTAAAAAAATTATAACTACATGCACTAAATTAGTATGTGTAAAATTGTCCTATTCTGACCCCTATAACTTTTTTATTTTTCCATATACAGGGATGTATGAGGGCTAATTTTTTGTGCCGTGATCTGAAGTTTTTATTGGTACCATTTTTGTTTTGATGGGAATTTTTGATCACTTTTTATACAATTATTTTAGGGTACACAGAGTGACCTAAATTACGCAAGTTAGTACTTTGGAAATTTTTTACGTGTACACCATTGACCGTAAAGTCTAATTAACATTATATTTGTATAATTTGGACATTTATGCACCCGGTGATACCACATATGTTTATTTTTATTTATATATTTTATTTTTGTTAAATGGGAAAAGGGGGGTGATTCAAACTTTTTGTCCCCATATTACATGCAGTCCTTGATCATAGCATAGCATTGATCAGTGTTATCGGTGATCTGTGGCTTCAGCCTGGATCTCAGACATAGAGCAGCAGTGAAACGATCGGACTGTGGGAAGCAAGGTAAGAAGCCTCCCGCTGTTCGGGACACCATGATTTAATCACGTGATTTCATCCCAAACAGCCCACTGACCTAGCAGGCAACAGTTTTCTGACATTTTAGACGCCGCAATCAACTTTAATTGCGGTGTCTAAAGGGTTAATACCGGACATCAGCCTTATCAGCAATGTCCGGTATTAGCCGCGGGTTCTGGTTGCTGATAGCCTCAGCTTAGCCGCTGAGCGCGCTTGACATGACCGTCAAGTGGTCAGTCCAACAGAGTGTGAACCAGATACATAAAATAGCATTTATTCAGAGCATATATTGATATATGCTCTGAATAAATGCTATTTTGTGTATCTGGTTCACACTCTGTTGGACTGACCACTTGATGGGGTCTCGCGTTTTGAACAGTTCCATTTTCTTCGTTTTTTCCTGCTATTCCATTACCGAATCAGAAGGCTTCTGAGATGCAGTACCCCATTGTACTCGTTACACGCTAATAGATATTGTGCTCTCAGCCCAACATCACAGGGCGAGTGTTCCTATCCTGCAATACCATACCTATGCCTGACATACTTCACTAGGGGCGCTTTTGTGTCTCTTTTTTTCCTTCTTTCCTCTGTATAAATTGCAATAGGATTGGCATCATGAAATGTAAAGGAGAAAATAAATGATTACAAATAAAAAGCAAAAAAAAAAAAGATACATTTTTGGGAATTATTTGGTTGTGATTAGAGATGAGCAAATCGAATCTGACAAACACGAATTCGTTACGAATTTCAGGAAAAATTAGATTCTGATCAAATACGAACTTCGTCGCGATTCGATCGCACAAATTGCTTTATTAAACTCGATTTTCCTGCGTTCTAGGCTGTTTTAGACCTAAGATGGCGGCTCCACATGTCAGTACATGGGGCAAGGCACCATGGGAGGGCAGGAAGCTGGCGTGGGAATCAAGGTAGGTGGGCTGACCCTGAATCACATGTCAGATGCAGCCTATCAGTGTTCACTGACCCCTGTGATGTCACAGCCCTATATAATCGGCGGCCATCTTCCCTCTGGTCATATCTTCTCCACACGAGATAGGGAAAGGAAGTGACTGCACGTCTGTGTGCTGATCGCATACAACGGCATTCTACAGCATCCGACAGCTACGAGTAGCGGTGACATCAGCATTAGGGAAAGACACAGGGCACAGTGTTTCTGCTGTTCTGACCGAGAACGATTCTAGCAAAACCTCGTATTCTTGTTACTCCATATAGATCTCACAGCTGTTTTACCTGTATGGAGCATCTAATCTCCTCTTTTTTCAGCCCAATTGACTTTTTTCTGTTGCTCCACAAATCTGATTCTCACAATTGTGTGACAGAGTGCAATTTAGGGTTTAATCCCTGTAAAACATTTTTTTCTGTGGTGCTGCCCAGTTGGGTCCTGCTGCTGTTCAGAAATAAGTCATATTAATGAGGACTTTAGTGCCTTTTTACAATTTTTCATCTGTTACTCTGTCTCTGTGCTTTTTCAGTGGCCTTACCATTGCAAAGGGCCTACATGCAAGCAAATAGCGTGCCATATACTACCTTTTTTCTGTCTCTGTGTTAAATTCAGTGTTATACCACAGGTTATACACCTGCCGGTGTATTAAAGAAAAAAAAAGTTTTCCCTGCGTACAAATACGCTTTTTCAGTGGCCTTATCATTGCAAAGGGCCTACATACAAGAAAATAGTGTACCATATACTACCTTTTTTTCTGTTTCTGTGCTAAATTAAGTGTTATATAACACGTTATACACCTGCCGGTGTATGAAAGAAAAAAAAAGTTTTCCCTGCGTACAAATACGCTTTTTCAGTGGCCTTATCATTGCAAGGGGCCTAAATAAAAGAAAATAGAGTACCATATACTCTCTTTTTTCTGTTTCTGTGCTAATTCTTTGCGAAGAAGGCAGTACCAGCCCTGCATAAATTTGTACAAGAGAAGGTGGGCCAGTCCTTGAGCCTGTCGGTGTGTTCAAAAGTGCACGGCAGCGCCGACGTGTGGAGCTGTAACTACGGGCAGGGACAATACATGTCTTCAATGGCCCACTGGGTAAATGTTGTTCCTGTACAGCCACAACAGCAACTTGGACAGGTCACACCGCTTCCTCCTCCACGCTCTTGCTCCCAGGCAGTTGGTCCTTTTACAGTGTGCGCCTCCTCCTCCCCCGTGTCCTTGGCCTCCACTGCACGTCCAAATCTCGGTGGCCCTTCATCGTACCACGTGTGTGGGGCAGAAGCGATGTCAAGCCGTCCTTCACATGGTTTGCCTTGGCGAACGGAGTCACACAGGGGAGGAACTGCTAAAGTTAATTAGGGAAGAAATCCAAGTATGGCTTACTCCACAAAATCTGGAAATGGGAACCATGGTGACCGACAATGGGAAAAACATTGTGGCCGCGCTGGGACAAGGAAGTGTGAACCATTCGCCCTGCATGGCACACGTGTTGAATCTGGTTGTCAAGAAGTTCATCAAGTCTTCACCCCATTTGCAAGACGTCCTGACAATGGCAAGGAAACTGTGCATGCACTTCAGCCACTCGTACACCGCCAAGCACACTTTGCTTGAGCTGCAGCGTCAGAACGGTATAGTCTCATTTGTGCCGTTGCCACATGTTGGAATTCCACCCTCCATATGTTGGACAGACTATACGAACAAAGAAAAGCCATCACCGATTTTTTGATGATACAAGCAGATAGGACTACTCCCCTGTGTAACTTCAATGTGAACGAGTGGCAGCTCATACGTGACACCTGCCGTTTGCTGAGGCCCTTTGAGGAAGCCACATTTTTTGTTAATCATGAACGACGTAATTACACTCCTACATTTACTCCCAAAAATGATTGAAAACATGGCTGGTCACGGCGATGGAGACGTTGCGCCTACATCAGAAGGCTACATGAGTCCTGTGGGGGATGAACTGGAGGAGGATGATGAGGGGCAAAGTGGAGCACAGTTTACGGTGGATGAGATGGCCGGTGTTTTTGGTCATTGGACAGGAGAGGAGGAGCAGGAGCAGCCAGAGGAGCTGGAGGGTTATTACGAGGGATGCGAGACAGAGGACCCAGACATATGCAGTATGCAGTGGAGATGGAGGCAGGTAGTCCCAGCGAGTCACTGTCACAAATGGCACGATGCATGCTGAGTTGCTTGCGTAGTGACCCCCGAATTGTCAAAATACGTCAGCGCGATGACTTCTGGATCTCCACCTTATTAGACCCTTGCTACCGGCCCAGAATGGGGGCCTTTTATTTGCACCCAGTGAGATGGAGGACAAACTGACCTACTTCAGGGAGCTTCCACGTAGTCGGTTGGCCGTTGCCTATCGGCCACATGGTCCATCCACTCACATGTCTGACTCGGGGGGCCCTCTGCGCTCACCTTCCCCTGCCACGGCTGCTGGGGAGGGGAGGGGTGGCAGGAGCAGTACCGACTCAATCAGCAGCAGCCTCAGTCTACAGTCGCTGATGAGTAGCTTCCTTCAGCCGCATAGTGAAGCTACTCATCAGCAGCATGTGGACATGGAGCAGGACCTGAACCAGCAGGTGGTAGCTTACCTCGACATGACCCTGCCAACAACCGTTGAAGATCCGCTGGACTTCTGGGCAGCCAAACTCGATTTATGGCCGCAACTAGCGGAGTTTGCCCTGGAAAAGCTGTCCTGCCCGGCCAGTAGTGTGCCATTAGAGTGGGAGTTTAGTGCAGCCGGGGCCATAGTCACCCCAAGGCGAACTCGTCTGTCCATTAAAAATGTGGAGAGACTGACGTTTGTCAAGATGAATCAGGGATGGATCAGCCAGGATTTCCAGCCACCAATGACAGATGGGTCTGAGTAGATTGACAATGCTGCTACAACAAAATTTTCTCTATTTTGGTTGGTTATGAAACCCTCTGGGGCAGACCTGGGCATTGTATGGCCCGCTTGCCACATACGGCCCTTTGATTGGCTCTGACCGGCCCGCGCTGATTGGGGGACAACTATGCTGCCTAATCTGGGGGACAACTATGCTGCCTAATCTGGGGGACATCTATGCTGTCTAATCTGGGGGACATCTATGCTGCCTAATCTGGGTGACATCTATGCTACCTAATCTGGGGGACAACTATGCTCCTTATCTGGGGGACAACTATGCTCCTAATCTGGGGGACAACTAAACTCCTAATCTGGTGGACATCTATGCTGCCTAATCTGGGGGACAAGTATGCTCCTAATCTGGGGGACATCTATGCTGCCTACTCTGGGGGACAAGTATGCTCCTAATCTGGGGGACAACTATGCTGCCTAATCTGGGTGACATCTATGCTGTCTAATCTGGGGGAAATCTATGCTGTCTAATCTGGGGGACATCTATGCTGCCTAATCTGGGTGACATCTATGCTACCTAATCTGGGGGACAATTAGGCTCCTTATCTGGGGGACAACTATGCTCCTAATCTGGGGGACAGCTAAACTCCTAATCTGGTGGACATCTATGCTGCCTAATCTGGGGGACAAGTATGCTCCTAATCTGGGGGACATCTATGCTGCCTAGTCTGGGGGACAAGTATGTTCCTAATCTGGGGGACATCTATGATGCCTAATCTGGGTGACATCTATGGTGCCTAATCTGGGGGACAACTATGCTCCTAATCTGGGGGACATCTATGCTGCCTAATCTGGGTGACATCTATGCTGCTTAATCTGGGGGACATCTATGCTGCCTAATCTGGGGGACAAGAATGCTCCTAATCCGGGGGACATCTATGCTGTCTACTCTGGGGACAAGTATGCTCCTAATCTTGGGGACATCTATGCTGCCTGATCTGGGTGACATTTATGCTGCCTAATCTGGGTGACAACTATGCTGCCTAATCTGGAGGACATCTATGCTGCCTAATCTGGGTGACATCTATGCTGCCTAATCTGGGGGACATCTATGCTGCCTAATCTGGGGGACAAGTATGCTCCTAATCCGGGGGACATCTATGCTGCCTACTCTGGGGAAAAGTATGCTCCTAATCTGGGGGACATCTATGATGCCTAATCTGGGGGACAACTATGCTCCTAATCTGGGGGACATCTATGCTGCCTAATCTGGGGGACAACTATGCTGCCTAATGTGGGGGACAACTATGCTTAATGCAAATGTCAACATTGATCTTTAAATGTAAGGGATTATGAAACCCTCTTGGGCACTGCGAATGACTGCTCCAGACTCATTCTGTGTCTTTCACAAACTACTTGCCTCCCTGGTGCCTCAGGCCTTGGGCCTTAAATTTTTTGAAGTTTAGCAGTAGCGAAATACATGCTCAATGCAAATGTAAACATTGATCTTTAAATGTAAGGGGTTATGAAAACCTCTTGGGTACTGCAAATGCATGCTCCAGACTCATTCTGTGTCTTTCAGGAACTACTTGCCTCCCTGGTGCCTCTGGCCTTGGGCCTAAATTTTTGGATGTTTAGCAGTAGCTAAATACATGCTTAATGCAAATTTCAACAATGATCGTTAAATTCTCGGCGCTCTGCCAGGGCCTTCTCCTACCCCACCTGGGCCGATCCGAGGACCTCACTAACCAACTCACTAACTAATCCAATCACTTATAGCGACGGGTGGTGTGTACAAAGGGCAGGGACTTAATCAACGCCAGCTTATAACCCTCACTTACTGGTAATTCCTCGTTTTAAGGTTAAATAATTGCTATCCCAGATCCCTATCACAAACTGGTTTCAGCGTGCAACACGCACCTGTCCTTGAAAGATAGAGACACGCTAATCCGTTCAGTGGAGCGCTAGTGCGATCCAGGACATCTGAGGCATTAACACACCTGTTATTGCTCGATCTCGCAATTGATCGGGTAAGGTAAGGGGTTATTAAAGCCTCTTGGGTACTGCTGAGGCCTACTCCTGACTGCTCCTGGTGCAATGTATGGGGTAATTAAACACTCTTGGGTAGTGTTATTGTTAAATTTACTGATAATTTTATCAGTAATAAAATTAAATTTTGCAGAATGCTAACCGTTACACAACGAAACGCTTGTTGCGTGTGATTTTTTTATGAAAAAAAAAAAAAGATATGGAGAGGGATTAACTCTGCTTAATCATTTTTGGCGATTAGAATCCTTTTGTGATCTGATCTTTTGGAGACAGATGCGCTTACACACATGTAATAATTTTTTTTACCAAATTTCAAACATTGTGTGGTTTATTATTTTTGAGAAGAATGTCTTTTGGTGGTCCACCATCCTGCATTATAGAGTCTTCTGAACTGCTGTATTTTGTCTATTGTATTTTGTCAGACAATTTCAATAAAATGTAGCGTTTTTTTGTGGTGGATTGTGAAGCCGGGGTGTGCACTCGTGCATCAGCCAACTCCAGGCTGTGTCTTTCAGGCAATCTATGGGTTCCTGATGTCGCAGAGGTGGGGCCTGGGTCTGGCAATTTAACATTTTTGGATTGCGGGTGCTACCAAAAAAGATGGACACACCCTAATCCGTTCAGTGGAGCGCGCCTGCGGCCCCGGACATCTGAGGGCATAACACACCTGTTATTGCTCGATCTCAGGAGAAGGGGGGTTCATCGTCGGGAGAAGAGAGTTGCAGGTTGCCCTTGAGTCAGCAAGGCGGTAGCACGGTTGGCAGTCAGCGTGGTGTGGCAGTAGTGGAAATTCTGGAGCCAAATGTGCCCGGGGGAGACCACCTGCTTCGCGGCAGCTTACCTTTCCGGGAGTTAGCGGATTACCAGCACCGGTCCATGAAAGATAGAGACACGCTAATCTGTTCAGTGGAGCGTGCCTGCGGCCCCGGAAATCTGAGGGCATAACACACCTGGTATTGCTCCATCTCGCAATTGATCATGCAAAGGTAGGGGGTTATTAAAGCCTCTTGGATACTGCTGAGGCCTACTCCTGACTGCTCCTGGTGTAATGTATGGGGTAATTAAACACTCTTGGGTAGTGTTTTTTTTTTATTTACTGATAATTTTATCGGTAATACAATTGAATTTTCCAGAATGCTAATCGTTACACAACGGAACGCTTGTTGCGTGTGATTTTTTTATGAAAAAAAAAAAAAATACGGACAGGGAATAACTTTGGGCGAAAAAGGTCCTTTGGTGATCTGATCTTTTGGAGACAGATGCACTTACACACATATTGAATTAGTTTTTGTAAAAAAAATTCAAACATAGTGTGGTTTATTATATTTGAGAAGAATTTTTGGAGGGGATTGTGAAGCCCGGGTGTGTACTGGTGCATCAGCCAACTCCAGGCTGTGTCCTTCAGGCAATATATGGGTTCCTGATGCCACAGAGGTGGGGCCTGGGTCTGGAAATTTCTAATTTTTGGATAGCGGGTGCTACCTATGAGAAATCTTTGACAAAAATGTCATATATTGTGTTGTTTTTTGGGGGGGGATTGTGAAGCCCTTGTGTGTATTGTACTAGTGCATCAGCCAACTCCACGCTGTGCCATTCAGCCACTAAATGGTCTCCTCTTGCTGCCAACATGTCCACGCTGTGTCATTCAGCCACTATATGGTGTCCTCATGCTGCCAACACCTCCACGCTGTGCCATTCAGCCACTATATGGTGTCCTCATGCTGCCAACACCTCCACACTATGTCATTCAGTCACTATATGGTCTCCTGACACTGATGCCACCACCAGGCTCTGTCACCAGGCTCTGCTGTTGAGCGGCAGTGATTCTAAGAGCGATGACGGTAATCTGCATGCTATTCTGAATAACAGTATTATTTCACTACCCCAGCACACTCCATATGTGTTTTAGGACACAGCAAAGTGTTCTGTACCCCTATAGAGGTTGTATGTAGGCTAGAAATAGCCTTTTTTAATATCGATTCGCCGCAAACAAATTCGGATCGAAACAAACTTTTCGGGAAAATTCGGTGAATCGGCCTAATCGAAATTTTGAAAAGTTCGCTCATCTCTAGTTGTGATAGCTTGGTAGTATCAGCAGTAGGGGTGGTGATAGAAGTAGCTGCATCCACAGCAGTACAGTGTAAAATAAAGTACGGGAGAGGAGATCTGTGCTTACATACTCTCTAGTATAGTGGGCATCAGCAGGGGTGATGGACTGGTGGTAGTTGAAGGACGTTAACAGCAGTGGTGGTAGACTGGAGGTAGTAGCCAGTAGACAGCATTGTTAGTGGTTGTACTAGTGAGTTGATAGTGAAGGTAATAGGTTATGTTGCATCAAGCACAGGAGTTTTTCAGTCCTCATGATCCATGCCTGTTTTATATTAACAAAGGGGAGTTTTTTTCATATTGTTGGCAGACAGTCTTGTTCACTAAGGGGTAACAACACAACCTACCATGCTGAAAACTGCCTCTGATGCTTCACTGAACAGTGGACAAGACAAAACACACATAGCAAACTGTGCAAGTTCTGGTCAATGATCTAATTTGGTGACCCAGGCTGATGGTGTCTGCCAGAGAAATAGCAAAGTTCAGGTTTGAATCAACCTGGTTGTTCAGGTGGTGTTGAACATCCCTTCAGTGATAGATTGGGGAGGTAGAGAGTAGAGGTCATGGTGGCAGTTTAAGAGTTCCTTACTAAAGGTGAAGGTGGGGTTGTTGATGGGTTGTGTTCCATGGAGGTTTTTGAAGGAGAGTGATGGGCCCCAAAGTTTTTCAAACTTTCCATGGGTAAAAGAATGCCAGCTAGTTAGTTCCTCCATTCTGCAAATTTGGTTTAGTTTATCTAGCCATTGGCAATTGGAGGAAGGGGGGTGTCTGGCGCCATAACTGGGGTATAATGGTCTTAACGGCAGTTATCAAATGGGTGGGCAGAGACCTGGTAGATGGTTTGAGAGGTATCGGAAAAGCAAGGGCAATGAGTTCCATGGATAGTGAAATAGAACTGTTGCACACTGAATTTATAGTATTTTCTACATCCCTACAAAAGGGTTGGATGAGAGGACATGTCTGCCAAATATGTGAAAGTGTACCTACATCAGTCTTGCATCTCTAACATGACTTAGATATAGATAATCTAAGTCTGAACAAAACCTTCTGAGTTTTATAACATTTGCTGAGTAGCTTAAAATAGTCCTCCTGTAATTTAACCCAGCGAGCCTCTCCCATGAATGCCTCTTCAACACCGAACCACATGGCGACTGAGGTCGTCTGTGAGATGGATGCCAACTCCTTATCCCATGAATGTAGATATAGATGGGAGCTAGAAAATAGGTCTTTCCTTAGGTGATCACAGAATGTTGTTTTAGCTTGGCCCAAGAGCCTTGGGTGTAGAGCTCCTCAAACCATGAAAGGGACTTGGCAATAGTGAATTCCTTAAGAAACGCCAGACACAACTGTCTAAGTAGTTGTGTCTTTCACACAACTTTATAAGGTGCGCATGCCCCATTGGGGGGTTCTGCCTACATCAAATGTTTACCTTTGCATATTGACACACTGCCATATGAGGAGCTGTGCTGTTTTTTCATTTATCCTAGTCAAATCCCAAAGGACAGAGAGAGTAAAGTGTTGACTCAGCAGGGAGTGTAGAGCCCTCCTCATTTGGCAAGTGTTCGAAGCACATGGAAAGCTGTCTGTATAGCTTCTCCCAATTAAAATTCAATTTAGCCTCCTTCTCGGAAGGGGGAAAACCTTCCTCATTTACCAGGTTTTTAAGAGTGTGGCTTTCTAGTATTCATCACTTTACATAATATGGCTGTTTGCACACAAGCAATGAAGCATACAACTTGCTGTCCTTTCCATTTTCCATGGTTGATCATCACCATAGTCGTCGTCATCACCATCATCATTGGCACTATTTTGTGTTGTGGCCTTTTACTGATTCCATCTCCAAATCCGTCTCAGATCCCACTTCCACATCCTCATCTAGCTCCTCATCAACATTCATACTGCAGCAAGCCAGATGCAAACCTTCTTCCATCCCCTGCTCAATCATTACTGAAAGTGTTTGCCCTAGAAGAAATATCAGGGTCATAATCTTGTTCATCCTGCTTTAGTCCCTGCTGACAAATCTTGTTGCCTCTTCAAAAGTCTTGAGCATGTGACACAGCTCTGTGTGGAGCTTGGAGTGCTTGAGCTGAAAATCACACTGGCTCCAATAACTGTTCATCTGCTGGAAATCAGTGATAACTTTCTGCTGCTGGTACAGGCCATCCAACATGTATAAAATTGAGTTTCAGCATGTTAAAATGTTGCAGATAAAAGTAGTGGTTGTAAGTCCAGGAGGCTGTGCTTAAAGGCATAAAAATGGCTAAAGTGAACGCAAATACTCCTGAACATGGCCAGCACCTCATTCAGACCGACATATGTTTTTAAGAAATATCTTGCAATCAGATTTAGCATATCTGCTATACACAGAGGCTGCGTCACACCACTTAGATACAGCACAGCCAGAATGTTCTTCTCAGTGACCACTAATCTAAGATTACGAGGAGACAGACAATGTTCCCTTTCCTCCTGCAGACACAGCAGCAACTCCTCCACTGTGTTGCTTTTCTTACCCAGGCTTAGCATATGTAACACACCATTGCAGTGCTTCACTTTGCACCTTTGAGAGAAGGAAGGAGGAGCACTGAAAGCTACACATTAGTCTAGACAAATGAGTCTAAGGTGGGTAAAAAAAAAAAAAAATTTATATTCCTCAGTGTCACAGATATATATGTCAACTCTCAAAAACTAATAGGTATAAAAATGTATAAAAATGGAGGCTGTGTTCACAGAATTCAAAGCTGGCAATATATCATAAATAGAACATACAGTAAGTGTAAAGAAAAGAAAAACTGAGATTTCTTCTGTTTCTATATCCATTTCAAGTGAAAACCCGAATGTGTGAACACATTCTAAAAGATATGCAGGGTAAAGGGCAAGCTACATAAATCAAATCGACTGTCAAATTGGTGTATTCTGTTAAATATGCATGCATCATGACCACATATTCCCACTGCCTAAAGTCTGAATAATACAATTGGAATGTTATTGAACAAAAACCACTATAAACAGACCAACATTTCTCATTTACAATTACCACAGTATGGAGGTTATTAAAGTTTAATTACATCCAATGACTCACAGGTGACCTCTTCTCTGCTCAGAGTTGTCTTCTTTTCTTTTTTTCCCCATCCAGCCAAGACTGTCACAATTATTTTTTTCTAGTAACATCTCATCTCCGCAGAATCTGTTAGATGAATCTTAGGCTCCACACTTTTTCAACACCATACTCAACTTTTCCTCACCCATAGTGTCTTAAATGACAACAATGCACCCTTGGTAGGTGCCCACAGTATGTGGATAGTTGCCCCACAGTGTTAGATAGTTGGCCTTCAGTAGGGTAGTTGGTAACCTGACAGTAAGTAGATAGTTTCTCTCCTAAAAAACTGTTGTCCTCCTCTAGATAGTTTGTTTCCCCCATCAAAGTTTTAAATTCATGGAGATTGTGAAAGTTTTGTGGGATGAGTTAACATTTCCATTGGTATTGTGTTGAGGCACAACGTTTTTATAATTTTTTTAATTGTTTTTTTCTTTTTGGAAGGAAACACGTTTATTGCTTAGGTTATTACAGATTAGGTTATTCCCCTTATCTTTACATGATAAAGCATATTTAAATTGGTTACATAGGTTTTTAGTTGTTTTCTAATTTTTTGTTACAAACAATATTTTTATTAATATTATTTTAGTGTTTTACATTTTTTTTGTCCCACTACGGAATTTAATCGTAGGTGAGCTTGATCATTGGTATAATACAGTTTAAAAACTTCTGGATTGTGGTTTATTATGCGGAGCCAACCTATTAGGCCCTGCCTTTGACAGATTCTAATAGGTATAGAAAAATAATAGACTTAGTGGCCTTTATTTGGCTCCTTGTGTCATGGGAAAGCTGTTAAAATGACAGAGAAAGACCAGAAAAAGGAGTTAAGGTAGCTTGATTTTATCAGGATTGCAACAGCGCCCAATCTAACCAGCACAAGCTACAAAATATGGATGCAATTTTTTATGAACACGTTTTTTTCTTATAATGTTGGAAATGTTATTTTTTTCCCCATATCCATATCCACAGCATATCTACAGAAAATACCTTGCAAATTTTAATCTGGTTTCTGAAGCTCCTGACAGACCACATCTATACCACAGGCTCACACCATTGGCAGTAGGTGAGCAACCACAACTCCCCTCCTCTTCCTCCCTGTATGCACAGGGTTATAGCATGCATAGAATCCTCTCTCATATAAGATACTAAATAGTTCTAGTCTATTGTTTCCCATGGGCCATGGGTCCAGCTGTAAAGTACATCTCTAGCTGTTAAAGGCAGCTCAGGTAAGATGACTGTTGCCAAAATCATGTAAAAAAAATAAAATCTACAATCCGAATATAAAGAATATAAGGAGAAAAGAATATGCATCAGTATATGGTATAAATTAGTAAAAGTATAATAGGCGAATACAGTGCATTCAGTTTAAAATAAACATCCACCTAAAAAATAGTATGTTCTGTACTGGTATCATCATCAGCTTTAAATATTTTACTTGAATATTTTGTTAGGTTCTTGTAAAAATAAATGCAAAAGAAGGATTATTAAAGCCCATCCAAAATGACTTGTTTTACTGATGGTTCCTGGCTTACATATGCTGTGTTCATAATCTTGGTGTGGTGCCATATTTGTTAAACAGCATGAAAATATTCATAAAGCGATAATGATTCCTTCAGTGTATGCAAAACTAGCTTTTAAGCAGAGATTTACGGTTGTGCTGCTGTACCCATTCTATTTACAATAAATCTACGAGAGTAAAAGAAAAAACAACAACAATAAAAGAGATAAACATGACACAATTACTCTCCTTCTGATTGTTTTCTCTAAATGATATGGATTTTTAGGAGAAATCACTAAGATAAATATTGCATAAATAATTAGCTATTTGTATCCTTTTTTTTCCGAAGAGGTGCCCGAAACTATGGAGAACATGTAAAACCTGAAAGTGATTATGATTATAGTTTATCATATTATAGTTTATTGTATGATATTATCGTTATGAATGTGATTAAGAGTGTAATGCAAATGTAGATACAATGATATGCCAGACTGGTGACATCATAATAGTTTTACCTCAATGAACAGACTAAAGCTGGACATATTTTTAAATAGCTGTTAAGTTCTTTGGCCGACAGCTTATTCTCTGCCGATTGTGCATGTGTTCTGCGTGAGAATAGGGGAGTAAGCTGCCCCTAGGTGACTTATCTCCCATAATAAGCTCGATACTGTTACGCCGAGCGCTCCGGGTCCCTGCTCCTCCCCGGAGCGCTCGCGGCTTTCTCCTCTCTGCAGCGCCCTGGTCGGACCCGCTGACCGGGAGCGCTGCACTGACATTCACGATGGGGATGCGATTCGCATAGCGGGACGCGCCCGCTCGCGAATCGCATCCCAAGCCACTTACCCGTCCCGGTCCCCGGCTATCATGTTCTGGCGCGCGCGGCTCCGCTCTCTAGGGCGCGCGCGCGCCAGCTCTCTAGCATTTAAAGGGCCAGTGCACCAGTGATTGGTGCCTGGCCCAATCAGTCTGATTAGCTTCCACCTGCTCCCTGTCCATATAACCTCACTTCCCCTGCACTTCCTTGCCCGATCTTGTTGCCTTTGTGCCTAGAGAAAGCTACTACTGTGTTTACCATTACTGTGTTCCTGACCTCCTGCTATTACTATTGACTACGAACCTTGCCGCCTGCCCCGACCTTCTGTACG
This sequence comes from Hyla sarda, assembly GCF_029499605.1. NCBI lineage: Eukaryota > Metazoa > Chordata > Amphibia > Anura > Hylidae > Hyla > Hyla sarda. The sequence continues at coordinate 515,926,974 of NC_079189.1, forward strand.
TCTGACCTTGCTTCTGCCTAGTCCTTCTGTCCCACGCCTTCTCAGCAGTCAGCGAGGTTGAGCCGTTGCTGGTGGATACGACCTGGTTGCTACCGCCGCAGCAAGACCATCCCGCTTTGCGGCGGGCTCTGGTGAAAACCAGTAGCAACCCTAGAACCGGTCCACCGACACGGTCCACGCCAATCCCTCGCTGACACAGAGGATCCACATCCAGCTAGCCGAATCCTAACAGATCCTTCTCTCTCCTAAATATACCATAAGAAAAAATGAGATACCCCTCTTAACATGGCTGACTAGTCCCGCCAAAATTGGTGTGTAAGGCCAACGTTAATCTACTATGTCTGGCCACTTTAAAGGGGTACTCCTCCCTAGACATCTTATCCCCTATCCAAAGGATGGGGGATAAGATGTCTGATCGCGGGGGTCCTGCCGCTGAGGACCCCCGCAATCTCTCCTGCAGCACCCGATTGTCATCATCTGCACGGAGCGAAGATCGCTCCTTGTCTGATGACTCAAGATACAGGGGTCAGAGTATTGTGACGTCATGGCTCTGCCTCCTCGTGACATCATGCCCCGCCCCTCAATGCAAACCTATGGGAGGGGGCGCCCCCTACCATAGACTTGCATTGAGGGGCAAGGCATGACATCACGAGGGAGCAGAGCCATGATTTCAGCCTACTCCTGCTCCTGTATCGCGAGTCATCAGACATGGAGCAATCTTTGCTCTGTGCAGCTGATAAACGGGTGCTGTAGGAGAGATTGCGGGGGTCCCGAATGGTGGGACTCCCGCGATCAGACATCTTATCCTCTATCCTTTGGATAGGGGGTAAGAAGTCTAGGGGCGGAGTACCCCATTAAGGCTCTGTTCCATCTAGCAATATGGCTTTTGTTCATATAGAAGACGTGACAGCCAGAGGTGTAACTTGTAGCTTCTGGGCCGAAATGCAATATCTGTAAGAGGGTTTCATGTCTGCCATGTGCCATGTATACTATTAGCATATTCTTATCAGGCGAAAGTACTTTGGGGCCCCCTCTGGTAAAACAAAAAAAACAACATTTTAAATATATTTTTTTCAGTTTTACAGTACATTTTATGGTAGAGTAAAAGGAGTCATTGCAAAGTACACTTAGTCCCACAAAGAACAAATCCTCAAATGGCTCTATAGATGGAAAGTTGTGGCTGTTAGAAGACAAAGAGGAAAAACTAAAAATTAAAAATTTTTAATTTTAAACATTCAGCTTATTATTACACATTAATGAATGGACATCAAACCATACAAGTTATCTCTCCCTTTTATAATAAACTAATAAAAGACCCTGTATGTTGAAAAAGGCACAAGGATTCTCACACTTCTGACAGTTTTCCAGTAGTACAGAAATGTCTTCATTACCCATCTATTTCTATGCTAAATGAATAATTTCCTTAATTGTCTAGCAATCTAACTAACTTAAAGACTTCCACAGTGGGATTTCAGTGAGTGCATTGTTGAAAATTATTTTCATTTCCTAAGGATATTCTATGTTTAATAATTCTTCATACCTTGATACTTAGCAACTACACATTCAGCAATAGAGAAAATTTCCAGTTTATATCAACAACATCCCTAAAGCCTTTCTGAATGGTAATAGACCAGTTAGATGTGAGAAATAGGACTCTGAGTGAGATTTGCAAGAAATGGCTGTACACCATGGAGATAAGGTCCATGTTTTTGATAGGAAAACAGAAATAAGTAGAACACTTTTTTCTCTTAACTTTTTTCTAACTTATCTATAGCTGCATCCCCATTAATATATTTATTTACATGTAAAATGCCCAGAGTATTCGAGGAGCGCTGGAGTACTATTTTAGGAGTAATTTCAGACCTACTCCAGCATCTCTCAGCAATGTCTGAAATTCCCTTGTAGCTATTGACTGAAAATATTAAACCCATCATTTTACTCTTAAATTTAATAAAAGGATTTTTGCCTTTTTGAAAGGATAAAGAGTGTTCTGAAATATGACTCCAGTTGTGTTTGCAAACAATACAGTACCTAACATACAAAAAGGAACTATGGACACATATTAACCGGTTGCCGTCTAATGACGAGCCTGCTCGTCCTGAGATGGCAACCAGTGCATGGCGCAGGCTCCCGACTCACGCCCGCACCATACCGGCTGACCCCCAGCTGATTCCGGTATCTGGGGGCCGCTGCTAATAGCCGACATGCAAGATCGTCGCAGCTGGCTATTAACCTATTAGATCGTGGCTGTCAAAGCTGACAGCGATATCCAAAGGGAGCTTTAACCAGTCCCTGGAGGTCCAGTGGGGTGGATCATCCCCCCGCAGCGCGATCGGGTGGGGGTTGGGGTGGCAATCCACTGAAGAGGGCGCTGGAGGGCTTACCTCTGCTTCTCCGTCTGCTGCAGCTATGAGATTGATAGAGCCTGGCTGAACCAGTGCAGAGCACACAGATCAATGGAGTTCAATGGAATTCCATTGATCTGTATGATGAATCCAATGATTCCTCCTAAAAGTAACTAATAAAGTGTAAAAAAAAAAGTTGAATAAAAGTTTAAAAAAACACCCATTAACCCTGTCCATATTAAAATTTAGAATCACCCCCCTTTTCCAAAACTCAATATAGAAAATATGTAAACAGTAAAAATAAACCTATGTGGTATCGCGGCGTGTGCAAATCTCCAAACTATAAAAATTTAATGTTAATTAAACCACACAGTCAATACCAAAATCGAAAATTGCATATTTTTGTTCACTTTGTATACCCTAAATTTTTTTTATAAAAAGCGATCAAAAAGTCCCATCAAAACAAACATGGTACCAATAAAAACTTCAGATCACAGCGCAAAAAATTAGCTATATATAAATTAGTTAGATATAGTGGTACTCTGTCATGTCTGCTGAATCATGCACCTTGTATTTATATTGTGATATTTCTGAGTTTTTAAACCATGGTTAATTATCCTGTTTATTATAGATTTTAGTCTGTGGTACATTTGTTGGATTTTAGGATGATTGTATGTCCGTTTCTGCTTGTGCCTTGTATCTTAGCCTGCGCTTCCACTGTGAGTTTGAATATATCCTGTCTTGTATTTTGAAATATATCCTGTCTAGTGTCCTGACCTACCGTATATACTCAAGTATAAGCCGACCCGAATATAAGCCGAGGCCCCTAATTTCACCCCAAAATCCCAGGAAAAGTTATTGACTCGAGTTTAAGCCTAGGGTGGGAAATACATCATCCCTCCTGTCATCATCCAGACCCCTGTCATTAACACCCTCATCATCATCACCCTGTCATCATCCCCCCTTCATCATCATCCCCTTGTCATTATCCCAGACTCCTCTTCATCATCCCCTTGTCATCATTCCCTTGTCATCATCCCACCCCCCTTCATCATCCCCCTGTAATCATCCCACCCCCCCTTCATCATCCCCTTGTCATCATCCCACCCCCCCTTCATCATCCCCTTGTCATAATCCCCTTGTCATCATCCCACACCCCCCTTCATCATCCCCTTGTCATCATCCCACACCCCCCCTTCATCATCCCCTTGTCATCATCCCACACCCCCCTTCATCATCCCCTTGTCATCATCCTTTTGTCATCATCCCACACCCCCCCTTCATCATCCCCTTGCCATCATCCCCCTGTCATCATCCCACACCCCCCCTTCATCATCACCGCTTGTCAATGTCTGATACAGTGGTCTTCAACCTGCGGACCTCCAGATGTTTCAAAACTACAACTCCCAGCAAGCCCGGGCAGCCATCGGCTGTCCGGGCTTGCTGGGAGTTGTAGTTTTGAAACCTCTGGAGGTCCGCAGGTTGAATACCACTGCGGCCTTCAACATCATCCAGCCCCCCCACCCTCTCACCCCCTTTAGTTTTGTACTCACCTCCGCTCGGTGGGACGTTAGGGTGCGCTGGTCCGGGCCATCTGTGCTGCAGGACTGTCCGGTGGGGAGGTCGTCCGGTGGGATAGTCATTCTGGGCTGTCCATCTTCACCGGGGGGCCTCTTCTCTGCGCTTCGGGCCCGGAATAGAGGCGTTGCCTTGACGACGACGCAGAGGGATGTTGCTAATGAACGTCCCTGTGCGTCGTCATCAAGGCAACGTGACTATTTCGGGGCCAAAGCGCGGAGAAGAGGCCCCCCCCGGTGAAGATGGACAGCCCGGAATGACTATCCCATCGGATGACCTCCCCACTGGACAGTCCTGCAGCACTGGACCAGCGCACCCTAACGTCCCGCCGAGCGGAGGTGAGTACAAAACTAAAGGGGGTGGGGGGTCTGGATGATGTCGAAGGCCGCAGTGGTTTTCAACCTGCGGACCTCCAGAGGTTTCAAAACTACAACTCCCAGCAAGCCCGGACAGCCGATGGCTGCCCAGGCTTGCTGGGAGTTGTAGTTTTGAAACATCTGGAGGTCCGCAGGTTGAAGACCACTGAGGGCGGAGAGTTCACTCGAGTATAAGCAGAGGGGGGTGTTTTCAGCACGAAAAATCGTGCTGAAAAGCTCGGCTTATACTCGAGTATATACGGTATGTTCCTTCACGTTGTGGAGTTTGGTTCTGTGGAGTCTGTTTTTCAGTTAGTGTTCTGTGTATTATATTTCTCTTTCCTTCTAGGCCAGTATCCTGATCACACGCTGGAGTGTACCCGCTGGCTAGAAGTCTATTTGCAGTTATTATGCTGTCTACTCCTTTTGCAGAGTGGGGTGTCCAGTTAGTTATCTGAGCTCAGTGTGAACAGTGTCCTATGTTCCTTATCAGTTTGGTGTTTAACATTCAGTTCTCCTGTTCATTCCCTGCAATTCCTGGTTTCTGTTGTTTATTCATTCTATACCTTTTCTAGTTCCTTTATTCATATTTGCCGTTTATCTGAATTCCAGTTTCTGAACTGTTTGTTAGTACTCTATATTCTGCCCTGTTAGTATGTTTATATTCTGTCTGGTACATGTGGTTGTTTGGTAGTTTTCCTGTTATATTTCTGGCCTGTGACCGACTATGTATATTATTATTTGTTTTTACATCCACTGCACTTTAGCTCTGGTAGGGACTGGGACCGTGGTTGTTGATCTGCCATTTAGGGCGGATGGGCACGTAGGCAGGGAGTCTGTTATTAGGGACAGCTTAGGGCTCACTCTCCCTGTCCCCCAGTCGTTCATGACAATACATAGATACATGTAATGCAAGATAATGCACATTGGCCATAAGAAACAAGGGCAGAATATAAAATATGTAATACCATCCTAACCTCAGTATCTTAGGAAAGTTAGGCAGAAAATGTCATAGAGCAGCAGGAAATGCTAGCAAAATGCTTGGGTGTATATGGAGAGGTATTATCAGTAGAGAGGGAAGTGCTCATGGGTGTATAGGGAGAGGAATTAGCAGTAGAGAGGGAAGTGCTCATGCCGCTGTACAGCGCACTGGTAAGACCTCACTTGGAGTATTGTGCACAGTACTGGAGACCATATTTCCAGAAGGATATAGATACAGCACTTTGGAGAGAGTTCAGAGAAGACTTACTAAACTAGTCCATGAATGGCAGGATAAAACTTACCAGGAAAGATTAAAGGACCTTAACATGTATAGCTTGGAATAAAGATGAGACAGAGGGGATATGATAGAAACTTTTATATACATAAAGGGAATCAACACAGCAGAGGAGGAGAGTATATCTTACCACTTAAGGACACTAGGCGTATGGGTACGCTATTGCGTCCTGGTACTTAAGGACGTAGGGTGTACCTGTACGCGCTGTTCCCATTACCGGGGTTTGAAGAGTGCTCAAACTTTCAGCAGGCAGGACCCAGGGTAAGTGCCGGACATCGCCGATCGGGCTGATGCTCAGCATTAAAATTGGTCAAAGTTGATTGTGGCATCTAAAATGCTGTGTTAACGTACCGAGGCCCTTACCTGCCTCCTCGCCGGCTGATCGGTGCTCTGAAGCTCCCAGCCAGCTATGGCAGGCTGGAACAGCAGATCATATAGTAGCAGCAGGTAACAGCTCACCCGTTCTAATGCACACACCTGTGCTTGGACCCACCAGCACCGCTTCAACTTAGATGCAACAGAAAAGAAAGCTGTCCAGCACCATCGATGTGTAGAAAAAACAATTCCGGCTTTATTGAAGGTTGCATACAAAGGTTCAGAAATACAGGATAAAAATCTCTAAAGCATTTCACGCCATTGGTGCTTAATCATAGAGCAGCTGAAGCAGCAGAGCACCGATAACACTGATCAATGCTGAGCCAAATCTCAGCATTGAACAGTGTATGCAATCCAAAGATTGCATGGTATAGCACGCTATGAGGACAAAAACAGAAAGTAAAAAGTGTAAATTTCCATGCATTTTTGCTGTAAAATGAAACCCAAAATTGTGGCTGCAAATGCGTGCATGAATAAAATACTTGTGCATTTTTTACCCTCAGTGAGCACAGCCTAAAGGAGTAATTTTATGAAAAGTTGTCCTAAATTTACAGATCAACCATCAATGTGTATGTTATGTGGTTTTATACAATCTGAAAAGAAATGCATATGAATGCTTTACTAAATCATACATAATAACTTGGTAATGCTCAGCATTGTCGTTAGCAGTAAATACATATTGTAATAAAGTATTAGAAATTCTGCGTCTATAGTCTGCCACATTGAGATGCAGATTGCTTTAGCACTATAGAGATTAAAGTGATAATGGGAAAAGGAGTGTCTCTCCAACATTAACATAGCTGCGGAGGTGAAAGAATGAAATTATGTCATTTCAGGCACAATGCACTGACATGTGCATGCAGGGTAATTCATGTTCGGACTAACTCAATATTTTCTACTCTCTAGTGTGGTGATGTGTGCATGTGCCCATGTATATAAAACATTAACTCCTATACCTGCTATTATGATAAAAAAAAACAATATATACAACTCTTCCTTTCATAGTTACTGTTTACGTGTCATGAACTCCATAATTACTAACCTACATGTCCTGGAACTTAATGCACTAGGATGTACATTTATGTTCCATAAATGGATGGAGCACATGAGCTAAGACTAAGTCCTGGCCAGTAATAGCAGACATCAGTGATTGCACCAGCACTTGGTTACTTACAGTATGATATTTCAGGAGCAGATAGCCCTCAGCTTGTGAGCTGTCTGCCCTTTTATAGACAAACTCTGAATTGAAAGACAGTCATCAAGACCCACCAATATTCAGTTTTTATCAGCTACTCAATTGAAATAGAACAGGGAAAAATTCAAATTTTGGACTGTTGATGGCCTTGAGGATTGGGTCAGGAGAATTATGCACAATCACCCTAAATACATAAAGTGGCTAAATGGAGTAGGGACCAACTCAGTTCTCCCTACTCCATTCAGCCAAGCCCTTTAATTAGGTTTTAGACAAAACCCTAACCCCTTGATGCGCAGCTTCCTCAGGACATGGGGCAAGGAACGCTGGGAAGGTGGCAAGGTGGGTAGGCAGGATGACCTTCAATCACATGCAGCATGCAGCCTATGAGCAGCAAGCCACCCCTGTGATGTCACAGCCCTATATAATCGTCAGCCATCTTGCGGACCGTCACTTCAGCATTCTTTTGCAGACAGAGAGGGCAGAGAGCAGTGTGTGTTGCAGAGAAAAAACATTTTTACAGCAGCGATTTACCTCAAGCCCAAATCCAGCCTTGAAGCACTGATTTGGAAGGGAGAGAGACTGAGAGAGAAAGTGCAATTTTGGGTGTAGTACACAGCGACTGTGTGCTGCAGCACTGGTGTGTACAATAACTGAAAAGCTAATAGTAGCCAGCCAGTTAGGGAGAGAAGAGCACTAAAAGCCATAATCACCTGCTATTAATGCCTAATAGAGGTTGTGTAGCGGAGCGTATTGTCCTCTATTAAGTGTAACCTGTGCGTACATAGTTGGTGTACCATTTTGTTCTTGTTAAAATCTTAAGGGCCTAGTTACTGTGAAAGGCCAGCCAAAAGTACACACCTGCTGGTGTTGTATACAAATACTGTTTTAAGCATAGTGGAGCGCATTGTACTCCCCTCATCAGTGCACACCACATATGTATATCTAAGTGGTGTACCATTTTATTCCTGTTAAAGTCTTAAGGGCCTAGTTACTGAGAAAGGCCAGCCAAAAGTACACACCTGCTGGTGTGGTAGACAGATACTGCTTTAAGCGTATTTTACTCCCCTCATATATGCACTAAGTATGTCAGGCAGAAAAGTGCCATGACGTGCAAAGAGGAGTGGCAAAGGCCTAAATTCATCAGGCTCAGGAGGTCACAGCAGACTAGGGGCGAGTTGCAGCAGGAGTCTCAGTGAGAGGCCTGAGTTCCTGGTATCAGCTAGCGGTCGTGTCTCGACCAGCAACCATTCTGCCGTCATTGATTGGTTAACACAGTCATCCACTTAATCCCAGGTGACATTTGACAATCCCCCCCCCCCCCCCCCCGTTAACAGTCGGTGGGTTCCTCAGATATGGCCCGGGAGCAGTCCCTGTCCTCCTATTGCCTATGTCCTATTCTGTTTCCTCCCCAACAGAAGTATATTATGCTGTAGGTTCAGCTCCACTATTTAGTGAGGACAATCTACTAGAGGACAGTCAGCAGCTATTGCCCAGCCAAGAAGTGGAGGAGATATCCGTTGCTTCCTCCACTAGGCGTTCAGGCTCCTGAAGCAGACACTGTTGTGGAACTTGAGGAGGACATCAGTGACGTGCAGACACAACTCGATGATGATGAAGCCAATCGCACTTGGGAGCCGGGTGCAGAAGGGGCTTCATCATCATCAAGAGAAGAGGGTAGCAGGTTTCCTGTGAGGCAGCAGCTGAGCCAGCAAGGTGGTGGCATGGTTGGCAGTCAGCATGGTGGCAGAAGTGGAAAACGGTAGCCAAACGTGCCCAGGGTAGACCACTTGCTTTGTGGCAGCCTACCTTCCCAGGAGGTAGTGGAACAGGGGTTCCTTTAGTCGGTGGCAGTAGAAGTCAATCAGTACAGACTGTTGGTTGGAAAATCAGCTACTCGGCAGTGTGGCAGTTTTTCATCAAGCATTCGGAGGAGGTTAACTTGGCCACATGCAAGATGTGTCGGCAGTAGGTGAAGTGTGACCAGGGTCCCAATGTTGGCACCACAGCCCTGCGTCAACATATGCAGCATCACCATAAAGGGGCCTGGGGGAACCGTGGCTCCGATGTTGTGTTCCAGCCTGCTCCCTGTTTCAGCCAGCCATGGCTCCACCACCTCAGGCGAAGGGAGCTGTGTGTCATACCCATCTTCTGTAGCTCCAGAGGCTCCTGCTCCTCCTACTTAGAGTTAGTCATTCCACAAGTAATCCATTGACGAAGCTATGTCCAAGAGACAACAGTATGCGCCCACTAATCCAATGGTGCAGAAGCTGAATCTACTCCTGTCCAAGTTGCTGGTGCTTCAGTTCCTCCCTTTTCAAGTAGTGGACTCTGCACCTTTCAGAGAACTGATGGCTTGTGCCGAGCTGAGGTGGAGAGTCAAGCTGTCATTTCTTTGCAAAAAATGCAGTACCAGCCCTGCACAATTTTGTGGAACAGAAGGTGGGACAGTCCTTGAGCCTGTCGGTATGTACCAAAGTGCACAGCAGCACCGACGTGTGGAGCTGTAACTACGGTCAGGGACAATACATGTCCTTTACGGCCCACTTGGTGAATGTGGTTCCTGCAAAGCCACAACAGAAACTTGGACAGGTCACGCCACTTCAACCTCCTCACTCTCAGGTCATTGGTCTTTTGACAGTGTGCAACTCCATCTCCTCATCCTCAGCCTCCACTGCACGGACAAGTCTCACTGCCCCTCCAGCATACCATGTGTGCAGGGCACAGCGGTGTCACGCTGTTCTTCACATGATTTGCCTTGGTGTATGGAATCACACACATGAGGAACTGCTAAAAGTAATTCATTAAGAAATTGAATCATGGCTCACTCCACGAAAACTGGAAATGGGAACCATGGTGACCAACAACGGCAAGAACATCTTGTCTGCGCTATGACAAGAAAGCCTGAGCCATGCACCCTGCATGGCACACGTGTTTAATCTGGTTGTCAAGTGGTTCCTGAAGTGTTCCCCCCATCTGCAAGACATCCTAACAATGGAAAGGAAAATTTTCATGCACTTCAGCCACTTGTTCAATGCAGCACTTGGGCTGCAGCATCAGAACGGCATCCCCCAACATAGTCTGATTTGCGACATTTCCACACGTTGGAATTCCACCCTCCATATGTTGGACCGACTATACGAAGAGAGAAAAGCCATCAACGATTTCTTGATGATCCAAGCGGATAGGGGGACTCCCCTGTGGAACTTCAATATTAACCAGTGGCAGCTCATACGTGACATCTGCCGTTTGCTCAGGCCCTTTAAGGAAGCCACATTATTAGTCAGTCACCAGGATTACAGGATGAACAACGTCATTCCACTGCTTCATTTACTACAACACTTGTTGGAAATGATGGCTTGTCAGGGTGCCTACATCTCACGGCCACATGAGCCCTGTGGGGGCTGAACTGGAGGGGGAGGGGCACAGTTGAGCACAGTTTAGATTTCGTGAAATGGGCGGATTATCTAGTCAACTGACAGGAGAGGAGGAGCAGGAGCAGCCATATGAGCTAGAGGGTTATGAGGAAGGTGAGGCAGAGGACCCAGACACACCATGGCAGTATGCAGTGGGGATCGAGGCAGGAAGTACTCCGAGTCACTTGCATAAATTACACGATGCATGCTCAACTGCTTGCGTAGTGACCGCTAGTGTTGCTCGCGAATATTCGCAATGCGAATTCGCAGCGCTATATATTCGTAATTACGAATATGCTTTTTTTTTTTATTAATTTTTTTTTTTTTTTTTACAGTACACATCACAGTGATCATCCCTCTCTGCTTCCAGCTTGTGTGGTGTAAAGAAAGCTCTAATACTACTGTGTGAGACTGGTGTGCGAATTTTCACGTATGCGAAAATGTGCATATGCTAATTTTCACATATGCAAATTTTTGCTTATGCTAATTTTGTATATGCGGATTTTCGCATACGTAAATTTTCGCATATGCAAAAATAAAACGAGAACATTACGAATATGCGAATATTCGCGAATATATGACGAATATTCGTTCATATATTCGCGAATATTCGCGAATTTGAATATGGCCTATGCCGCTCAACACTAGTGACCGCCAAATTGTCACCATTCAGCAGCGGATGACTTCTGGCTCTCTACCTTATTGGACCCTCACTGCCGGCAGAAAATGGGGGGGGGGGGGGCTTTTTTACACCTACTGAGAGGGAGGATAAACTGACCTACTACAGAGACATCTCACGTAATTAGTTGGCCGATGCCTATCTGCGCCATCGTCCATCCTCTCGCAGGTCTGACTTGGGGGGCCCTCTTCACTCACCTTCCACTGCCATGGCTGCTGGGGAGTGGTGGGGTGGAAGGAGCAGTACCAGCTCCATCAGCAGCAGCCTGAGTCTACAGTCGCTGATGAGTAGCTTTCTTCACCTGCATAGTGAAGAAACTCATCATCAGCAGGTAGACCTGGAGCAGGACCTGAACCAGCAGGTGACCAGGCCAACACACCTTTAAGATTTGCTGGACTTCTTGGCAGCAAAACTTGATTTGTGGCCGCAACTAGCAGAGTTTGCCCTGGAAAAGCTGTCCTGCCCGGCCAGTAGTGTGCCATCAGAGCAGGTGTTTAGTGCGGTGGGGGCCATAGTAACCCCAAGGAGAAATTGTCTGTCCACGAAAAATGTGGAGAGACTGACCTTTGTGAAGATGAATCAGGCATGGATCAGCCATGATTTCCAACCACCAATGTCTGATGCATCAGAGTAGATTGACAATGGTGCCACACCAATACCACAAATATGGATAGTGCTAAACATCTTTAAGGTGCTGTTCCCCACTTACATATATTCCTCCACATCAGACCACAAGTATGTATTGAGGATATGCATTAGCTAAAAGTTAAAGGGGTTCTCTGGTGCTTACACATCTTATCCCCTATCCAAAGGATAGGGGATAAGATGCCTGATCGTTGGGTACCCCCGGGATCTTTCACGCGGCACCCCGTTTGTAATCAGTCCCCGGAGCGTGTCATCCGTAAACAGACCCGGAGTGAACACTCTCCGGGGACTGATTACAAACGGGGTGCCGCGTGCAAGATCCCGGGGGTCCCCAGTGGTGGGACTCCCGCGATCAGGCATCTTATACCCTATCCTTTGGATAGGGGAAAAGATCTGTAAGCACCAGAGAACCCCTTTAACTTTTTTTTAGGATAAAATATACGGACCCATAAAATATACGGAAACAAAAGGAAAGGTGTGAAAAAACACCATGTGCCACCTACACCAACAAGTATTGATGTGATGCAAAGACCTCTAAAAGGTGGAAGGGAACAATGTAACCGGTGGGTTTTTAGGTGGAAATAGGGAGAGTTTCCTGTGTGGGGCCCTTTTTAGGGTGAGTACCACTTGCCAAGAAGGGAATTAATAGGGCTAGAGTATGGACTTACAGGGGAAGTTTTTACTCCCACCTGCTACAATGGACAATACGTTGTTCCCTTCCACCTTTTCGAGGAAAGTGTTACCCGTCCTACAAAGGGAGGCCACACAGAGGAATGGAAGTGTTTTTAGGTGGAAATAGGGAGAGGTTCCTGTGTAGGGCTGCCCTTTTTAGGGCGAGTAACACTTGCCAAGAAGGGAATTAATAATGCAAGAGTGGGGCCTTGCAGGGGAAGTTTTTGCCGCCACTGGTTACAATGAACCATACGTTGTTCCCTTCCACCTTTTTAGAGGTCTTTGCATCACATCAATACTTGCTGGTGTAGGTGGCACATGGTGTTTTTTTGCACACCTTTCCTTTTGTTTGATTTAAAAAATATATTTTGGGTACATATATTTTACCCTAAGAATATTTTTAAAAGTTAAGTTTTCCGTAATGCATATCCTCAATAGTGATGAGCGGCATTGCCCATATTAGAATTTGCGATATTTCACGAATATATAGACGAATATTCGTCTTGCATTCACGAATTTCACGTATTCGTTATATTCGCATATGCGAATATTCGCACATTCGTGTATTTGAGGAAGAAAACAGTGAGGGGGTGGACAACTTTACTATTGGTTGCTAGGGATATTGTTTATAACCTCTGACAAGTGTATTTGCATCATTCTAATTGGCCCACAAGTGAAAAGAAGGAATATGTAAATATTCACATATGTGAATATGCACATATACGAATATTCACATATGAAAATATGCAAATATGAGGAAAAAAGTGAATATTCGTAATTTTGAATATTTAGCAAATATTTTGCAATATTCGCAAATTTGCAATAAAAATTTGAAATGCGAATATTCGTGCCCAACACTAATCCTCAATACTTACTAGTGCGCACTAACACTTTTACAAAAGAGACCGTTTTCTTCTGCCTACCTACCTCAGCTACTATTCTGATTCTGCCACCCGCCTGATGCCACACATCTAATGCCAAGTTCTTCTTTTTTCCCCCATCTTCATCACCGGGTACTGGTATTGCCCCCACTATGTCACCGGGTCATTTTCAGGAGTATAGATGCTGCTGATGCCACTTCCAGGCTGTCTCATTCTGCCACCATATGTTCTCCTCAGGCTGATGCCAGGTCCAGGCTGTCTCATAATGCCACCATATGTTCACCTTATACTGATGCCATCTTCAGGCTGTTTAATTCTCCTCATGCTGCTGCCACCTCTAAGCTGTCTCATTCTGCCACTATGTGGTCTCCTCATGCTGCCGCCACCTCCAGGCTGTGTCATTCAGGCACTTTATGATCTCCTCTTGCTGCCGCCAACTCCAGGCTGTGTCATTCAGCCACTATATGGTCTCCTCATGCTGCCGCCAACTCCAGGCTGTGTCATTCAGTCACTGTATGGTCTCCTCTTGCTGCCGCCAACTCCAGGCTGTGCCATTCAGCAACTATATGGTCTCCTCTTTTACCGCCAACTCCAGGCTGTGGAATTCAGCCACTATATATGGTCTGCTCATGCTGCTGCCAACTCCAGGCTGTGTCATTCAGCCACTATATGGTCTCCTCTTGCTGCCGCCAACTCCAAGCTGTGTCATTCAGCCACTATATGGTCTCCTCTGGCTGCCGCCAACTCCAAGCTGTGCAATTCAGCCACTATATGGTCGCCTCTTGCTGCCGTCAACTTCAGGCTGTGTCATTCAACCAGTTTATGGTCTCCTCATGCTGCCACCAACTCCAGGCTGTGCCATTCAGCAACTATATGGTCTCCTCTTGCTGCCGCCAACTCCAGGCTGTGCAATTCAGCCACTATATGGTCTCCTCTTGCTGCTGTCAATTCCAGGCTGTGTCATTTAGCCACTATATGGTATCCTCTTGCTGCCCCCAACTCCAAGCTGTGCCATTCAGCCACTATATGTTCGCCTCTTGCTGGCGCCAACTCCAAGCTGTGCAATTCAGCCACTATATGGTCTCCTCTTGCTGCCGCCAACTCTAGGCTGTGCCATTCAGCCACTATATGGTCTCCTCTTTCTGCCGCCAACCCCAGGCTGTGCCATTCAGCCACTATATGGTCTCCTCTTGCTGCCGCCAACTCCAGGCTGTGTCATTCAGCCACTACATGGACTCCTCTTGCTGCTGCCAATTCCAGGCTGTCATTCAGCCACTATATGGTCTATTCATGATTCCGCCACCTTCAGGCTGTGTTATTCAGCCACTATATATTCTCCCCTCTTGCTGCCGCCAACTCCAGGCTGTGCCATTCAGCCACTATATGGTCTACTCATGCTTCCGCTACCTTCAGGATGTGTCACTGTACCACCATGTGGTCTCCTCATGCTGCTGGCACATTAAATTAAACTTTTAGGTTAATCTATTTGAAATCTTTAATTTAAATGTTAAAAAATATCTTTAATCTTTTTAATTGTGAGGCCCTATGGTCTCGTCAGGCTGTTGCCACCTCCAGGCTGGGTCATTCAGCCATTATATGGTCTCCTCATGCTGCCCCCACCTGCATGCTGTGTCATTCAGGCACTATATGGTCTCCCCATGCTGCTGCCACCTCCACGCTGTGTCATTCAGCCACTATATGGTCTCCTCATACTGATGCCACCTCCTGGCTTTGTAATCGTGCTGCTCTGCGACAGTGATTGTAATAGGAGCGCCTCTAATCTTGATTGCTTAGTAAAATAATTCTGTTATTCAGTATGACAATCACACACCCTATGCGTGTTACAGTAAGGCAACGTGTTCTACACCCCTATGGAGGCTCTCTGTAGGCCAGAATAAATTTTGAGTGAAACAAATTTTTTTGAAAAATTTGGCAAATCGGCCAAATCGAATTTTTCTAAAATTCGCTCATCTCTAATCACAACTCTCAGCAGCATACAGTATAGGAATCTTTGATATGAAGAGAGCTTCACATAACAGTGAAGTACAGTGCAGGGCAGAGGAGCATAGAGGTGTGGCGAGCCGCCCACTTCTCCAGATTATAAAGGACGATCGCAGAGGGTTCTAGAGATAAAAGAGACAGGCGCTCCATAGAGTAGTAACGTTGAGATCCCGTAGTGAGATAACTATATAAATAAATTGCTCACCCTGGATGGTTGTGCAACTTCATACACAACCATGATGTAAGCATAGGATAGTAATAGGTCGACTGCTGCCCTGCAGTAGATATATGGCAATGTCAAGAAAAGGCTTCAAAGGAACCCGGCTCCACAGCGCTGAACGACCACAACAGGTGAATGGTTTATTTGACCAGAATGCAACGCATTTCGCTTGAGATCGCAGAGGGTGTCAGTCTCTTAGTGCAGGTACTATAGCTCCCAGCATGGAAAAGAGTTTGTTCCATGCTGGGAGTAGTAGTAGTGCCTAAATAATGTTGGAAATATACAGAATAAAGGTAAACAGTAGTTAAAATCACAGAAAACACATTAATAATAAAAAGTTTCACAAAATTTATTAAAAAAAGATATTATTGTTACAATTACATTGCCCCTTTATCCATTTTTAATATTGACAGTTATTTTTTTATGTCCCTGCCTGCTCACATAAATTGGTCCCTGATTTAATATTTATAAAAGTTTTGTTCCAAAAAATATAAATCTCATTCCCTACAATTTTTTCCATCCCCACAGTATTTTAAATTTTTTTTTAAATTGTAACCTACAAAATTGAATGAAAAAGTTAACTCTTTTTTGGATCGCTAAAGTCAAATAAAGAATACAAACCGCCCACAAAAACTCCAATGTTAAAACCCTCATTGCTTTTTTTGTGGCATTACTTTTTACTTCCATTAAAACACCAAAGTCTCAACATGAGGTTGTTTTTTAAAAACTGCCAGGAGGCCCAAAATTGCAAAAAAAAAACTCCAAAAGGATTTTAAAAAGCGCCAAAATGAAAAACACCAAGTAGATACGGCATTTTGCAGTTCCCTGATGACTTGTAGCTAACATCTGGCCATAGAATGTATATTTTTATTGGTGTATTTTGCTTAAAAAAAAAAAAAAAAAAAAAACAACAAGTAGAAACCTAGCCTAAAAGGGATAAGTATTGCTATCATTCAGGAGTCTATTGGTTTAATACTGAAAGGCTTGTTCTGAGAACATGGATCTGTGATTGAGAAATTAAATCAACTCCATAGTGTCAGGTCCAGGGTTAATGAATAGAATCTCTGTACAATGCACTAAAACATGGCAGCACTATACAAATAAAAGAAAAGAAATCAGATAATATCTTGTGCCAAATGGATATTATACAGAATGTAGTACTAATGATATAAAATATACCCAGCCAAGACAGGCTTCGCATTTTCATATTGTTAAATGTTCTTTAGTCTTCATTAAAAATCATTAAAAAACATGGCTATTGTTATGAGTATGATAAATATGATATTAAAAATAATATTACAACCATAAATCTAATATTATTTAAGAAAAAAAAAGGTTGTGTTTGCCATATATACTATTACTCCTCAATCATATAAACTTTTCAATGTCTACATAAAATCCCCTGATGGGTAGACAGTCATAATGAATATAATGAAAATTAACACACTGGGGAAAACCACAGAAATTAAGTCATTGCCAATTTAAATCAGATTTTAGATTAAAATGATGTATACATTTTATATCATAATAATTTGAAAAACTGTTATACAATAAGAAAACATAAGCACTCAATCTAATAAAATACCACAACCCTCCTGCTATTCTATTCCTTCATATTACTGAAAAATAGTCAAAATTTTACATTTAATAACGTGAAATAAATTTAAGTAAGTATTCCATACACTAAGCACCTATTAACTGACTGTAATCTAAATCCCGTGCTTGTAGTTCCTTACTGCTTACATAGTGCATACTAGCTTGCATGGAGCTACATATTGACACACTAGTAAGGCTATGCTCAAACATAAGAATTCCGCACGGAAAATCTGTTGCACTGTGCACGTGGCGAAATTTTCTTGGCAGATGTTTCTGCCACGGAAATCCCGATTCTGGAGTCCATAGAAAGAATAGCCATGTCCTCTTCATGACTAATGCTATCATTCTGCTTAGCACTAGTGGGTGAAGCAAAGACAGAGATGATGGAACAGACCAACTAGAAAGGACACTTGCACTGCACTATGTAACTGTTTCACACTCCTGGCTAGAAATTCTGTTCTGTGAAACACAGAAAATAAAGGTAAAGTGGTACAAAAGGCCCAATCAACTTTTCCTCTCACAGCTAGAAATGCTGTATTCTGTTTAACCCTGCTAGAAATACTCAGATTTTTGTCCCCCCCCCCCAAAAAAAAAATAATAATACAGGAAACGTGGTGCAAAAGCCCCGTCAGGGTTGACCCTTACAGCTAGATATAGGTAAAACTCTTTGCTTTGTGTTGTGGATTGTGTTATGGCTGGGCTCGCTAATGCAGTCACACTGCTGTCGTCTGTAATGCAGAATCACTGGACAAAGTACTACAGGTCAGCAGAACACATAATTGAACTGCTGCACAGCTTTGCTTTTTGTTGTAGTGTGAAATCTATTTATGGCTGGGCTTCCTAGTGCAGTCACACTGCTGGGATTTGTAGTTCAGCATGCACAATCCTTTTCTTAGTGCAGTACAATTCTTTGCTTTGTGTTGTAGTGTGAAATCTTTCTATGGCTGGGCTCTGTAGTTCCATAATGAGTTGCTCACTGCTCAGTTTTTTCTCTCCAAGATGGAAGCCGCAATGCAGTGTATAGGATTTTATTAAGGAGGAGCTAATCAAATCTGACGTTACGAATTTTATGAAAAATTTGATTCACAATGAATGTGAATATCGCCGCGATTTGATTGCGCAAATTGCTTCATTAAACTTCATTTAGTGCAATCCAATCTCCGGGGCATCTAAAATGGCAGATCCACATGTGAGGTCATGGGACAAGGAATCCTGGGAAGGCGGGAACAAGGGTCAGCGGAATGACCCTGAATCACATGCAGCCTATCAGCAGCCAGTCACCCCAGTGATGTCACAGCTCTATATAATTTGCAGCCATCTTGTGGCCAGTGACTTCAGCATTTTATTGCAAAGAGAGAGAAAGAGGGACAGAGAGCAGTGTGTGTTGCACAGAAAAGCATTTTTAAAGCAGCGATTCACCTCCCAGTCACATCAGCGTTTTATTGCAGAGAGGGAGCAGAGAAAATGGGGGGGGGGGGGGCTCAACCCAAATAGTTAACCGGGGTGCTACTAACAGCAAGAAAATACCATGTAGCATGAAAGAAGAAAAAGATTCACACCCAAGAAAACAATAATAGTAAATCTCTTTATGATACAAAAACACACGTGACATTAATATGAAAAATACAAAAGGAAATGAAAAAACATTTTAAAAGAAGCCCCATAAAGGAGCAAAGCACAACACGGGGAGGGGCCATGAACCCCCTAACCCCAAGTCCTGTCCTGCAACAATAAAAAAATTATAACAGCACACTGCTACTCCAAAGTGCACAATGCTAATGTAGATGACAGTACAAAAAATAACCAAAGTGCATAAGAATGATGATAATAGCTAAATATAAATAATTAGTTAGCAAACCACAGATGGAGGATCAGTAAGGTATACCAATGCAAGGCAAGAAAGCTGGACCCCACGCGTTCCGTCACAGAGGAAGTCATCTTGGAGTGACGGAACGCGTGGGGTCCAGCTGTACTGCTCTGCAGGAGTGGCAGAGGCCTAAATTCATCATGTAGAGGTCGAAGCAGACAAGGGGCGAGTGGCAGCAGGAGTCGCAGCAAAAGGGCTGAGCTCCTGGTATCAGCTAGTGGTCGGGTCTCGACCAGCAACCCATCTGCCATCACCTATTGGTTAACACGGTCATCCACTTCATCACAAGTGACATCTGACACCCCCAGTCAACAGTCAGTGGGTTCCTCAAACACAACCCTCAGTTGGCATGGCCCAGGAGAAGTCCCTGTCCTCCCATTGCCTCTGTCCTATGCTGTTCCCTCCCCCACAGAAGTATCTTATGCTGTAGGTTCAGCTCCACTATTTAGTGAGGACAATCTACCAGATTACAGTCAGCAGCTACTGCCCAGCCAAGAAGTGGAGGAGAAATCCGCTGCTTCCTCCAATAGGCAGGCAAGTAGTGATGAGGAGAGTGGTGTGGGAGGTGGTGTTGGGAGCATTCAGGCTCCTGAAGAAGACACTGTTGAAGAACCTGAGGAGGACATCAGTGACATGCTGAAACAATTCGATGATGATGAAGCCAAACGCACTTGGAAGCCCAGTGCAGAAGGGGCTTCATCATCATCAGGAGAAGAGGGTTGCAGGTTACCCGTGAGGCAGCAGCTGAGCCAGCAAGGTGGTAGCATGGTTGGCAGTAAGCATTGTGGCAGAAATGGAAAATCAGTAGCCAAATGTGCCCAGCCATGGCTCCACTACCTCAGCCGAAGGGAGCTGTGTGTCATACCCCTCTTTTGTCGCTCCAAATGCTTCTGCTCCTCCTACTTCAAGTCAGTAATTCAACAAGTAATCCATTGGCGTAGCCATGTCCAAGAGACAACAGTATGCACCCACTCCAATGGCGCAGAAGCTGAATGTTCTCCTATCCAAGTTGCTGGTGCTGCAGTCCCTCCCTTTTCAATTGATGGACTCTGCACCTTTTAGAGAACTGATGGCTTGTGCCGAGCCAAAGTGGAGAGTCCCAAGCCATCATTTCTTTGCAAAGAAGGCAGTACCAGTCCAGTACAATTTTGTGGAACAGAAGGTCGGCCAGTCCATGAGCCTGTAACTACGGTCAGGGACAATACATGTCCTTTACGTCCCACAACAACAGCAACTTGGATAGGTCACGCCGCTTTCGCCTCTATGCTCTTAGGCCGTTGCTCCTGTGACAGTGTGCAACTCCGCCTACTCACCCTCCTCCTTGTCCTCAGCCTCCACTGCACGGACAAGTCTCAGTGCCCCTCCAGCATACCATGTGTGCAGGGCACGGCGGTGTCACGCTGTTCTTTACATGGTTTGCCTTGGCGAATGGAGTCACACAGAGGAGGAACTGCTAAAAGTCATTCATCAATAAATCGAATCTTGGCTTACTCCATGAAAACTGGAAATGGGAACCATGGTGACCGACAACAGGAAGAACATCTTGTCTGAGCTGCGACAAGGAAGCCTGACACATGCGGCATACCTTGACATGACCATGCCAACACACCTTGAAGATCCTCTGGGCAGCCAAACTTGATTTGTGGCCTCAACTAGCAGAGTTTTCCCTGGAAAAGCTGTCCTGCCTGGCCAGTAGTGTGTCATCAGAGCGGGTGTTTATTGCGAAAAATGTGAATCAGGCATGGATCAGCCAGGATTTCCAACCACCAATGCCTAATGCATGAGAGTAGATTGACCATGGTGCCACACCAATACTTCACAAATACGGATAGTGCCAAAAAGATTTAAGGTGCTGCTCCCCAGTTACAAACATTCCTCCGCATCAGACCTTTATCCACCCACCTTCGTCACCGGGTACTGGTATTGCCACCCACCGCACCACTCTGTCACCGGGTCACTTTCAGGACTCCTGATGCTGCTGCTGCCACCTCCAGTATGTCTCATTCAGCCACTATATGGTCCCCTCATGCTTCAGCCACTTCCCGGCTGTGCCATTCATCCAATATATGATTTACTGATGCTTCAGCCAGCTCCCTTTCTGTGTCATTCAGCAACTACATGGTTTAGTGATACTGCTGGGCCTAGGACATTACCTATATATGTTTATGGTAGCACTAGGTACCATGCATCTTCAATGGTAATTTCAAAATTCATCTTTTATTCTTAGAGAATGTGAGGCCCTATTGTCTCCTCATCTGCCGCCAACTCCAGGCTGTGCCATTCAGACATTATATGGTCTCCCCATGCTGCCACAAACTCCAGGCAGTCATTCAGCCACTATATGGTCTCCTCATACTGATGCCACCTCCATGCTCTGTCATTGTGCTGCCATGTGACATGTGGCTCCTTGTTAGATTTTGTCCTTTGTACCCACATGCGGGTGGCACGGGACACTAAAACTTGGGAGTTAAAAGTTCAATTTCAAAATCCTCAATTTCAATTTCCAAATCTTAAATTTCTATTTAATATTCTTAAATTTCAATGGTCTCCTCGTGCTTCAGCCACCTCCAGGCTGTGTCATTCAGTCACTATATGGTCTCCATATATTGACTGCGTATTGTAGGAAACATGTGGGTATCCTTGAGTTACTCTCCCAGCATTATTGCCATGTTGATACCAGACCAGTAATAAAATGAATATTGCCAAGGACTAGCAGAAACAGGGAACTGTGGATACTGACCACCGGCTGTTAGAATTGACTGACTATCCCAGGTGGTAGATTTACCATTTTGAAGTTCCTCAGTTCCAGTAGGCTTTAAGTCGTTCATTCTTTGTTGTGGTTCTTCAGTTGCAGAATTAAGTTGTATCATGTTTTCCTGTTCCTCCAATGAGCTAATGTCAGTGGAACACACAATATTCATTTTGTCATCTAATGAAGGATCCTTTTCTTCAGAGAATGTATGCATCATTTTATTGTTTTGAATGTCAGGTGGTATTCTGACAATTTCTGATTATGAAGGAATTTTGGAATCTGGGACAAAGGTAAAAATAAGTATTTTTAAGCATACTGTAGCACATTTCTCTGCCCTCATAAGTGCATACCACATACCTACATACCTACATCTAAGTAGTGTACTATTTTGTACCTGTTAATCTGTCAAGGGTCTATATACTGTGAAAGGACAGCCAATGGTACACACCTGCTGCTATTCTAGACAAATACTGTTTTAAGTAAAGCGTATTGTACTCCCCTCATATACACAATAAGTATGGCAGGCAGAGTAGTGAAATTTCAATTTCGAAATCCTTCATTTCAATTTCAAAATCTTAAATTTAAATGTAAAAATCATGAATTTCAGTGGCCTCCTCATGCTGCTACAAACTCTAGGCTGTGCCATTCAGACACTATATGGTCTCCTCATGCTTCAGCCAACTCCAAGCTGTGTTATTCAGGCAATATATGGTTTCCTGATGCTGCTGGGCCTTGGTCTGGGAATAAAAAATGTGTTATGGCAGCACTAGCTACCCAAAATCTTCAGTTTAAATTTCAGAATTAATCTTTTAATCTTAGAGATTGTAAAGCCCTAGTGTCTACTCATGCTGCTGCCAGCTCCAGGAAGCGTCATTCAGCCACTATATGGTCTCCTCATGCTGCGTCATTCAGCCACTATATGGTCTCCTCATGCTGCCAACACCTCCACGCTGTGTCATTCAGCCACTATATGGTCTCCTCATGCTGCCAACACCTCCACACTGTGTCATTCAGTCACTATATGGACTCCTGATGCTGCCATCACCTCCACGCTGTGTCATTCAGCCGCTGTATGGTCTCCTCATGCTGCCAACTCCTCCACGCTGTGTCATTCAGCCACTATATAATCTCCTCATGCTGCCAACACCTCCACGCTGTGTCATTCAGCCACTATATGGACTCCTGATGCTGCCATCACCTCCACGCTGTGTCCTTCAGCCACTATATGGTCTCTTCATACTGATGCCACCTCCAGACTCTGTCATTGTGCCGCTCTTCGGCAGTGATTCTAATAGCGGCACCTCTGATCTGCATGTCCTACTGAATAACAGTATTATTTCAGTAACCCATCACACACCCTATGCATGTTACAGCAAGGGAAAGTGTTCTACACCCCTATTGAGGCTCTCTGTAGGCCAGAAATAGCAGTTTTTAATATTGATCCCCACGAATAAATTCGGACCAAAACTAATTGTTTTGGAAAATTCGGCCAAACTCACATAAGTATTTTTAGGCCAGACTCACATAAGTCTAGCGTCTGGCTCAGCCAAAACTCACTGCAACTGATGCCACAATTAATGAAAGAAGTCATCAGTCATAATTATTGTGCATGCCGGTGAGGGGAAAACCAACAAAATGCATTCCCCTGTCCATCGCCCAATGCTTCATGTTTCCCCGCCAGATGAATGTGTACTGTGTGAATAGGATCAGTTCTGCAATCAGTATCCCTCCCGTGCACGCAGTAGGGAAACACCGTCAGACGACAGACATATGTAAAACCAGCCTAAGTCATGTTTATTTGATGATGTGATTCAAGGATTTCTATGGAAGAATGTAAAAAAAACACAGAAAAACATAAACACACATTCACTTGTCTGTTTTACAGAGTACCTGTTATCCAAACATTTTTTTTATGCTATAGATCATTCCATATTTAACAACTTTCTAATACAGTGTAGGCCTGGCAGTGAGTCCGAAATTGCAGACCGCTGGCTGAGCACGTGACCAGCTCAGCGCGGCTCCCTGCCTGTCAATCAGACAGGCGGGTACACTGTGCTCACTCGCATACCCCGCAGGGCTCTGTACACTGAGGACAAGCGGCCCTCTGTGCAGTGAAGACAGGAGGGGCTCTGTACACTGAGGACAAGCGGGGCTCTGTACACTGAGGACAAGCAGGGCTCTGTACACTGAGGATAAACGGTGCTCTGTACACTGAGGATAAGCGGTGCTCTGTACACTGAGGACAAGCGGCGCTCTGTGCAGTGAGGACAAGCGGGGCTCTGCACACCGAGGACAAGCGGCGTCTCTGTACACTCGGGGCAAGCGGCTTCGCCGTGCTGCTCTCCTCGGCGAAGTGAGGACGGAAGCAGTCCCCCCAGCAGGCTTTAGTGACGTAGCACCTGCTGGGGCATGCCCACATCCTCCTGCTGGCAGCAAGAAGAGAGGTAAGATACAGAGCTTTTCAAAGCTCTTAAAGGGGTACTCCGGTGAAAACCTTTTTTCTTTTAAATCAACTGGTGTCAGAAAGTTAAACATATTTGTAAATTACTACTATTAAAAAATCTTAATCCTTCCTGTACTTATTAGCTGAATACTACAGAGGAAATTCTTTTCTTTTTGGAATGCTCTCTGATGACATCACGAGCACAGTTCTCTCTGCTGACGTTATTATTATAATAATAACGCTTTATTTATTGTTGTCCTTAAAGGGACTTGAACCCAAGTCCCCAGCACTGCAAGGCAGCAGTGCTAACCACTGAGCCACCATGCCGCCCTTAACATACATCTGCTATGCATCTGCTATGCATCTGCTATGCATGGTTGCTAAAATGGACAGAGATGTCAGCAGAGAGCACTGTGCTCATGATGTCATCAGTGTTCCAAAAAGAAAGGAATTTCCTCTGTAGCAGTCAGCAGCTAATAAGTACTGGAAGGATTACATTTTTTAATAGAAGTAATTTACAAATATGTTTAACTTTCTGCCACCAGTTGATTTAAAAGAAAAAAGGTTTTCACCGGAGTAGTTTGGGAACATAGCCTGAGTTAGTTTAGAAAAGTTTATTTAGTGACAGGTACTCTTTAAAGGTACATACACAGCAGTGCATCCGCAGTGTATTTGACGCCATGGATTTGCTGCTGTTACGGCAGAGCAATCTCCCTGTTGCTGCTGCTGTAGCTGTGTGTGAGTGTCTGCTTGTATCAGTGGATTTCCTGCCAGCTGTCACAAGTGGACACACAGAGCTTTGGCAGCAGCAGCCGATAGCTTGTTCTGCGTAACTGTGCGGCGTCAAACACGATGCGGTTGTGCTACCATGTGAATACACCCTAAAGGTGGATGAAAAACTCTGAAGGTCTACAATAGAAAAACTATGCAATATATGCATGAGTGTGCACCACCTCATAAAAAGTGTCACCAATGTAGTGCTGGTACACATGGGAAAGGAACATACCACAATTGTGACAGAATGCAAAATGAGATTACACATCCAAGCATCCTAAATGTTTTCAGAATACTTTATTTAATCAACAGTTATGTATAAACAATTCCCATTACTGATTACTTAAAGGAGTACTCCGTTGCTCAACGTTTGGAATAAACTGTTCCGAAAGCTGGAGCCAGTGCCGGGAGCTTGTGATGTCATAGCCTCGCCCCCTCATTACGCTCCGCCCCGCCCCCTCAATGCAAGTCTCTGAGAGGGGGCGTGAACAGTTTGTTCCAAATGCTGAGCAGCTGAGTACCCCTTAAAGGGCATGGATAATAAAATGTTACACGGAAGACATTAACAAAAATAATTTAAAACATACATTTATAATATACTCAGTTCTACAAAATCCATAGTTATCAGTCCATAAATACAGGATAAAAGATCCCAACCCCCTGGGCAAACCCATAATTGGTAATAAGACTGGCCACATTATACATAATATGACATAATACCAAGCATTTCTCACAATAAAAAAGCATGCAGACAGCTAGCACCAACTATAAGAAGAAATGGTCAAGGGGGAGGCTAAATATATGTGAGAAAAAAAACACAACAAATTGTGTGAAAAATATCATAGCTACAGCCTGCAGCCTGTTGTGTTTTGGAAGAACTGCCACTGAAGCTTTTAATATTTCCCCATTCACTCTCTGCTAACATTTAGTCACATCTGTAATGCATACAAGGGATTTCTAAACAATTTCTAATTGTTAACAGAATGTGATTGCTTTTCTATGTAGTATATGTAGTAGTCTATGATTATTTCTAGTCAATGTGACCACTTGTCTGAGCAGAACACCAATCAAATACCTGTTGGTAAAAAAAAAAAAATATCTGTTCAAAGTCATACTGGATCAGGACCAAGTACTGACCAAAATATTGCATCTAAAACACAGTCTTGGCGTAAAACACAAAAGCTTGCCGGGAAGTTTTAAAAAGCTGATTTGGTACAGAGCAGAGCAGAATTATTACAGAATTCCTTTCACATTCTGGGTAGGGATCAGTGCAGACTAGTACTCTCCCAAACCACTGTTTATACCTACTTGAATGATCTGCTCTAAACAGCGGCCCCCAAGTGCATTGGGTGTCAGGTAAGTCAGACAGGCCAGGTCAGACACAGGCAGATAAAGTGCAAAATCAATAGAGAAAGGGTTAATTAGAGACAAGCCAGAAGTCAGAAACCCGAAGGGCAGTGTAGAACAAACCAGATCCTGGACAAGCTAAGGTCAAACCTAGAGCATTGTCAGGTCCCTGGGTTGGATTAACGTGGGGGCGGATGGAGCTGCAGCTCCAGGTCCCTTCATTAAAATAAGCCAGGAGGCCCGCATAGGCCGAAGTTGACCCCCCCCACCCCCCACACACACACACCCCAGACCCAGGTGCAGTTATAATGGGGTCATTTATGGGGAATTTCTAACAAAAAAATGCCTTAAAATCTACTTCAAACGGAATTGGTCCTTGAAAAATTCCGATTTTGAAGTTTTCATGAAAATTTGGAAAATTGATGCTAAAATTTTTAAGCCCTCTAAATGTGTTCAAAATCTCAGAATCAGACTGATAAGTAAAAGCACCTCAGAGTTATTTATGCATAAAGTGACACAGATTGGAGGGGTACTCTGGTGGAAAACACATTTTTTTTAAATCAACTGGTGACAAAAAATTAAGCAGATTTGTAATTTACTGTTGTTTAAAAATCTCAATCCTTCCAGTACTTATCAGCTGCTGTATACTACAGAGGAAGTTGTATAGTTCTTTTCTGTCTGACCACAGTGCTCTCTGCTGTATCCTCTGTCTGTGTCAGGAACTGTCCAGAGAAGGAACAAATCCCCATAGCAAACCTCTTCTGCTCTGGACAGTTCCTGACATGGACAGACGTGGCAGTACTGGAAAGATATTTAAATAGAAGTAAATTGTTTTAACTTTCTGGCACCAGTTGATTAGAAAAAAATTGCTTTCCGCCGGAGTACCCCTTTAACCAGTTGCCATCTAAGGACGAGCCAGCTCGTCCTGAGTCGGCAACCGGTGTATGTCGCAGACTCGAGCCGACCCTCAGCTGATTCTTGTAGCTGCGTCTAAAGGGAGCTTTAACCAGTCCCTGGCGATCCACTGTGGAGGTAGCCGGAGGGCTTACCTTTCCTTCCCTGACTGTTGCGGCTCTGAGATTGATAGAGCCTGGCTGAATTCAGAGCGCACAGATCAATGGAGTTCTATGGAATTCCATTCATCTGTATGAGGAATCTACTGATTAATTCTCCTAAAAGTCCCCTAAGGGGACTAATAAAGTGCAAAAAAAAAATTTGAATTAAAGACCCATTAACCCTTTCCATATTAAAAGTTTGAATAACCCCCCTTTTCCCAAACTCAATATAAAAAATATGTAAACATAATAAAAATAAACATATGTGGTATCGCCACGTGCGCAAATGTCTGAACTATAAAAATATAATGTTAACTATAAATATATATAAAATGTTAATTAAACCGCACGGTCAATGGCGTACATTCCAAAGTCTAAAATTGCTTATTTTTGGTCACTTTGTATACCCTAATAAAAATGTGTAAAAAGCGATCACAAAGTCCCATCAAAACAAAAATGGTCCCGATAATAACTTCATATCATGGCGCAAAAAAAAAATGAGCTATCATACATTCCTGTATATGGAAAAATAAAAAAGTTATAGGGGTCAGAAAATAACAATTTAAAAATACAAATGTTGGTGCACGTAGTTATAATATTTTTAAAGTAGTAAAATAAAATAAAGCCTACATAAATTAGGCATCCTTGTAACTGAGTGGACCTACAGAGTAAAGATCTGGTGTAATTTTTACCAAAAAGTGCACTGCATAGAATCAAAAGCCCCCAAAATTTACAAAATGGCATTTTTTTTCCAATTTTGCCCGCAAATATTTTTTTTCTGGTTTTGCCGTAAATTTTGTGGTGAAATGATTGATGCCATTACAAAGTACAATTGGTGGCACAAAAAATAAGCCCTTATATGAGTCTGTAGGTTCAAAATTGAAAGGGTTTTGATTTTTAGAAGGTGATGAAAAAAAATGCAAGAACGGAAAAACCCTGTGTCCTTAAGGGGTTAAGTTCAAAACAGGCTGCATCCTTAAGGGGTTAAGAGCATGAAAGGGCCAATGCAGCAAAGCTCCCAGACCTTCCCTTTGCAAAACTCACGGCCCAGGTGACAAGTGACGGGACAGCTGCTGCTGTGCATCCTCTCATAACAAAAAAATAAGGGACCCGTTGTTTCCCTCACTCTCCTCCCTTATATCAGGGTCATAGTTTAGGAAAGCCTATCCCCCGGGTGCAGGGAGGAATCTATCACCTGTGCAGAGCAATCTTCCCTTCGCTGCTATACAACAGGGAAATGGAAATCTTCAGTAAAATAAACTCTACAGGATAGGGGATAAGTGTCTGATCATGCGGGGTCCGAACGCTGGGACCCCCAGGGACTCCCACATGGGGCCCCAGCTCTGCCATGGCTCTCCCATGCAGGAAGGGTGCAGGCCACAGCCGACACGCCCCTCCATGTATCTCTATGGGAGAGGTGGGGATGCTGAGTTCCCCGTGCATCCCCGCCTCTCCCATAGAGCTATATGCAGGGAGCGTGTTCGTCGACCTCAGTGCGGTCGACGATATGCGCATTAGTCAGTGCACAGAACTGCAATGCGGGGGCCCCTACAGGAGATCGCTGGGTGTCCCATCAGTCAGACCCCCCGTGATCAGACACCTATTTCCTACAGAAGGAAAAGTTTACATCACTGCAGATCTCCTTTACAGACCTTCCTGTGAGTCACATGACCTTGCAGGTCCTACAACAATGCTGTGTGTATAACTGATGTCTGTGTGCGCAAGTTTGTCTTATTCTCCAGTGACCTCAAGAGCTCCACTCACTATCTACTGTTACATCATGTCTTATCATCTAATCACCTCCAGAGCTGCAGTCACAATTCTGCTGTTACATGTCATATCCTCCAGTCTACTCCAGAGCTGCACTCACTATCTGCTGTTACATCATGTCTTATCCTCTACTCATTTCAAGAGCTGCGCTCACTATCCATTGTTACAGCATGTCTTATTCTCTGGTCACCTCCAGAGCTGCAGTCACAATTCTGCTGTTACATCATGTCTTATCCTCTAGTCACCTCCAGAGCTGCACTCACTATCTGCTTTTTCATTATGTCTTATACTCCAGTCACCTCCAGAGCTGCACTGATCTGCTCTTATATTCCTATCTTATATGCCAGTCACATCTACAGCCTACACCACAAAAACAGAAACATTGCATTTTTTTTGTTCCCTCCTTCCCCCCAAAAATAAGATTTTTTTAAATACATTATATTTAAATACATTATATTTACCAAGAAAAACCTGTCCTAATACAGCTAAATTTATAAAGTTTCTGACATACAGTGATGGTAAAACAAACAGAGTGTGTATGGGAAGGGGGGCCCAGGGACTCCAGCTGTAAGGGGCCCCAAAGTTTCTGATGGCATGCCTTGCTGGTGCTGCATGCAATTTGAAATTTTAGCTTGTAGAGCCTAGAGAGGGGGGTGCGGTGCTACATGAGCTCAGCTATTTTAAACAAATATGCTATTCAGGAGCATGGAAAAGCTAGGTGATGATTTCCTGCCTAGCTTTTCCATGCTCCTGAATGGCATATCTGCTTATAATAGATGAGCTATTTTAAACGGATATGCTATTCAGGATGGAAAAGCTTGGTGTGAATAGCTTTTCCCTGCTCCTGAATGGCATATCTTCTTATAGCTGTGCTCCTTTATGCACTAATTAACTCCTTGAGGAGGGGGGAGTAGATAGTATACAGCCATCTGTGAAGATGGGTATATATGTATACTGTGGACAGAGATACCCACTTACCCTCCTGGTCGGATGTAGCTCCACTTTTAGTGATAATGAGCAGTGTTTCCAAACCATGGTGCCTCCAGCTGTTGAAAAACTACATCTCCCAGCATGCCTTGACAGCCAAAGGCTGTCCGGGCATGCTGAAAAATGTACTTCTGCAACAGCTGGAGGCACCCCGGTTGGGAAACACTGCTCTAGAGGCAAAGCTACAGCCAGGAGCTAGGGTGGTAAGTATGGCTCTGTTCACATTATACATTTTTACAATGCTTTTTTGTTTTCATTTTCTATATTTCTATAAAAAGACCTATCAAAATCTTCAGTACCATGGCCCATGCTGCTCTTAATCCAGCCCTGGTAAGGTCCAAATCAGATGGCAAAAGGCAAGGTCAGGGAACAGGCAAATGGTCTGAATCCTAGGAAAGCTGAGTAGGACACAGAAAACCAGCATTGGGGCTTCAGTTCAACTGCCTATTTCAATATCCCGCCCTAGATATCTGATTGGCCCAACGCTTCCACCTCCCGATTGGTCAGCAGGGCTGTCAGCAATAGGACACACAGCTCTGCACTGAGCAGAAATGCTTATCATCGAGACCCCAGAACACTCCCAGCAGCACCCTGCAGGGAAGAGATTTGGCATGGGAGCAAGGATGGGTACGTTTATGACACGTTTAAACTACCTGTGAGATAACAGCAATAACATACTTGCAAATAATAAGGCAAATGACCATTAGGGTCTATTCACACGGCGGAATTTCCACTTGCAGAATTCTGCCTTAAAGTGCATGTCCAGGAAAAACCTTTTTTTTTATATATATATCAACTGGCTCCAGAAAGCAGATTTGTAAATTACTTCTATTAAAAAATCCTAATCCTTTCAGTACTTATGAGCTGCTTAAGTTCAGTTGTTCTTTTCTGTCTAAGTGGTCCCTGATGACACCTGTCTCAAGAACTGTTCAGAGTAGAAGCAAATCCCCATAGCAAACCTCTTCTTCTCTGTGCAGTTCCCGAGACAAGCAGAGATGTCAACAGAGATCACTGTTGCCAGACAGAAAAGAACAACTCAACTTCAGCAGCTGATAATTATTGGAAGGATTACGATTTTTTAACAGAAGTAATTTACAAATCTATTTAAGTTTCTGGAGCCAGTTGATATATAAAAAAAAATAAAGTTTTTTTCCTGGAATACCCCTTTAAATGAAAGCCCATAGGCTTGCATAATTCCGCAAGCGGAATTTCAGAAGGTTGAATGGGAGTGTGAAATCCCATAGAAGTCTATGAGCTTTAATTTGAGGGGGAATTCCGCAAGCGAGTATTCCGCCATTTGAATAGGCCCTTAATAAGGGGCAGTCTGGGGGGTTGTTTTGAAAATGGGGCTTCAGTGGAACAAAGTTTTTATTATAAAAGTTTCTTTTTCAGCAGTGTGCCAGTGTGTCAAATATTTTGTGGCTCACAAAGGTATGTTAGAGGGTTTACCCAAGTTTACTGGGGGTTGAAACTGTTGATGGGCAAAAAAAATCCAAAATTATACATAAAACGTTCAAAAGATTTGAATTCGGTACTACACCCTGTTCCAAATTATTATGCAAATTATATTTTTCTCATTTACCTAAATAATTGATGTAAATAACAACTTTTTTCCTCACGCTACTCCCGTCAAAAAACAACTTCGCCGATAGACCCTTTAATAGTGAATGGTATCTGTCGGAACCCATTGTTTCCTGTTGAGCCTGGTCAAAAATAACGTCTGTTAAGGCACAAAAAAAAAGTGCCTGACAGACGTTTGTGGCAGTGGGAAAGGGGCCTTATATAGGTTTGATTTTGTTTTGCTTTTTTTAAAAAATGATAACTATTATTATGAAAATTAGCATGTTTAAAATTGTCCTCTTCTGACCCCTTTAACTTTTTTATTTTTCCGTATACGTGGATGTGTGGGGCTAATTTTTTCATCACTGAAGTTGTAGTTTAAAAACCATGAGACTCCAGCTGTTGCTAAATTACAACTTACATCTTTCCCAGACAGCCAAAAGCTGTCTGGAAATGATGGGGTTGTAGCTTAGCAACAGCTGGAGGCTCCCTTTTAGGAAAATCTGGTTCATGGGCTTTTTCCCTAAGGGAGGGCACTATAAATGTACTAACCAATTTGCTGTATTTTTTTCTTATTATTTCAGATCTGTTTATGCAGAGGACTTCTTCTGATTCTGTGGACTATGTAGATGCCCAGCATTGTTTTATTTTTTAGACTGGGGAGGGCAGTAACAATGGTCCTTGCCCACACTTGTAATGTCAGGCTGTTGCTGCTTGGTATCTGGCTGAGAATGAAAATACAAATAATCCCCACATGTTTTTTGCATAAATAATTAAACAATAAAAAAAAATGCATAGGGTTCCGCCTATTTTCATTCTCAGCCAGATACCAACCAAACAGCAACAGCCTGACGTTACCAAAGTGGGCAAGGACCATTGTTACTGGCCCTTCCCAGCCTAAATAATGGCAGCCTGTTACCGCCTAGGCCCAGGAGCCCCATTTTTAACTCTCCAGGCCATCTGGTACCAGATCTTCCCGGCACCCCTGTGGCAGTGGGTACTGGGGTAATAATTGGGGGTTAGTGCTAGCTTTTTTTTGTGGCTAGTGCGAAGCCTTGGCTTAGTAATGGATTCCATCTATAAGATGGCTTCCACTACTAAGCCTGTAAAGTAAATGTAAACAGAAAAAAAAACACAATGCTTTTTAAAAACTTTTATTACAAAAAAACACTCCCCCACAAGCCCTCGTTAGATATTTTATTAATATTAAATAAATAAAAATGCTCGTCAACGACGTAGTCCATCAAATCCGAAGAAGTCCTCTCTGCATACACGGATCTAAAATGATAAGGAAAAAACATGAAAAATAGGTCAGTACATTTTCAGTGCCCACCCTTAAAGAAAACGTCCATAAACCAGCATTTCCTAACAGGGAGCCACCAGCTGTTGCTAAACTACAACCCCATCATTTCCAGACAGCCTTTGGTTGTCTAGGAAAGATATAAGTTGTAACTTAGCAACAGTTGTTTCTAAACTACAACTCTCAATCATCATAGAAGTTGTAGTTTGGCAACAGCTGGAGGCACCCCATTTCTAAACTACAACTCCCATCATGGAAGTTGTAGTTTAGCAACAGCTGGAGGCACCCCATTTCTAAACTACACCTCCCGTCATGGAAGTTGTATTTTAGCAACAGCTGGAGGCACTCCATTTCTAAACTGCAACTCCTGTCATGGGAATTCTAGTTTTGCAACAGCTGGAGGCACCCCATTCCTAAACTACAACTCCTATCATGGAAGTTGTAGTTTAGCAACAGCTGGAGGCACCAGCCGTTCCCCAGCCACCCACTCACTAGCTTTTGCAAGACTAAAACTCCCAGTATGCCTTAACTGTGAGGATATGCTGGGAGTTGTAGTTGCAACGGCTGGCGGTTGCGGGGGGGTCGCCAGGGAGCGGACCCCCCCTTCTTATTTCCAACTCCCCTCCTGCTTATTGCTAATACCCCCCTTGCTTATTGTCCACACCCCCCAGTCGCTCTCCTCCCTTGTGTGTAACGTCCCCCTCACCGCTGCCTATCTTTGCCTCACCGATGCCACTCGTAGCAGCCCTTGCTCCAGATCCCCCACCCAACGGCTAGCCATTACAGAACTACAACTCCCAGCATGCCGTCAGTGAGGACATGCTGGGAGTTATAGTTGCAACAGCTGGTAGTTGCGGGCAGGCAGGTGGCCAGTGAGCTGGCCTGCTGGCTGCAAGGAATATGAAACTACACTGTAATTTCATATTTCCAGGCCTGAGCTGTAATTGGCTGGTCAGTCTCGGCCAATTACATCACAGGCCAGGAAATATGAAATTACAGTGTAGTTTGATATTCCTTGCAGCCTGCCAGTTCCGCTCCCAGCATGTCCTCACTGACAGTCTGCTGCTGCTGGCGGCGCATTGTGTTGGCAATAGGCAGGGGGGTGTTGGCAATAAGCAGGAGGGGGGGGTCTGCTCCCCGAGCACCTGCCCGCAACTATCAGCCATAGCAATTACAACTCCCAGCATGTCCTCACTGTTAGGGCATGCTGGGAGTTGGAATTTTGTAACAGCTTGCCAGCATGTGGGAGATGTGGAGCGGGGGCTGCTGCGAGTGGCGGCGAGGCAAAGATAGGCGGCGGTGGGGGGGGACTCAACACACAGGAGGAGAGTGGTCTCGGCTCCCAGCGGGAAATATGAAATCCTGCTCTCCAAAGCAAATTTTGTACGCTAGGTCCGGGCTGGATTACATTTACCCTGCTTTGGAAGCAGTTGCAACATTTTTGCGACTGTCGCATTTGATAAATCCCTGACCACTGCAAAGTGAAAACTGAAATTTGCTTTGGTAAGTTCTTTTGTACATTTTTGCTTACACAGCCAAAACTTGCACAAAAATTTGCTTAGGCGCAGATGCGGCTTTTTGTGCAACTTTTAAGCAAAAAAGAGCTCCAAATCTCTTGACAAATCTCCCCCAGTAAGTTTCAAAACACTTTATAGGTTGTAAAGAACTGAAAATTGTCTTTTTTTTGTGTTTGCAGCATATGTACTGAAATCAAAAGCTATTTGAATCAAACTTAACAACATTTTAACTTTTTAAACATTTTAACAGGTCACGTTACATTTTAACATAGGACCCCTTGTTTGAAAGCAGCTTCACAAGTCTTGCATCCATTAAGCTTGTGAGTTTATGGACAGTTTCTGCTTGAATTTCTTTGCAAGATTTCAGAATAACCTCCCAGAAGTGCTGTTTGGATGTAAACTGCCTCCTACCCTCATAGATCTTTTGCTTGAGGATGCTAGAAAGGTTCTCAATAGGATTGAGGTCAGGGGAGGATGGAGGCCACACCATGACTTTCTCTCATTTTATCCCCATAGCAGCCATTGATGCAGAGGTATTCTTTGTAGCATGAGATGTTGCATTGTCATGCATGAAGATGATTTTATTATGGTAAGCATAGTTCTTCATTCTGTACCAGGGAAGAGAGTGGTCAGTCAGAAACTCCACATACTTTGCAGAAGTCATCTTTACACCTTCGAATACCCTAAAGGGGCCAACCCGCTCTCTTCCCATGATTCCGGCCCAAAACGTGACTCCAATACCGCCTTGCTGACATTGCAGTCTTGTTGGAACAGGGTGGCTGTCCACCAACCATCCACTACTCCATCCATCTGGACCATTCAGGGTTGCACGTCACTCATCAGTGAACAGGACTGTTTAAAAACTAGAATTCAACTTGAGAAAAAACAGACATGGTTGCACATCCACAACATGCACCTTGATCTAATGCTTATCAGCAACATTAATTAAACTTACAGGTCATTAGTGTACTTTATGATCATGAATTGCAAGCCCACTAGCCACGTCACGGCCACCTGTAAT
Organism: Hyla sarda; assembly: GCF_029499605.1. NCBI lineage: Eukaryota > Metazoa > Chordata > Amphibia > Anura > Hylidae > Hyla > Hyla sarda. The sequence goes on from NC_079189.1 coordinate 515,962,599, forward strand.
AGTGGGTCCCTAGCATCCCTAGCATAAAATAGTGGGTCCCACAGCACCACTGCCCCAACACCAGTGCCCACAGGGGGAATGACCCAACTGGCAGAGCAGCCCCAATGCCACTCAAACCAGTGCCTGGGTTGTGCCCTCCCACAGACACAATACCAGGGCAGCAACGGATGCCAAACAGAACTGCACCAGTGGGGAACAGATGTAAAAAGCTCACTCACCATTTGCTCCCAGTATGAGACTGGGAGGCTGCCAGGAGGAATAGGGCCTTAATGCAACTTCCTGCCAATTATATAGGCCTGGGCTGAGGGGGAGGGGTAGAGTGCAGATCAAGCAAAAGCAAAAAAAAGAGGCGATAGAAAACACAATGTGAATTCAACCTGAGAAAAACAGACATGGTCGCACATCCACAACATGCACCTTGATCTAATGCTTCTCAGCAACATTAATTAAACTAACAGGTCATTAGTGTACTTTATGATCATGAAGTGCAAGTCCACTAGCCACATCATGGCCACCTGTTAGAAGTGGGTCCCTAGCATCCCCAGCATAAAACAGCGCATAACTTAGTGGTGACCACCACCGCCCCAACACCAGTGCCCACAAGGGGAACGACCCAACTGGCAGAGAAGCCCCAATGCCATTCAAACCAGTCCCTGGGCTGCGCCACCCCACAGACACAGCGCCGGGCAGCAACGGACACCAAACAGAACCGCACCAGGGGGAACAGATGTAAAAAGCTCACTCACCATGTGCTCCCAGTATGAGACTGGGAGGCTGCCAGGAGGAATAGGGCCCTAATGCAGCTTCCTGCCAATTATATAGGCCTGGGCTGAGGGGGAGGGACAGAGTGTAGACCAAGCAAAAAAAAAAAAGAGGGCATAGAAAACACAATGTGAATTCAACTTGAGATAAAACAGACATGCTCGCACATCCACAACATGCACCTTGATCTAATGCTTCTCAGCAACATTAATTAAACGAACAGGTCATTAGTGTACTTTATGATCATGAGGTGCAAGCCCACTTGCCACATCATGGCTACCTGTAAGTAGTGGGTCCCTAGCATCCCTAGCATAAAATGCCAAACAGCACCGTACCAGGGGGAACAGATGTAAAAAGCTCACTCACCATGTGCTCCCAGTATGAGACTGGGAGGCTGCCAGGAGGAATAGGGCCCTAATGCAGCTTCCTGACAATTATATAGGCCTGGGCTGAGAGGAAGGGGCAGAGTGCAGACTGTTTGAAAATTAGTCTTCATGTATTTTTCTGCCCAATGCAGCCATTTATGCTTGTGAGCATTGGTTAGTGGTGGCCGAATAGAAGGTTTATGCACAGTTGCAAGACTCTGGAGGACTCTACACCTTGATGTCTGTGGGACTCCAGAGGCACCAGCAGCTTCAAATATCTGTTTGCTGCTATGTAATGGTATTATAGCATCTGTTCTCTTGACCCGATGCATGGATCTGGCAGAAATCTTCCTCAATGTGCCTTTATCTTTACAAACCCGTCTGTGCTCTGAATCAGCCACAGATATCTTAATAGTGTGATGATCACGCTTAAGTTTTCATGGAACAAACAAAGAAAAAAAGAGGTGCTTGCGCTCAGGATCCATTGTAATTAATGATGTATGGGGGGAAAAATAAGTTTGAATCAACTCACTCCTCCGTGGGGGGACCAGTAGGTTGTATATATATGAGAGTGTATGTGTACGCATGTGCATTGGGTGCCATGTGTACGTATTGATATGTGTGTGTATATGGGTACACTGTGCACTACATATGTATTTAGTGTTTTTTATAATTATGATATGCATATTTTTATTGAGAATCGTTTTAAGGTGTTTTGCATATGGACTTTCATGGAGGCTGTCGGCTTCTTCAATGAGGGTAAACTATTTTAATTTATTTGAGGTAGTATAGTGCGTTCCAAGGACCGGATGCTGCCTGCCCATGTAGGTGTGGAGCGTTGCGTTCCGCCGGCCGGATGTCCGGATATGCCCTGTGGAACGCAAGATGTGTTCCAGCGAGACGGTAAGTTCGCAAACTGTGGCGTGTCTTGTGCATCCGGCTCGTGGACCGCAAGCTGCGTATCACGGCACCACGGGGGGAGCGGCTTCCGGCCCAATGTTGACACACTTCCTGTGATGCCATTGGCGTCATGAGAGCACACGAAAATACCGGAAGCACATTAAGACAAGCCGGCAGCGCCCACTGAAAACCACGTGAGTAGTATTTTGTATTTAACCCCTTAACGACGCAGGACGTATATTTACGTCCTGCACCGGCTACCGCGATATGAAGCGGGGTCGCACCGCGATCCCGCATCATATCGCGTCGGTCCTGGCGCTCATCAACGGCCGGGACCCGTGCCTAATACCACACATCACCGATCGCGGCGATGTGCTGTATTAACCCTTTAGAAGCGGAGGTCAAAGCTGACCGCCGCTTCTAAAGCGAAAGTGAAAGTGAACCGGCTGCTCAGTCGGGCTGTTCGGGACCGCCGCGGTGAAATCGCGGCGTCCCGAACAGCTGACCGGGTACCGGAAGGGCCCATACCTGCCTCCTCGGTGTCCGTTCGGCGAATGACTGCTCCGTGCCTGAGATCCAGGCAGGAGCAGTCAAGCGCCGATAACACTGATCACAGGCGTGTTAATACATGCCTGTGATCTGTGTAAAAGATCAGTGTGTGCAGTGTTATTGGTCGAAAGTGCAAAAACAAAAAAAACCTGAGTCCTTAAGGGGTTAAACCTGTGATGTACCTTTTATGAGTGAACGGCCTGAGGAAGGGGAGTTTTAATAACTATATCTCCCAGAAACGCATTGCCATAGTTACATATTTTAGCTTAATAATGGAATAAATTACTCTCTGCTATGGAAGTCTCCAGTGGTTTCCTATGAAGTGTACCATCATCAGAACCCTGTCTATGCCATTTGGGAGCCTGTGTTGAGCGGACGCGGAGGGGGGTACCATTATACAACCTACTGGTCCCCCCACGGAGGAATGAGTTAATTCAAACTTATTTTTCCCCCCCATATATCATTAATTACCCTGGATCCTGAGCGCAAGCACCTCTTTTTTTCTTTGTTTGTTCCATATATTGAGTCTGGTTGGAGACTATCTTCCAGGGATTTGGAGCTGCGCCCTCCATGTCACTAGGGATCTTGAAAAGGAGGAACCAGGCGATAGTATATATACCTACTTGGCCTTGGGTGTTGTGGAGAGTCTACCAATTTTTATTGGTGTCCCTCCACCATGCCAGGTGAGTCAATTGGAAGTGTATTGGGTCTAATTCTATATATCTATTTTTTGGATGAGCGCTGTTGGTTTTTTGTAATCCCTTTTCTTTGCTTAAGTTTTCATGAAATATCTAATATTTTCATACCTGCAATGCATTGACCTATTTCACTCTTTTTGGCAACAGAGAAATCCTTTTTCTTCCCCGTATTGCTGGAAAATGATGCTCTACTTAATAATGTGGAACACCCACCTTTAGTAGTTTTTCCTTAAATTGGGCTCAGCTGGCAATCTAATTATCACAGGTGTCCGAGATTGTTTTCAGTGATCAAAAGAGCCCTGAGACACAATGCCACCCATGAGTTAAAATTAAAAACAAAATATTTAATCTTTGTGACACTTAAATATCATTTGCATAATAATTTGGAACAGGGTGTAGTTTTCATTCCATAATACAAGTAATCACACATTACTAAACAATATAGTATAGTACATGTCGATGAGCAAAAGTTTTGAAAGCCAAACTGCTAAAATGCTGCTGAACTGGGTTAATAAAACATAGAACGCTGAACTATGTGTCAGGTGTAACCTTTGTTACTTTGCTTGTCACTAGTTTCTCCATTAGAGACCTCATAAGCAGCTCCTGCATATCAGTCACCGTGTATCTTGACAGCTTTAACCTTCCCAAGTGGTTAAGTACACCATCTCCAATGCAGCCTATTGACCAAAGCAATAAGCCGTTCTATATAGTGTATTAAAGTCATTTTCCACATGCTACCTCAGCATGACCCATTGTTCATGCAGGCTCCTGCTGACCATGGAAAACCAGTATCCCATATTAAATTGCTCCACTTTAAGGCCGTTACACCGGTTAAACAATGAGTCCCCAACTGAATTGTTTTTTTCTTTCATAGCCTAAAAAGCACAGCGATTATCACGAGTGCTCAAGATGCAATTTTAAACTGTCAAGACGAAAAGAACCCCACACATCATTTCCAAACTCAAAATACAGCATATTTTGTTTTGGCTTTAGCATCTTTATTCATGTTCTCCTGCTCTGCTCCTTGATTCCCGCATGAGTAAAGGTACCATTAGCAAGAGGATGAGAAGTTACTTTGAAAGATTCGGATCTACTTCTATGACACTATTTTTTTTTTGTCTTGGGAAAATAAATAAATAAAAAGAAAAAAAATCTATTTTATTCACATGCTTTTTGACAAATGAGTTCAATCTAAATGTTGCGGCCTTGCCTTGACCCCCGCTACTACAAACAATAGGTTAAACGCCGCTGATGGAGACAGCGTTCCACATTAATGATTCTGAAAGGGCTGAGGCCAAAAAATTGGGTGATAATGACAAATCATTGCAGGTGATCACTGTAATTGGAGAAGGAGTGCGTGCAATCTCTCAGAGTGAAGAAGAAGATTTCGTCTCTCTCATTACGGCTAATAGATTCTTCGAGTGCCGGGTGAGTATGCTCTTAATTTAATCATCCTCTAATAACTTTGCACACTTCATTTTCTCCGTAGGACAACGCGAAATGGACACACATGTATTAAGTTCAGCATTAAAAACAGATGGATCTACTAATGACCGATTTCTCTCTGTGTATACTGATGAATTCCCTTTATTGCCCATTTTCATATCAAATGTATGATTAAGAATTGTAATTATGTCCAACGTCTCATCATTTCAAGGATTGTCTTTAGTGTTATTTCATCTGTACATGATTCGTGAACAGCTTTGAGTTCCGGAGCCTCAACTATATGTAACATTTACTTCAAAACTTTTTTTTTTTTTTTTATCTACAATTTCTCGATTTATTTACCATTAAACGAGGGTATTAGTATGATTTTTTTTTATCATTATATGGATATTTTGTATAAAATATGTTCTGTATAAATTATGTTCTGTAGGAATTGTAGTTTTGCAACATCTGGAAGGCTACAGTTTGGAGACCACTGTTATAGATTATTGCTATAGACTTAAAGGGATACTTTCAAATCAACTGGCGCCAGAAAGTTATACAGATTTGTAAATTACTTCTATTTAAACATCTTAATCCTTCCAGTTCTTATCAGCTGTGTCATGCTCCACAGGAAGTTGAGTTGTTCTTTTCAGTCTGACCACAGTGCTCTCTGCTGACACCTCTGTCCATGTCAGGAACTGTCCAGAGCAGGAGAGGTTTGCTATGGGGATTTGCTTCTACTCTGAACAGTTCCTGATTTTTAACTAGTAAGTCATTCACAAATCTGTATAACTTTCTGGCACTAGTTGATTTAAAAACATTTGTTTTGCACCGGAGTACTCTTTTAAAAGAAACCTTTAACCTTTTTTACTTCCTGGACCACGAGTCGTCAGCGCATTCTGCACGGCTTCTGTCTGCTCTGCTGGCCTTTATTGGGGAGAAGCAGATATGGAAGAACCCTAATGACTCATGGCTCAGGCAGCATGAACGTGATGACAGGTTCCCTTTAAAAAACATCATAGTTTGCAGACAGGTATAATGGTAATTTGACTTCATTTGGGATTTTAATTTAACTGCTTTCTTTCCAGAGTGCCCAACTTAAAAGGGAATAAGGGTATGCTCAGCCATTTAGTTTACATTGAAATCTGCAGCAAAAAAAAGCCTTTGCATCAAATCCTGCACATCAAATATGTGCTAAGGGTACATTCACACATACAGGATCTGCTGCATATTTTTGCTGCATATTTTGTGCACCAGAGTTTTCTACTCATTGAAGTTGCACAAAATATGCAGCAAAAAATACTCAGCAGGATACGTGTGAATGTTCCCTAAAGGAATATTCCAGATTTTTTTTTTCTCTTCAGACTTTGAGCCCATGATGTCAAGTTATAATACTGTTCAATCTGCTTCTATTACCTCCATGAGCTGCTTTATCCCATTTTCACGCACAGGATCTACACCTGAAAGTGTTGTCCATTACCCTTTCCTGCATGGAATGCTGGGAAAGGTCCATGGAATGCTGGGAAAGGTCAGAGACAATAGGAAAATAAAAATACTTGCACTACAGCACTTCCGGGTGTTGGTCCAGTGCAAGAAAATTGAACAAAGCGACGCACTGAGGTAATAGAAGCTTATTACACAGAATTATAACTTGGCATCATGGGCCTCAAAGGCTGAGGATAAAAATCCTGGACTGTCCCTCTAAAGGAGCGTTCTTTTAACAGAAAGTAATGGCATGTTGCTTGGTATGAAACGTTTTTCTGACTGGTGTGGGTTATCCACAATTCTAAGCGGATAGAAGCTGTGTTTTAGTTAAATGAATATGCAAAACAGGGAAAAGCTTTGAATTCTCAAGATCAGGGGTTCCAGTCCTGGCAGTCAGACCACCACGTTCTCTGGCAGGGGAGGTGGGGCATTATCGGCATATTGGCAAGGTAATTGCCGATACCGATAATGTCCAAAATCGTGAATATCCGATTATTGGTCGATCCCTACTAGACAACTGTTACCTGGTATTGTAAAATTCCCAAGTGATGATACACACATTGCACTTACTGTCTCTGGAAGGAACATCAGCACAAGAACTGTTCATTAAGAACTTTATTGATTCACTATCCATGGCCATTCAACTGCACAAAAGCCTGAGATTAATTTGTGCAATGGTAAGGGTCAGCTAAAGTGGTGTAAATGACATTGCCTCTGAACTGCGGAGCAGTTAGAAAATATTTGCTTGAGTGAGGGACCTCCCTTTACTATCTGGATTCTTTATGCAATGTACCAACTTTAATGGAGGAATAATAATGAGTTTTGGCTATTCACCATAGTTAGGGCTAAGATTGGTTTAGCAAAATTATAGTGAATAATTACATCCCACCTTGGTATGGAAATGACTTGGCTACAATGATTCCTAACCTTACCAAACACATTTCTGGTATCAGTAAGGTCTGGGCTACATGCAGACGTTGTGTAGCTCAACTGAAACATATTAAATATTAAACTACAGTCCAAAGAAGTACATTAGGTTAAATGCCATTTTATTGACTGTAACTGTTGCTTGTTAAAATCAGTCAGTAGTGCTACAAAAAGTATTTAAAAGTATAAAAAAAATTTTTTGGTTTAAAGCAGTGTTTCCCAAACGCGGTCCTCAGGTACCCCCAACAGGTCATGTTTTCTGGATTTCCTTAGTCTTTCACAGGTGATATAACTGTGGTGATGCCTGATTCACGGACCATAATTATCACCTGTGAAAGACTAAGGAAATCCAGAAAACATGACCTGTTTGGGGGGGGGGGCTTGAGGACCGCGTTTGGGAAGCACTGGTTTTAAGAATACCTGTCATCAAACCATATTTTCTAAACCAACTCAGATTATATTTTACATTTTATTTTCACGGACCACTGTTAAAAAAATCTTTCAGACACCTGTGGCGTGGAAATGCTCACTTCACCCCTCATTACATTCCTTCAGTTGTGTAGTTGCCAAAATGGGGTCACATGTGGGGGGGGGGGTCCACTGTTCTGGCAAAACGGGGGGCTTTGTAAACACACATGGCCTTCAATTCCAGACACATTCTCTCTCCAAAAGCCCAATGGTGCTCCTTCTCTTCTGAGCATTATAGTTCGCCTGCAGAGCACTTTACTTCCACATATAGGGCATTTCCATACTCAGAAGAAATGGGGTTACAAATTTTGGGGGGCTTTTTACCTATTACCCCTTGTGAAAATGAAAAATTTGGGATGCCACCAGCATTTTAGTGAAAAAAAAATGCAAATTTTTCATTTTCACGTCCAACTTTAACGTAAATTTGGAACACTGGTTGCGAAGCACTAAGTTAGGTGACAAACTCTGTGTTTCGCAACCAGGTTGCCGCTGTTGCAAAAACAACAACTCTCAGCATGAAGTGACAGCTGAAGGGCATGCTGGGACTTGTAGTTATGCAACAGCTGGAGGCATACTACTACAACTTCCAGCATGCCCTTTGGCTGCCTGTGCATGCTGGGGGTTGTAGTTATGCAATAGCTGAAGGCACACTGGTTGCAAAACACCGAGAGTTTGTTACTTAACTCAAAGTTTCACAACCAGTGTGCCTCCAGCTATTGCAAAAGTATAACTCCCAGCATGTACGGACAGCCAAAGGGCATGCTGGGAGTTGTAGTTTGCATCAGCTGGAGGCACACTGGTTGCGAAACACTGTGTTAGGTAACAAACTCTGTGTTTCGGAATCAGTGCGCTTTCAGCTGTTGCAAAAACAACAACTGTCAGCATGCAGTGACAACTGAAGGGCATGCTGGTACTTGTAGTTATGGAACAGCTGGAGGCATACTACTACAACTTCCAGCATGCCCTTTGGCTGTCCGTGCATGCTGGAAGTTGTAGTTATGCAATAGCTGAAGGCACACTGGTTGCAAAACACCGAGAGTTTGTTACTTAACTCAAAGTTTCACAACCAGTGTGCCTCCAGCTATTGCAAAAGTATAACTCCCAGCATGTACGGACAGCCAAAGGGCATGCTGGGAGTTGTAGTTTGCATCAGCTGGAGGCACACTGGTTGCGAAACACTGTGTTAGGTAACAAACTCTGTGTTTCGGAATCAGTGCGCTTTCAGCTGTTGCAAAAACAACAACTGTCAGCATGCAGTGACAACTGAAGGGCATGCTGGTACTTGTAGTTATGGAACAGCTGGAGGCATACTACTACAACTTCCAGCATGCCCTTTGGCTGTCCGTGCATGCTGGGAGTTATAGTTTTGCAACAGCTGGAGGCACACGGGTTGGGAAACACTGAGTTAGGAAACAAACAATGTTTCCCAACCAGTGTGCCTCCAGTTGTTGTAAAACTACAGCTCCCAGCATGCCCAGACAGCCGAAGGGCATGTTGGGAGTTGTAGTTATGCAACAACTGGAGAAGAGTTTGGAGACCACTGTTCGGCAACATCTGAAGGGCCAGATGTTGCAGAACTACAACTCCCAGCATACCTGGGCAGTCTGGGCACCACAGCTTGGGCACCACTGTATAGTGGTCTCCAAACAGTGGTCCTCCAAATGTTGCAAAACTACAACTCTCATCATGCCCAGACAGGCTTTGGCTGTCTGGGCATGCTGGGAGTTGTAGTTTGGCGACTCTTAGAAGGCAGCAGTAAAGTTCACTTACCACTGATCCTCACTGCTGCCCCCACCGCTTCTCCACCGGCTCCTTACTGCCGCCGATCCCGCTGCTGCCTGCCGCTGCCCGCCGCGATTGCTGGTCCCTCCACCTCCTCTGGGACTCCGTTACCCGCTGCCATCTTCTCCCCGCTCTACCCTGACATCCAGGGGCGGGCAGAGCGGGGATTTCACCAGAGACCCGATCAGCCCGGAATCGCTGCAAATGGCCGATCTGAATTGAGCGGCGATTTGCGGTGATTGCCGACATGGGGGGGGGGTCTCAGGAACCCCCCCAGGCATTGTCACAGGAGACCTACTGAATTAGTTAAGCAGGCATCCCGCTCCGATCCCCGCCCAGCGAGGGGCAGGGAGCTTTGAAACGTCCATAAGGACTCTGAAACAAGGGCGTATGGGTATGCCCTGCGTCCTTAAGGGGTTAAACTGCACGGTTAGTGGCATACATGTAAAAAAAAATCCAAAGTAAAAAAATGAGCCCTCATACATCCCTGTATGCGGAAAAATAAAAAAGTTTCAGGGGTCAAAAGAGAACATTTTTTAACATATTTATTTTCGTGTATGTAGTTATAATTTTTTACAGAAGTAAAACAAATCAAACCTATATAAGTAGGGTATAATTTTAATCATATGGACCTACAGAATAAAGATAAGGTGTAATTTTTATCGAAAAACTGCACTGTGTAAAAACGGAAGCCCCCCAAATGTTACAAAATGGTGTTTTTTATTTTTATTTTGTCCCACAATTTTTTTTTTTGCCGTACATTGTTTGGTAAAATTACTGATATCATTACAAAGTACAATTGGTGGCACAAAAAACAAGCCATCATATGGGTCTGCAGGTGCAAAATTGAAAGGGTTATGATTTTTAAAAGGTAAGGAGGAAAAGACTAAAGTGCAAAAACAGAAAAATCCTTAAGGGGTTAAAATGCTCTGTATCATACCTTTCCCCTTGCTCCCGACAGGAGAAAGTGGGTGTTCCCCAGCAGGTGCAAAGTCACTAAAGGCTGCAAAGTCTTTGCCGCGCCATGGCCTGCACGCACTTACTGAGTTTGGTCTCCTGCCAGGCTGGGAGGAGACCAGACTAACTGTTTGGCTTGTCCAGGGAACAGAACAGAGCTACCTATTGCCCATTTTTTCAATCACATTAAAATATATAAAGGTTGAGAATTTTAACAGCATGTAAATAGCAAAGTGTCTTATAATTACATAAGGGACAGTAGATTTAGTTTAGTTTGGTTACAGGTACTCTTTAATGAATGTGAGGTAAGCAGGTGGGTTATTTATTCTCAGCTCAGCCTGAATTCAAGGCTTCTGATTTGATCTGAGTCTTACCTTGTGTGTGTGTGTGTGTGTGTGTGTGTGTGTGTGTGTCTGTGTGTGTGTGTGTGTGTGTGTGTGCATATTGCATTTTCTGTTTGCCATGGTATTCTGTCTTGTTATGCTTTTAGCTTTGTTATATATTTCTGATATGTCACTATGTGTACCTGGATTTGGATGTGGTATTGATGTCCTTCCATATTTAGAGTTGAGTGTATAGTATTGTCTATGTTTCTCTTATGGTTAGTTCCGATTCCTGAGATTTGCCTTGTTTCTCTAACATAGGAGTAAGTTAATTTGTATCTAGTGTTCTTGGTCCATGTTCAGACCAGTGGGTCTTTGAGTCTTTTTGTATCTGTTCCTGTTATTCTAGTATTTGCATATCCTTAAAGGGGCATTGCAAACCTATGCTGCTCTGCACAGTTCCTGATATGGGCATCAGGTGTCAGCAGAGAGCACTGTGGACAAGATAAAAAAGAATTTAAAAAAGAAAAGAATTCCCTCTGTAGCATACAGCTGCTAAAAAGTACTGGAAGGGTAAAGATTTTTTAATAGAAGTCATTTACAAATCTGTTTAACTTTCTGGCACCAGTTGATTTAAAAAAAACAGTTTTCCACCGGAGTATCCCTTTAAGTTATATGGTGTCTGTCTTCAGTCTAGCCTGTTTCATCTCATGCATCCGTGGCATACTCGTGGTTTATAATTCCTAGCTTAACATTCTTGTAATTTTTTTTATTTTTTATATCTGCCGTTAATTTAGTTTTGGTTCTTAGGCTGTTGGCTATAGCTATATTTCTGATTCTATGTTTCTCTGATATCTGGTTTGTTGACTGTGTGTCCCTGAAATGTACAGTTTCTGTTTATTATACTGACCACGATTCCCCTGCACTTTAGATATGGAGAGACTGCCGCCCAGTTGTTATCCTCTATTAGAGCAGTTAAACAAGTAGGCAGGGAAAGAGCTTTAGGGTCAGATTAGGGCTCACTCTTCCCTGGCCTACGTGACGGAATGTGAAGCATTATTGATACTCTCTGACAATTATTGGCTGAAATGCACACGGTTAGTTTAATTATGCCTATAGAATAATCTCACTTATATATGTTAAATATCAACATTTATAAAACAAACAAAAATAACTGTAAACAGCACAAAACTTTTCCCCTTTGGCAGCACCTTTCTCATCTTCTCTTGTGTGGGTTGAGATATATGCACAGTTTATCATTTGCAATAGAAAGTATGCTTTCTTATAAAGTCAACAAAACAGTCTTTGGTATTGTTCATCATTTTGCACTATATTATTCTTATCTTAGAGCTTACAGTAGCTAAGGGCATTAGGCATTGTAGTCAGCACTGAGATCTCATATTTCTGTGGTATTTTTGATGTACAACAGAACCAGCTTGTTGTTAAGCGGTGGTTGTCGCATTCACGTGAATAATGAGATGCTCTAGAACAATATTTTACACTCTGATATTGTTAGGAAAACATCACTCCATAGTTTGGTACTGAACAATTGATGCCAACACATAGATATGTGTTATAAATCTTACACTCTCTAATAATCAATCTGTTTCCCTAGATAGTGAGAGTGCAATATGTTTGAAGAAATAGCCATTCAGCTCTTACCTCTCTAGCTGAATATGAAACTAAAAAATACATACGTTTTCTGCTGTTCTTTAACTTCTGCATTCCCTTAAAGGGACTAAAGTTACTTTTTACTATTTAATAAATAATAGTTCCTTCATAGTAATATGCTGAAGTGAGTAAATGTAAAGCAAAGGAAGCATTTTTTTTTTTTTTTGAGTAGTGGATGCAAGGAATAACCTTCCTGTAGAAGTGGTAGCGAGAGTAGAGTGTAAGTATGCATGGGATAGGAATAAGGCTGTCCTTCATATAAGATAGAGCCAGGGACTATTTATAGTATTCAGAATATTGGGAAAACTCGTTAGGCTAAAATGTCCTTAACTGAAGACACATTTTATGTTTATATTTAACCCTTTATAAGTATGAATCAAATTTCCCCCCAAAAAATAATTTATTAAAATTCAAAACTTTTTGGATTTGCTTCAACTGGATTGCTTCGATGTCCCTACTCCTGTACACTGAGTGTACCCAAAAGTAAGCAGCGATGCTGTATACATCTCAGCATACAATTTCTATTTTTTCTAGGCTGAACCCTCTGCATTGACCTAACAAATGTGTAAGGAGGCTCATTGTACTGTACAGTAGCAGGGACTCCTGTCATTGAAAGTTACTACTCCTGTACACACTTTCTGTAGTGTCCAATGCCAATACCATAGGGCCCACAGAAATATGTACAGAAGTTGTGACTCCTGTCAAAGGCAGGAGCCTCTGCTTCTGTACACTGAGTGAGCCCAAGGTAAGCAGCAGAGAGCTATGCATTGCCTCTTACACTCACCCAGCCAAGAAAATGTTTACAACCACTAAAATCCTAGTCTTATCCCAAATTTTTCATTTTCACTAGGGGTAATAGGAAAAAAGACCCCCAAAATTTGTAACACTATTTCTTCTGAGTATGGAAATGCCCCATATGTGGATGTAAAGTGCTCTGCGGGCGAACTTCAATGCTCAGAAGAGAAGGAGCGCCATTGGGCTTTTGGAGAGAGAATGTGTCTGGAATTGAAGGCCATGCATGTTTACAAAGCCCCCCGTGGTGCCAGAACAGTGGACCCCCCCCCCCCCACATGTGACCTAATTTTGGAAACTAAACCCCTCAAGGAATGTAATAAGGGGTGAATGAGCATTTTTTCATTTGCACAGCCCACTGTTCCAAAGATCTGTCAAACGCCAGTGGGGAGTAAATGCTCACTGCACCCCTTATTAAATTCTGTGAGGGGTCTCATTACCAAAATGGTGTCACCTGTGGGTGGTTTCTGCTTTTCTGGCATCATGGTAGGTTTGAAAATGCACATGGTGCTCCTTCTGTTCTGAGACCTGTAGTGCGCCAGCAGAGCACTTAACATCCACATATGGGACGGTTTCTTAATCGAGAGAAATTGGACTTCAAATTTTGGGGTCTATTTTCTCCTATTATACCATGTGAAAATGAAAAATTTGGAGTAACACCATCATTTTACTGTTAAAAATCTAATTTTCCATTTTCACATCCAACTTCAACGCAAAGTTGTCAAACACCTGTGAGGTGTTAAGGTTCACCATACCCCTTGTTATGTTCCTGAATGGGTGTAGTGTCCAAAATAGGATGCCATGTGTTTTTTTTTTTTTTTTTTTTTTGTTCTGGCACTTTCTAAATGCAACACGCCCCCCAAAAACCATTTCAGCAAAATTCTCTTTCAAAAAGCCAAATTTAGCTCCTTCTCTTCTGAGCATTGTAGTGCACCAGCGGAGCGTTTTCTTAATGGGGAGAAATTTGGCTTCAAATTTTGGGGTCCATTTTCACCTATTACCCCTTGTGAAAAAGAAAAAATTGGGGTAACACCATAATTTTAGTGTTAAAAATCAAATTTCCATTTTCACATCTAACTTCAATGCAAAGTCGCCAAACACCTGTGAGGTGTTAAGGTTCACTATACCCCTTGTTACGTTCCTGGAGGGATGCAGTTTCCAAAATAGTATGCTGTGTGGGGGGTTATTTTGCTGTGCTAGCACCATGGGGGCTTCCTAAATGCAACATGGCCCCCAAAAACCATGACAGCAAAATTATTTTCAAAAATCCCACAGTTTCTCTTTCCCTCTTGAGCCATGTTGTGAGCCCGCAGAGCACTTTATGTCAACATACGAGGTATCTCCATACTCGAGAGAAATTGGGCTACAAATTTGGGGGGGCTCTTAAATACCTAATACCACTTTTAAAAATGAAAAAAAAATGGGGCTACAAGAACATGTTAGTATGAAAAATGCAGATTTAGATTTGTCTCCTTCATTTTGCTGCTATTCTTGTGAAACACCTAAAGGGTTAACAAACTTTCTGAATGTTATTTGAATACTTTGAGGGGTGTAGTTTCTATAATGGGGTAATTTATTGGGTATTTCTCACAGAAAGGCCCCTCACATCACCCTCAATCTTAACAGGTCCCTGAAAAATTCAAATTTAGAAATTTTCGTGAAAATTTTGAAAATTGCTGCTATACTTTGAAGCCCTCTAATGTCTTCAAAAAGTAAAAACATGTCAACTTTCTGATGCCAACATAAAGTAGACATATTGTATTTGTGAATCAATATAAAATGTATTTGTAATATGCATTTTCCTTACAAGCAGAGAGTTTTCAAATTTAGAAAAATGCTAAATTTTCAAAATTTTCATGAACTTTTGGGATTTTTCACCAAGAAAGGATGCAAGTAACAAAAAAAATGTACCACTATGTTAAAGCAGAATATGTCATGAAAAAACATTTTCGGAATCTGAATAATCGGTAAAGGCATCCCAGAGTTATTAATGCATAAAGTGACAGCGGTCAGAATTGCAAAAAAAGGGCTCAGTCCTTAAAGGGGTACTCCGGCACTGAGACCGTGGGGGTCCCGCCGCTGGGGACCCCCGCAATCTTGTATTCGCCACCCTCCTGTTTGAGCTGCATGCCGCGGTGCCAGCTCACAAACAGCCAGCTGGCGAACACGGGGCCGGAGTATAGTGATGTCACGACTCCACCCCTGTGTGACATCACCCCCGCCCCCGCTATGCAAGTCTATGTGAGGGGGCGTGACGGCCCTGTGGTCACCACCCGAATATTTGTGAGCTGGCACCGTGTGCGTGCAGCTCAAACAGGTGGGTGGCGAATACAAGATTACGGGGGTCCCAAGCGGGGGACCATTTATGGTGAAAAAGGGCTCAGTCCGTAAGGGGTCAAGGGGTAGTCCGGTGGTAAACATTTTTTTTTTATTAACAGGTACCAGAACGTTAAACAGATTTGTGAATTTCTTCTATTTACGAATCTTAATCCTACCAGTACTTATCAGCTGAAGAAGGTTCTTTTATTTTCGAATTTCTCTTCTGTCTGACCACAGTGCTCTCTGCTGACACCTCTGTCCATGTCAGGAATTGTCCAGAGCAGGATAGGTTTGCTATGGGGATCAGATCCTACTCTTGACAGTTCCTGATTTGGACAGAGGTGTCAGCAGAGCGCACTGTGGTCAGACAGAAAATACATTCAAAAAGAAAATAACTTGCTATGTAGTACACAGCAGCTGACAAGAAGTGGAGGGGTTAAAAATTTTTAATAGAAGTAATTTACAAATCTGTATAACTTTCTGGCAACAGTTGATGAGTACCCCATTAACCCCTTAAGGACCCTGCCCATTTTTACCTTAAGGACGCATGCATTTTTTTCACATCTAACCACTGTCACTTTAAGCATTAATAACTCTGGGATGTTTTTACTTTTCATTCTCATTCCGAGACTGTTTTTTTGGTGACATACTCTGCTTTATGTTAGTGGTAAATTTTTGTCAATACTGGCATAATTTCTTGGTGGAAAATTTTATGAAAAATGTGAAAATTTTGCTTTTTTTTTTACTCTTTGCTTATAAGGAAAATTGACATCCCAAATAAATTATATATTGGTTCAACAATATAAAATATGTCTACTTTATGTTTGCATCATAAAGTTGACATGTTTTTACTTTTGGAAGACATCAGAGGGCTTCAAAGTTCAGTAGCAATTTTCCAATTTTTAAAAACATTTTCTAAATCTGAATTTTTCAGGGACCAGTTCAGTTTGAAGTGGATTTGAGGGGCCTTCATATTAGAAATACCCCATAAATGACCCCATTGTAAGAACTGCACCCCTCAAAGTATTCAAAATGATATTCAGAAAGTGTGTTAACCCTTTAGGATTTTCACAGGAATAGCAGCAAAGTGAAGGAGAAAATTCAAAATTGACATTTTTTACACTCACATGTTCTTGTAGACCCAGTTTTTGCATTTTTACAAGGGGTAAATGGAGAGAAATTACCCTAAAATGTGTAACTCATTTTTTTTCGAGTAAGGACATACCTAAAATGTGAATGTTAAGTGCTCTGTGGGTGCACTAGAGGGCTCAGAAGGGAAGGAGCGACAATTGGATTTTGGAGGGTGAGTTTTTCTGAAATGGTTTTTGGGGGGCAAGTCATATTCAGGAAGCCCCTATGGTGCCAGAACAGCAAAATAAAAACACATGTCATACTATTTTGGAAAGTACACCCCTCAAGGAACGTAACAAGGGGTACAGTGAGCCTTTACACCCCACAGGTGTTTGATGACTTTTTGTTAAAGTTGGATGTGCAAATTATTATTTTTTTCTCACTAAAATGCAGTTTTTTCCTAAAATTTTCCATGCAAAGTTTACAAGCCCCTGTGGTGCCAGAACAGTGGACCCCCCCATATGTGACCCCATTTTGGAAACTACCCCCCTCACAGGATTTAATAAGGGGTGCAGTGAACATTTAAACCCCACTGGCGTTTGACAGATTTTTTCGAACAGTGGGCTGTGCAAATGAAAAATTACATTTGTCATTTTCACAGACCACTGTTCCAAAAATCTGTAAGACACCAGTGGAGTGTAAATGCTCACTGTACCCCTTATTAAATTATGTGAGAGGTGTAGTTTTCAAAATGGGGTCACTTGTGGGGGTGGTCAACTGTTCTTGCACCATGGGGGCTTTGTAAGCACACATGGCCTTCAATTTCGGACACATTCTCACTCAAAAAGCCCAATGGAGCTCCCTCTCTTCTGAGCATTGTAGTTTGCCTGTAGAGTATTTTACATCCACATATGGGGTATTTTCATACTCAGAAGAAATGGGGCTACACATTTTGGAGGGCTTTTTTTTCCAATTTTCCCTTGTGAAAATGAAAAATTTAGGGTAACACCAACATTTTTATAAAAAAAAAATTATTCTTTCATTTCACATCCAAATTTAATGAAAATTTGTCAAAGACCTGTGGGGTGTTAAGGCTCACTATACCCCTTGTTATCTTCCAAGAGTGGTGTAGTTTCCAAAATGGGGTCACGTGGTATTGTTTTGTGTTTCTGTTAGAACCACTGAAAATCAGCCACCCCTGTGCAAATCACCAATTTAGACCTCAAACGTACTTGGCGCGCTCACACTTCTGAGCCATGTTGTGCGCACGCAGAGCACTTTGCGTCCACATATGGGGTATTTTTTTTTTTTATTCAAACAATTTTTATTAGTTTGACAAATAACAGGAAATGCAACATCACAACAGGAGAGCATACAAAACAGCATACAAAACATCAACCACAGTGTAGATAATCACGAAATAGAGATCACTGAGCGAGGAGAGAAATTCCACCCTCCATATGTTGGACCGACTATACGAACAGAGAAAAGCCATCACAGATTTTTTGATGATCCAAGCAGACTCCCCTGTGTAACTTCAATGGCAACCAGTGGCAGCTCATATGTGACACCTGCACTTTGCTCAGGCCCTTTGAGGAAGCCACATTATTAGTTAGTCACCAGGATTACATGATGAGCAATGTCATTCCACTGCTTCATCTACTACAACACGTGTTGGAAACAATGGTTGGTCAGGGCGCCTACATCTCATGGCCATATGAGCCATGAGGGGGATACACTGGAGGAGGAGGAGGGGGGGGGCACAGTTTAGGTTTTGCGAGATGGGTGGTTTTTCTAGTCATCTGACAAGAGAGGAGGAGCAGGAGCAGCTAGAGGGTTATGAGGAAGGCGAGACAGAGGACCAAGACACACCATGGCAGTATGCAGTGGAGATGAAGGCAGGTAGTCCCTCTGAGTCACTTGCACAAATGGCACTATGCATGCTCACTTGCTTGCGTAGTGACCGTTGAATTGTCACCATTCGTCAGCGGGAGGATTTCTGGCTTTCCACCTTATTGGACCCTCGCTACCGGCACAAAACGGGGGCCTTTTTTACACCCACTGAGAGGGAGGATAAACTGACCTACTACAGAGACATCCTACGTAGTCAGTTGGCCGATGCCTATCTGCGCCATCGTCCATCCTCTCGCAGGTCTGACTCGGGGGCCCCTCTGCGCTCACCTTCCACTACCATGGCTGCTGGGGTGGGGGCGCAGGAGCAGTACTAGCTCCATCTGCAGCAGACTGAGTCTACAGTCACTGATGAGTACCTTTCTTCACCCGCATAGTGAAGTAACTCATCAGCAGCAGGTAGACCTGGAGCTAGACCTGAACCAGCAGGGGATGGCCTATCTTGACATGATCATGCCAACACACCTTGAAGATCCGCTGGACTTCTGGGAAGCCAAACTTGATTTGTGGCTGCAACTAGCAGAGTTAACCCTGGAAAAGCTGTCCTGCCCGGCCTGTAGTGTGCCATCAGAGCGGGTGTTTAGTGCGGCGGAGGCCATAGTAATCTCAAGGAGAACTCGTCTGTCCACAAAAATTGTGGCGAGACTGACCTTTGTGAAGATGAATCAGGCATGAATCAGCCAGGATTTCCACCCACCAATGCCTGATGTATCAGAAAAGATTGACCATGGTGCCACACCAACACTTCACAAATATGGATAGTGCAAAACATGTTTTAGGTGCTGCTCCCCAGTTACAGACATTCCTTGCCATCAGACCACAAGTAAGTATTGAGGATGTTCATTAGCTAAAACTTAACTTTTCTTAGGATAAAATATATGTACCCCCAAAAAATATTAAATCAAACAAAAGGAAAGGTGTGAAAAAACACCATGTGCCACCTACATCACCAAGTATTGATGTGATGCAAAGACCTCTAAAAGGTGGAAGGGAACAATGTATGGCCCATTGTAACCGGTGGGGATAAGAACTTGCCCAAAAAAGGGCAGCCCACACAGAAACCAAACCTTTTTTCCACCTAAAAACCCTGGGAAATGGCAGTGTTTGTAAGTGGAAATAAGGAGAGGTTCCTGTGTGGGGCTGCCCTTTTTAGGGTGGGTAACACTTTCCAAGAAGGGAATTAATAATCCAAGAGTAGGGCCTTACAGGGGAAGTGTTTACCCCCACCAGTTACAATGGACCTTTTAGAGGTCTTTGCATCACATCAATACTTGGTGGTGTAGGTGGCACATGGTGTTTTTTGCACATCTTTCCTTTGGTTTGATTTAAAAAAAAAAATTTTGGCCATATATTTTATCCTATTCATATTATTAAAAGTTAAGTTTTACGCATATCCTCAATATTTACTTGTGCACACTGATGCCTGATGCCACACACTGATGCCTGATGCCACACATCTGATTTTTTCACCCACTTTCGTCACCGGGTACTGGTATTGCCACCCACTGCACCAGTCTGTGACCGGGTCACTTTCAGGACTCCTGATGCTGCTGCTGCTGCCACCTCCACGCTGTCTGATTCTGCCACCATATATTCTCCTCATGCTGCTGCCAACTCCAGGCTGTGTCATTCATCCACTATGCTTTCTCCTCATGCTGCTGCCATCTCCACCCTGTGTCATTCAGCTACTATGTGGTCACTAATGCTGACGCCCACTCCAGGCTGTCATTCAGACACTATATGTTCTCCTCATGCTTCCGCCACCTCCACGCTGTGTCATTCAGCCACTATATGTTCTCCTCATGCTGCCGCCACCTCCACGCTGTGTCATTCAGCCACTATATGGTCTCCTCATGCTGCCGCCAACTCCAGGCTGTGTCATTCAGCCACTATGTGGTCTCTTCATGCTGCCGCCAACTTCAGGCTGTGTCATTCGGCCACTATATGTTCTCCTCATGCTGCCCCCACCTCCATTCTGTGTCATTCAGCCATTATATGTTCTCCTCATGCTGCCACCACCTCCATGCTGTGTCATTCAGCCACTTTGTGGTCTCCTCATGCTGCCACCACATCCACACTGTGTCATTCAGCCACTACATGTTCTCCTCATGCTGCCACCACCTCCATGCTGTGTCTTTGAGCCACTATATGTTCTCCTCATGCTTTAGTTTTAATCTTTTTCTATAGGCTGCTGGAATCACATACGTAAAGAACACCATGTAGTGTCTGGGAGGTCAAGAAGACTTAGCTTCATATCATGTCACACCCATTAGCTACTGAAACTGAAGGGGTTATTTGAAAGTCTGAAAAGTTTTGGGGACTTTAATGGCCACTGTAGAAAAAGGAAAAACAGATGAGAATAAAAAAAAACACCAATGTTACTTTATATTTCAAGCTCAAATTAGCCACTAAAATAACATGTTGCATAAAAACTGCATTGATGAGAATCTTAACCTTAAATTGAGGCAGTATCAGAATAAGGAGTGAACTGATCGAATCTGACAAATCCGAATTTGTTACGAATTTCAGTAGAAATTTGATTCGTAACGAATGCGAATATGGCCGCGATTCAATTGCGTGAATCGCTTCTTTAAACTCCATTTAGTGCGGTCCAGGCTCCAGGGGCTGGGCATCTAAAATGGCAGATCCACATGTGAGGACATAAGGGGGCCGGGCATCTAATATGGCAGATCCACATGTGAAGACATAAGGCAAGGAATCCTAAGAAGGCAGAAAGAAGGGTTGGCGGTATGACCCTGAATCACATGCAGCATGCAGCCTATGAGCAGCCTATGAGCAGCCTGTGATGTCACAGCCCTATATAATGGGCAGCCATCTTGTGGCCGATCGCATCAGCATTTTATTACAGAGAGAAAGGGACAGACAGCAGTGTGGGTTGCACAGAAAAGCATTTTTACAGCAGCGATTCACCTCCCAATCACATCAGCCTTCTATTGTAGAGAGAGAGGTACAGAGAGCATTGTGTGTGGCACAGAAAAGCATTTTTACAGCAGCGATTCATCTCCCAGTCACATCATCGTTCTATTGCAGAGAGGGATAGAGAGCAGTGTGTTGCACAGAAAAGCTTTTTACAGCAGTGATTCACCTCAAGCTCAAGTCCAGCCTAGAAGCATTGATAGGGAAGGGAGTAAGATTGAGAGAGAAAGTGCAATTTTGCGTGTAGTACACAGCAACTGTGTACGGCAGCACTGGTGTGTACAACAACTGTAAAGCTAATAGTAGCCAGTCAGTTAGGGTGAGCAGAGCTCTTAAAGCATATTGTCCTCTATTAAGTGTAACCTGTGTGTACATCTAAGTGTTGTACCATTTTCTTCCTGTTAAAGTCTTAAGAGCCTAGATACTGTAAAAAGCCAGGCAATTGTACACCCTCTGATGTTGTAGAAAAATACTGTTTTAAGCGTACTGAAGCGCATTGTCCTCCCCTCATATGTGCATGCCACATACGTATATCTAAGTGGCGTATCATTTTGCTCCTGTTAAAGTCTTAAGAGCCTAGATATTGTGAAAGGTGAGCCAAAAGTACACACCTGCTGGTGTTGTAGATTAATACTGTTTTAAGCGTACTGGAGCGCATTGTCCACCCTCATAAGTGCATACTTCATACGTACATCTAAGTTATGTACCATTTTGTTCCTGTTAAAGTCTTAAGAGCCTAGACACTTTGAAAGGCCAGCCAAAAGAACACACCTGCTGGTGTTATAGACAAATTCTGTTTTAGGCATACTGGATCGCATTGTCCTCCCCTTATTAGTGTATACAACATACGTACATCTAAGTGGTATACCATTTTGTTTCTGTTAAAGTCTTAAGGGCCTAGATACTGTAAAAGCCAGCCAAAAGTGCACACCTGCTGGTGTTGTACACAAATACTTTTTTAAGCATAGTGAAGCGTATCGTACTCCCCTTATATACGCACTTAATATGTCAGACAGAAGAAGCAGAAGCCTAAATTCATTGGGTAGAGGTCGCAGCAGACTAGGAACGAGTGGCAGCAGGAGTTGCAGCAAGAGGCCTGAGCTCCCGGTATCAGCTAGAAGTTGTGTCTCGACCAGCAACACATCTGCCGTCATCGATTGGTTAACACGGTCATCCACTTCATCACAAGTGACATCTGACACCCCCAGTCAACAGTTGGTGGGTCAGGTGGGTCAGGCACAACTCCCAGTTGGCATAGCCTGGGAGAAGTCCCAGTCCTCCCATTGCCTCTTTCCTATGTTGTTCCCTGCCCCACAGAAGTATCTTAGGCTGTGGGTTCAGCTCCACTATTTAGTGAGGTCGATCTAGAGAACAGTCAGCAGCTACTGCCCATCAAAAAGTGGAGGAGACATCCGCCCCTTCCTCCGCTAGGTGGGCAAGTATTGATGAGGAGAGTGGCGTGGGAGGCGATGTTGCGAGCATTCAGGCTCCTTAAACAGACACTGTTGAGAAACCTGAGGAGGACATCAGTAGTGTTGCCCGCGAATATTCGCAATTCGAATTTTATTCGCGAATATCGCATATTCGCGAATTTGTGAATTTTCTCGAATATAGCGCAATATATTCGTAATTACGAATATTCGTTTTTTGTTTTTTTTTCACAGTACACATCACAGTGATCATCCCTCTCTGCTTCCAGCTTATGTGGTGTAAGAAGGCTCTAATACTATTGTGTGAGACTGGTGTGCGAATTTTCGCATATGCGAAAATTTACATATGCTAATGTTCGCATATGCGAATTTCCGCTAATGTTAATTTTTGTATATGCAAATTTTTGCATATGGTAATTTTCGCACACGCGAATATTCGCATATGCGAAAATAAAACGAGAATATTACGAATATGCGAATATTCGCGAATATGACGAATATTCGTCCATATATTCGTGAATATTCGCAAATTCGAATATGGCCTATGTCGCTCAACACTAGACATCAGTGACAAGCAGACACAACTTAATGGCGATGAAGCCAATCACACTTGGGAGCCGGGTGCAGAAGGGGCTTCATCACCATCAGGAGAAGAGGGTTGCAGGTTGCCCGTGAGGCAGCAGCTGAGCCACCAAGGTGGTAGCAGTCAGCATGGGGGCAGAAGTGGAAAGCCTGGAGCCAAACATGCCTGGGGTAGACCACCTGCTTCGTGGCAGTCTTCCTTCCCGGGAGGTAGTGAACAGGGGTTCCTGGAGTCTGCGGCAGTAGCAGTCAATCAGTACGACTGTTGGTGGGAAAATCAGCTACTCGGCAGTGTGGCAGTTTTTCATCAAGCATCCGGAGGAGGTTAACCTGGCCACATGCAAGATGTGTCGGCAGAAAGTGAAGCATTGCCAGGGTCCCAATGTTGGCACAATGGCCCTGCATCAACATATGCAGCATCACCATAAAGCAGCCTGGGAGAACCATGGCTCCGATGGGGTGGTCCAGCCTGCTGCATCACCCAGTGGCACGTGGCCTGTTTCACCAGCCAAGGCTCCACCACCTCAGCCGAAGGGAGCTGTGTGCCATACCCATCTTCAATCTGGTTGTTAAGTGGTTCCTGAAGTGTTCCTCCCCATCTGCAAGACATTCTAACAATGGGAAGGAAACTTAGCATGCACTTCAGCCACTCATACACTGCAAAGCATAACCTCGTTGAGCTGCAGCGTCAGAACGGAACCCAAAATAGTCTGATTTGCGAGGTTTCCACACATTGGAATTGTACCCTCCATATGTTGGACCGACTATATGAACAGAGAAAAGCCATCACCGATTTCTTGATTATCCAAGCGGATAGGGGGACTCCCCTGTGTAACATCAATGTCAACCAGTGGCAGCTAATAGGTGACACCTGGGGCTTGCTCAGGCCCTTTGAGGAAGGAGTAGGACCTGAACCAGAAGGTGATGGCATACCTTGACATGACCATACCAACACACCTTGAAGATCTGCTGGATTTCTTGGCAGCCAAATTTGATTTGTGGCCGCAACTAGCAGAGTTTTCCTGGAAAAGCTGTCATGCCCGGCCAATACTGTGCCATCAGAGCGGGTGTTTAGTGCGGCGGGGGCCATAGTCACCCCAAGGAGAACTTATCTGTCCACGAAAAATGGACAGACTGACCTTTGTGAAGATGAATCAGGCATGAATCAGCCAGGATTTCCACCCACCAATGCCTGATGCATCAGAGTAGATTGACCATGGTGCCACACCAACACTTCACAAATATGGATAAAGCAAAACATATTAAGGTACTGCTCCCCAGTTACAGACATTCCTTGGCATCAGACTACAAGTAATTATTGAGGATATGCATTAGCTAAAACTTAACTTTTCTTAGCATAAAATATATGTACCCAAATCTTTTTTTAAATCAAACAAAGGGAAAGATGTGCAAAAAACACCATGTGCCACCTACACCACCAAGTATTGATGTGATTCAAAGACCAGACCTCTAAAAGGTGGAAAGGAACAATGTATGGTCCATTCTAACCTGTGGGGGTAAAAACTTCCTCTGTAGGCCTTACTCTCGCATTAATTCTCTTCTTGGCAAGTGTTACTTGCCCTAAAAAGGGAATCCCCACACAGGAACCTCTCCCTATTTCCACATACAAACACTGCCATTCCACAGGGTTTAAAAAAAAAATTTGGGGTACATATATTTTATCCTAAGAATATTATTAAAAGTTAAGTTTAACGTAATGCATATCCTCAATACTTACTTGTGCACACTAACACTTTTACAAAAGAGATTGTTTTCTTCTGCTTACCTGCCTCAGCTACTATTCTGATCCTGCCACCAGCCAGATGCCACACATCTGATGCCAAGTTCTCCTTTTCTCACCAACCTTCATCACCGGGTACTGGTATTGCCACCCACCGCCCCACTATGTCACCAGGTAACTTTCAGGACTCCTGATGCTGCTGCTGCCACCTGCAGGCTGCCTCATACTGCCACCATATGTTCTCCTTATGCTGATGCCAACTCCAGGCTGTCTCATTCTGCCATCATATGTTTTTCTAATGCTGCTGCCACCTTCAGGCTTTCTCATTCTGCAACTATATGGTCTCCTCATGCTTCTGCCACATCCAGGCTATGTCATTCAGCCACAATATTGTCTCCTCCTGCTGCCACCAACTCCAGGCTGTCATTCAGCCACTATATGGTCTCCTCATGCTTCCGTCAACTCCAGGCTGGGTCACTGTACCACCATGTTGTCTCCTCATGCTGCTGGCACATTAAATAAAACCTTTTAGGTTCATCTATTTGAAATCATCAATTTAAATGTTAAAAAATATCTTTAATATTTTCAATTGTGAGGCCCTATGGTCTTGTCAGGCTGTTACCACCTCCAGGCTGGGTCATTCAGCCACTATATGGTCCCCTCATGCTGCCGCCACCTTCACACTGTGTCATTCAGCCATTATATGGTCTCCTCATACTGATGTCACCTCCAGGCTCTGTCAATGTGCTTCTCTGTGACAGTGTTCCTATTTCACTAGCCCAGCTCACTCCATATGCGTGCTACAGCAAGGCAAAGTGTTCTACACCCCTATTGAGGCTTTCTGTAGGCCAGAAATAGCCGTATTTAATAAAGATTTGCAACAACTAAATTCGGACCGAACCAAATTTTTTCGGATTTTTTAAAAATCCGCTCATCTCTAATCAGAATCATACATTTTCCCTGTTTCTGCAAAATCAATATCTACAAATAATAAATGAGATCCCAGAGGGCAGTGTTAAGCTCAAATGCACTACAGAGAAACTCTTGAATTGGTAACTGACTCAATAATGCAGGTTAGCTGCACACAGTCGAGCATCTTTAGCACACTATAATAGAAAATTAATAGTGTTCAAGTCAGGAGTTGCTCTACCCTAAGGATTACATAATAACCGAAGACAGAACAATTTCCTAGCTGAGATGTGTGTAAAATGTCATAGAACAAAATAAGAAATAAAAAGCTTCAACAGTCAATGTAATTTGTGTAAGCCACGCTGGCAATTTATTCACATAAAGAAAGCTAACATTTTTGGAGTGAAATACTTCAAATAAAATTTATTGTAGTGGAGTATGTTTGCAGGACAGAACAATGCATAGATTGCCTTTCCTGATATGTTTGAGCTCAGCAACAAACCCATTACATTAACCTTTTCTGTTCCAAAGTGATTTTAACCATACCTTGAAAGTTCTGTTAAAAGAGTAGTATTGTTGAAATGAATTAAAAATAATGGAAAGGAAATGAAAATAAATAAACAAATAAAAACTTCCAATATGTCTTTTAAGAAAAAGAGATATTAATAAGAGCCTGTGGCTCATGAGGTCAGTCAGTGCTGGTTTAATACAGATTGCACACTAAAATAGAGCCTATAATGTGGCCATGGTGCTTGGACCCTATTAGTATGAATAAACTGAAATGATTTCACCATATTTTTGGATCAGTAAATTGCAAGCGGCATCGGTGTTATATCCATAATACAGATACTAAAACATGGCCATAATGCATTTTAACAGTGAAACTGATTTGACTCTCTTTTTGACTCTCTTTTTCTGAGCCATAAGAAACACATAAAGTACTTTGCTTCCTTATCTACTGTAGTTTGATTCCAGTGATTTCCAGTTATGCCCCTTCTATGGGATCTCAGGATCTGTAAATGCCAAAAAGCTATACCCATAAAAATGCCTCAAAAATAAAGCTTTAGGGATCACAAAAGATTACACTAATAACCATTTAACCAGTCTATAATTGCGTAAAAAACTATTTCAATATTATGTCCCAAGTCTTTGTTCTCTGCTGTTTTGTTAATAACTTCATGACTAAAGTGTAACGTACAAAAATAGTACAAAACATCAGAGTAGTAAAACCTCAGATTATCTCCATTGTTCATCCAACATCATTGGTTTTCACTGCTCTAACAAAAAAAGAAAGTCGAGACACAGGTAGTCAAAGATGTGAAATATAAAACAAAGCAAAAGCCACTTCTGAGATGTGGAATCTCATAACCTGCTGTAAATACATACTTCCCTCTAAATCATGTGATAAAATATAAATTATTCAATCCTCCATTTTCATTTTCACTTGGATCTTTGATCATCAAAAAGTAAACTTGAAGATTTTTTTTTTTAACCTGAATGGCACTTGAGGGCGAAGAGCTTTTAAGAGTGATAGACTAAAATGCACATCCAACAATTCCTTACATTTTAAAATACAAAAATCAGCTATCCATCCTGCTTTTGAAGCAGGTATTTCAAAGAATACAGATGAAACAAGTGAATTTACTTGTTTGCGTGAGAAAAGATATTATTTTATATCATCAACAAAGTGTATAGTAGAAAGCAAGAAATATATATATATATATATATATATATATATATATATATATATGTTTTAATTAAAATTACAATATATCAATAAAGCACTTACCTAGAAGAATTCTTAAAAATCCATCGAGCAGTAAAAAGCAGTGTATTCTCTTTCAGATCCTAGTGACTGTCTTCAAGTATACAAAGATAAAAAATAAAAACAATATAAAAGACCAAATCTTTCTTTAATAGGACATGGCTCATGTTCTTGATTCTCCATACAGGATTTCTTGTCTCTCCTGAAGCAGCACTGAATACAGTCTAGCTTATATACTATACCAACTGTTGTGTTTCACGAAAAAGTCCTTTTTCATGAGCTTGTTAACTTGTCCAATTTATGGCAATTGTTTTTGTCCCTGGGGTTTAAAGATACAAGACTCTGGGAAAAAATGATTGCAAGAGCTGAAAGATCGATATAGCAGAGTGAAAAAAGTGTAGGCTATTTACTTTTTATTGATCAGATGATGTAGGATAAAACTGCCATTAAGTTCAGGGAATACATCTTGTATTCCCCTTGAGGTCAAAGAAGGGAAAACAAATTAGACTTAATAAATATCAGACCGGTTACATTTGGCTAAAACTGTACTCATTATATTAAAAGAAATGCCATGCAGAATGATAAGAAGTAAAGCTGGATGTCTTTATATACACTGCTAAAAAAAAAATAAAGGGAACACTAAGATAACACATCTGAATGAATGAACTAATCGTATGAAATACTTTCGTCTTTACATAGTTGAATGTGCTGACAACAAAATCACACAAAAATGATCAATGGAAATATAATTTATCAACCCATGGAGGTCTGGATATGTAGTCACCCTCAAAATCAAAGTGGAAAACCACACTACGGGCTGATCCAACTTTTATGTAATGTCCTTAAAACAAGTCAAAATGAGGCTCAGTAGTGTGTGTAGCCTCCACGTGCCCATAAGACCTCTCTACAACACCTGGGCATGTTCCTGATGAGGTGGCGGATGGCCTCCTGAGGGATGTCCTCCTAGACCTGGACTAAAGCATCTGCCAACTCCTGGACAGTCTGTGGTGCAACGTGGCATTGGTGGATGGAGCGAGACATGATGTCCCAGATGTGCTCAATCGGATTCAGGTCTGGGGAACGGGCGGGCCAGTCCATATCATCAATGCCTTCCTCCTGCAGGAACTGCTGACACACTCCAGCCACATGAGGTCTAGCATTGTATTGCATTAGGAGGAACCCAGGGCAAACTGCACCAGCAAATGGTCTCACAAGGGGTCTGAGGATCTCCTCTCGGTATCTAATGACAGTCAGGCTACCTCTGGCAAGCACAGAAAATGCCACCCCACACCATTACTGACCCACTGCCAAACCGGTCATGCTGGAGGATGTTACCGGCAGCAGAATGTTCTCCACGGCATCTCCAGACTCTGTCACATGTGCTCAGTGTGAACTTCCTTTCACCTGTGAAGAGCACAGGGGATCAGTGGCGAATTTGCCAATCTTGGTGTTCTCTGGTACATGCCAAACGCTCTGCACGGTGTTGGATTGTAAGCACAACCCCCACCTGTGGACGTCAGGCCTCATACCACCCTCATGAAGTCTGTTTCTGACCATTTGAGTGGACACATGCACAATTGTGGCCTGCTGGAGATCATTTTGCAGGGCCATTGCAGGGCCCTCCTCCTTGCAAAAAGGCGGCGGTAGCGGTCCTGCTGCTGGGATGTTGCACTCCTACGGCCTCCTCCATGTCTCCTGATGTACTGGCCTGTCTCCTGGTAGTGCCTCCATGCTCTGGACACTATGATGAAAGACACAGCAAACCTTCTTGCCACAACTTGCTTGATGTGCCATCTTGGATGAGCTGCACTACCTGAGCCACTTGTATGGGTTGTAGACTCCGTCTCATGCCACTAGAGTAAAAGCACTGCCAGCATTAAAAAGTGACCAAAACATGAGCCAGGAATTGAGAAGTGGTCTGTGGTCACCACCTGCAGAACCACTACTTTATTGGGGGTGCCTTGCTGATTGCCCACAATTTCCACCTGTTGTCTGTTCCATTTGCACAACAGCATGTGAGATTGATTGTCAAGCAGTGTTGCTTCCTGAGTGGACAGTGTGATTTCACAGAAGTGTGATTGACTTGAAGTTACATTGTGTTGTTTAAGTGTTCCCTTTATTTTTTTGAGCAGTGTATATAGTGTATTGCACAAAAATGGGTTATAATTAGCACACACTGTATGGTTTTAATTTGCATATCATGAATAGTTACTCCTAATAGCAACACAAGTCAGATCAGCTGCTGTATAATTTTATTTTTAAATTCATTTTCTGTCTGTCCACAGTACTCTCTGTTGACACCTCTGTCAGGAACTGTCCAGAGCAGCATGGGTTTGCTATGGGGATTTTCTCCTGCTCTGGACAGTTCCTGACACGGACAGAGGTGTCAGCAGAGAGCACTGTGGACAGAGAGAAAAGAAATCCAAAAAGAAAATAATTTTCTCTTTAGTATACAGCTGCTAAAGGATTAAAAATGATCCTATAAAAGTCCCCTATAGAACTTAACCCCTTAAGGACAATGGACGTACTCCTATGACCCCGTTTCCGAGTCCTTAAGGACCGAGGATGTATGAGTACGTCCTGTCCATTCCCGGCCCCCCGCCGCTAGCCGGAAGTGAGCCGGTGGCCGATACCTGCTGATATCGATCAGCAGCCATCGTGGCATATCGCCCAGGGGGTCATGATGACCCCCCATGTCGGCGATGGCCGCAGATCGCTGAACAATTCAGCCCAGCGATTTGCGGCGGATTCCGGGTCAATCGGGTCTCCAGTGACCCGGTGACCAGGAATTGCTAGACGGCCCTGAACAGCCATAGCCAGCAGGGGTGAAGTGGCACTGGTGCCACCTCACGATCGCCCTGATTCGTCGGCCGGTTTACCAGCTGACCAATCAGGGCACCTGCTGCGGGTGTCACTCCCGCAACCCGATCCGCCCCCCCTCTGCCGGAGGACGTGATCGGGTGCGGGAAGAGGACCCCGGCAGGTGGGGACCCCGATCCCCGGCGTTCCTGTTGGGATCGGGGCTCCAGGAGCGGCGGCGAGGGACTCACCTGCAGCGGCGACGTGGATCAGCAGTTGGACGTAAGTGACAGCCTCCTGTTGTTGCTTAGCAACAGCTCTCAGCATGCAAAAAGGGCATGCTGGGAGCTGTAGTTATGCAACAGCAGGAGGCAGACCACCACAACTGTTAGCATTCCCTTATGGGCATGCTGGGACTTATAGTTTTGCAACAGCTGGAGGCACATTTTTTCTGTGGAAAAGTGTACCTTCAGCTGTTGTATAACTACAACTCCCAGCTTGCACAATCAGCTAAAGTGCATGCTGGGAGTTATAGTGGTGCATCTGCTGGTTGCATAACTACAACTCCCAGCATGCCCGTTGGCTGTCGGTGACTGCTGAGAGTTGTAGTTTTGCAACAGCTGAAGGCACTCTGGTTGTGAAACACTGAGTTAAGTAGCAAACCAGTGTGTCTCCAGCTGTTGCATAACTACAAGTCCCAACATGCCCTTCAACTGTCCCTACATGCTGGGGGTTGTAGCTTTTGCAACAGCTGAAGGCACACTGGTTGCAAAACACTGAGTTTGTTACCAAACTCAGTGTTTCACAACCAGTGTGCCTCCAGCTGTTGCAAAACTACAACTCCCAGCATGCACTGATAGACCGTACATGCTAGAAGTTGTAATTTTGCAACAGCTGGATGTCCCCCCCCCCCCCAATGTGAATGTACAGGGTACACTCACATGGGTGGAGGTTTACAGTAAGTATACGGCTGCAAGTTTGAGCTGCGGCAAATTTTCTGCCACAGCTCAAACTGCCAGCGAGAAACTAGTGAGAACCCCTGCCCTTGCGACTGTACCCTAAATACACTACACTAACACAAAATAAAATAAAAAGTAAAAAACACTACATATACACATACCCCCACACAGCCCCCCTCCCCAATAAAAATGAAAAACGTCTGGTACTCCACTGTTTCCAAAACGGAGCCTCCAGCTGTTGCAAAACAACTACTCCCAGTATTGCCAGATAGCCACTGACTGTCCAGGCATGCTGGTAGTTTTACAACAGATGGAGGCATCCTGTTTGGGAATCACTGGCGTAGAATACCCCTATGTCCACCCCTATGCAAGTACCTAATTTAGGCCCCAAATGCGCATGGCGCTCTTTCGCTTTGGAGCCCTGTCGTATTTCAAGGCAACAGTTTAGGGTCACATATGGAGTATCGCCGTACTCGGGAGAAATTGTGTTACAAATTTTGGGGGGTATTTTCTGCTACTACCCTTTTTAAAAATGTAAAATTTTTGGGAAACCAAGCATTTTAGTTAAAAAAAATATATATTTTTTTACATATGCAAAAGTTGTGAAACACCTGTGGGGTATAAATATTCACATTACCCCTTGTTACGTTCCACAAGGGGTCTTGTTTCCAAAATTATATGCCATGTGTTTTTTTTTTTTTTTTTTTTGCTGTTCTGGCACCATAGGGGCTTCCTAAATACGGCATGCCCCCAGAGCAAAATTTGCTTACAAAAAGCCAAATGTGACTCCTTCTCTTCTGAGACCTGTAGTGCGCCAGCAGAGCACTTTCCACCCCCATATGGGGTGTTTTCTCAATCGGGAGAAATTGGGCTTCAAATTTTGGGGGGGATTTTCTGCTATTACCCTTTTTAAAAATGTAACATTTTGGGGAAACCAAGCATTTTAGGTAAAAAAAATTTTTTTTTTACATATGCAAAAGTCGTGACTCACCTGTGGGGTATTAAGGTTCACTTTACCCCTTGTTATGTTCCCTGAGGGGTCTAGTTTCCAAAATGGTATGCCATGTGTTTTTTTTGCTGTTCTGGCACCATAGGGGCTTCCTAAAAGTGACATGCCCCCCAAAAACCATTTGTCGCTCCTTCCCTTCTGAGCCCTCTACTGCGCCCATCGAGAAATTCACATAGACATATGAGGTATGTCCTTACTCGAGAGAAATTGGGTTTCAAATACAAGTAAAAATTTTCTCCTTTTTACCCTTTGTAAAAATTCAAAAATTGGGTCTACAAGAACATGTGAGTGTAAAAAATGAAGATTTTGACTTTTCTCCTTCACTTTGCTGTTATTCCTGTGAAACACCTAAAGGGTTAAAACATGTACTGAATGCCATTTTGAATACTTTGGGGGGTGCAGTTTTATAATGGGGTAATTTGTGGGGTATCTCTAAGATGAAGACCCTTCAAATCCACTTCAAAACTGAAATGGTCACTGAAAAATAGTGAGTTTGAAAATTTTGTGAAAAATGTAAAAATTGCTGCTGAACTTTGAAGCCCTCTGGTGTCTTCCAAAAGTAAAAATTCATAAATTTTATGATGCAAACATAAAGTAGACATATTGTATATGTGAACAAAAATTATTTTTACTTTGACTATCCATTTTTCTTACAAGCAGAGAGCATCAAAGT
The DNA here is from genome assembly GCF_029499605.1 of Hyla sarda. Classification (NCBI taxonomy): domain Eukaryota; kingdom Metazoa; phylum Chordata; class Amphibia; order Anura; family Hylidae; genus Hyla; species Hyla sarda. Next base: position 515,995,811 of record NC_079189.1, read on the forward strand.
TAGAAAAATGCTAAATTTTCATTTTTTTCATCAAATTTTGGGATTTTTCACCAAGAAGGGATGCAAGTTACCACAAAAATTTACCAATATGTTAAAGTAGAATATGTCACGAAAAAACAATCTCAGAATCAGAATGATAAGTAAAAGCATTCCAGAGTGATTAAAGTTTAAAGTGACAGTGGTCAGAATTGCAAAAAATGCTCTGGTCCTTAAGGTGTAAAATGGCCTGGTCCTTAAGGGGTTAATAAGAGTAAAATTAATATAAAAAAAAAAATCAATATAAAAAAAATATCCCCATACTAAAATTATAATCACAAAACGTTATTTAAAACATGTAAAAAGGTTAAATATATATATATATATATATATATATATATATATATATATATATATATATATATATATGTGTGTGTGTCTGTGTGTGTGTGTGTGTGTTTGTATTTATTTTAAACATTGTCACTTAATAATTGTAGTTTAGTAAGGCATTAGTAAAACAATTGTGTATGAACTGATTACTGTCTAAGGGCGAGCCATACCGGCCGGCCCCCAGCTGATTCCTGTAGCTGGGGGCTATCGTTAATAGGCGACATGCGGTGATTGCCGCGGCTGGCTATTAACCCTTTAGATCGCTGCGTCTAAAGGGACATTTAAACCATCCCTGGTGGTCCAATGGGATGGATCGCCCCTCCGCAGCATGATCGCGAGGGGGCAATTCACTGCTGAGGTAGCCAGAGGGCTTACCTCTCCTTCCTTGCTGGCTGCTGTGCTGAGAATGATAAAGCCTGTCAGGACCAGGCTTTATCAATTGAGCGAAGAGCTCACAGATCAATGTGGTTCTATGAAACCACATTGATCTGTATGAGGAATCTGATGATTCTTTCTAAAAGTCCCCTAAGGGGACTAAAAGTGTAAAAAAAAAAAAGAAAAAGTCAAATAAAAAGTAAAAAAAAACAAAAAACACTGATGTAAGAAGTATGAAACCATAAAAAATAAACATATGTGGTATCACCGCGTGTCTGAACTATGAAAATATATTATTAATTAAACCACATGGTCAATGACGTACACGCAAAAAAAAATTCCAAAGTCCAAAATAGTGTATTTTTGGTCACTTTTTATATCGTGAAAAAATGAATAAGAGCTATCAAAAAGTCCAATCAATACAAAAATGGTTCCACTAAAAACTTCAGATCACGGTGCAAAACATGAGCCCTCATACCGTCCCATAAGCGGAAAAATAAAAAAGTTATAGGGGTCAGAAGATGACAATTTTAAATATATAAATTTTCCTGCATGTAGTTATGATTTTTGCCAGAAGTAAGACAAAATCAAACCTATATAAGTAGGGTATCATTTTACTCTTATGGACCTACAGTTCATTTTTACCAAAAAATTTACTTCGCAGAAACGAAAGCCCCCAAATTTACAAAATGGTGTTTTCTATTTAATTTTGTCACACAATGATTTTTTTTTTTTTGTTTCACTGTAGATTTTTGGGTAAAATGACTGATGTCATTACAAAGTAGAATTGGTTGTACAAGAAATAAGCCATCATGTGGATTTTTAGGTGCAAAATTGAAAGGGTTATGATTTTTAAAAGGTAAGGAGGAAAAAACGAAAGTGCAAAAACGGAAAAACGCTCGGTCCTTAAGGGGTTAAGTTGGTTGTTATAGGCAACTGGTCAACTTTTCTTCAGCACAGGTCTTGATGAATATCCCCCTAAATACTTTTTTTACTGAGTGAAATAAAAATCAATTCATAACTTTTTTTTTATGTATTCGTTGTTATTCTGTCTCCCACTATTTAAATAAACCTACCACAAATTTTTAGACTGGTCATTTATTTGTCAGCAGGAAAACATACAACATCCTCCGGGAATCAAAGACTTTTTTCCTCCACTGTATAAAGTTGCATTGATAACTTTGTGTATTGCGTGTGAACATTGTTTATTTCTGCTACAGAGCAGAGTAGTTATACTTTGAATTACATTTTTATCTGCTTATTATATCACATATTATGCATAAGGGTTGATTCCTGTTCTCTCATATTATTCTGGCATAAAGATGTGAAAATATTTTTAAGTTTAAAAAAAAAATGTAATCTTAAACTAAGTTAGTATTTAGAGGAAAATCATTAAAGTTAATGTGGAATGAAAAGCTACAATGTTTCTTTTCAAACAGTTCTTGTGGCTGGCAGAGTGCCTAGAGAGTCCTTGAAAAACATCCCTTATGGAAGCAAAAACATCACATTTGAAAAAAAAAAGAGCCTTGTAAATCCACTCAGACTGATCTCTTCCTAGTCCACTCAAGGACATTTTCTTAGAAAATAACAGCAATAGGCTATACAGTTAGTACAAGCCGTAGCTTGCTCATCAAGATAATGACAGATTGCTTTTATGTTTTTGCCTACAGATGGATTTAGACAAATGGTCTGTTTGGTGTCTTATTCAGCAATACTGTATTTTGTTATATGCTTTTTCTTTATCGCTGCATACAGATTAGAGCACGTTGGGAAATAGAATTTGTTAACACACATCCATCAGCCCGAAACGCTTTGAACAGAGATAAACACTATTAAAAGGCCACCTTTCATTTTACAATATTAATAGAAGATGATAATTGCCACCATTGCAAAGGTAAAGCCACGACAATATAAGAGCGTAATGGCTGCTATTCCTCCTTGTGTATAAACACAGTTCATTTGTCTTTATTCATTAAGATAATGTGTTTAAAAGGCAGTTGAAATGTCAAAGCGCTGCTGGATTTAGTATAAACTTAAATTCCATTACCTGGCAGGCATTAATTGCTTATGGAGCGAAGGGATTCTTCCCAAGGGTCTTATATGTTTCCTTTTGTCATTTTGCTAACTATTCTGTCTAGACGAACTTAGAGCCCTTAATCCGCAGAAGGGATCATAAACTGTGTGATAACTCAGTACAAATAATTAGCATTCACTTAAACACAAATGGCCTTTTCATGGTGAAGTGCTATACTGGGCTGATAATAAAATAATTAAAATCATTGGAAGTTCTATAGTTTTTCCATTAATTTAGCTTAAGTTAGAGAGCGCGGTACTCGAACCTGCTAATACACGCAGCGTTAACATGTCGTCACTGGGTGCTGATATTGAGGGCACAGTCGTGGCAGGGTTATGAGAATGGGATGATGTATTCCTAGAGTTTGTTACATTCACAGGAAAATAATTTATGTAATGACCTTTCCCTATTAATATATTGCATACATACATGATGCCATGGTCCCTAGTATATCGCTTATAAATAATCATTTAGTGTAAGCTAATTATTCTTCATTACATGATAAATGTTAGATCGGAGGGGGGCCGACCTTTAGGACCTTCGCTGAGCACTGCTCAGCTTTAGTTGTTTCCATCATTCATAGAGTTTGAATGCAGCATCAGTTCACACCCCCATCCATCACTCCATTCATGGGCTGTGGATGTCAAAAGCAGAGGGAAAAGGATGTGGACCCCCAGTTTAAGCTTAAGTGAAAGTACCAGTGTTTAAACTCCTGTTGATCTAACATATTTTACCTAGCCAGTAGATATGTAACTAAAATATATAGGTAAAGATAATCTTGTGTATAAATGGAAGGATGTTTATGCAGGGTATGATTTGTTTGTGCTGTTGAATATTTATAACTGTGAATTATAATTTTTAAATATTGCTTTTCTGTATGTACATATGTGGGTCGCACTTGGTTGCCATGACACGCAGAAACGGTACAGCTCCAGAGTAGGTGATAACCTGACTTTTTTTTTTTGCTAGGGAGGCTCTTTGGCTTGTGAGTGATGTTTTTTTTTGTCCCTTTCCACAGGGTGAGGTTTGGCACTTTAACTAGTTTGGGAACATGTGACAGCACATTCATTCACGTACCCTTTAACAAGTGAGGCTCTGTGCAAAGAGCCTAATAGACCAAGCGAGGTGGCAGGTTTCTGCAAAAGAAAAAGATCTACTGCTGGGGAAGGCCACCAGAGATGCTGTGGTTAGAGATGGGCAAATTCTATTCTAAATTCAGCCAATTCGCAGAATGTTTCTGAAAAATTTGGTTTGATCAAAATTTATTTGCGGCAAATTGCTATTAAAAACGGCTATTTCTAGGCTACAGAGAGCCGCAATAGGGGTGTAGAACACTTTGCCTTGCCATGACACGCATAGGTAGTGTGCTGGGGTAGTGAAATAATACTGTTATTCAGAATGACATGGAGATTACAGGCGTCGCTATTTGAATCAGTGCAGCAGAGCGGCACAGTGACAGAGTCTGGATGTGGCAGCAGGGTCGGGAGACCATATGCTTCCTGTGATGATCTCAATTAGCAGACTATGAAATGACTTCTAAACTCTCATTGCCGTCCTGCCTGCAGTGATGGGGGCTTGAGGTCAATGGATTTCCCATGTGCTGATCTGCATTGTCAGTAACGCTGATTAGTGACCACACACAGTCTCTGCTCTCTCAGCAAATGCCGGTGTTCGACAATGGCTGACATGTGGAGCTGCCATTTTAGATGCCCTGGAGCCTGGACCACACTAAATGGAGTTTAATAAAGTGATTTTTAGGATTAAATCGCGGCGATATTCGGATTCGTTGCAAAGAGACTTTTTCCTGAAATAGTAATGAATTTGGATTCGTCAGATTCGATTTGCTCATCCCTACTGACTGGCTCTTAGAAGAAATGTTTTACCCAGTATACCCCTTTAGTTTAAATTAAATTTAAAATTGTTGGATAGATGGATGGAGCCAAATACAGGACCATTCTGGAAGAAAACCTGATGGAGTCTGCAAAAGACCTGAGACTGGGACGGATGACAAGACAATCATCCAAAACATAAAGCAAAATCTACAATGGAATGGTTCACAAATAAACATATCCAGGTGTTAGAATGGCGAAGTCAAAGTCCAGACCTGAATCCAATCGAGAATCTGTGGAAAGAACTGAAAACTGCTGTTCACAAACGCTCTCCATCCAACCTCACGGAGCTCGAGCTGTTATGCAAGGAGGAATGGGCAAAAATTTCAGTCTCTCGATGTGCAAAACTGATAGAGACATACCCCAAGCGACTTACAGCTGTAATCGCAGCAAAAGGTGGCGCTACAAAGTATTAACTTAAGGGGGCTGTATAATTTTGTACGCCCAATTTTTCATTTTTTTATTTGCTAAAAAAAGTTTGAAATATCCAATAAATTTCGTTCCACTTCATGATTGTGTCCCACTTGTTGATTCTTCACAAAAAATCACAGTTTAATATCTTTATGTTTGAAGCCTGAAATGTGGCAAAAGGTTGAAAAGTTCAAGGGGGTCGAATACTTTCACTATGCACTGTAAATGACCTTTGTTAACATTGCACAAACTGATCTTTTACACTGATCCCTGCAAAGCCATAAATTTGCATTATTCAGTGTCAAAGGTGGTCAATTGCTCAAGCCTGGATCTCAGGCTTGGAACAATCAATCGCCGATCGGAAGCGACGGAGGCAGGTATGGGGACCTCAGCTCGCATCCTAGCTGATCGGGACATCGCGATTTTATCGCCATGGTCACGATCAGCCCGACTGAGCAGCCGGGAAGCTTTCACTTTCATTTCAGACACGGCAATCAACTTTGATCGCCATGTCTAAAGGGTTTATAGCGCTCCGCACAACGATCGGTGCTGCATGTTATATACCGGGACTGGGCGCAGGGCGTACAGGTACGCCCTTCGTCCTTAACCCCTTAAGGACCCAGGACGTACGGGAACGTCCCCGCACCCTGGGCTTTAAGGACCCAGGACGTCCCCGTACGTCCTGGCGTTTTCCGGTCCCTGCCGTGCGCCGGGCAGAGATCGGAACCGGATGCCTGCTGAAATGCTTCAGCAGGCATCCAGGGCAAACGCTGAGGGGGGCCATGTAGGTCCCCCATGTTGGCGATCGTCGCAAATAGCAAGGGAAATTGCCCTTGCGATGAGCGGCGATACCTGGCTGATCGGGTGTCTGGGACCCGACCGCCCGGTAATTTTGCATGATTCCGGTTGTCACAGACATCCAGGACCATGCTAAAGTATAGGAGCGAGGTGGCAAGCCTGCCACCTCCTCCTAACCCCTGCGATTCTTCGGTTAGCTAACCGACCAATCGCAGGGGGGGGTTTACTTCCTCCCGGCCTGCCCGGCCCCTGGAAGTCCGGAGAGGACGAGAGGAAGACCGGAGGATGCGGCGGGGGACGGGGGAGTGCTGGGGCCCGGCCTCGGTACTTTCCTCGTCCCTGAAGACCCGGATCCTGGTGATGAAGACGGCAGCGGCGGCGACAGGTGAGTTCCTCTTCAGCCGCGGTCGGGCCCATTACAGCAATGCACGTCGCCGTAAAGTGACATGCATTACTGTAATGGGACCCTGTATACTACAACTCCCAGCATGCCCAGACAGCCCTTGGCATCTGGGCATGCTGGGAGTTGCAGTTTTGCAACATCTGGAGGTCCACAGTTTTGGGAAAACTGTGCCCTTCCAGATGTTGCAAAACTACACATCCTCAGCATGCCCTTACTGTTCAGGCATGCTGGGAGGTGTAGTTCTGTAACATCTGGCCCTTCAGATGTTGCAGAACTGCAACTCCCAGCATGCATGGACAGTTTTGGCATACTGGGAGTTGTAGTTTTGCAACATCTTGGAAGGGCACAGATTGGGAACCACTGTATTAGTGGTCTGCAAACTGTAGTCCTCCAGATGTTGCAAAACTACAACTCCAAGCATGCTGGCAGTTGTAGTTCGGCAACATCTGGCTCTAAAGATATGTTTGGGAGTTGTGGTTTGGGAGTTGTGGTTTTGCAACAACTGGAGGCACACTGGTTGGGAAACATTGTCTGTTTCCTAACTCAGTGTTTCCCAACCCGTGTGCCTCCAGCTGTTGCAAAACTATAACTACCAGCATGCACTGATAGACTGTGCATGCTGGGAGTTGTAGTTTTGCAACCGCTGGAGGTACATTCACATGGGCAGGGGGCTTACAGTGAGTATCAGGCTGCAAGTTTGCGATGCAGCAAATTTTGCGCGGTAGCTCAAACTCGCAGCGGGAAACTCGCTGTAATCCCCCGCCCGTGTGACTGTACCCTAAAAACACTACACTACACTACACTAACACAAAATAAAATAAAAAGTAAAAAACACTACATATACACATACCCGTACACAGCCCCCCTCCCCAATAAAAAAACGCCTGGTACGCCACTGTTTCCAAAATGGAGCCTCCAGCTGTTGCAAAACAACAAATCCCAGTATTGCCGGACAGCCGTTGACTGTCCAAGCATGCTGGGAGTTTTGCAACAGCTGGAAGCACCCTGTTTGGGAATCACTGGCGTAGAATACCCCTATGTCCACCCCTATGCAAATCCCTAATTCAGGCCTCAAATGCGCATGGCGCTCACACTTTGGAGCCCTGTCGTATTTCAAGGCAACAGTTTAGGGCAACATATGGGGTATCGCCGTACTCGGGAGAAATTGCCTAACAAATTTTGGGGGGCTTTTTCTCCTTTAACTCCTTATGAAAAGGTAAAGTTGGGGTCTACACCAGCATGTTAGTGTAAAAAAATATTTTTTTTACACTAACAGGCTGGTGTTGCCCTATACTTTTCATTTTGACAAGAGGTAAAAGGGAAAAAAGCCCCCCAAAATTTGTAATGCAATTTCTCCCGACTATGGAGATACCCCATAACCCATATGTGGGCGCAAAGTGCTCTGGGGGCGCACAACAAGGCCCAGAAGGGAGAGTGCACCATGTACATTTGAGGTGATTTGCACAGGGGTGGCTGATTGTTACAGCAGTTTTGACAAATGCAAAAAAAAAAAAAACACATGTGACCCCATTTCGGAAACTACACCGCTCAGGAATGTAATGAGGAGTGCAGTGAGAATTTACACCCCACTGGTGTCTGACAGATCTTTGGAACAGTGGGCTGAGCAAATTAAAAATTTTGTACAGCCCACTGTTCCAAAGATCTGACAGACATCAGTGGGGGGTAAATGCTCACTGTACGCCTTGTTACGTTCCTCAAGGGGTCTAGTTTCCAAAATGGTATGCCATGTTGGGGTTATTTTGCTGTCCTGGCACCATAGGGGCTTCCTAAATGCGACATGCCCCCCGAGCAAAATTTGCTCTCAAAAAGCCAAATATGACTCCTCCTTTTCTGAGCATTGTAGTTCGCCCGTAGTGCACTTCTGGTCAACTTATGGGGTACCTCCATCCTCAGAAGAGATGGGCTTACAAATTTTGGGGGGGTATTTTCTGCTATTAACCCTTGAAAAAATGGGAAATTTGAGGGGGAAACACATTTTAGTGAATTTTTTTTTTTACGTATGCAAAAGTCGTGAAACCCCTGTGGGGTATTAAGGCTCACTTTATTCCTTGTTACATACCTCAAGGGGTCTATTTTCCAAAATGGTATGCCATGTGGGGGGGTTTTGCTGTTCTGGCACCATAGGGGCTTCCTAAATGCAACATGCCCCCAAAAAAAAAATTCAGAAAAATGTACTCTCCAAAATCCCCTTGTCGCTCCTTCGCTTCTGAGCCCTCTACTGCGCCTGCCGAACACTTTACATAGACATATGAGGTATGTGCTTACTCGAGAGAAATTGGGCTACAAATATACTAGAACAAAGCAAAAGCTGCAGCACTCCAATTCCGGTAGAAAAAGATTTGTGTATTTATTCACCACATCTCAAAAGTACAGCTGTACTTTTGAGATGTGGTGAATAAATACACAAATCTTTTTCTACCGGAATTGGAGTGCTGCACCTTTTGCTTTGTTCTAGTATCTGTTGGCCTTGATCGGGCCCGGTTTGCTTGGCACCCACTATATATTTTTTTTGAGTCGTGCTGCAATATCTTTTGTTTTTATTGGGCTACAAATATAAGTATAAATTTTCTCCTTTTACCCCTTGTAAAAATTCAAAAATTTGGTCTACAAGAACATGTGAGTGTAAAAAATGAAGATTGTGAATTTTCTCCTTCACTTTGCTGCTATTCCTGCGAAACACCTAAAGGGTTAAAACACTTACTGAATGTCATTTTGAATACTTTGGGGGGTGAAGTTTTTATAATGGGGTCTTTTGTGGGGTATTTCTAATAAGAAGACCCTTCAAATCCACTTCAAACCTGAACTGGTCCCTGAAAAATTGTGAGTTTGGAAATTTTGTGAAAAATTGGAAAATTGCTGCTGAACTTTGAAGCCCTCTGATGTCTTCCAAAAGTAAAAACACGTCAATTTTATGATGCAAACATAAAGTGTACATATTGTATATGTGAATAAAAAAAATTATTTGGAATATCCATTTTCCTTACAAGCAGAGAGCTTCAAAGTTAGAAAAATGCAAAATTTTCAAATTTTTCATAAAATTTTGGGATTTTTCACCAAGAAAGGATGCAAGTATCGACAGATTTTTACCACTATGTTAAAGTAGAATATGTCACAAAAAAAAACATTCTCGGAATCAGAATGATAAGTAAAAGCATTTCAGAGTTATTAAAGTTTAAAGTGACAGTGGTCAGATGTGCAAAAAATGGCCGGGTTCTAAGGTGTAAAATGGCTGGGTCCTTAAGGGGTTAAAGGAGTACTCCGGAGCGCTGGTACTTAAAAAAAGTTTACCTTATCTCATAGCTCTTTCAAAGACCTTTCCAACGATACCTCATTTGTCAAATTTTGCCCAGCCATTCTCTTGTAATTGCCACCTGTAGCAGTAAGCAGCCATGTCATAAAGACTACATTTCCCATGACTCCCTGCGCCAGCTTCCTGTTAGCTGCTTCTCTCTCCCCCTCTTCTCCCCCCCCCAGGAAATTATAATAAATTATAATAAAGTTCCTTCCCTCCTTCCATGTGCCCACTAGCGCAGTGTTTCCCAACTAGGGTGCCTCCAGCTGTTGCAAAACTACAACTCCCAGCATGCTGGGAGTTGCAGTTTCGCAACATCTGGAGGCACCCTGGTTGGGAAACACTGCACTAGCGGTGTCACAAGAATGCCTCCCATCCCTACCATCACCGCTAGCGGGGTTGCGCATGGCTAACGTAGTACTGCGCAGGCGCAGCACTACGCATATAGCGTAGGGCTAACGTAGGCAGCGATAGGAGCCTAGCGTTAGCCCTACGCTATTTGCGTAGTACTGCGCATGCGCAAAATAAATTAGCTTTGAGGGAGTAGCCAACTCCGGGCTGGGATGCCTGCACAGCCCGCAGTGACTCATGGGAGTGATGAGTCACTGGGCTAAGATGGCGGCGGTGCAGAAGAAACAGCGGTCGAGCGTCATAGATTGAAGAAAAAGGAGCCAGCTTCCGTTAGAAGGAGAAATGTGGGAGAAGACCAGGAAAAGAGCGATATAGATAAGGTAAGTAATTTATAATGTTATATAACTTTGCTTTAGGGTTAGTTTACCATAAAAAAAAACTAGCATCGAAGTACTCCTTTAAGAGGTTAAAGGACCTTAACATGTATAGCTTGGAAGAAAGATGAGACGGAGGGGATATGATAGAAACTTTTATATACATAAAGGGAATCAACATGGTAAAGGAGGAGAGCATACCGTATTTATCGGCGAATTTAGGCTAAAAGTTTTAGCCTAAAGTCTATGTGCGTGTTATACGCCGATAAGCCGCTGCAGTTCAATGATTTAAAGCGGGCGCTTTAAATCAATGAACTGCAGCGGCTTTGCAGGTGCAGAGACAGCCAGCGCTGCCGGCTTCTCTGACCTTGCCTGCCCTGGGGTCTAGAGCCCTGCTGCCGGCCCTTCTCTCCCCCTGGCTATCGGTGCCGCTGCCCGTTCTCTCCCCCTGACTATCGGTGCCGGCGCCGATAGCCAGAGGGAGAGAAGCGGTGCCGGCAATGGGGCAGCGGCACCGGCAGCCAGGGGGAGAGAAGGGGCAGCGGCACCCATTGCCGGCGCCGCTGCCCCGTTGCCTCCCCCCATCCCCGGTTGCATAATTACCTGTTGCCCCGTCGGGTCCGCGCTGCTTCAGACCTCCGGTGTGCATCCCCTGCGTCGTTGCTATGCGCTGCACGGCGCGACGCATGACGTCAGTGCGCCACGCCGTGCAGTGCATAGCAACGACGCAGGGGACGCACACCGGAGGCCTGAAGCAGCGCAGACCCGACCCCGGAAACAGGTAATTATGCAACCGGGGATGGGGGGAGGCAACGGGGCAGCGGCGCCGGCAATGGGTGCCGCTTCCCCTTCTCTCCCCCTGGCTGTCAGCGCCGCTTCTCTCCCCCTGGCTATCGGCGCCGGCAATGGGGCGCCGGCACCGATAGTCAGGGGGAGAGAACGGGCAGTGGCGCAGATAGCCAGCGGGAGAGAAGTGGCGGCAGCAGGGCTCTAGACCCCAGGAAAGGCAGGGGGAGAGAAGCGGGCAGCGATGGCATCTCTCCCCCTGCCTTTCCTGGGGGTGTATCGGGGTATACACGCGCGCACACACGCACCCTCATTTTACCATGGATATTTGGGTAAAAAACTTTTTTTACCCAAATATCCTTGGTAAAATGAGGGTGCGTGTTATAGGCCGGTGCGTTGTATACCCCGATAAATATGGTATTTAAAAGAAGAAAAACTACGACAAGAGGACATAGTTTTAAATTAGAGGGGCAAAGGTTTATGCAGTAATATCAAGAAGTATCACTTTACTGAGAGAGTAGTGGATGCATGGAATAGCCTTCCTGCAGAAGTGGTAGCTACAAATACAGTGAAGGAGTTTAGGCATGCATGGGATAAGCATAAAGCTATCCTTCATATAACAAAGAGCCAGGTACTATTGATAGGATTCAGATTATTGGGCCAACTAGATGGGCCAAATGGTTCTTATCTGCCAAGACATTCTATGTTTCTATGTTATGTTAAGTAGCAAGGATATACAGTAAGTAGTGGGTAGGCCAATGAAAATACCAAAAAGAACAAAATTATATGGCTGCATTAAGGGATGAGCGAATCGAATTTGACAAATCCAAATTCATTACGAATTTCAGGAAAGATTCAATTTGCATTAATGTGAATATCGCCATGATTCAATTGCGCAAATCACTTCATGAAACTCCATTTAGTGCAGTCCAAGCTCCAAGGCATCTAAAATGGTGGATCCACATGTGAGGGCAAAGGGGAAGGAATCCTGGGAAGGCAGGAACAAGGGTAGGCGGGATGACCCTGAATCACATGCCGCATGCAGCCAGTCACCCCTGTGATGTCACAACCCTATACAGTGGGGATCAAAAGTTTGGGCACCCCAGGTAAAAATTTGTATTAATGCGCATAAAGAAGCCAAGGAAAGATGGAAAAATCTCCAAAAGGCATCACATTACCGATTAGACATTCTTATAATATGTCAACAAAAGTTAGATTTTATTTCCATCATTTACACTTTCAAAATAACAGAAAACAAAAAATGGCATCCGCAAAAGTTTGGGCAGCCTGCAGAGTTAATATCTTGTACTGCCCCCTTTGGCAAGTATCACAGCTTGTAAATGCTTTTTGTAGCCAGCCAAGAGTCTTTCAATTCTTGTTTGAGTTATCTTTGCCCATTCTTCCTTACAAAAGTCTTCCAGTTCTTTGAGATTTCTGGGCTGTCTGTCACGCAAGTGGCAGCAGGAGTAACAGCGAGAGGCCTGAGCTCCCGGTATAAGCTAGCAGTCATGTCTCGACCAGCAATCCATCTGCCGTCATCAATTGGTTAACACGGTCATCCACTTCAACACAAGTGACATCTAATACCCCCAGTCAACAGTTGGTGGGCTCCTCAGACACAACCCGCAGTTGGCTTGGCCCGCGAGCAGTCCCTGTCCTCCCATTGCCTCTTTCCTATGCTGTTTCCTCACCCACAGAAGTATATTATGCTGTGGTTTCAGCTTACCTATTTAGTGAGGACGATCTAGAGGACAGTCAGCAGCTACTGCCTATCCAAGAATTGGAGGAGACATTCGCCGCTTCCTACGCTAGACAGGCAAGTAGTGATGAGGAGAGTGGCGTTAGAGATGGTGTTGCGAGCATTAAATCTTCTGAAGCAGACATTGTTGAGGAACCTGAAGAGGACATCAGTAATGTGCAGACACAACTCAATGATGATGATGATGATGATGATGAAGCCGATGTGATCGAGCAAGATGTGTCGGCAGAAGGTGAAGCATGGCCAGGGTCCAAATGTTGGCTCCACGGCCCTGCGTCAACAAATGCAGCGTCACCATAAAGCAGACTAGGAGAAACGTGGCTCTGGTCCAGCCTGCTGTATCACCCAGTGGTACGCCGCTCCATATTTCAGCCAGCCAAGGCTCCACCACCTCAGCCAAAAGGAGCTGTGTGCCATACCCTCCTTTTGTCGCTCCAGATGCTCCTACTCCTCCTACTTTCAATCAGTCATTCCACCAGCAATCCATCAGCGAAGCCATGTCCAAGAGACAACAGTATTCCTGAAGTGTTCCCCCCATCTGCAACATCCTAACAATGGGAAGGAAACTTTGCATGCACTTTAGCACTCATACACCGCAAACCACAACCTCCTTGAGCTGCAGCATAAGAAAGGCATCCCCAACATAGTCTGATTTGGGACATTTCCACACGTTGGAATTCCACCCTCCATATGTTGGACCCACTATATGAACAGAGAAAAGCCATCACCGATTTCTTGATGATCCAAGCAGAGAGGGGGACTCCCCTGTGTAACTTCAATGGCAACCAGTGGCAGCTCATATGTGACACCTGGCGTTTACTCAGACCCTTTGAGGAAGTTAGTTGCCAGGATTACGGGATAAACAACGTCATTCCACTTCTTCATCTACTACAACACGTGTTGGAAACGATGGCTGGTCAGGGCACTGGAGATGTGGCGCCTACATCTGACGGCCACATGAGCATTGTGAGGGCTGAACTGGAGGAGGGATAGGAGGGGGAGGGGCACTGTGGAGCACAGTTTAGGTTTCACAAGATGGGCGGTTTTTCTAGTTATCTGACAGGAGAGGAGTAGCAGCCAACACACCTTGAAGATCCGCTGCAATTCTGGGCAGCCATTCTTGATTTGTGGCTGCAACTAGCAGAGTTTGCCCTGGAAAAGCTGTTCTGCTGTGCCATGCCCAAAAATTTGGAGAGACTAACCTTAATGAAGATGAGATGTAAGGTGAACGTTAGAAGAGATGGGAATATCGGCGCTGACCAAGGAGAGGACAATAGTGCCAGGTGTGTAGCGAACAGATTTAATCAAATGCGACGCGTTTCACCGCGCTTGCGCGGTTTCATCAGGCATAACAAACACTTCTCAGGGAGGGATTTATATACACGCAGGTATTAACCCCTACCTGACAAAGTAGATTTTCACAAAAAATATATATATACTCATAAAATACATTTAAATACTTAAAGTAAGCATATATGCTCATAAAATGCATCAAGGAAATATAATAATGAATAAACAATTAATAAAACAAAACATTAATAAAACAAAGAATTATAATAAAGAGGGGGATAATAGAAAATAGGGGAAGAACAAGGCACACATAATGCATGGGACATAAAAAATATATATAAAATATATATGTATATATACACATATGCGCACACACCCACATGTGTGCCAACGCCACCCTTACTGTATATGGTCAAGATATGACAAATAACAGACATATATACACACATATATACATACACATACATACATATATATACATACATATGTATATGGACACATGCGCGCATAGACGTACACGCACATGAATGCACCCACATGTATACATATAGGAACATAAATAAAATTAAAACAGAGATAATATTACTAATAATAATAGTGATAATAATAATAATTAATAGAGGATCAGAGAAAATAAAACTTTTTTCCATAAATATATATCTATAAAAATATATCACATGGAACAAAATAATGCATAACAGCAATCTTATACTAAAAACAATCAGAACTACCCCAGTAGTCCGAACTGGCGTTACAGGATCTCTAATTATTGGAATAAAAAACGCTCAATGTGTACTACTACTTACTGATATTTAGCACTTAGTTGAAGTGCTTCGGTGAAAAAAAGAGAGAGGGGGGGGGGGAGGGGGAGGGGAAATGGATCGTTGGTATATAGTTGTGGAGGTGACCACATGGGAATATGAGACCGCAGAGAAGTTGTCTTTACCAAAAAAATGGGTATTATTTAACATTCTCTATGGTCTCATTAAGCCCATTAGGGGTCAATGTTAAGAGCTTGTGAATCCAGTAGGATTCACGATTAATAAGACGTTGGTACCTATTTAAATGATCAGATGGAATTGTTTCAAGAATTGTTAGTTTTAGAGACTCCAAATTATTATCATGTTTAAGGGTAAAATGTTTTGACACGCTATGTAGCAGGTATTTATGTTTGATGTTCCATCGATGTTTATTCATACGTGCCCGCACTGTTTGTACAGTGCGGCCTACGTATTGAAGATTACAACTGCATGTTAGTAAGTATATGGCAAAAGAAGTATTGCATGTAACCTTATCCTTAATATTATATGATAACTGGGTTTGGGAGGAAAAAAATGATGTGGTTCGTTCTTTGATTAGACTGCAACAAAGACAGCGTGAAATCCCACAAGGGGTACAAAAACCATCTCTAGATGTTGTGGGACGTGATTTGGTCTTATATTCACCTGGAGCTACTATATTTTGCAGGGTGTTCGCCCGTCTAAAGGTAACTCTGGGAGTAGAAGGAATTAGCTCCTTAAGGACTGGATCTTGGAGTATGATTGGCCAATGTTTGTGTAATATTTGTTTTATTTGTGAAGCTTCCTTATTATAATTAGTCACACAATGTATTTTAAATTCAGAGGTTTGTACATAAGAATGGTTATCTCTATTATTGGCAGAGCCATTTGGATTATTTACTTTCGGAATAACTAAATCTGATTGTTTTTTATTTTTCACTTTATTGTAGGAATTAATAAGGAGTTTTTTTGGGTACCCCTTTTCTGCGAAACGTCCCCTAAGGACAGCAGCCTGCGCATCGAAATCCTCATCAGAGGTACAATTTTTTCGAATGCGCAGGTACTGTCCATAGGGGACACCCCTCAGCCATACCGGATAATGTGCACTGTCGAAATTAAGAAAACTATTAATATCCACTTTTTAAAAAAATGTTTTAGTGGAGATTTGACCTGTTTCTAACCTCGTAAGTTCTAAATCTAGAAATTGGATGGTGTTAGTAGAATAGTGCATTGTAAATTGTAGACCCCAAGAATTCTGATTCAACTCATAGACAAAATTTTCAGCCTCAGAAAAAGTGCCTCCCCAAATAAAGAAAAGGTCATCAATATACCTACGAAAAAAGTAAACTAAATTAGTGAAATCCCGGGACTGTGCCATGACAAGGGACTCGAACCGCCCCATGAAAAGATTTGCATAACTTGGGGCGAATCGAGTCCCCATGGCACAGCCCCGGGTCTGTCTGTACAAATTGTTATCAAAACAAAAGATGTTATGTTCTAAAATAAATCTAATAGATTTTAATAAAAATAAAGATTGGTTTATGGATAGGGAAGAGTCATTCCCAAATGTATCCCGAATGGCATTCAAACCCAATTCTGTATCAATATTAGAATAAAGGGAACAGACGTCCAAGGTTAAAAAGGAAAAATTTTTGGGCAAAGTTATTGTGCTAAGTTCGTGTATGAGTTGAGTGGAATCCTTCAGGTATGAAGGGAGGCAGATAACATACGGCTGTAAAAAAAGATACACCATGAAAATGTGGAGGACCTTTTGAATTCCTCCCTTATTACGTTACATGATAATTCTGATGTTTATACACAAAGTATAGACACGTCTTCGGTGTCTTTTTTAGCCTCCCGCACCCCAAGTGTAAACACTGCCCTCACATCGATTTCAGCCAACTCCGATCACTTCCCGATCACACACTATTTTCCGGTTGCACCGATATCATCAAGGAACCACAACAACAAAAAACCTATAAAAAGAAAAATAGATATAGAGGCTGCAGAGGAGGCAGGTCCTCCTCTAAAAAATCCAACTCGTGTTCACAGCAATTTAAAGTCAACCAAATAAAGATTTTTAATTTATCACAGTATGTTTTGACAGAGGGGGAGATTAACCTATTAGCTAGGGGTCTCTCCTTTTGCCCAACTACCCGCCCTAATGACTTTCAATTATTTCTCGATTTGAATAGTTATATACGCAAGTTGACATTAAATAGACATTTTTCTATTATTGATAAAATGAAAATAAACCAGGGGCAGGACATAAACTCAGGTGATGCACAAGCAGATAGTTTTGCTAGTCCACATCAGTGTGATGCTTCTATTAGACATGTAGATGTAAAACCTCAATCCAATTTTTACCCTTTGTATCATAGGGGAAATTTCTTAGATATTTTTTATTCATTAGTGAATAGAGATTTTAATAAATTATGTGATAAATCTGTCATCAGTCAGGGTATGGACAACCTCAGTAAGTCCGAACGGGCGGCTATAAAAACTTTACAAAATAATGAAAATGTAATTATCCGTCCCGCTGATAAAGGGGGCGGAACTGTAATTTTGGATCGTGGTGCATATGTGGAGGAGTCACTTCATATCCTATCAGATACAAATTATTATGAGATATTATCTACTAACCCATCTACCACTTATTTTTAATTAAATTGTAACCTAGTCAAGGAGGCTGCTGATGGTTCTTTGTTAAATAAAAAAGAACAAAGTTTTTTATCTATTAAACATTATAATTTACCGTATTTCTACTATCTTCCCAAATTACATAAAAATCCCAATAAACCCCCTGGCCGCCCCATCATTTCTGGGGTGGGCTCTATGACAGCCAATCTCTCACACTTTATAGATCTTTTTTTACAGCCGTATGTTATATGCCTCCCTTCGTACCTGAAGGATTCCACTCAACTCATACACGAACTTAGCACAATAACTTTGCCCAAAAATTTTTCCTTTTTAACCTTGGACGTCTGTTCCCTTTATTCTAATATTGATACAGAATTGGGTTTGAATGCCATTCGGGATACATTTGGGAATGACTCTTCCCTATCCATAAACCAATCTTTATTTTTATTTAAATCTATTAGATTTATTTTAGAACATAACATCTTTTGTTTTGATAACAATTTGTACAGACAGACCCGGGGCTGTGCCATGGGGACTCGATTCGCCCCAAGTTATGCAAATCTTTTCATGGGGCGGTTCGAGTCCCTTGTCATGGCACAGTCCCGGGATTTCACTAATTTAGTTTACTTTTTTCGTAGGTATATTGATGACCTTTTCTTTATTTGGGGAGGCACTTTTTCTGAGGCTGAAAATTTCGTCTATGAGTTGAATCAGAATTCTTGGGGTCTACAATTTACAATGCACTATTCAACTAACACCATCCAATTTCTAGATTTAGAACTTACGAGGTTAGAAACAGGTCAAATCTCCACTAAAACATTTTTTTAAAAAGTGGATATTAATAGTTTTCTTAATTTCGACAGTGCACATTATCCGGTATGGCTGAGGGGTGTCCCCTATGGACAGTACCTGCGCATTCGAAAAAATTGTACCTCTGATGAGGATTTCGATGCGCAGGCTGCTGTCCTTAGGGGACGTTTCGCAGAAAAGGGGTACCCAAAAAAACTCCTTATTAATTCCTACAATAAAGTGAAAAATAAAAAACAATCAGATTTAGTTATTCCGAAAGTAAATAATCCAAATGGCTCTGCCAATAATAGAGATAACCATTCTTATGTACAAACCTCTGAATTTAAAATACATTGTGTGACTAATTATAATAAGGAAGCTTCACAAATAAAACAAATATTACACAAACATTGGCCAATCATACTCCAAGATCCAGTCCTTAAGGAGCGAATTCCTTCTACTCCCAGAGTTACCTTTAGACGGGCAAACACCCTGCAAAATATAGTAGCTCCAGGTAAATATAAGACCAAATCACGTCCCACAACATCTAGAGATGGTTTTTGTACCCCTTGTGGGATTTCACGCTGTCTTTGTTGCAGTCTAATCAAAGAACGAACCACATCATTTTTTTCCTCCCAAACCCGGTTATCATATAATATTAAGGATAAGGTTACATGCAATACTTCTTTTGCCATATACTTACTAACATACAGTTGTAATCTTCAATACGTAGGCCGCACTGTACAAACAGTGCGGGCACGTATGAATAAACATCGATGGAACATCAAACATAAATACCTGCTACATAGCGTGTCAAAACATTTTACCCTTAAACATGATAATAATTTGGAGTCTCTAAAACTAACAATTCTTGAAACAATTTGTCACGATTCGGCTTACGGGTTGTGGATCCGCTGTGTCAGCGAGGGATTGGCGTGGACCGTGCTAGTGGACCGGTTCTAAGAGGCTACTGGTTTTCACCAGAGCCCGCCGCAAAGCGGGATGGTCTTGCTGCGGCAGTAGCAACCAGGTCGTATCCACTAGCAACGGCTCAACCTCGCTGACTGCTGAGAAGGCGTGGGACAGAAGGACTAGGCAGAGGCAAGGTCAGACGTAGCAGAAGGTCGGGGGCAGGCGGCAAGGTTCGTAGTCAGGATGGATAGCAGAAGTTCAGGTACACAGGCTTTGGACACACTAAACGCTTTCACTGGCACAAGGCAACAAGATCCGGCAAGGGAGTGCATGGGAGGAGATCAGATATAGCCAGGGAGCAGGTGGAAGCCAATTAAGCTAATTGGGCCAGGCACCAATCATTGGTGCACTGGCCCTTTAAGTCTCAGAGAGCTGGCGCGCGCACGCCCTAGAGAGCGGAGCCGCGCGCGCCAGCACATGACAGCAGGGGACCGGGACGGGTAAGTGACCTGGGATGCGATTCGCGAGCGGGCGCGTCCCGCTGTGCGAATCGCATCCCCGACGGCCATGACAGTGCAGCGCTCCCGGTCAGCGGGACCGACCGGGGAGCTGCAGGGAGAAAGACGCCGTGAGCGCTCCGGGGAGGAGCGGGGACCCGGAGCGCTAGGCGTAACACAATTCCATCTGATCATTTAAATAGGTACCAACGTCTTATTAATCGTGAATCCTATTGGATTCACAAGCTCTTAACATTGACCCCTATTGGGCTTAATGAGACCATAGAGAATGTTAAATAATACCCATTTTTTTGGTAAAGACAACTTCTCTGCGGTCTCATATTCCCATGTGGTCACCTCCACAACTGTATACCAACGATCCATTTCCCCTCCCCCTCCCCCCCCCCCCTCTCTCTTTTTTTCTTCGGAGCACTTCAACTAAGTGCTAAATATCAGTAAGTAGTAGTACACATTGAGCGTTTTTTATTCCAATAATTAGAGATCCTGTAACGCCAGTTCGGACTACTGGGGTAGTTCTGATTGTTTTTAGTATAAGATTGCTGTTATGCATTATTTTGTTCCATGTGATATATTTTTATAGATATATATTTATGGAAAAAAGTTTTATTTTCTCTGATCCTCTATCAATTATTATTATTATCACTATTATTATTAGTAATATTATCTCTGTTTTAATTTTATTTATGTTCCTATATGTATACATGTGGGTGCATTCATGTGCGTGTACGTCTATGCGCGCATGTGTCCATATACATATGTATGTATATATATGTATGTATATGTATGTGTATGTGTATATATGTGTGTATATATGTCTGTT
Organism: Hyla sarda; assembly: GCF_029499605.1. Taxonomy (NCBI): domain Eukaryota; kingdom Metazoa; phylum Chordata; class Amphibia; order Anura; family Hylidae; genus Hyla; species Hyla sarda. Next base: position 516,016,458 of record NC_079189.1, read on the forward strand.
ATTTGTCATATCTTGACCATATACAGTAAGGGTGGCGTTGGCACACATGTGGGTGTGTGCGCATATGTGTATATATACATATATATTTTATATATATTTTTTATGTCCCATGCATTATGTGTGCCTTGTTCTTCCCCTATTTTCTATTATCCCCCTCTTTATTATAATTCTTTGTTTTATTAATGTTTTGTTTTATTAATTGTTTATTCATTATTATATTTCCTTGATGCATTTTATGAGCATATATGCTTACTTTAAGTATTTAAATGTATTTTATGAGTATATATATTTTTTTTGTGAAAATCTACTTTGTCAGGTAGGGGTTAATACCTGCGTGTATATAAATCCCTCCCTGAGAAGTGTTTGTTATGCCTGATGAAACCGCGCAAGCGCGGTGAAACGCGTCGCATTGGATTAAATCTGTTCGCTACACACCTGGCACTATTGTCCTCTCCTTGGTCAGCGCCGATATTCCCATCTCTTATGAAGTTCACCTTACATCTCTCCGCTATCTCTGGGAAGGCTGCAGACCGAGATCATCATATCAAACGCACATCTTGGTTGTGTGGGAGTGCACACAACCTGGCAGGGTGAGCCTTTACTTTTTTCCCTCCCCTCCCACACACCTGTGATCCCGTTGGTTCTTCACAAGGGAGCGCCTGTTTCTCTCTTTGCTTTACTTAATGAAGATGAATCAGGCATGGATCAGCCAGGATTTCCACCCACCAATGGCTGATGCATCTGAGTAGATTGACCATGATGCCACACCAACACTTTACAAATATGGATAGTGCAAAACATGTTTACCCCTTCCCTCTTTGGTGATTTTTCATTTTTGCACTTTAGTTTTTTCCTCCTTACATTTAAAAAATCAGAACCCTCTCAATTTAGCAGCTAAAAATCCATTTGATGGCTTATTTTTTAAACTACCAATTCTACTTTGTAATGACATCAGTAATTTTACTCAAAAATGTACGGCGAAATGGAAAAAAATCATAGTGCAATAAAATGGAAGAAAAAACACCTTTTTATAACTTTTGGGGGCTTCTGTTTCTACACAGTACATTTTTCGGTAAAAAGGACACCATATTTTTATTCTTTAGGTCCATATGATTAAAATGAAACTCTACTTATATAGGTTTGATTTTGTATTACTTCTGAAAAAAATCATAACTACATGCAAGAAAATGTACACATTTAAAATTGTCTTCTTCTGACCCCTATAACTTTTTTATTTTTACATGTACAGGGCAGTATGAGGGCTCATTTTGTGTGCCGTGATCTGAAGTTTTTATCGGTACATTTCTTGTTTTGATAGCTTTTTAGTCATTTTTTAAGGTATAAAAAAGTAACCAAAAATACTGTATTGTGGACTTTGGAATTTTGTTTGCGCGCACGGCATTGACCATGCGGTTTAATTAATTATATATTTTTATAGTTTGGAGAATTGCGCACGCATATGTTTGAATTAATTTTTATTTACACAGTTTTTTTTTATGGGAAAAGAGGGGTGATTCAAACTTTTATTAGGGAAGGGGTTAAATTATCTTCATCAACTTCTTTTTTCACTTTTTCCCCCCAATGTTATAGCCCCCATAGGGGACTATAACATGCAGTACATTGATTCAATACACTGATCACTGCCATTGCATTGCATTGATCAGTGTTATCAGCGGTTGATTGTTCAAGCCTGGATTTCAGGCTTGGAGCAATCAATCGCCGATTGGACGCACAGGAGGCAGGTAAGGCACCATCCTGTTGTGTTCTAGCTGATCAGGACATCGCGATTTTACCACGATTGTCTCAATCAGCCCGACTGAGCTGCCAGGAAGCTTTTACTTTCACTTTAGATGCGGCGATCAACTTTGATCGCCGTGTCTAAAGAGTTAATGCCGGACATTAGCTCGATCGATGATGTCTGGCATTAGCCATGGGTCCTTGTTGCTTATAGCAACTGGGACCCACTGGGTATGATGCGCGCTCCCCTGCTGAGCGCGCGTCATACCTCGGGAGCCACTTATGGACGTTTATAAACAAGGAGTTAAGGTGCTGCGCCCCAGTTACAGACATTCCTCGCCACCAGACCACAAGTAAGTATTGAGGATATGCATTAGCTAAAACTTAACTTTTCTTAGGATAAAATATATGTAATCAATTTTTTTTAATCACAACGAAGGAAAGGTGTGCAAAAAACACCATGTGCCACCTACACCACCAAGCATTGATGTGATGGAAAGACCTCTAAAAGGTTGAAGGGAACAAGTATGGTCCATTGTAACCAGTTGGGGTAAAAACTTCTGCTGTAAGGCCCTACTCTTGCATTATTAATTCCCTTCTTGGCAAGTGTTACTCGCTCTAGAAAGGGCAGCCCCACACAGGAGCCTCTCCCTATCTCGACCTACAAACACTGCCATTTCCCAGGGTTTTTAGATGGAAATAGAGAGAGTTTCTTGTGTGGGGCCAGCCTTTTTAGGGTGAGTAACACTTGCCAAGAAGGGAATTAATAGGGTGAGAGTAGGGCCTTACAAGGAAGTTTTTACCCCACCTGCTACAATGAACAATATGTTGTTCCCTTCCACCTTTTCAAGGAGAGTGTTACTCGTCTTAAAAGGGGCAGCCCCTCACAGGATCCAATCCCTATTTCCGCCTGAAAACTCTGTGAAATGGCAGTGTTTGTGGGTGGAAATAGGGAGAGGTTCCTGTGTGGGGCTGCCCTTTTTAAGCCACTATATGTTCTCCTCATGCTGCTGCCACCTCCATGCTGTGTCATTCAGCCACTATATGGTCTCCTCATACTGATGCCACCTCCAGGCTCTGTCATTGTGCCGCCATGTGACTCCTTGTTAGATTTGGTCTTTTGTAAACACACTAGAAGGGCAAGTAACAACAATACTTGGTGGTGTAGGTGGCACATGGTGTTTTTTGCACACCTTTCCTTTGGTTTGATTTAAAAAAAATTTTTAGGGGCCATATATTTTATCATAAGCATATTATTAAAAGTGACGTTTTACGTAATGCCTATCCTCAATACTTACTTGTGCACAGTAACACTTTTTACAAAAGAAACTGTTTTCTTCTGCCTACCTGCCTCAGCTACTATTCTGATCCTGCCACCCACCTGATGCCACACATCTGATGCCAAGTTCTAATTTTTTCACCCACTTTCGTCACCGGGTACTGGTATTGCCACTCACCGCACCACTCTGTCACCGGGCCACTTTCAGGACTCCTGATGCTGCTGCCACCAACTCCAGGCTGTGTCATTCAGCCACTATATGTTCTCCTCATGCTGCCGCCACCTCCACATTGTGTCATCCAGCCACTATATGTTCTCCTCATGTTGCAGCCAACTCCAGGCTGTGTCATTCAGCCACTATATATTCTCTTCATGCTGCTGCCACGTCCATGCTGTGTCATACAGCCACTATATGTTCTCCTCATGCTGCCGCAAACTCCAGGCTCTGTCATTCAGCCACTATATGTTCCCTTCATGCTGCCGCAAAGTCCAGGCTGTATCATTCAGCCACTATATGTTCTTCTCATGCTGCCGCCACCTCCACGCTGTGTCATTCAGCCACTATATGTTCTCCTCATGCTGCCACCACCTCCACGCTGTGTCATTCAGCCACTATATGTTCTCCTCATGCTGCCGCCACCTCCACGCTGTGTCATTTAGCCACTATATGTTCTCCTCATGCTGCCACCATTTCCAGGCTGTGTCATTCAGCCACTATATGTTCTTCTTATTCTGCCGCCACCTTAACACTGTGTCATTCAGCCACCATATATTCTCCTCATGCTGCCGCCAACTCCAGGCGTGTCATTTAGCCACTATATGTTTTCCTCATGCTGCCGCAAACTCCAGGCTGTGTCATTCAGACACTATGTAGTCTCCTCATGCTGCCGCCACCTACACACTGTGTCATCCAGCCACTATATGTTCTCCTCATGCTGCCGCCAACTCCAGGCTGTGTCATTTAGCCACTATATGTTTTCCTCATGCTGCCGCAAACTCCAGGCTGTGTCATTCAGACACTATGTGGTCTCCTCATGCTGCCGCCACCTCCACGCTGTGTCATTCAGCCACTAAATGTTCTCCTCATGCTGCCGCCACCTCCACGCTGTGTCATTCAGCCACTATATGTTCTCCTCATGCTGCCGCCACCTCCACGCTGTGTCATTTAGCCACTATATGTTCTCCTCATGCTGCCACCATCTCCAGGCTGTGTCATTCAGCCACTATATGTTCTTCTTATGCTGCCGCCACCTTCACGCTGTGTCATTCAGCCACCATATATTCTCCTCATGCTGCCGCTAACTCCAGGCTGTGTCATTTAGCCACTATATGTTTTCCTCATGCTGCCGCAAACTCCAGGCGGTGTAATTCAGACACTATGTAGTCTCATCATGCTGCCGCCACCTCCACACTGTGTCATCCAGCCACTATATGTTCTCCTCATGCTGCCGCAAACTCCAGGCTCTGTCATTCAGCCACTATATGTTCCCTTCATGCTGCCGCAAAGTCCAGGCTGTATCATTCAGCCACTATATGTTCTTCTCATGCTGCCGCCACCTCCACGCTGTGTCATTCAGCCACTATATGTTCTCCTCATGCTGCCACCACCTCCACGCTGTGTCATTCAGCCACTATATGTTCTCCTCATGCTGCCGCCACCTCCACGCTGTGTCATTTAGCCACTATATGTTCTCCTCATGCTGCCACCATTTCCAGGCTGTGTCATTCAGCCACTATATGTTCTTCTTATTCTGCCGCCACCTTAACACTGTGTCATTCAGCCACCATATATTCTCCTCATGCTGCCGCCATCTCCAGGTGTGTCATTTAGCCACTATATGTTTTCCTCATGCTGCCGCAAACTCCAGGCTGTGTCATTCAGACACTATGTAGTCTCCTCCTGCTGCCGCCACCTACACACTGTGTCATCCAGCCACTATATGTTCTCCTCATGCTGCCGCCAACTCCAGGCTGTGTCATTTAGCCACTATATGTTTTCCTCATGCTGCCGCAAACTCCAGGCTGTGTCATTCAGACACTATGTGGTCTCCTCATGCTGCCGCCACCTCCACGCTGTGTCATTCAGCCACTAAATGTTCTCCTCATGCTGCCGCCACCTCCACGCTGTGTCATTCAGCCACTAAATGTTGTCCTCATGCTGCCACCACCTCCACGCTGTGTCATTCAGCCACTATATGTTCTCCTCATGCTGCCGCCACCTCCACGCTGTGTCATTTAGCCACTATATGTTCTCCTCATGCTGCCACCATCTCCAGGCTGTGTCATTCAGCCACTATATGTTCTTCTTATGCTGCCGCCACCTTCACGCTGTGTCATTCAGCCACCATATATTCTCCTCATGCTGTCGCTAACTCCAGGCTGTGTCATTTAGCCACTATATGTTTTCCTCATGCTGCCGCAAACTCCAGGCGGTGTAATTCAGACACTATGTAGTCTCATCATGCTGCCGCCACCTCCACACTGTGTCATCCAGCCACTATATGTTCTCCTCATGTTGCAGCCAACTCCAGGCTGTGTCATTCAGCCACTATATATTCTCATGCTGCTGCCACATCCAGGCTGTGTCATACAGCCACTATATGTTCTCCTTATGCTGCCGCAAACTCCAGGCTCTGTCATTCAGCCACTATATGTTCCCTTCATCCTGCCACAAAGTCCAGGCTGTGTCATTCAGCCACTGTATGTTCTTTTCATGCTGCCGCCACCTCCACGCTGTGTCATTCAGCCACTATATGTTCTCCTCATGCTGCCGCCACCTCCACGGTGTGTCATTCAGCCACTATATGCACTCCTCATGCTGCCGCCACCTCCAGGCTGTGTCATTCAGCCACTATATGTTCTTCTTATGCTGCCGCCACCTTCACGCTGTGTCATTCAGCCACCATATATTCTTCTCATGCTGCCGCCAACTCCAGGCTGTGTCATTTAGCCACTATATGTTTTCCTCATGCTGCCGCAAACTCCACGCTGTGTCATTCAGACACAATGTGGTCTCCTCATGCTGCCGCCACCTCCACACTGTGTCATCAAGCCACTATATGTTTTCCTCATGTTGCAGCCAACTCCAGGCTGTGTCATGCAGCCACTATATATTCTCCTCATGCTGCTGCCACGTCCATGCTGTGTCATACAGCCACTATATGTTCTCCTCGCGCTGCCGCAAACTCCAGGCTCTGTCATTCAGCCACTATATGTTCCCTTCATGCTGCCGCAAAGTCCAGGCTGTGTCATTCAGCCACTACAAGTTCTCCTCACGCTGCTGCCACCTCCATTCTGTGTCATTCAGCCACTATATGGTCTCCTTATGCTGATGCCACCTCCATGCTCTGTCATTGTGCCGCCATGTGACTCCTTGTTAGATTTGGTCTTTTGTGACCACACTATTTATTCAAAGTAAATGCTGGGGCCCAGGACATTAAACCTGGGAGTGTAGTATTAAATTTACATTTCAAAAAATCTATGTAATCTTTTAAAGACTGAGGCCATATGGTTGTCAACATCATATATTAGCTGTGGAATTACCACAAGAATCCAATGAAACAGGTTGGAGCGATAACAATGAAACATAACTGATTAATTGAAACATTTGCAGTTCCACAAAGGGTAAGACAGGTGGAAAGTGGGGAGTGCTGAGAGGCATGGGCTGGAATAGGTGGTAGCTCATCTCGTGGCAGACCACCAGTTCAATGCAATTATTCAGTTTAACATTATTTGATTATTAGAAGTAGCTAGTAACAACCATTTATCCGGGTTAAAAGTGGTTAACATGCCAAAAAAAATCCCAATATATAAATAATCACAAAATTTCCTAAAATACCTCTTGGAAGAAAGCCAATATGCACATTAGCTCAGCTTAGATATTTTAATTTGGAAGTTCTTAAAACTGTATCCTAATTATTTGCATCTATGATCTCCAATGAAAAAATCTACCCATATATCAATACACTCATAAATCATCTGCAAGCAAAAGTATTGTATTTTTTACACAGATAATTAGAGAATTTACGGACGACTTGCTTTCCCTGTTTTACACTATCTGCCTTTGACATTTCTTGTACCAAATTAACAGCAGGGAAATTACATGTTCATCTAAGGAATCATGCCTTCTAGAATTAAAATCTAGGATTAAAATTTTTTATTGAACATTGCATTAAAAAAAATTTATCTGGAATATATGCATTTCTACACTGTCATTAAGTTTTTTTGTAGCACAACGGATAGCTTTCCCAAAATATTTAATATACAAAAAAATAAATAAAATGAATCCTAATGCATTGCATTCAATTCCAGGCAGTGAAAGAGAGAGGTGGTGTCTGGTAACTATAAATGAAAGTATACTAAGCGATTGTCTGAGCTCGTGATTGTGTGTCTGTATACAAGAGTGTGATCAATCTCCACACATTCAACCTTGATCTCACCTTTTACTCTGGTTGCAAATTGAGCATAAATCCCACCACAACTCATTCCACACATCCAAGATGCATGCGGACACCATTACAAATACGGACAAAAGGATTTGTCACATGCATACACTGCTCTCCAGCAATCTAGGGTGTAGCTTTAGGGGGTGCAGAGGAAGCAATCGCACCGGCGCCCTGATACCTAAGGATGCCCCAAAGCACATCTGCCCCATAAGATACCAGTAATTGGCACATGGGGCCCTGTTGCAGACTTTGCAATGGGACACAGAAGCTACAAGTTACGCCAGCAATCAAGAGGTTGACCACTGTTTTAAAGGATGTGAATTCTTTAAGATCATACAAAGAATAAATGTATTACAGTTGTAGGCTTTAATATCAAAAGTGCTAAATAAAACAGACAAAATAAACAAATAGAGAAAATAAAATGACAAGCTGTAAAATAAAAAGGAGAACATAAGCAGAATAATACCCAAGACTTACAATATGTATAGCTTCTTCTGCTTTACCAAGAGAATGGAATATGTTAGATCACAGCTCAGTCAAACTAAGAAAACGTACACATTTGCATTGGAGCTCTGTTAGGGAGTCTGTTCAAGTGTCAAAAAATGAGCAGTCCAGTTCATTGCACAACGGGCACAGAAGGCTCCCATTGACTTTAATTGGGTCCGTCTGGTTGTCCATATGGTGTCCGTGGTTTTGCAAAATCTGAGCTTAGAAAAATTACTCCTTGTAGTATTTTCTTTCCCACTCATGTCCTTCTGTACCAAAGCACTCAGCAAACGGAGTGGTCCTGAATGTAGCCAATGGCTGATGTGCATGTAGCTTAACCCCCAAACTGTGAATGATTTCTTATAGTTACTGAAATATTTTATAGCATGCTTTTCTAAACCAGGTTTCAGATGTGCTTTTGGTTCCCTGCATAACCTAGTCATAAAAATGACATGGCCACTTAAAAATAATTTAATGACCTTTCAGAAGTTAGCTTTTGTAAGGATAGGGGCATACATATTTTTATCCTTTCAGTAAGTCTGGTTTACAGCCTGAAAATATTTCTTCAATCTGGCCTGGGGTCTGAACATAGGAGAGATGGGTTAATCACATTTATCGGTGAAGTACTTGTTGAGTTATGGCCATTGCTATATTCCTTCCTATTGCACTGCTTTGTGCAATAAAGGCGGGAAGCCAGCTCACTGAGCTCCTCTGCCTCATCAATATTCAGCACATGCCCTGTCCGGTAATGAATATACAAATGTCTTCACTCTCACGTCACCAGGAAGGCCGCAGTGCCTGGCAACACTGGCAAGCGTATGACATTTGCATATCCATTACGGGGGTGGGCTGGACAGTGAATACTAAGGAGGCAGGGGAGCTCGGCAAGTCAGCTCCCTGCCTCCATTGGGCAGAGCAGAGCAATAGAAAAGAAAATAACAACAGACATAACTCAGCCAGTACTTCACCAATAAATGTGAGTAGCTCCTGTTTTAAAAATTGTTCCCCCACACTATAACCCAATATATTGGGTTTAGTGCAGGTGAACAAGCTGTCAGTTTCTCTTTAATAAATTTAGATTTCTGATCTTGGGTCTAAATTGACCCTTCCCTATTTTTTGGTTGCATGTTTTTCTCCTCACCTTCTAAGGCATAGTTGGGCTTATTTTTTGTTGGAAAAGTTGTACTTTCTATTGGTACCTTTTAAAATATTGTGAAACCATTAAACAAAATAGTAAGGAGAAAGAAGCATAAGGGAAAAATGAAAAAATCCCTGCGTGCTTCAGGGAGTAATAGTTCTGAAAATTCCTCACATGGTGTTGCCAAATATGTAAAACTTTCCAGTTCACATTTTTTTATTTGGAAAATGGGACAAATGGGGGCATTTGAATTGTTATATTTATGTTTTTTTTTGGTGGTCTCATCTGGGATCTGAATTTAGGGGTCTAGTCTGCAGTCTGAATTAAGGCTTTTGGTCTAAGGTCTGTGTTCATTTACAGATCTTGGGTCTGAGAGATGTATTTAGGGGTCTGGCCTAGAGCCTACAGTTGATTTATTTAGTAATCTGGGACCTTAAAGGGGTACTCCTGTGGAAAACTTTTTTTTTTTCAATCAATTGGTGCCAGAAAGGTAAACCGATTTGTAAATTACTTCTAATAAAAAATATTAATCCTTCCCAGACTTATTAGCTGTTGTATGCTCCAGGTGAAGTTGTATAGTTCTTTTCAGTCTGACCATAGTGCTCTCTGCTGACACCTCTGTCCATGTCAAGAACTGTCTGAAGAAGGAGAGGTTTGCTATGGGGATTTGCTCCTACTTTGTACAGTTCCTGACAGGGACAGAGGTGTCAGCAGAGAGCACTGTGGTCATACAGAAAAGAACAACTCAACTTCCTCTGTAGCATACAGCAGCTGATAAGTTCTGGAAGGATTGTGATTTTTTAATAGAAGTGATTTACAAATCTGGTTAACCGCTTGGGGACGGAGCCCATTATGACCCTAAGGACGGGAGCATTTTTTGCAAATCTGACCACTGTCACTTTAAGCATTAATAACTCTGGAATGCTTTTATTTATAAATTTGATTCCGAGATTGTTTTTTCGTGACATATTCTACTTTATGTTAGTGGTAAATTTTCGGCGATACTTGCATCCTTTCTAGGTGAAAAATTTGAAAATTTCATGAAAAATTTGAAAATTTAGCATTTTTCTAACTTTGAAGCTCTCTGCTTATAAGGAATATGGATATTCCAAATAAATTATATATTGATTCACATATAAAATATGTCTACTTTATGTTTGCATCATAAAATTGATGAGTTTTTACTTTTGGAAGACACCAGAGGGCTTCAAAGTTCAGCAACAATTTTCCAATTTTTCGCAAAATTTTCAAAATCGGAATTTTTCAGGGACCAGTTCAGGTTTGATGTGGATTTGAAGGGTCTTCTGGTTAGAAATACCCGATAAATGACCCCATTATAAAAACTGCACCCCTCAAAGTTTTCAAAATGACATTCAGTAAGGGTTTTAACCCTTTAGGTGTTTCACAGGAATAGCAGCAAAGTGAAGGAGAAAATTCAAAATCTTCATTTTTTACACTGGCATGTTCTTGTAGACCCAGTTTTTGAATTTTTACAAGGGGTAAAAGGAAAAAAATCCTCTCAAAATTAGGAACCCAATTTCTCTCGAGTAAGAAAATACCTCATATGTGTATGTAAAGTGTTCGGCGGGCGCAGTAGAGGGCTCAGAAGCGAAGGAGCAACAATGGCATTTAGGAGAGTGAGTTTTTCTGAAATGGTTTTTGGGGGGCATGTCCCATTAAGGAAGCCCCTATGGTGCCAGGACAGCAAAAAACCCCACATCGCACACTATTATGGAAACGACACCCCTCAAGGAACGGAACAAGGGGTACGGTGAGCCTTAACACCCCACAGGTGTTTGACAACTTTTTGTTAAAGTCGGATGTGTAAATGAAAAAAAAATATTTTTCCACTAAAATGCTGGTTTTTCCCCAAATTTTACTTTTTTTTACAAAGGGTATTAGGAGAAAATGCCCCCCAAAATTTGTAACCCCATTTCTTCTGAGTATGGAAATACCCCATGTTTGGACGTCAAGTGCACTGCGAGCGAACTACAATGCTCAGAAGAGAAGGAGCGCCATTGAGCTTTTAGAGAGAGAATTTGTTTGGAATGGAAGTCGGGGGCCATGTGCATTTACAAAGCCCCCTGTGGTGCCAGAACAGTGGACCCCCCCACATGTGACCCCATTTTGGAAACTACACCCCTCACGGAATGTAATAAGGGGTACAGTGAGCATTTACACCCCACTGGTGTTTGACAGATCTTTGGAACAGTGGGCTGTGCAAACAAAAAAATTTAATTTTTCATTTTCACGTACCACTGTCCCAAAAATCTGTCAGACCCCTGTGGGGCGTAAATGCTCACTGTACCCCTTATTACATTCCGTGAGGGGTGTAGTTTCCAAAATGGGGTCACATATGGGTATTTATTTTTTTGCATTTATGTCAGAACCGCTGTAAAATCAGCCACCCCTGTGCAAATCACCAATTTCGGCCTCAAATGTACATAGTGCTCTCTCAATCCTGAGCCTTGTTGTGCGTCCGCAGAGCATTTTACGCCTACATATGGGGTATTTCCGTACTCAGGAGAAATTGCGCTACAAATTTTGGGGGTCTTTTTTCCTTTTACCTCTTGTGAAAATAAAAAGTAAAGGGCAACACCACCATGTTAGTGTAAAAAATTTTTTTTTTTTACACTAACAGGCTGGTGTAGACCCCAACTTTTCCTTTTCGTAAGGGGTAAAAGGAGAAAAAGCCTCCCAAAATTTGTAGTGCAATTTCTCCCGAGTACGGCGATACCCCATATGTGGCCCTAAACTGTTTCCTTGAAATACGACAGGGCTCCAAATTGAGAGAGCACCATGCGCATTTGAGGACTAAATTAGGGATTGCATAGGGGTGGACATAGGGGTATTCTACGCCAGTGATTCCCAAACAGGGTGTCTCCAGCTGTTGCTAAACTCCCAGCATACCTGGAGAGTCAGTGAATATCCGGAAATGCTGGGAGTTGTAGTTTTGCAACATCTGGAGGCACCGTTTTGGAAACACTGCTGTACAATACGTTTTTCATTTTTATTGGGGGGGGGGGGACAGTGTAAGGGGGTGTATATGTAGTGTTTTACTCTTTATTAGGTGTTAGTGTAGTGTAGTGTTTTTAGGGTACATTCACACTGGCGGGTTACGGTGAGTTTCCCGCTAGGAATTTGCGCTGCGGCGAAAAATTTGCCGCAGCTCATATTTGAAGCAGGAAACTTGCTGTAAACCCGCCCGTGTGAATGTACCCTGTACTACAACTCCCAGCATGCATGGTCTGTCAGTACATGCTGGGAGTTGTAGTTTTGCAACAGCTGGAGGCACACTGGTTGGAAAATACTGAGTTGGGTTCTGTTACCTAACTCAGTATTTTCCAACTAGTGTGCCTCCAGCTGTTGCAAAACTACAATTTCCAGCATGTCTGATCACAGAAGGGCATGCTGGGGGATGTAGTTATGCAACAGCTGGAGGTACGCAACTACAACTCCCAGCATGCTGAGACAGCTGTTTTCTGTGTGGGCATGCTGGAATTTGTAGTTTTGCAACATCTGGAGTGCTACAATTTAGAGACCACTGAACAGTGATCTCCAAACTGTGAACCTCCAGATGTTGCAAAACTACAACTCCCAGCATGCCCAGACAGCAAACAGCTGTGTGGGCATGCTAGGAGTAGTAGTTTTGCAAGATCTAGAGGGCAGTATAGTGATCACTGTGCAGTGGTCTCTAAACTGTAGACCTCCAGCTGTTGCAAAACTACAAATTCCAGCATGCCCACACAGCACACAGCTGTCTGGGCATGCTGGGAGTTGTAGTTTTGCAACATCTGGAGGGCTACAGTCTAGAGACCACTATAGTGGTCTCAGACTGTAGCCCTCTAGATGTTGCTAGGCAACTACTTACCGGCTTCCGTCGCATCTGGGAGCCTTCCTCTTCTGCCGCACGCCGCCGCAGATCTCCGTCGCCGACCGCCGATCCCCGTCGCTCCGCTGCCTCCGGAGGGGTAAGTGGACTCCGGCGCCGCTCCTCTTCGTTTTCCCCGTTCTGCCCCACCTATTGTGGGACGGCAGGACGGGGAAAACGAAAGTAAACCCCTCCGCCCCTTATCTGCTATTGGTGGTCGCGTCTAGACCACCAATAGCAGGGATAGGAGGGGTGGCAACTCTGCCACCTCACTCCTATCGCTTTAGGGGGATCGTGGGTGTCTTAGACACCCGCGATCCCCCTTCTATTCCGGGTCACCGGGTCACCATAGACCCGTAATGACCCAGAATCGGCGCAAATCGCAAGTGTGAATTCACTTGCGATTTGCGCCGATCGCCGACATGGGGGGTCTAATGACCCCCCTGGGCATTTGCACGGGGTGCCTGCTGATAGATATCAGCAGTCAGCCCGGCCCGGTCCCCGCCCGGCGCGCGGCGGGGGCCAAAATTCCCACGGGCGTATGGATACGCCCTTCGTCCTTAAGTACCAGGACGCAAGGGCGTATGCATACGCCCTTCGTCCCCAACAGGTTAAAGGGGTACTCCGGTGAAAAACTTTTTTTTTTTTTTTTTTTTATCAACTGGTGCCAGAAAGTTAAACAGATTTGTAAATTACTTCTATTAAAAAATCGTAATCCTTCCTGTACTTATTGTTACGCCGAGCGCTCCGGGTCCCTGCTCCTCCCCGGAGCGCTCGCGGCGTTCCTCTCTCTGCAGCGCCCCGGTCAGACCCGCTGACCGGGAGCGCTGCACTGACACTGCCGGCGGGGATGCGATTCGCATAGCGGGACGCGCCTGCTCACGAATCGCATCCCAAGTCACTCACCTGTCCCAGTCCCAGGCTGTCACGTCCTGGCACGCGCGGCTCCACTCCTTAGGGCGCGCGCGCGCCAGCTCTCTGAGATTTAAAGGGCCAGTGCACCAATGATTGGTGCCTGGCCCAATCAGTCTAATTAGCTTCCACCTGTGCACTTCCCTATATAACCTCACTTCCCCTTGCCTTCCTTGCCGGATCTTGTTGCCCTTGTGTCCTTACCAGTATTCCTGACCTCTTGCTATCTCCATTGACTACGAACCTTGCCGCCTGCCCCGACCTTCTGCTACGTCTGACCTTGCCCTCTGTCTTGTCCTTCTGTCCCACGCCTTCTCAGCAGTCAGCGAGGTTGAGCCGTTGCCGGTGGATACGACCTGGTTGCTACCGCCGCAGCAAGACCATCCCGCTTTGCGGCGGGCTCTGGTGAATACCAGTAGCAACCTTAGAACCGGTCCACCGACACGGTCCACGCCAATTCCTCGCTGACACAGAGGATCCACATCCAGCCTGCCGAATCCTAACACTTGTTAGCTGCTGAATACTACAGTGGAAATTATTTTCCGTTTGAAACACAGAGCTGTTTGCTGACATCATGAGCACAGTGCTCTCTGCTGACATCTCTGTCCATTTTAGGAACTGGAGTACCCCTTTAACTTTCTGGATCCAATAAATTTGAAAAAAGGATTGTTTTCCACCAGAGTACCACTTTAATTCATTTAACATTCTGATTTGGGATCTAAAACCATTTAGTGGTTTGAACAGCCATTCATGTTACTCATGGATGGCTTGAGTCTGCCATAACAGGGGCTGTTCTACTCACTGGCTAAAGGAGATACCAAGTAGAGCCCTTCTCTGGTGTCCATATAGAGCCTACATACTTTATTACACCACCTATTTATTACAAATTGTTTGTAAGTTAATAGCAGAAGCAAGCACTGTCTTCCCATGTACAGGATAACTTCTGTCGCTACTGCTAAAACTTTTTCCTGCACCACTGCAAATGTTGTTTGGCTATGCCAAAAGTCTGTGCTGAAAATGCTCATAAATACCATAAATAGTCTCAAACCATATTATTAAGCAATTCTACAAACTGGAAGTGATATGCTAAGTGTAATAAATATTTAATATTCGTAGATATTGACTCATTTTGTTTTGCCCATGAGTGTAACCACCAGGGAAGCAGGCATAGCAGCTGCTAGGTCAGGTGCAGTTACTGATAGCTATAGATAATAAAAAAGGGAGGGGGTGAAAATTCATTTTTTGTATTTTATTAGCCTGTACTGTGACATTTCTGCATTTTCCCTTTGCCATGACATCATTGTGTTCATAATACCTGTATGTTTATTTTTCAGTGCTATGATGCCACTGTGCATGGTGTCATTTTGTGTGTTATTTCCCGTGCTGTTATATTGTTATTTGCATTATCCCTACACTGTGACATAACATCACTATGTAGATTAACCTCAGGGGTGTAGCTGGAAGCCCCAGGGCCCCGGTGCAAAAAATTGCCCTGGGCCCCCCTACCACCTGACGACCCGCTTCCCCAATCCCCGACGACCCCTTACTCAGCCTTATTAAGATATCAGTGACTACAGCACTGATGGGACACAGTCAGGATAATACATAACAATATAAGTGACTAGCAGGCAGGGCCAGACAGACAAAACTGGCATTTAAGAATAAGCAGCCCATTTTTCTTGTGGGGGTCCAACTGCGAGGACCCCCACCAATCACCCAATCACCTTGGTTCCAGTTGAGAGCCTCAGACATTATAGCAGTTGTAGTTTTGCAACAGATGGAGAGCCACAGATTAGGGTACATCGTCACCCATCATCACTGCGGAACTTACAAGTGACTCAAGCTGATGGAACAGTCAGGAGAATTCACAATGATATCAGTGACCTGAGTGACGTCTTCTCTGTTGTCTTTTCTTTTCTTCTTCATCTGGTTCAGAGACCAGGACTTCTTCCAGCTACATCTTCTGTGCAGAGTCTGACACGGACATCATTAACTCCTCACTTTGTCAGTAGTTCCTCATCTTCTGTATGAATACAATAATCATTATTTTTCTGATAAATACTGTACCCCTGAATATAATACTGCCCCACACTGTACCCCCTGAATATAATACTGCCACACACTGTATCCCCTGAATATAAAACTACCATCCACTGTACCTCCTGCATATAATACTGCCACCCACTGTATCCCCTGAATATAATACTGCCACCTACTGTACCCCCTGAATATAATACTGCCACCTACTGTACCCCTGAATATAATACTGCCACACACTGTATCCCCTGAATATAAAACTACCATCCACTGTACCTCCTGCATATAATACTGCAACCCACTGTACCCCCTGAATATAATACTGCCACCTACTGTACCCCCTGAATAAAATGCTGCCAACTACTGTACCCCCTGAATATACTACTGCCACCCACTGTACCCCTGAATATGATACTGCCTCTTACTGTATCCCCTGAATATAATACTGCCACATACAGTACATACACACATCATTCATACATACAGTACATACACACATACACCCCACACACATGCATCTTGTTTACACACATCTATCATTCAAACACACACACATCATTCATACATCACACATACAGTACATACAAACATCCTTCATACATCAAACATACAGTACATTCAAACACACCATTCATACATCATTCATACAGTACATATACACATCATTAATACATCATACATACAGTACATACACACACATCATTCATACATACCGTACATACACACATCATTCATACATCATACAAACACTACATACACACAGATCATTCATACATCATACAAACAGTACATACACACACATCATTCATACATCATACAAACAGTACATACACACATCATACATACACACTCCGCCTCCGGACCCCAAATTCTATGATCACCTCATGAACAAGTACATACCATTATTTAGGATGGCTGATCGTGTGCAGCCCACAAATCCCTCCAATCCCCCCCCCCAGGACCACAACACAGATTCAATCTGTACTGGCGGCGAGGGAGCCCACGGTGCATGCCTGCAGCGTGTGCTGGGGGGGATTTAAGGCAAGCGCTCGTGGTGGGGTTTCAGGCTAGTGCTGGGAGGTAGGGTTTCAGGCTAGTGCTGGGGGGTGGGGTTTCAGGCTACCAGGCCTGGTGCTGGCATCGACAAGCCTCCCTTTCAGGCCCAGGACCTCGGGCTGTGCATGAGGGCCCTACCTGCACGCCCCCGTGCTATGGTTCCCGGTCGTATTATTGCACATGTTGCTTTGACCTCCCTGTTATTTTAGAGCTGTGGCACTATGGTGCATGCTTTTGATATGCTGTGACACCCTTTTGTGCATTATCCATGGGGGGGGTGTCTCTATGCTAAAACGTGTGTGGACCCCATAATCATCATAACCGCAAACAATACATTTAGCTCAACGAATGTATTGAGTGGAGATCTATATACTGTTTTCACCCCCATTCATGTCTAGTTTGCACCTGTCTGATGCTGAGAGGAACTAGGAAGATGCAAAAACCAAAGCAATCTTGTGCTCTATGGTATTGAGATGTCATGCCAACGTGCTAGTGTAGGTGACAGCTACATTGGTATGCTGCTGTGAAAATATACCTTTCCTTCTTTTTCAATCCAATCCTGGCTTTGACTCAAAAAACAGCATCAAAAACTGCTGTGGAGTTTAATGGAATGTAATAAAAATGTGATTGGGACTATGTACATAAGAAGTCCATTGTCTCTTGACTTTAACAATAAAAAAAATACAGATTGTGGCAAATCCAGAATGTTTCCATCTATTAACTTTTGGACAAGAATGAATCTCCAATTAATCTCCAATGAAAATACTTTACTGCACTATTCTTCATGTACAAAAAAGAAAAGGGAATCAGCTCACCTGAAATGACCAGCAGAAGAACCCACATGTTTTGTGCAGAAATTAATTTAGAAATTAATTGGCTATAGAAATGGAGAAGTAAAGGAATCCAGCAACAGGTGACACTACTGTTGTCAGGGACCGACCAGGGGACAGGGAGAGTGAGCCCTAAACTGACCCTAAAACCGCTCTCCCTGCCTACGTGCCCATCCACCCTAAATGGTGGATCGACAAATGGGTGCCAGTCCTTCCCTGAGCTAAAGTGCAGGGGCCTAATAAAAACACATACTAATAAATAGTCGGTCACAAACCAGAAAAATAACAGGAACATAGCATAAGTTCAGAGGACACAGATCAGTGAGTAGCACAGGGGACACTATGGATCGGTCATGAACAGACGACACTATAGATCAGCGGACTTTAAGAGAGGACTCAGTGGTCGTGAACAGAGACTATAGATCAGTAGTCATGTACAGAACTCCAAAGATCTGAAATCAAGAACTAATAAAAATAGAGTTTAAAACACCAGACCAGAAAGGAAAACGGATAAGTCAACAGACTTAAGAAACAGACATGAATATAGCGTAATCCCCCAGAACATCCAGAAGACACAAAGTCCCCATGGACCAGAAACAGGGATCTATCGCTAATCAGGAATATTCGCATTAACCATGCAAAACCTTCAGTAGACACGAAGTCCCCATAAACAGGTAATATGGATGCTTAGATACACAGGATATATTTATCGAACACTGTTGACACTGAACACAAGACAGGAATAATCACAATCCCTTCAGAACACCTTCAGTAGACAAGGAGCCCCCATGGAGTGGTAACAGGGATGCAACATAGAACACTTTTCACACTGGACACACAAAATGGACACTCCACTAAGGAAGTAGCCATTTATAATAAATCCAAATAGACTACTGGCCAGCGGCACACTCACCAGTGTGGACAGGATGCTGGCCCAGCAGGAAAACAGAAATATAAAACACAAAATTTCACATAAACGGATACAAGAGAAAACACAGTGTGAACAGACAAATAGCAGAAAGGATAAACAAATCCTAAAACCGATTTAAAAAACGCAGCTTAAAATCCACCTAACATGGCTAAATTCAGAAAATACAAAGTGCATGCTAAAACAGAGATAGTAGATTAAAAAGCTCAAACAAAGAGTGTTTCACCAAGCCTCTATTAGCAGCATAGCCAGCATGATAGCAAGTCAGGATGAAATAAAGTCAATGACCAGCCCTGAGGCTAGACTGGGCTGACTTTAAATAGACACACCCTAAAGGCTATTGGCTATCAGAGGCTGAGGCTGAAAAAGCCAGAGACATTAACTATTCCCTGACCAGGAAACATAAAAATGTTCACAAACAGCAAATCCAATAGCTGTGTGTAAACACAGACCAGGACAGACATGACAACTGTTTTTGATAAATAGTATTATTTCCTTTCTTTTTTTCCTATATACTTCTCTGTAAGAAAAATACTACTAGACATGCCCTAAAACTGTTACTACAGTATTAGCAATCTAATGATAGGGCACCCCAGCACCTATCAGACAATTATTACAAATTGTAACACTCACGTTTCAGAAGACAGGAACACAGGTGGATGTGGATCCGCTGGATCTGTGTGGCAGATGACTCGGACCGTACCAGGGAGCGGAGTCTAAGGTACCGCTGGTTTTCACTAGAGCCTTCCGCAAAGCGGGATGGACTTGCTGCGGCAGGTGGCACCCAGATCGCTACCCCTGGCACGGCTCGACCACACAGGCGGCTGAGGAGATGTGATGCACAGGAAGGATAAGGCAGCTCATAGTCTGGGTAGCAGGAGGTCAGGGAAGCAGGCACAGTAGCGTAGTCAAGACGTAGCAGAATTTCAGTAGGCAGGCGGCAGAGAAGCAAGGTCAAAGTCACGAAGCAATGGATCAGATAAACTGCAAGGCAATACTGAGGAACGCTTTCTCTAAAGCACAAGACAACAAAGATCCGGCAGGGGAGTGAGGAGGGTGGAGAATTTATAAATGAGCCACAGGTGAATTACACTAATGAGCGTAACTGGCCCTTTAAATCTTATCACTCTGGAGTGCGCGCCCTAGGGGATGGGGACACGCGTGCCGGAGCAGAGAGGCAGACGCGGAGGCAGGAGAAACACCTGGAGAGTGACGGACTGGAGCTCGCATGTAAGTCCCGCAATGCAAGTCCCAGCCCCGTCGGCAGCAGCAGGTAAGGGACCATGCGCTCATGGCCAGCGTGTTCGGCCAGAGCGCATAACGTAACACACATCCTATAGATATGACATAAATGTTCAGATGAGAATACTCCTTTAACCCTTTCCCAACCTGTGGTGTCATGGGTCAGGTTAGGGAGTATGGCACTGTCATGATGGCCAATTCCTTACCATATCCAGTGTGTGGCAGCCGCTATCTGCCGCTGACACCTTTCGGTAATGTCTAGTGTTGTTCACGAATATTCGCAATGCGAATTTTATTCGCGAATATCGCATATTCGCGAATATTCGCGAATATAGCACTATATATTCATATATTCGTAATTCCCTATATAATCGGCGGCCATCTTGCCTCTCTTCATTTCATCTATGCACTCAGATGGAGAGGACAGGACTGCGTGTGTGTGTGAATAGCTCATACCAAAGCGTTACACTGCAACTGCTAGTCACATCAGCATTAGGGAAAGGCAGGAGTGCAGAGTGCTTTGCTGTTACAATGAGAAGGATCATTGATAGCTAATCCTATTCACATTATTGAGCATTGCAGCAGAGGGGCAGAGAGCTGTCAGCTGCCTCATACAGATCTCCAAGCTGCCTGAAAGTTCTGAAGCATCTTATCTCCTCATTTTTTAGCCCAATTGAGTTTATTTTTGTTTGGTCCACAAAACTTCTGCTGCTCAGAATTGTGTGACAGAGTGCAATTTAGGGTTTAACCCCTTAAGGACTCAGGGTTTTTCCGTTTTTGCACTTTCATTTTTTCCTCCTTACCTTTTAAAAATCATAACCCTTTCAATTTTCCACCTAAAAATCCATATTATGGATTATTTTTTGCATCGCCAATTCTACTTTGCAGTGACATTAGTCATTTTACCCAAAAATGTACGGCGAAAGGGGAAAAAAAATCATTGTGCGACAAAATCGAAGAAAAAACGCCATTTTGTAACTTTTGGGGGCTTCCGTTTCTACGCTGTGCATATTTCGGTAAAAATTACACCTTATCATTATTCTGTAGGTCCATACGGTTAAAATGTTACCCTACTTATATAGGTTTGATTTTGTCACACTTCTGGAAAAAATCATAACTACATGCAGGAAAATTTATACGTTTAAAAATGTCATCTTCTGACCCCTATAACTTTTTTATTTTTCCACGTACAGGGCGTTATGAGGACTCATTCTTTTGCGCCGCGATCTGAAGTTTTTATCGGTATGATTTTTGTTTTGATCGGACTTTTGATCACTTTTTATTCATTTTTTAATGGTATAAAAAGTGACCAAAATACGCTTTTTTGGACTTTGGAATTTTTTTGCACGTACACCATTGACCGTGCGGTTTAATTAATTATATATTTTTATAGTTCGGACATTTACGCACGATACCACATATGTTTATTCTATTTTTTTTTACACTGTTTTATTTTTTTATGGGAAAAGGGGGGTGATTCAAACTTTTATTAGGGAAGGGGTTAAATGACATTTATTAACACTTTTTTTTACTTTTTTTTTGCAGTGTTATAGGTCCAATAGGGATCTATAACACTGCACACACTGATCTTTTACACAGATCACAGGCGTGTATTAACACGCCTGTGATCAGTGTTATCGGCGCTTGACTGCTCCTGCCTGGATCTCAGGCACGGAGCAGTCATTCGCCGATCGGACACCGAGAAGGCAGGTAAGGGCCCTCCCGGTGTTCGGTCAGCTGTTCGGGACGCCGCGATTTCACCGCGGCGGTCCCGAACAGCCGATTGAACAGCCGGGTCACTTTCACTTTAGAAGCGGCGGTCAGCTTTGACCGCCGCTTCTAAAGGGTTAATACAGCACATCGCCGCGATCGGCGATGTGTGGTATTAGCCGCGGGTCCCGGCCGTTGATGAGCGCCGGGACCGACACGATATGATGCGGGATCGCGGCGCGATCCCGCTTCATATCGCGGGAGCCGGCGCAGGACGTAAATATACGTCCTGCGTTGTTAAGGGGTTAATCCCTGGATTTTTTTTTTGTGGTGTTGCACTGTTAGGTCCTGCTGCTGTTCAGAAATATGTGATTGTTCAGTGGACTGTAGTGCATTTGCACCATTTTGCACCATTTAGTTTTTTCTGCGTATAGTTAGGCATATTACTGCCCTCATCAGTATATTCACCGGCTGTTTTTTTTTTTAAACAGTTTTTTCTGCATATAGTTACGCATATATAACTGCCCTCATCAGTGCATACCGCATAGGTACATGCAAGTATTGTACCATTTAGTACCTGTTAAGCTGTCAAGGTGCTCCATACCGTCAAAGTCCAAACAATAGTATTCACTGGCTTGTGTTTTACAAAAATACAGAATTTTTTCTGCATATAGTTAGGCATATTACTGCCCTCATCAGTGCATACCGCATAGGTACATCCAGGTATTGTACCATTTAGTACCTATTAAGCTGTCAAGGTGCTCCATACCGTCAAAGTCCAAACAATAGTATCCACTGGCTTGTGTTTTACAAAAATACAGAGTTTTTTCTGCTAATAGGGATATTACTGCCCTCATCAGTGTATACTGCATGCGTACATCCAAGTATTGTACCATTTAGTACCTTTTAGACTGTCAAGGTGCTCCATACCAAAAAAGTACAAACAATAGTATCCACCGGCTGGTGTATTACAAAAATACTGAGTTTTTTCTGCTAATAGTTAGGCATATTACTGCCCTCATGAGTGCATACCGCATAGGTATATCCAAGTATTGTACCATTTAGTACCTGTTAAGCTGTCAAGGTGCTCCATACTGTCACGATGCCGGCTGGCAGGAGGTGGATCCTCTGTGCCAGAGAGGGATTGGCGTGGACCGTGCTAGTGGACCGGTTCTAAGTCACTACTGGTTTTCACCAGAGCCCGCCGCAAAGCGGGATGGACTTGCTGCGGCGGTAGTGACCAGGTCGTATCCACTAGCAACGGCTCAACCTCTCTGGCTGCTGAAGATAGGCGCGGTACAAGGGAGTAGACAGAAGCAAGGTCGGACGTAGCAGAAGGTCGGGGGCAGGCGGCAAGGTTCGTAGTCAGGGAGGATAGCAGTAGTACTGGTACACAGGCTTTGGACACACAAAACGCTTTCACTGGCACAAGGCAACAAGATCCGGCAAGGAAGTGCATGGGAGGAGGTCAGATAAAGGCAGGGAGCAGATGGAAGCCAATTAAGCTAATTGGGCCAGGCACCAATCATTGGTGCACTGGCCCTTTAAGTCTCAGGGAGCTGGCGCGCGCGCGCCCTAGAGAGCGGAGCCGCGCGCGCCAGCACATGACAGCAGGGGACGGGAACGGGTAAGTGACCTGGGATGCGATTCGCGAGCGGGCGCGTCCCGCTGTGCGAATCGCATCCCCGACGGCCATGACAGTGCAGCGCTCCCGGTCAGCGGGACCGACCGGGGCGCTGCGGAGAGAGAGGCGCCGTACGCGCTCCGGGGAGGAGCGGGGACCCGGAGCGCTAGGCGTAACAGTACCCCCCCCCTTAGGTCTCCCCTTCTCTTTGTCCGGTAACTGCCTCCCCTGGGATGAGGACACCGGGAAAGGATGGAGGGATTCCTCAACGGCAGGCAGTACAGCAGGAGTGGGAATGGGGAGGGAGGGCAGAGGGCGAGGCCTGGCACGGGGCAGTGTGACACCAGGACGAGGGCCATGAGGAGGCACCGAGGCTTGCCTGACTGGACTGGGAGGGGGGGAGAGGCACTTCTTAAGGCGGGCAGAGTCCATAACGACCTTAGGGAGACCGGATACAGGAGGAACCACAGGGTCACGGCAGGGAGTACTGGTAACCGGTTTAAGGCAGTCCTTGAAGCAAGAGGTACCCCAGCTCTTGATCTCCCCTGTGGACCAATCCAGGGTTGGGGAATGGTGTAGAAGCCAGGGTAGTCCAAGGAGAACTTCAGAAGTGCAATTGGGGAGGACCAAAAACTCAATTTTCTCATGATGAGGTCCGATGCACATTAGGAGGGGCTTCGTGCGGGAACGCACGGTGCAATCCAACCTGGCTCCGTTGACCGCGGAAATGTGGAGTGGCTTGACAAGACGGGTCACCGGGATGCGGAATTTATTCACCAAGGACTCCCGAATAAAATTCCCAGAGGCACCAGAGTCCAGGCAGGCCACGGCTGAGAGGGAAGAGCTGGCTGAAGAAGAAATCCGTACAGGCACCGTGAGACGTGGAGAAGCAGACTTAGAGCCAAGAGACGCCACACCCACGTGAGCTGGGTGCGTGCGTACGTTTCCCAGGCGTGGAGGACGGATAGGGCAATCCACCAAGAAATGCTCGGTACTGGCACAGTACAGACAAAGATTCTCTTCCTTACGGCGATTCCTCTCTTCCAGGGTCAGGCGAGACCGATCCACTTGCATGGCCTCCTCGGCGGGAGGCCTAGGCGCAGATTGCAATGGAGACTGTGGGAGAGGTGTCCAGAGATCTAAGTCTTTTTCCTGGCGGAGCTCTTGATGCCTCTCAGAAAAACGCATGTCAATGCGAGTGGCTAGATGAATGAGTTCATGCAGGTTGGTAGGAGTATCTCGTGCGGCCAGAACATCTTTAATGTTGCTGGATAGGCCTTTTTTAAAGGTCGCGCAGAGGGCCTCATTATTCCAGGAAAGTTCAGAAGCAAGAGTACGGAATTGTATGGCGTACTCGCCAACGGAAGAATTACCCTGGACCAGGTTCAACAGGGCAGTCTCAGCAGAAGAGGCTCGGGCAGGTTCCTCAAAGACACTTCGAATTTCCGAGAAGAAGGAGTGTACAGAGGAAGTGACGGGGTCATTGCGGTCCCAGAGCGGTGTGGCCCATGACAGGGCTTTTCCAGACAGAAGGCTGACTACGAAAGCCACCTTAGACCTTTCAGTAGGAAACTGATCCGACATCATCTCTAAATGCAGGGAACATTGCGAAAGAAAGCCACGG
The DNA here is from genome assembly GCF_029499605.1 of Hyla sarda. NCBI lineage: Eukaryota > Metazoa > Chordata > Amphibia > Anura > Hylidae > Hyla > Hyla sarda. Next base: position 516,041,377 of record NC_079189.1, read on the forward strand.
CAAAACTTAGAGTCCCCATTAAATTTGTCCGGCAAGGACAGGCGGAGGCTAGGAGTGGCCACTCGCTGCGGAAGAGGTGCAGGAGCTGGCGGAGGAGATGGTTGCTGCTGCTGTAGCTGAGACTGAATCTGCTGTAGCTGCGACTGGAGTTGCTGAGTCATGGTGGTCAAGTACGACAGCTGGTGATCTTGTTGGGCAATCTGTCGGGCTTGCTGGGCGACCAGTGTGGGGAGGTCGGCGACAACAGGCAGAGGAACTTCAGCGGGATCCATGGCCGGATCTACTGTCACGATGCCGGCTGGCAGGAGGTGGATCCTCTGTGCCAGAGAGGGATTGGCGTGGACCGTGCTAGTGGACCGGTTCTAAGTCACTACTGGTTTTCACCAGAGCCCGCCGCAAAGCGGGATGGACTTGCTGCGGCGGTAGTGACCAGGTCGTATCCACTAGCAACGGCTCAACCTCTCTGGCTGCTGAAGATAGGCGCGGTACAAGGGAGTAGACAGAAGCAAGGTCGGACGTAGCAGAAGGTCGGGGGCAGGCGGCAAGGTTCGTAGTCAGGGAGGATAGCAGTAGTACTGGTACACAGGCTTTGGACACACAAAACGCTTTCACTGGCACAAGGCAACAAGATCCGGCAAGGAAGTGCATGGGAGGAGGTCAGATAAAGGCAGGGAGCAGATGGAAGCCAATTAAGCTAATTGGGCCAGGCACCAATCATTGGTGCACTGGCCCTTTAAGTCTCAGGGAGCTGGCGCGCGCGCGCCCTAGAGAGCGGAGCCGCGCGCGCCAGCACATGACAGCAGGGGACGGGAACGGGTAAGTGACCTGGGATGCGATTCGCGAGCGGGCGCGTCCCGCTGTGCGAATCGCATCCCCGACGGCCATGACAGTGCAGCGCTCCCGGTCAGCGGGACCGACCGGGGCGCTGCGGAGAGAGAGGCGCCGTACGCGCTCCGGGGAGGAGCGGGGACCCGGAGCGCTAGGCGTAACACATACCTTCAAAGTCCAAACAATAGTATCCACCAGCTGGTGTTTTACAAAAATACAGAGTTTTTTCTGCATATAGTTAGGCATATTACTGCCCTCATCTGTGCATACCGCATAGGTACATCCAGGTATTGTACCATTTAGTACCTGTTAAGCTGTCAAGGTGCTCCAAACTGTCAAAGTCCAAACAATAGTATCCACCGGCTGGTGTATTACAAAAATACAGAGTTTTTTCTGCTAATATTTAGGCATATTACTGCCCTCATCAGTGCATACCGCATAGGTACATCCAAGTATTGTACCATCTAGTACCTGTTAATCTGTAAAAGGGCCTACATACTGTTCAAGGACAGTCGTAAGTAATCACCTGCTGCTGTTCTAGACAAATACTGTTTAAAGAGTAGTGTAGCGTATTGTAATACCCTCATAAACGCACTAAGTATGTCAGGCAGAGAAGTGTCAGGACGTGCACAGAGGAGTGGCAGAGGCCTAAATACTTCAGGCAGAGTTGGCAGCAGACTTGGGGCGAGTGGCAGCAGGAGTCGCAGCGAGAGGCCTGAGCTCCCGTTATCAGCCAGCGGTCGTGTCTCCACCAGCAACCCATCTGCCGTCGTCGATTGGTTAACACGCTCATCCACATCATCACGAGTGACATCTGACACCCCCAGTCAACAGTCGGTGGGTTCCTCAGACACAACCCTCAGTTGGCATGGCCCGAGAGCAGTCCGTGTCCTCCCATTGCCTTTGTCCTAAGCTGTTCCCTCTCCTAAAGAGGTATCTTATGCTGTGGGTTCAGCTCCACTATTTACTGAGGACGATCCAATAGAGGACAGTCAGCAGCTACCTGACAGCCAAGAAGGGGAGGAGACATGCGCCGCTTGCTACGCTAGGCGGCCAAGTAGTGATGCGGAGAGTGGAAGGCGGTGTTGCAAGTGTTTTTGGGTCCTGAAGCAGAAACTGTTGGGGAACCTGAGGAGGACATCAGTGACGTGCACACAACTGTTGATGATGATGAAGCCGATCGCAATTGGGAACCGGGTGCAGAAGGGGCTTCATCATCATCAGGAGAAGAGAGTTGCAGGTTGCCCTTGAGGCAGCAAGGCGGTAGCACGGTTGTCAGTCAGCATGCTGGCAGTAGTGGAAATTCAGGAGCCAAACGTGCTCGGGGGAGACCACCTGCTTCGCGGCAGCCTGCCTTCCCGGGGGCAGGGGTTCCTGGACAGGGGTTCCTGAAGACGGCGCCAGTAGCAGTCAATTAGTGCGGACTGCGGGTGGGAAAATCAGCTACTCGGTGGTGTGGAAGTTTTTCATAAGGCATCCAGAGGAGGTTCACGTAGCCACATGCAAGATCTGTTGGCAGAAGGTGGAGCGTGGCCACGGTCCCAATGTCGGCACCGCGGCCCTGCGTCAACACATGCTTCGCCACCATAAAGCTGCCTGGGAGAACGGTGGCTCTGATTTAGTGGTCCAGCCTGCTGCATCACCCAGTGGCCATCCGCTCCCTCCTTCATCCAGCCAAGGCTCCACCCCCTCAGCCAAAGGGAGCTGTGTGTCAAACCCTCCTTCTGTCGCTCCTGCTTCTCCCGCTTTTAGTCAGCCATTCCGCCAACAATCCATCTGCGAAGCCATGTCCAAGAGAAAACAATATGCGCCCACTCATCCAACGGCGCAGAAGTTGAATGTGCTCCTGTCCAAGTTGCTGGTGTTGCAGTCCCTCCCTTTTCAAGTGGTGGACTCTGCACCTTTCAGAGAATTGATGGCTTGTGCCGAGCCGAGGTGGAGAGTCCCAAACCGTCAATTCTTTGTGAAGAAGGCAGTACCAGCCCTACAGGAGAAGGTGGGCCAGTCCTTGAGCCTGTCGGTGTGTTCAAAAGTACACGGCAGCGCCGACGTGTGGAGCTGTAACTACGGGCAGGGACAATACTTGTCTTTTACGGCTCACTGGGTAAATGTGGTTCCTGCACAGCCACAACAGCAACTTGGACAGGTCACACTGCTTCCTCCTCCATGTTCTCGCTCCCAGGCAGTTGGTCCAGGTACAGTGTGCGACGCCGCCTCCTTATGCTCCGTGTCCTCGGCCTCCACTGCACGTCCAAATCTCGGTGGCCATTCATTGTACCATGTGAGTAGGGCACGGCGGTGTCAAGCTGTTCTTCACATGATTTGATTTGGCGAACGAAGTCACACAGGGGAGGAACTGCTAAAGTTAATTCGTAAAGAAATCAGAGTATGGCTTACTCCATGAAATCTGGAAATGGGAACCATGGTGACAGACAATGGGAAGAACATCATGTCCGCGCTGCGACAAGGAAGTGTAAAACATGCGCCCTGCATGGCACACGTGTTGAATCTGGTTGTCAAGCACTTCCTCAAGTCTTCACCACATTTGCAAAACATCCTGAAAATGGCAAGGAAACTGTGCATGCACTTCAGCCACTTGTACACCGCCAAGCCCACCTTCCTTGAGCTGCAGCGTCAGAATGGTATCCCACAACATAGTCTTATTTGTAACGTTGCCACATGTTGGAATTCCACCCTCCATATGTTGGAAAGACTATACAAACAAAGAAAAGCCATCACCGATTTCTTGATGATCCAAGCAGATAGGAGTACTCCCCTGTGTAACTTCAATGTGAACCAGTGGCAGCTCATACGTGACACCTGCCGTTTGCTGAGGCCCTTTGAGGAAGCCACATTATTTGTGAGTCGCTATGAACGACATAATTCCACTCCTACATTTCCTACAACAAATGATTGAAACCATGGCTGGTCACAGCAATGGAGACGTTGCGCCTACATTTCAAGGCTACATGAGCCCTGTGGGGGCTGAACTGGAGGAGGAGGATGATGAGGGGCAGAGCGGAGCACAGTTTAGGTTGGATGAGATGGTCGGTGTTTCTAGACTTCGGACAGGAGAGGAGGAGCAGGAGCAGCTAGAGGAGCTGGAGGGTTATGAGGAAGTTGAGACAGAGGACCCAGACACACCGTGGCAGTATGCAGTGGAGATGGAGGCAGGTAGTCCATCCGAGTCACTGGCGCAAATGGCACGATGCATGCTCAGTTGCTTGCGTAGTGACCCCAGAATTGTCAAAATTTGTCAGCGGGATGACTTCTGGATCTCCACCTTATTGGACCCTCGCTACCGTCCCAAAATAGGGGCCTTTTTTACACCCACTAAGAGGGAGGACAAACTGACCTACTACAGAGACATTCTACGCAGTCAGTTGGCTGACACCTATCGGCCACATGGTCCATCCACTCGCAGGTCTGACTAGGGGGGCCCTCTGCGCTCACCTTCCACTGCCATGGCTGCTGGGGAGGGGAGGGGTGGGAGGAGCAGTACCAGCTCAATCAGCAGAAGCAGCCTGAGTCTACAGTCGCTGATGAGTAGCTTTCTTCACCCGCATAGTGAAGCAACTCATCAGCAGCAGGTAGACATGGAGCAGGACCTGAACCAGCAGGTGGTGGCATACCTTGACATGGCCATGCCAACAACCATTGAAGATCCGCTGGACTTCTGGGCAGCCAAACTTGATTTATGGCCACAACTAGCAGAGTTTGCCCTGGAAAAGCTGTCCCTCCCGGCCAGTAGTGTGCCATCAGACCGGGTGTTTAGTGCGGCCGAGGCCATAGTCACCCCAAGGCGAACTCGTCTGTCCACCAAAAATGTGTACAGACTGATGTTTGTCAAGATGAATCAGGGATGGATCAGCCAGGATTTCCAGCCTCCAATGCCAGAAGCCTCAGAGTAGATTGACCAAGTTGCTACACCAACATTTCCCATTTATGGTTGGTTATGAAACCCTCTTGGGTTATCAATTAGGGTTATGGAACCCTCTTTGGTACTGCGATTGCCTGCTCCTTGCTCATCCTGTGCCTTTCCGGAACTACTTGCCTCACTGATGCTACTGGCCTTGGGCCTTTAATTTTTGGATGTTTAGCAGTAGCTAAATACATGCTTAATGCAAATTTCAACATTCATCTTTAAATGTAAGGGGTTGGTTAGGAAACCCTCTTGGGTACTGCGATTGTCTGCTCCTGGCTCATCCTGTGTCTTTCAGGAACTACTTGCCTCACTGATGCTTCTGGCCTTGGGCCTTTAATTTTTGGATGATTAGCAGTAGCTAAATATATGCTTAATGCAAATGTCAACATTGATCTTTAAATGTAAGGGGTTATGAAACACTCTTGGGTACTGCGAATGCCTGCTCCATACTCATTCTGTGTCTTTCAGGAACTACTTGCCTCCCTGCCCTCAGGCCTTGGGCCTTCAATTTTTGGATGTTTAGCAGTGGCTAAATACATGCTTAATGCTAATTTCAACATTGACTTTTAAATGTAAGGGGTTGGTTATGAAACCCTGACAGCTCCTGACTCATTCTGTGTCTTTCAGGAAATAATTGCCTCCCTTATGCCTCAGGCCTTTGGCCTTAAATTTTTGGAAGTTTAGCAGTAGCTAATACATGCTTAATACAAATTTCGACAATGATCTTTAAATTCTCGGCGCTCTGCTAGGGCCTTCTCCTACCCAGCCGGGTGCCGATCCGAGGACCTCACTAAACCATCCAATCGGTAGTAGAGACATGCGGTGTGTACAAAGGGCAGGGACTTAATGAACCCGAGCTTATGACCGGCGCTTAGTTGTGATTCTTCTTTCCTGGCAAATAATTGCAATCCCTGATCCCTATCGCGAAGGGGGTTCAGCTGGTTAACCGCACCTGTTGGTGAAAGATAGACACACGCTGGTCCATTCAGTGTAGCGTGCGTGCAGCACCTGTTATTGCTCGATCTCACGAGTGATCGTGCAATGTAAGGGGTTATTAAAGCCTCTTGGGTACTGCTGATGCCTAATCCTGACTGCTCCTGTGTCTTTCAGGAAGTACTTGACTTCCTGATGCTTCTGGGCTTGGGCCTTTAATTTTCGGATTTTTGAAATACATGCATACATGCCTAATTTCAACATTTATGGTGCAATGTATGGGGTTATTAAACACTCTTGGGTAGTGTTTTTTTCAAATTTTCTGATAATTATCACAGTAATAAACTTGAATTTTCCACAATAATAACCATTACACCATTGAACGTTTGTTGCTTGTGATTTTTTACGTAAAATTTTCAAAAAAAAGTACGCAGAGGGATGAACTCTGCTTCTTTATTTTATAAAAAAAATTTTTTATAGAAGAATGTCTTTTGGTGGTCCACCGTCCTGCATTATAGAGTCTTCTGGACTCTTGGATATGCGCTTGTTCTTAAACAAAGGTACAAAAACCAAAAATGGCCGGTCAGGGCTATGGAGACGTTGCGCCTACATCTTACGGCCACATGAGCCCTGTGGGTGCTTGTGAGATTAGGTCCTTTGTACCCACACGGCTGGGTCCGGGACACAAATTTTGATTTAAATTTCAAATAAAAAAATCACACATTTCAATGGTCTCCTCATGCTGCAGCCAACTCCAGGCTGCGTCATTCTGGTAATATATAGAGAGCACTCGCTGTCCTAAATTTTTGTTAAAATTTTTTGTCAAAAATGTTTGTCTTTTTTATTAGGGATTGTGAAGCTTTGGTGCGTACTCATGCATCAGCCAACTCCAGCCTGTGTCATTCAGGCAATATATGGTTTACTGATGGTGCTGCTGGGCCTGGGTCTGAGAATTTCAAATTTTCTCATAGGTAGCACCCGCTATCCATAAGTCTTCTTCATAAATTTCTACAATTGTTGTGTTTTCTTGAGGGATTGTGAAGCCCTAGTGTGTACTCATGCATCAGCCAACTCCAGGGCGTGTCATTCATGCAACATATAGGTAGCACCCGCTGTCCTAAATATTCTTAAAATTATTTTAAAAATGGTTGTTTTTTCTTTGGGATTCTGAAGCCCTGGTGTGTTCTCAATGCTGCTTCCTGCTACACTCTGTCAGCCCGTTGGTCCTGCAACAGTGTGCTATTCCACCTCCACATCCTCCTCTGTGTCTTAAGCCTCCCCTGCCTGGACAAGTCTCAGTGGCCCTTCCATGTGTGCAGGTCACGGCAGTGTCACGCTGTTCTTCACATGGTTTGCCTTGGCGAGAAGTCTTGGAAACAATGGCAGGTCAGGGCAATGGAGACGTTTCGCCGAAATCCCAGGGGCACATGAGCCATGTGGGGGCTTGTTGGATTTGGTCCTTCGTACCCACACGCTGGGGTCCGGGACACGCAAAGGTTGTTTTAAATTTCAAATAAAAAAATTATGGCGCTGCTGGGCCTAGGTCTGTTAATTTCAAATTTTCTCATGGGTAGCACCCGCTATCCAAAATCTTTTTCAAAAATTTCTAAAATTGTGGTGTTTTTTTGGAGGGATTGTGAAGCCCTGGTGTGTACTCGTGCATCAGCCAACTTCAGGCTGTGTCATTCAGGCAATATATGGGTTGCTGATGCCACTGTGGGGCCTGAGTCTGGTAATTTCAAATTTTCTCATAGGTAGTACCCGCTATCCAAAATCTTTTTCAAAAATTTCTAAAATTGTGTTTTGTTTTTTTGGAGGGATTGTGAAGCCCTGGTGTGTACTCGTGCATCAGCCAACTCCAGGATGTGTCATTCAGGCAATATATGGGTTACTGATGCCGCTGTGGGGCCTGGGACCCGCTATCCAAAATTTTCGTTTTACATTTCTTAATTCATCTTTTAATCTTAGGGATTGTGAAGGCCTAGTGCCTACTCATGCTGCTGGCAACTCCGGGCTGTGCCATTCATCCACTATATGGTCTCCTCATGCTGCCAACACCTCCATGCTGTGTCATTCAGCCACTATATGGTGTCCTCATGCTTCAGCGTCATCCAAGCTGTGTCATTCAGCCACTATATGGTGTCCTCATGCTGACAACATGTCCATGCTGTGTCATTCAGCCACTATATGGTGTCCTCATGCTGCCAACATGTCCATGCTGTGTCATTAAGCCACTATATGGTCTCCTCATGCTGACAACACCTCCATGCTGTGTCATTCTGCCACTATATGGTGTCCTCATGCTTCAGCTTCATCCAAGGTGTGTCATTCAGCCACTATATGGTGTCCTCATGCTCAGCACCTCCACACTGTGCCATTCAGCCACTATATGGTGTCCTCATGCGGCCAACACCTCCATTCTGTGTCATTGAGCCACTATATGGTGTCCTCATACTTCAGCCTCATCCAAGCTGTGTCATTCAGCCACTATATGGTGTCCTCATGCTGCCAACACCTCCAAGCTGTGCCATTCAGCCACTAAATGGTCTCTTCATGCTGCCAACACCTCCACGCTGTCATTCAGTCACTATATGGTCTCCTGACACTGATGCCACCACCAGGCTCTGTCACTGTGCTGCTGTGCGGCAGTGATTCTAAAAGTGATGCCGGTAATCTGCATGTTATTCTGAATAACATTATTATTTCACTAACCCAGCACACTCCATATGCGTTTTAGAACACAGCAAAGTGTTCTATACCCCTATAGAGGCTGTATGTAGGCTAGAAATAGCCTTTTTAATATAGATTCACCGCAAAAAAATTTGGATCGAAACTAACTTTCCGAAAAATTCAGCGAATCGGCCGAATCGAATTTTTGAAAAGTTCGCTCATCTCTAGTTAGCAGTATAGTGCTATAATATATATATATATATATATATATATATATATATATATATTGACAATCCTACTACATAACCATATGGTGCCATCTAGGTGTCACAGCAGCTAGGCCTTAGTGTCTATTGCAACAGATCTGCTGACACAGCCTGTCAATGGACGATTGCTTATAAAGTCCCCAAGAGACTAAACAAGTAAAAAGTTATACATTATATGGTAAAATAAAGGTTTCCAAAAAAAGTTGAATTTGTTCAGCAGAAAATAAGCCCTAATACAACTTTGGTAATGGACAAATAGAAACATAATTTGTTTTTGAAGATGAGGAGGAGGAATGTGTAAGCGAATATTAGAAATTTCGAGGTTGTGAAGAGGTTAACTCCACCAGCCTGGAATGTTGAACTGTTACCACTATAGCTTTCAAACTTATGTTGCAAATTACATACAGTATTTTGTTCTTTTTCCTCCCATTATCATGTAACTCACCTTTTATTATTGTATCTATGATGCATTTTAACTGAAAAGGAAATTACAAAATGAATACAGTAAAAGACCATATTAATCTCTATCTATTCCATACATTTGCACACATAATAATAGGAGACAAAAATATAATTCCCTATAGTTAGTCTTTAATTTTGTGCTACTTACTGTAGAGTTCTATCAGTAAACAACACCTGTAATCGTACATTTTAATCCAGGCTCTACTGCTTATCTCTTCCCTTGTTATTTATATTACTATTCTAATGTTTATAGCATTAAATCATAATGATTAACCAGTTTATTATACTCTAAATTTACTTTGCACCTGGTGTGTTCTCATTAATTGATTAATTGTTAGTCACCAAATTCATTCTCTCTATAAATAACATACATTGATGTATGCAGTATTCTTTCTACTGTTAGATTTTCTGTTATATTTAATTTACCATTGTATTGTGATTCAAAGTGTTATATTAGTTTAATTATTAGACTAATGTCACTATGGACCTTGCATTGTTAACCCTTTAACCCCTTAAGGACTCATGACGTACCGGTACGTCATGAGTCCGCTACCGATCTATAATGCGGGGCCACGGCGCAGCCCCGCGTCATAACAGGTCGGGCCCGGCCGGGAACCGTGGCTAATAGCGCACGGCATTGATTGCGGTGCCGCACGCTGTTAACCCTTTAGACACGGCGTTCAAAGTTGAACGCCGCGTCTAAAGTGAAAGTGAAAATATGCCGGTTAGCTCAGGGAGCTGTTCGGGATAGCCGCGGTGAAATCACAGCATCCCGAACAGCTTACAGGACAGCCGGAGGGTTCCTACCTGCCTCCTCGCTGTCCGATCGCCGAATGACTGCTCAGTGCCTGAGATCCAGGCATGAGCAGTCAAGCGGCAGAATCATCAATCACTGGTTTCCTATGAGAAACCAGTGGTCAATGTGAAAGATCAGTGTGTGCAGTGTTATAGGTATACCGCTAAAATCTTCAGATCATGGCGCAAAAAATGAGCCCTCATACCGCCCCATATGCAGAAAAATAAAAAAGTTATAGGGGTCAGAAGAGGACAATTTTAAACGTATACGTTTTCCTGCATGTAGTTATGATTTTTTCCAGAAGTACGACAAAATCAAACCTATATAAGTAGGGTATCATTTTAATCGAATGGACCTACAGAATAAAGGTGATGATTTTTTTTCCGTTTCACCATAGATTTTTGGGTAAAATAACTGATGTAATTACAAAGTAGAATTGGTGGCGCAAAAATAAGCCAGCATATGGATTTTCAGGTGCAAAATTTAAAGAGTTATGATTTTTTAAAGGTAAGGAGGAAAAAACGAAAATGCAAAAATGGAAAAACGCTGAGTCCTTAATGGGTTAAAGACACAGCCTATTTTGACACTGCAAGTTTCCATTTTTGCGTTTCTGGACCGGAGAACCCCTTTAAAGTGCTTCATGGCATGTCATTACATGTTTATTTTTTTATTTGGAATGTATCAACAGGACAGTCTCCTTTAAATTAGAACCTATTACATCTCACAAATACGGGACTTCAAAATATCATGTCACATATGCCAACATGTTCTCTATAATGGGAACCCTCTTTGATCTGTTAAATGGCTAAAAAGATATTATAATCTTTACATATGCTCAATAGCATGTAGCAAGGCTCAAAGAATGACCCATGGAGAGTATAAGCTGGTAAAATTAACTGGGAAGCCTCGCATGTGGGTGGCTGGGCCTTGTGTATCATGCTTCCTAAGGCCAACTGCCTTGATGAGTGTGTCCACACAAGGTTTTACTGGAGAGATGGAGAGATTACCCCAGGGCACACCCTGCTTATTGTTTTCTTGCAGATAACTGTTTTGGTACCTTTAAAAGGAAACTGATAGCCTGTTCACCTGCACTAAACCCAACATACCGGGTTATAGTGCGAGTGAACAGCATTATAAACAGTGGTCTTTTACTTTAATTGGTGTAGTAGTTGCAGGAGTTATGCCATTAATTTCTTCCTTTGCTATTGCGCTGCTGTGCCCAATGGAGAAGGGAAGCTGGATCACCAAGCTCCCCTGTCTCCTCAATGTTCACTGCCCAGCTCGATCCTGTCATGAATATGTCACTAGTCTGCCAGGGCTGAGTGCTCTTCTGTTGCAAAAGTGCTAACCCCCAGCAGGCTCTCACATCGTAGTGATATGAGAGTGAATTCATTTGCATATTTATTACAGCGGAGGGCCGAGGGCTGAATATTGAGGAGGCAGGGGAGCTTGGCGAGCTGGCTCCCCGTCTCCGTTGCGCACAGCATTGCAATAGGAATGAAAGAAAAAAAAAGTATAACTCTGTTAATGCAAATATGTATCATTGCTGAACAATGTGACGTCCCCAGAATGAAGGTTCAAACATTTTTAAACAGTTCTTACAGTTCCTAAAACAGTCACTAGTGGTTACTGGCTGTGAAGAGTTAACTCATGCCAAATGTGTATCCTGTTAAGTCTAGCACTACTCTCTGTTTTTTTTTTTTTTTTTGCTCTGAAGTAAGATATTTACACCAATTACACCAGGTGGGTGACTTGCTTAGAGTTGTAGTCCACACTAGCATTGAATGACCAGAACCTCCAGACAAAATAACATGTGTGCACAGATGTACACTGCTAGTTATATGTGTTACTAATAATATACAAGGGACAAATAATCTTGCTGCACTTTAACCACCACTACGCTTACCACTAACTAATGACTGAGTAAGGGTATGTCCACACAGTAGGATCATGTGCAGAATGTCCACCTGGAAAACATTTGAAAGTTCTTGTGTGCGCTGGGACTGCTAGGAAATTTCCGAGCAAAATCTGCTGAATGTATAGACATGTCTGTTTTTTTTTCTGGAAGCTGAAATCTGGATTTCTGCAGCAAAAACATCTGCCGTGGAAATTCCACCGTGTGCACAACGCAGCAGAATCCTGCATGGACATTCCACCGTGTAAATATACCTTAATACCATTTTACTGCACGGCAATGTTCCCAATGAGTGAGCATTAGTGTTGCTCGCGAATATTAGCAATGCGAATTTTATTCGCGAATATCGCATATTCGCGAATTTGTGAATATTCACGAATATAGCACTATATATTCGTAATTACAAATATAGTATTTTTTTTCCCCACATTTCTCATCACAGTGATCATCCCTCTCTGCTTCCAGCTTGTGTGGTCTAAAGGAGTCTCTAATACTACTGTGTGAGACTGGCGTACGAATTTTCGCATATGGGAAAATTTGCATATGCAAAATTTCGCATATGCAAAATTTCGCTTATACAAATTTTTGCATATGCTAATTTTTGCACATGCAAATTTCCGTTTATGCAAATTTTTGCATATATATAACGCAAATATTACGAATATGCAAATTTAGCGAATATATGCCGAATATTCGTCCATATGGCCTATGCTGCTCCACACTAGTGAGCATAGCTTAATGAATTCCCGCAATAATAAGGATAAATTTGCTCACAGTATCAGCAGGGGCCCAACTTGGTGCAGTGAAATGATAACTGAGTCTACTTGTTTTTGGAAAGGAATTGCAAATGTTATAACATAGGAAGAGGTAATCGGCACTACTGAAAATGCTGGCCGCCTGTTTTAACGATACTCTTAGACTCTAAATGGCAGACAATGTACTGACTTGTGGTGCTCACTGACATAAATATAGTCCAATCGAATAACAGGCCATCAGAATTGAAAGCCAGGGCAAAATTTACAAAGTGGACATCAGTGCATTACAAAGGATGAACAGGAACATGCAATGCTGGGGGTAGCTCCGCTGAGCGAAGGTTGCTGTTTCGCTCTACACACATGCTTCCGCCGGCCCTTCCAGGGCCAGCTGAAGAGCTGTGTGTAGTGCGAAACGCCAACCGTCGCCCATCAGACCTACCTCCGCCATTGCATGTTCCTGTTCATCCTTTGTAATGTACTGATGTCCACTTTGCAAATTTTGAAATAAAGACTGAAGATCTAACACTGGTAAGTGCCCTGACTTTCATTTCTGATGGACTGTTATTGAATCGGAAATGTTATTGCAATTCTTTTTTAATAGACACTATATATATCAATACATAGAGACAGATAAATGAGGTGGAAAAAGAGAAAAAATTAAGTTAAAATAAATTAAGAAACTTGGCTTCATTATGAATGTAAATTTTCTTGTTTTGCATTTAACAAGCTCCTAAAGAAAGCCTTTTCACTATGACTTACATAAATGACATGTCAGAGCAGAAGGTCTCATTAGAACCATTAATAACAATGAAAAAGATACAAAAATAAATAATTATTATTTTGACATTTCACTCCGGACAGGTAATCTGTTCCTTTATTGATATTACTTTCCTGAATCAAGGATTGTCAGACCCTTAGGCCGATGTGATGCTTTGCTGAAATGATGAATTACATATAATGCTGACTTTTAAACTCATATTTAATTGTTTAATGTCATGGTTCTTGGTAGAGCATTGTTGCTTGAAAAATAAATTGAGTAATTCAATTAAACAGCTACTGAAGATACATCATATCAGATGTAGAAAGGCAGTAACCCCAGCTTGAACTTGACATCTCAGATCGCTTCACTTATTTGACAAATGGATTCCTGAAAATAATTGAAACACATGACTGCCGGCATAGGTCAGTAATACTTTCCTTATATTCTGCCTCTTAGCAGACCTATTTTTCCTTGCACTATGTTTTTCAGGTCAAAGATTGCATATAGCGGGTAAATCATCTAGCGTAAGCATTATTACTTAACTGGAACTGAATGCATTGGAAATGAACTATGTTTTTTTGTGCGTTCCTAGATCACAGTAGGGACTAAGAAAAAATAGTTAAAAAATGCAGTGTAGGTCAAAATTGTTGAAGTGAATAAATATGATTGGTGCAACAAAATACCTTTGTGGGAATGTATGTTAGGGTCTTCTAATAAACATTCTGGAGGACATTTATTAAATCTTTATTACAATATTGTGGAGCCTTATAATAATTTATGCCAGAAATTAGCTGAAATCACAGCACAACTGTGCGACATCATCTCATAGACTGTGCAATAAATTTGACGCCTCTTACTCTAGCAGACTTCTGTAGCACACCTAGGAAACACATATGATTTACCAAATACAATAGTTTTGTAATCATTATTGGATTTGAATGTACTTTTATTTTTATAAAACTCAGATAAAATTAGCCATTAGAATATATATGTTTGTATAAATCTGGTCTTACTTTAGTCCCAAGCAATAAATACAATTAATTGCAAAATTTACGAAGGTCTTCTTCCACTTATTGGCATCTGAAAAATTTCTCTCATAAGAGCCTTACTCTTAGGGGGACATTTATCAAGTGCCAACCAGTAAAAATTGCATTGCAAAATTGCATTATATTTGCGCAAGCTCCAGCTGTGGATAAAAAACTATGTAACTTTTTGCAATTTATTTACTGTGCTCCCCAAGGGGCAAGTGTAAACTGTAGTATAAATCTTCACCAGCTCAGAGCTGGAGGAGATATTAGTGAAGGTGCACAGGCAGCCTCAGATGCGCAGGGGCCAAAGCACAGCTCCGGCTGAACTGTTCAGTGGTTATAGAAGCTCCAGTACATGAGTAAGTGTTTGAACACGAGGAGTCCGACCGCTTGAACCCCCCCTCTGCAATCTCCTGCCCGGTGCCCCAGCTCTCCCCTGTGCATGGATTACTGTCAACCACCACACAAAGTGGTGACCTTGCCACCGACTATGTATCCAGAGATACAGTGCTCTATGGGAGAGTGCTGTATCTCTGGCTCTCCCATAGAGATACAGGAAGGGGCGTGTTGGCCACACAGTAATGCACTTTTTGTGCATTAATCCGTCTTGCAAGTCATGCCCACTTCCACAAAACCACACCCCCTGCTATTTTCAGCCTACAATCACAACTCAGCCCCACCTGAGAATGGGATGTGAGGTCGGGTTATGAGGACGGGATATGAGGACTGGATATGAGGACGGGATATGAGGATGTGATATGAGGTTGGGTTATGAGGACGGCATATGAGGTCGGGATATGAGGTCGGGATATGAGGATGGGATATGAGGACTGAATATGAGGTCAGGATATGAGGTCGGGATATGAGGATGGGATATGAGGACAAGATATGAGGACAAGTACTTCCTCCATGTTACATTTCCTCCACCATAATGATTAGGTAGGAAAAAATGGGCAATGCCAGGTACTCAGCTAGTGTGTCTATAAAGCTTTTAATAAAAAAAAAAAAAAAAAAAAAAGGCTTAATCCCCATTTTATGCCATTGGTTAAAAACTGAGGCACCTGTGAAGGATCCTTGGCCCTAATATAAAATCTGTAACAACATGCCCACCTACCATTTGTCATTTTTAATGCTGATGTCCTCCTCTGTAGCAGCAGGGATTTGGACCTGGGTGTGACTGCTACTTCTCCACCCTCCAAAACTATATCCTTGGTACAAAATCACTTATCCATATAAAAGCAAAATCAATAGTAAAATCCAGAAAAAAAAGAAGAAAGAAAAAGAAAATATGAATTTGTACATAAAAGCATGGTTATGTTTCAGAAAGTAATAAAAGGCAACGCTAATTAATGAATTAGTTTTAAGCACTAATTTGTACATGACATTTCTAAAACCCTAAAGGCTAGTTTTTCCAATTAAGGTTATGGAGATATGGCTATGATCTTGCAAGGCTTTGATTTGCAAGTGTACAATAACACATAAAACAAATATGCGTTTCTTAATGTCCACAAAGCTTCAATAAAATCACATGCATATAATTAGAAATAGCTGCAGGAAACAGTCTGCTGTTTATTGAAGGTAGCCTAGTAAAGCTGTTACATACTCCACATTGGATTATTCCTATCATGCAAAAGATTTGTAACCTTTTAGATTAACTTCAAACATTAGAAGGGGTATATTAAAATAAAATGAAACAAAAACAAACAAAAAACAACCTAACGTACAAACAATACTTTTATAATAAGGTTTATGTAGAATCAACTAATGAACCTGAAATGCTAGTTTACAATTAAAATGTACAAAAAAGTAAATACTGTAATAGTAAAAGTAAAAATGTCAGAAAACTATAATCAAGTTTTTGTTTAGTTTTTTTTTACAATATTTTGTTTTACATGACTGTAGTAAAAATGAAAACTGTAAAAAAGAAACTAGAGTTTATGGAATTAATGTACATATCAACAACAAAATATAATTATTGTCAGAGAAGATACAATGTGTGTTTTATATGGATCCTCCTTACCACAAATTATTTTATAAAAGCAAGTAATTTTATCCATAACAACTCTAGGGCGACTTCTTATATTCTTTATAATCTATATTAGGGGTACATTTTTTCCTTTTAATACCTCAGCTGCTGTATAACCCCTTTGTGAAGGTTAAGGTGACACTGTCTATCATTGATGCCTAATACCATCACTCATCTATGTGTCATTGATAAGTTTTGACATCAGATTGTGCTGTTTATATGAATATTCTGTACAGATATCGAAAATTTCCATGAATGTGTATTATAATTGCTTGGGTTCAACTATGTTTCTTTTTAGTTAGGAGGTGACTCATGTAGCTGCTTACCCTGTCAAATTATCACAAAGAGGGTCCCATTTCCCAAGTTGTAAAACAAGGGATAAAAGGATAAAATAACTAGTTCCTTGTTGGTTTAATAGATATAAATATTAGAACAGTATGGCATAAACAGAAAGATTAAACATAGAGCGGATATTTACTAACACACATGCGCCTGTAAACACAGCACAAATGGCCAGTGTAAACCGAGAATTATGTAACTTTTTGCAATCGCACATTCTATGTGTACAATGTGCGCCCGAGGGCGTATTTAGTGGACAAGATGAGCATGGCTTTACAGGCTTATCTTTTGCTGCAGTATTTTATCATCTGTGAATTTTGAAAATTTGCACAAAATTGTGCCACCATTCTAATCCCCTGTACCTAATTGCTCAATGTTTTCTTTAAAGGGGTACTCTGGTGGAAAACATTTTTTAATCAACCGGTACCAAAAAGTTAGACAGATTTGTAAATTACTTCTATTAAAAAATCTTTATCCATCCAGTACCTATTAGCGGCTGTATATTACAGAGAATGTTTCTTTCTTTTTGGATTTCTTTTTTTTTCTGTCCACAGTGCTCTATGCTGACACTTCTGTCCATATCAGGAACTGTCAATATCAGCATAGGTTTGCTATAAAGATTTGCTCCTGCTCTGGACAGTTCCTGATACGGACAGAGGTGTCAGCAGAAAGCATTGTGGACAGAAAAAAAAAAGAAATCCAAAAAGAAAAGAACTTTGTCTGTAGTATATAGAACTGGAAGGATAAAGCTTTTTTAATAGAAGTAATTTACAAATCTGTTTTCCATAAATGCTTTCCACTGTTACCCCTTTAACCCCTTGCCGCAGAACACCGGATATACCTGGTGCTGTGGCACAGGAGGGTTATGAAGCGAGCTCCGGAGCTGAGCTCACATCATACCCGCATGGTCCTGTGTGTCAGTGTGTGCAGTGTTATAGCCCCCCATGGGAGCTATAACACTGCAAAAAAAAAAGTGAACAAAAAAAGTTAACCCCTTAATGACGCAGGGTATTTTCCGTTTTTGCATTTTCATTTTTTCCTCATCACCTTCTAAAAATCATAACGCTTTCAATTTTACACCTAAAAATCCATATTGTGACTTATTTTTTGCGCCACCAATTCTACTTTGCTGAGACATTAGTCATTTTACCCAAAAATCCACGGTGAAACAGAAAAAAAAAATCAATGGGTGACAAAATTGAAGAAAAAATGCAATCTTGTAAATTTTGGGGGCTTCCGTTTCTACATAGTGCATTTTCCGGTAAAAATTACACCTTCTCTTTATTCTGTAGGTCCATACAGTTAAAATGATACCCTATGTATTTACGGTAGGTTTGATTTTGTCGTACTTCTGTAAAAAATCATAACTACATGAAGGAAAATGTATATGTTTAAAAATGTCTTCTTCTGACCCCTATAACAATTTTTCCGCATATGGGGATGTATGAGGGCTCATTTTTTGCACCATGATCTGACATTTTTATCGGTTTCATTTTTGTTTTGATTGGACTTTTTGATCGCTTTTTATTAACTTTTTTATGGCATAAAAAGTGACCAAAAATGCGCTATTTTGGGCGTTGGAATTTTTTTACGTGTACGCCATAGACCGTGCAGTTTAATTAATGATATATTTTTATAGTTCGGACATTTATGCAATACCCCATATGTTTATTTTTATTTTTATTTACACAGTTTTTTTTTTTTATTGGGAAAAGGGGGGTGATTCTGACTTATTATGGAAGGGGTTAAATTATCTTTATTAACACTTTATTTTCACTTTCTTTTTTTTGCAGTATTATATCTCCCATAGGGGGCTATAACACTGCACACACTGATCTTCTACACTAGAACGCCAGGCAATAGCACAGGCAATGATCAGTGTTATCACCGCTCGACTGATCCTGCCTTGATCTCAGGCACGGAGCAGTCATTCAGCGATCGGACCCTCCTGCTGTCCTGCAAGCTGTTCAGAACAAAGTGATTTCATTGTGGCGGACCCGAACAGCTTCACTAAGTTAACCGGCAAAGTTTACTTTCACTTTAGACGCTGCTATCAACTTTGATCGCCGCGTCTGAAGGGTTAATACCGGGCATCAATGCGATTGGTGATGTTCGGTATTAGCCACAGGTCCTGGCGGTTGATGGCTGTCGGGACCAACACGATATGACGCGGGGTCAGCTGTGTAAATAAAAAACTGTGTAAATAAAATTGATTATGTAAATAAAACTGTGTAAATAAATATAAACATATTTGGTATCGCTGCGTGCCTAAAAGTCCAAACTATAAAAATATGTTGTTAATTAAACTGCACGGTCAATGGCGTACAAGCTAAAAAAATCCAAAATAGCGTATTTATGGTCACTTTTTATAACGTCAATTTTTTTTATAAAAAGTGATCAAAAAGTCTGATCAACACAAACATGGTATCAATAAAAACTTCAGATCACAGCGCAAAAAAATAGCCCTCATACTGCCCTGTACATGGAGCCTCCTTCCTATAGACACTTTTCATAGGACGGGCAAATAATCCCAACAATTTTGCTTGTATCATGCACACCAGGTGCACAGTTTTTTACACCAAACGCCAGCGTAATGTCACACTTTACAGTTAGCTGGAATTTATATAATTGATAGTAAATTCTGGACAGCTGATATTGAAAATTGCACAAAACATTTTCACCATGTTGCACTAAAACACTTCATATAATAAATATCCCACCAATATTTCTACCAAACCAAAATAGTATGTGACCTGAGCTGTGTTACTTTCAATGGTATATTTTTGAGATATTGCTATTGGATATGTCACCAATGTTTAGTAGATTGCAATTGGTGTGATCCCACTGAATACAAGAACAGAGTTGTGTTTCCAGAAGATTGCTGGCCCCTGGCTGGCCTAATGGCCAACATAAGGCTACGTAGCATGGTGCTGCCATTGTTTAAATGATGGTGGGAGGCCGCAGCTAATTGGACATCAATTACATACCCTTGTGATATGCTGCCAATACCTATCTTGAGACAATCTCTTTAAATTAAATTAGTAATCAAAAAAATGACCTATTGTTCAAATCCAGATTTTATATTAAACATATTTTGTAAGAATTTTTGGTGATCTTTTAATCTTGAAATCTTGCAGTTTCCATTCTGTCCACTAGGGCTAAAACTAAACTGAGACTTCCTGTTCTCTACAAATCACTTACCAGTAATGACTTTCTCCTCAAGAGCAGTGTGAAAGATGAAACCAATAGAGAGATAGCACTGGATTCACCACCAATCACAGGAGAGGTCAACATCTTCCCTACCCATTGAATGACCTCTGTAACGGTCTCAAATTTACCTTAATGGGACACAGCTTAGGGATGGCAGCCCACATACAAATAAAAATAAATAAATAAATAAATAAATAAATAAATTACAATGAAAAAATAGGACCAGATTAGAAAAAAAAAACAGATTGCTAATCAAGAATAAATGTAGGCGACAGATTCCATTTACAATCCATAAAGAGTCATTGTAGTGTCATTCTTAACTACACATCTATCTCACAAAAAGGTATCTTTTGTGTTCAAGTTGATGTAAAGTTGTGGCCAGCATTATTGGCACCACTGAATATTAAAGACATATTTTTTTTATATATTGTGCTGGGGCTGCAATGGAAAAAAAATGCATGCTTACCTACCTTACTCCATCAGGGCTCCCCTGTAACATGTCTTGGCTTCCCATTTGTTTCTGTGCCTGTTACTTTCAAAATATACTCATCTTGGCAGTGGCCAACTGCTCAGCCAATCTCTGACTATGGCAGAAGGTGAGTGTGTGCTTTTTTATTTTCATGTTGACCCCAGCACTATACAATAAAAACCAAGGGTTGGGAATACAGTACATTTCCTAAAAGAAAGTGTTTAATGAAACTGTATGGATGTATTGTATATATGTTTGATACACAAAAGCACAAGACAAAAACAATTAGTAAATAAGTACAAATTTTGCAGGGAATAAAGACCTCAATTTAAAAAATGCTAGGACACAATAATTGCTCCTGTGTCATGCAGCCAAGTATTAGTGAAGGATGCTGTCTAAGTAATATGCTATGTTTGATAACTGCATGTATTTTGACAGGTCAACCTTTTGTTGAATATATTTGAGCATACTTAAAATATTTAAGGGATACAAAGTTTTCACCATACACTTATTTCTAAAGATATTGTCCCTTTTATGCTAAACAAACAACTTTACCAATTTTGTTGACCACAAGTATACAAACATGATTTTTAAAGCAGTATTCCAACTTGAAATAAAAAAAAAAAATCCCTTAAAATGTTTTATTTTAAAATGTCAAGTGTAAACAAATATGTTAAAGGCAGCAGTCAGCATACCAGGCTAAAATTACATAGTAAATATATGCTGGAGATAAAGCTCAATTTCAACTAATGAAAATGAGCCTGAGGAATTGGAGCATCTTTAAGTATGCTACATTAAAAATATGTAATTTAATAAGCTGAGTATTAACAGAAATATTACCACGGTCATAATTTTATTAAATTAATAAGAAGAGGCTAAATGAAAAATGAAAAAAATTCCTTTTTATTTAAATCTTAATGGAAAGACAATAGCAAAGGATGCAAATTAAATTGCACCTCATTTGATTAAAGCAGTTGCTGAAAACCTATTAGGTAAAAAAAAAAATTGTCGCACAATCTAAAATTATTTCCTTTTGATAACAAAACATTAGAGATGAGCACATTTTTGAAAAATTTGATTCGGCCGATTCGCCGAATTTTCCAAACAAAATTTGTTTTGGTCTGCATTTATTCGCGGCGAATCGCTATTAAAAACAGCTATTTCTGGGCTACAGAGAGCCTCAATAGGGGTGTAGAATACTTTGCCTTGTCGTAACACACATAGGGAGTGCGCTGTGTTAGTGAAATAATACTGTTATTCAGTATGACATGCAGATTACAGGCATCACTATTAGAATCACTGCCGCAGAGCATCAGGATGTGGCAGCAGGGAGACCATATGGCATCAAAATTGAAGAGATTAAAGAGATCTTTTAATGTAATTTTTATTCAATTTAATTTGAATTTATTTACATTGTTTGAGTACCCATTCTGGTGAGCATCGAGCTGGAGGTCCACTTACCACCTGTTACACCTGATACATTCGCAACGAATGTGAATATCGCCACAATTCTATCACGCAAATCACTTCATTAACCTCCAGTTACTGTGGTCCAGGCTCCAGGGCATCTAAAATGGTGGATCCACATGTCAGTACATAAGGCAAGGAACGCTGGGAAGGCAGGAAAGCAAGTTGGGAAGGCAGGTAGGCGGGATGACCCTGAATCACATGCAGGATACAGCCTATCAGCAGCCAGTTACCCCTGTGATGTCACAGCCCTATATATTCGATAGCCATTTTGCGGCTCGTCATTTCATTCATTACACTGCATACAGATAGGATGGACATTGATGTGTGTGTGTAACACAGAAAATCCTTTTGCAGCAGTGTTTAACCTCCTAGTCACCTCAGCCTTCTGTTGGACAAAGAGCACAGCGTTTTTGCACAGAAATTAATTCTTACTTCAGCGAATAACCCCTAAGTCACTGTGAACAGCATTGTATTACAGAGAGGGGCAGAGAGCTGTGTGTTAGCGTACTGTAGCACATTTTTCTACCCTCATAAGTGCATACCACATACCTACATCTAAGTGGTGTACTATTTTGTATTTGTTAATCTGTCAAGAGCCTACATACTGTGAAAGGACAACCAAAAGTAATCACCAGCTGGTGTTTTACTCAAATAATTTTGGAAGCGTACAGTAACGCATTTTTCTGCCTTCTAAAGTGTATACCACAAACGTACATCTAAGTAGTGTACTATTTTGTAACTGTTAATCTGTCAAGGGCCTAGATACTGTGAAAGTCCAGGAAAAAGTAATCACCGGCTGGTGTTTTACTAAAATAAGTTTTTTTAAGCGTACTGTACACACTTTTCTGCCCTCATAAGTGCATACCACATACCAACATCTAAGTAGTGTATTATTTTGTACCTGTTAATCTGTCAAGGGCCTAGATATTGTGAAATTCCATAGTAATCACCGGCTGGTGTTGTACTCAGATACTTTTTAAAGTGTACTGTAGCTCATTTTTCTGCCCTCATAAGTGTATACCTCATACCTACATCTAAGTAGTGTACTATTTTGTACCTGTTAATCTGTCAAGGGCCTACATACTGTGAAAGGACAGCTAATAGTACACACCTGCTGCTGTTCTAGACAAATCGTAGTGAAGCATATTGTACTCCTCTCATATATACGTAATAAGTATGTCCGTCAGAGTAGCGCCAGCACGTGCACAGTGGAATGGCAGAGGCCTAAATTCATCAAGCGCAGGCATAAGTCACAGCAGAGTAGGGGCGTATGGCAGCCGGAGTCGCAGCAAGAGGTCTGAGCTTCCGATGTCAGCTAGCAGTCATGTCTCGACCAGCAACCCAGCAGCCGTGATTGATCGGTTCACTCGGTCATCCACTTCCTTCCAAGTGACATCTGACACCCCCAGTCAACAGTCGGTGGGTTCCTCAGACTTCACCCTCAGTTGGCATGGCCCTCATGCTGCTGCCACTTCAAGGCTCTGTCATTGTTCTGCTTTATGGTCTCCTCATGCTAATGCAACCACCTCTAGGCTCTGTCAATGTGCTGCTGTATGGTCTCCTCATGCTAATGCTACCACCTCCAAGCTCTGTCATTGTGCCACCATATGGCCTCATCATGCTGATGCTGCCACCCCCAGGCTCTCTCATTGTGCTGCTCTATGATCTCCTCATGCTAATGCTACCACCTCCTCGCTCTGTCATTGTGCCACCATATGGTCTCCTCATGCTGATGCTGTCACCTCCAAGCTCTCTTATTGTGCTGCACTGTGGTCTACTCATACTGATGCTGTCACCTCTAGGCTCTCTCATTGTGCTGCTCTATGGTCTCCTCATGCTGATGCTACCTCCTCCACGCTCTGTCATTGTGCCACCATATGGTCTCCTCATGCTGATGCTACCACCTCCATGCTCTGTCATTGTGCCACCATATGATCTCCTCATGCAAATGCTACCACCTCCAGGCACTGTCATTGTGGCGCCATATGGTCTCCTCATGTTGATGCTGCCACCTCCAGGCTCTCTAATTGTGCTGCTCTATGGTCTCTTCATGCTGATGCTGCCACCTCCAGGTTCTCTAATTGTGCTACTCTATGGTCTCCTCATGCTGATGCTACCACCTCCAGGCTCTCTCATTGTGCTGCCATGGATACTGCAAAGCATAATTAAGGTGCTGGTCCCCAGTTACAGAAATTCCTCTGCATTAGGGTCACTTTCAGGTTTCCTGATGCTGCTGTTGCCACCTCCAGGCTGTCTCATTCAGCCACTATATGGTATCCTCATGCTTCAGCCAACTCCAGGCTGTGCAATTCAGCCACTATATGGTATCCTCATGCTGCCACAAACTCCAGGGAGTTATTCAGCCACTATATGGTCTCCTCATAGTGATGTCACCTCCAGACTTTGTCATTGTGCTGCCATGTGATATGTGACTCCTTGTTATATTTGGTCCTTTGTACCCACACACCGGGGCCCGGGAAACTAAAACTTGGGAGTTAAAATTTTAATTTCAAAATCCTCCATTTCAATTTCAAAATCTTAAATTTACATTTAAAAATCTTACATTTACATTTAAAAATCTTAAATTTCAATGGTCTCCTCATCCTTCTGCCAACTCAAGGCTGTGCCATTCAGCCACTATATGGTCTCCTCATGCTTCAGCTAACTCCAGACTGTGCCGTTCTGCCACTTTAGGGTCTCCTCATGATTCAGCCACCTCCAGGCTGTGTCATCCAGCCAATATATGGTTTACTGACGCTGCTGGGCCTGGGCCTAAAAAGTTTTATGGTAGCACTAGCTACCATAAATCTTTAATTTATATTTCAAAATTCATCTTTTAATCTTAGGGATTGTGAAGCCCTGGTGTCTACTCATGCTGCTGCCAGCTCCAGGCTGTGTCATTCAGCCCCTATGTGGTCTCCTCATTGTAATGTCTGTTTATTTGTTATTGTATTTAGCTGTTTAGGTGTGTAATCACAAACTAGTTTGTTCTGAGTAGTTTGATATTCCACCTGGATAGGGAATAGTTAATGCTCTGAGCGAATGAGAACTCTGGTGGAGTTATTTAGTTCTCCTGCCTTCTGGTGCTGGTTATTGAGTGCAATAATACTATGTCTGTTTGTGCTATATTCTGACTATGTCTGCTTGAGCATTTACCTTGTATTTATCTTATCATTGTATCTGGGTTTTTAGTCATGGTTATATAGCATGCTCCTTGTATTTTAGTCTGTGTTACATTAGTCGGTTTTAGGCTTATGTTTGTTCGTTCTGCTCTGTCTGTGTTCACACTGTGTCTTAGTCTAGCTTTTACCCTGTGCTCTGTATGTTATATTTCGGTTTGGTATTCTGGAGTCTATTAGACTCATCCGGTTCTAGTCTAGTGTTTCATGTATTATATTTCTGTTTCCTACTGGGTCAGCATTTTATCCACATGGTGGAGTGTGTACGCTGTCCAGTAGCCTATTTGGCTTTATTATTCATGGCTACTCCTATAGTGGAGTGGGGAGCCCAGTTTGTATGTTCTTTGTCCCAGTGTGAACAGTGTCCTATATTTATATCCTGTTTGGTTGATCTGACCTTTGCACTTTGTACTTGTACCTGTTTACGAACAGTGTTCTATTTTACCTGTTCAGTTTAGTGTTTTGGCTCTCAGGTCTTCTGTTTATCCACCATAATACATGTTTATCCACCCCAGAATCAGTCCCCACCATAATTCAGACCTCAGAATCAAATTCCACCATAATACAGACCCCAGAATCAGACTTCACCATAATACATACCCCACAATAGGACTCCACCATATTACAGACCCCAGAATCAGTCCCCACCATAATACAGACCTCAGAATAATTTTTATTTAATAATAATTTTATTTATATAGCGCCTACAGATTCCGCAGTGCTTACAATTATGGGGTACAAACAAAGACAAGTATCATACATAATATTACACAATAACTATTCAAACAAGAGGTGTGTGGATATGTTGAGGATGTGTTGAGGCCAATTAAAGAATGTTATAGGCCTGTCTGAAGAGATGTGTTTTCAGGCCACGTTTGAAACTATGGATGTTGTTGTTGAGTCTGAGGGATTGAGGTATAGCATTCCAGAGAACCGGTGTAGCACGAATGAAGTCTTGGAGACGGGAGTGAGAAGTTCGGATTATAGAAGATGTTAGTGTGAGATCATTGGCAGATCAGAGAGAACGTGTAGGATGGTAGACAGAGATGAGAGAGAGGAGATATAAGGAGGTGCAGCATTGTGGAGAGCTTTGTGTATGAGACTGAGGATTTTGTACTGTATTCTGGACTGAATTGGTAACCAGTGTAGTGACTGGCATAGGGAGGAGGCGTAGGTGTAGCGGCTGGAGAGGAAGATGAGTTTGGCTGTGATATTAAGAATGGACTGGAGGGGAGAGTTTGGAGAAAGGAATCAGACCCCACCATAATACAGACCCCAGAATCAGACCCCACCATAATACAGACCCCAGAATCAGATCCCGGTATCACCGCCCCACATAATACAGACCCCAGAATCAGACCCCAGTATCACCGCTCCACATAATATAAACCCCAGAATCAGACCCCAGAATCACTGCCATGCATAATCTGTAGATGACTGTTATTTGGATCTGTAGATGATAGGGGGATCCATGGATGACTCACTTATGGGGGATTTCTGGATGATGCATTTGTGGTGGATCTTAAGATGATACACCTTTGTGGGATATGTAAATCACACACTGTTATGGGGGTTCTTTAGATAACACACTTATGGGGGATCTGTGAATGAAATATTCATGGGGGATATGTGAATGACACACTTATGGGGAATCTGTGAATGCCACACTTATGGGGGAGCTGTGAATGACACACTTATGGGGGATCTGTGAAAGACACACTTATGGGGGAGCTGTGAATGAACACTGTTATGGGGAGCTGTGAATGAACACTGTTATGGGGAGCTGTGAATGACACACTTATGGGGGAGCTGTGAATGACACACTTATGGGGGAGCTGTGAATGACACACTTATGGGAAAGCTGTGAATGACACACTTATGGGGGAGCTGTGAATGAACACTGTTATGGGGGAGCTGTGAATGACACACGTATGGAGGAGCTGTGAATGAACACTGTTATGGGAGCTGTGAATGATACACTTATGGGGAGCTGTGAATGACACACTTATGGGGAGCTGTGAATGACACACTTATGGGGAAGCTGTGAATGACACATTTATGGGGGGAGCTTTGAATGAACAATGTTATGAGGGAGCTGTGAATGAACAATGTTATGGGGGAGCTGTGAATGACACACTTGTGGGGGGGCTGTGAATGAACACTGTTATGGGGGGAGCTGTGAATGGCACACTTATAGGGGAGCTGTGAATGACACACTTATGGGGGAGCTGTGAATGACATACTTATGGGGGAGCTGTGAATGACACACTTATGGGGGAGCTGTGAATGAACTCTGTTATGGGGGAGCTGTGAATGAACACTGTTATGGGGGAGCTGTGAATGAACACTGCTATGGGGGAATCTGTAGATAACAAAGTTATGGGAATCTATAGACTGACAGAGACCAGAACCTGTCTCTGGGGCAGGGAAGCTGCTGTCAGAGCCAGGAACTGAGCTAAGTGTATTCCACAGAAACATACAGATGACTTACTGGTCTATAGCAGTAACCCCTGACCGCCTTCAGACACCTCACTGCGGCTGGTACAGAGCTGTGACCGATAACCCCTCAGAGTGAATCGGGCAAATAAAATGTTTCAAAAGTTCACTCATCACTAATAAAAATTTAAAAAGTTTAATTTAAGGTGCCAACAGCATAAGGAGACCATATGGTGGCACAATGACACAGCCTGGAGGTTGCAGCAGCATTAGGAGACCATAATCTGGCAGCATGATACAACCTGGAATTGGTGGCAGCAAGAGGAGACCACATGGCCACGGTGTGTCTGGGTCCTCTGTCACGTCTTCATCATCACCCTTTAGCTCCACAGCCTGCTCCTCCTCTCCTGTCAGATGACTACAAAAACCACCCATTTCCCAAAACCTTGCCTGTGCTCCACTCTCCCTCTCCCCTCCTCCTCCAGTTCAGCCCCCATGTGGCCTCGAGATGTAGGAGCCACGTCTCCAGTGCCCTGACCAGCCATCGTTTCCAACACGTGTTGTAGGATATGAAGCAGTGGAATGGCGTAGTTCATCCCGTTATCCTGGCGACTGATTAATAATGTGGCTTCCTCAAAGGGGCTGAGCAAACCCCAGGTGTCACGTATGAGCTGCCACTGGTAGACATTGAAGTTACACAGGGGAGTCCCCCTATCTGCTTGGATCATCTAGAAATCGGTGATGGCTTTTCTCTGTTCATATAGTTGGTCCAACATATGGAGGGTGGAATTCCAACGTGTGGAAAAGTCGCAAATCAGACTATGTTGGGTGGTGCCATTCTGATGCTGCAGCTCCAGGAGAGTGTGTTTTGCAGTGTATGAGTGGCTTAAGTGCATGCAAAGTTTTCTTCCCATTGTTAGGATGTCTTGCAGATGGGGGTAACACTTCAGGAATCTCTTGACAACCAGATTGAACAAATGTGCCATGCAGGGGTCATGGCTCAGGCTATCTTGAAGCAGCACAGACAAGATGTTCTTCCAGTTGTCGGTCACCATGGTTCCCATTTCCAGTTTTCATGGAGTAAGCCATGATTCTATTTCTTGATGAATGACTTTAAGCAGCTCCTAAAATTATTCATTAAAATGAATTAAAATTAAGTTATTAAAATGAATTAAAATTATTTATCATTCAACATTTTTATGTAATGTGCCAGCCGCATGAGGAGACCACATGGCGGCACAATGACACAGCCTGGAGGTGGCAGGAGCATAAGGAGACCATATAGTGGCAGAATGACCAAGCCTGGAGGTGGCAGGAGCAAGAGGAGACCATAGGGCCCCACAATTGAAAAGATTAAAGATATATTTTCAAATATAAATTGAAGATTTTAAATAGATCACCATAAACATTTTTAGGTAATGTCCCAGCAACATGAGGAGACTGTAGGGCCTCACAACTGAAAATATATATTTTCAAATTTAAATTGAAGATTTTAAATAGATTACCATACCATTTTTTTAGTAATGTCCCAGAAGCATGAGGAGACCACATGACAGCACAATGACACAGCCTGGAGGTGGCACCAGCATGAGGAGACCAAAATATGGCAGCATGACCAAGGCTGGAAGTGGCAGCAGCAAGAGGAGACCTTATGGTGTAAGAATGACACAGCTTGGAGGTGGCTGCAGCCTGACCAGACCAAAGGGCCTCACAATTGAAAAGATTAAAGATATTTTTTTAAATTGTATGTGGCCATGTTAACGTCCTCAGGATACTTGATGAAAAACTGCAACACCACAGAGTATTTTCCCCCCAACAGTCTGCACTGACTGACTGCTACTGCCGCCGACTCTAGGGACCCCTGTTCCGCTACCTCCCGGGCAGATAGGCTGCCGCGAAGCAGGTGGTCTACCCCGGACACATTTGGCTCCAGACTTTCCACTTCTGCCACCATGCTGACTCCCAACCATTCTACCACCTTGCTGGCTCAACTGCTGCCTCACGTGCAACCTGCCACTGTCTTTTCCTGATGATGATGAAGCCCCTTCTGCACCTGGCTCCCAAGTGCGATCGGCTTCATCATCATCGAGTTGTGCCAGCAAGTCACTGATGTCCTCCTCATGTTCCTCAACAGTGTGTGCTTCAGGAGCCTGAAAGCTCCCAACACCACCTCCCACGCCACTCTCCTCATCACTACTTGCCTGCTTAGTGGAGGAAGCGGCGGATGTCTCCTCCACTTCTTGGATGGGCAGTAGCTGCTGACTGTCCTCTAGTATATCATCCTGACTAAAAAGTGGAGCTGAACCCACAGCATAGAATACTTCTATGGGAGAGGGAACAGCATAGGACAGAGGCAATTGAAGGACAGGTACTGCTCCCGGGCCATGCCAACTGATGGTTGTGTCTGAGGAACCCACCGACTGTTGACTGGGGCTGTCAGATGTCACTTGGGATAAAGTGGATAACTGAGTTGCCGACACCTGATGAATTTAGGCCTCTTCCACTCCTCTGTGCATGTCCCGGCACTTCTCTGCCTGACATACTTAGTACTTAGGCCCTTGAGACTTTAACAGTAAAAAAATGGTACACCACTTAGATGTACGCACAGGTTACACTTAATAGAGGACAATACGCTTTTAGTGCTTGTCTCACCCTAACTGGCTGGCTACTATTAGCTTTTCAGTTGTTGTACACACCAGTGCTTTTCGCTGTGTACTACACCCAAAATTGCACTTTCTCTCTCAATCTCGCTCCCTTACCTATTAGTGCTTTTAGGCTGGATTCGGGCTTGAGGTGAATCACTGCTGAAATACACCCACAGGAGGATTTAAGGATTAAATGCAGATAATCCCTGGGGTCATGGGGACCTATTGTAAGCTCTGAGATTTAATCACAGGCTGCAGATAAATTGCTGGGGAAGAATGAGGACTTATCCATTCTTCCTTGTCCTTGGTGGATCGATGATTGCTTAACCCCTTAGGAACAAATTTTCATTTTTGCATTTTCGCTTTTTCCTCCTTCCTTTCAAAAAATCATAACGCTTTCAATTTTGCACCTACAGACCCATATAAGGGCTTGTTTTTCATCACCAATTGTACTTTGAAATTACATCACTCATTTTAGAATATAAACTGCGGCGAAACCCCCCAAAACATTTTTGTGGGTGAAAAAAAAAATGCCATTTTGTAACTTTTGGGGGCCCCAGTTTCTACGCAGGGCAATATTTGGTAAAAATGACACCTTATCTTTATTCTGTAGGTCCATATGGTTACAAGGATACCCAATTTATGTAGGTTTTATTTTATTTTAATACTTACAAAAATTATAAACTACATGCACCAAAATTAGTATGTTTAAAATTGGCATCTTATGACCCCTATAACTTTTTAATTTTTCCGTCTACAGGGTGGTATGAGGGCTCATTTAATGCGCCGTGATCTGTAGTTTTGATAGGTACCATTTTTGTTTTTATGGGACTTTTTGATCGATTTTTATTAATATTTTTATGGTATATGAAGTGACCAAAAATGCACAATTTTGGACTTTGGTATTTTTTTTTACGTGTACGCCATCGACCGTGTGGTTTAGCTAAATTGACCATGTGGTTTAGTAAAGCTTTTTAACCAAATTAGTGCATTTAAAATCCCTCAATTATGCTGAACTATAACTTTTTCATTTTTCCATTTAAGCGGCGGTACGAGGGCTCATTTTTTGCACCATGATCTGAAATTTCTTTTGATACTACATTTGCATATATAAAACTTTTAATACATTATTTATCAGTTTTTTTGGGAATAAAATGTTATAAAAAAAAGCAGCAATTTTGGACTTTTTTTTTTTACATTCACGCCGTTCACCGTACGGAAAAATGAACATAATATTTAATAGTTCGGGTATTTATGCATGCGGTGATACCAAATATGTTTATTAAAAAATGTTTACACCTTTTGGGGGGAAAATAGGGATAACGGAAAATTTACAATTTTATTGGGGAATGGTATTTTTCAAATATTTTTTACTTTTATTTTAAAAATGTTTAACTCTTATTTTTTACACTTTAATAGTCCCCATAGGGGACTATTTATAGCAATCATTTGATTGCTAATACTGTTTATTGCTATGCATTGGGCATAGAACTGATCAGTGTTATTGGTTCGATCTCAGACCAGAGCAGAAGACGCCGGGAGATGGATAGAGCCAGGTGAGGGGACCTCCGTCTGCCATTACAGATGATCGGATCGCCACAGCAGTGCAGTGGGCGATCCGATCATCCACATTAAGTGCTTCACTTCTGCAGATTCTGTGATCTGTATTGATCACGGCATCTGAGGGGTTAATGGTGGACATCCACGCCGGGACCTGCCGCACAAGACCTGAGCATCGCTCAGATGCTCTCAGTTATGTATAGGACGTAAATGTACGTCCTGGTGCATTAGGTACCAGCTCACCAGGACGTACATTTTAGGTAAGGGGTTAATGCTTTATTTTAAGGATTTTTTTTTAATCAAATTTTTTTTAAATCACCCCCCCCCCCTTTCTAAAGGTTTAAAAGTAATATCAGGAAGTATCAGGAAGTATTACTTTACTGAGAGAGTAGTGGATGGATGGAATAGCCTTCCTGCAGAAGTGGTCACTGCAAATACAGTGACGGAGTTTAAAGATGCATGGGATAGGCAAAAGGCTATCCTTCATATACAATAGGATTCAGATTATTGGGCCGACTAGATGGGCCAAATGGTTCTTATCTGCCGACACATTCTATGTTTCTATGTTTCCCATTTTTCAAATAGAACACTGTAAAAAATACATATTTGGTATTGCTGTGTGCATAATTGTCCGAAATATGAAATTATGATGTTCCAGATGCTGTACGGTGAAAGGCATGAATGCAAAAAAATTCCAAAAGCTCAAATTGCCTATTTTGGACACAACACGTCCCAGAATTTTTTTTTTATAAAAAGTGATCAAAAAGTCATATATCTGAATGTGGTACCAGTAAAAACTACAGCTCATGTCGCAAAAAATAAACCCTAACACAGCTCTGTAGGTGGAAAAATAAAAAAGAGTCAGAACATGGCATTGAACAAACTTTTTTTTCTTTTTAATATTTTCAATTTTTATCTTAAAACGAAACAAAAATGATCATTAGAATTGTACTCATAAAAGATTTACCATATTATGAACACTTAAAAAAAAATTGTCCCACGGAATTGCACAATTACATATTTTTTTCAATTTTGCCTTACATATATATTTTTTTCTGGTTTCGTGATAAATTATATGATAAAATTAAGTGCACCAATGAAAAGTACAACTTGTCCCACAAAAAAATTATGCAGCTTTGTCAGTGGAAAAAAAAAAAAAAAAGTTATGGATCTTAAAATATGAGGTGCAAAATGCCAGCACCACAATGGTAAATTGCTTTTTGCGGCATGGTCAATCCAACCTTCCAGTCGAGCTCCTTTTAGATATCGTTGAACATAGAAATGTAATAGTGCACCATCCTGCTGATAGACTATGTTTATCACGTTCCTATATCTGTGGCATGAACCATTCCTTTAACATGTGCTGATTAGTGCATAGACCCTAAAGTTTATGATGTCTCCCATACTTTTCATGCACACAGGAGTTCACCCTAAAAAGCAGGGGCAGCATGGTGGACATTCTAGAGCAGAGAAGTCTAAGTTGTCTATGCTGTAAATAAAAACCTGGGGTAAGATAAAATATTCACTGTAAGCTCGTATGTAGTAGGATATATTCACACTGAGCACATACATTGCAGATTTTCCTCAGCAGGAAGATCGGTGAGTATTTACAAGGGTGCGATTTGCCCAGGTTGCCCCCAGAAAAAGTGTGTCTCCTGAACAAAGAGATAACTATGGAAGATCTATGGGCCGCAGTGAAATCAGGAATTGGGAAGTCATCGCCAGGCCCGGATCGACAGGCCATTCCAGGTCTATCGGGACTTTGTGGGTGTACTACTTCCTTTCTTTACGCAGGTTTTAGAGGAAGCTAAATTAACTGGAGATCTCCCACAATCAATGCTGGAAGCAACAATAATTTTGATCCCAAAAAAAAGAGCTAAGCAAAGTCGAATCGTATCGGCCGATCTCACTTATCAACACAGATGCAAAAATCCTTGTAAAAGTGCTAAAAGTACCTGCTGAATAGGTTGGTTAAAGTAGCACCAGAGTTGATAGGAGAAGATCAGACAGGATTTGAACCTGGACAAGTTATTCAGTGTAATTTAATGCGTACCTTCTCAAATATACAGTTGACCGATGACTCACTCCACTCCATCCTGTCATTAGATGCAATGAAGGCAATCGACAGGGTGGAGTGGAGGTTTCTGTGGCATCGTATGGAAAAATTTGGTTTGGGTGGGGAGTTTTTGAATTGGGTGAAATTGTTATATAATGCACCAAGGGCCAAAATTAGCTTAAATGGTATTTGAATGGAAAGTTTTTGTCTTTCAAGAGGAACCAGACAAAGGTGTCCCCCTCACCATTGCTTTTTGCTTTGTTTATTTAACCATTAACCGTAATGATAAGGAAATCAAATACATTATCAGGATTTGGTTTAAGAGGGGGTGGGGGGGATAGAATTCTGCTGTATGAAGACGATCTATTGTTATTTTTAGAGAAGACTGAGATTATGCTCCAGGTGGTCATGAGCATAGTTGACAAATTTGGTAGGATGTCTGGTCTTAGAATCAATTGGGAGAAATCAATGATACTCCAAAGATCTCAGGGGGTCCCATTGAAAGTAGAGAATGTGAACAAGAGTAATGTATTGATTACTTGGGATTTAAAATTAGGAATAAAGTAGACTCATTTTTACCACTAAACTTAAAACCTCTGATGAACAAAATAAAAAAGAAAATTGATCCGTGGGTGAAGCTTCCCTTATCGGCAGCTGAAAGAGTGTGATTAATAAAAATGGTAATATTGCCACAATTTCTATATGTGATTTCAGCATCCCCAGTTTGGATTACTGCTAAATGGTTCAAAGGGATTGAGGCAATGTTAAGTAGATTGAAATGGGGAAGAACACGTGTTCGACTAAAATACTTGAACTTGATTCTGCCAGAGGGGAAAGGGGGCTGGGCACTTCCGGATCTGAGGCTAAACTATCTGGTGGTGAAAGTACAGAATATAAAAACAGGTGGAAAAGATTGGGTACTGAAACAATTGTGGTTACAGCAAATGGGTAACAGTAAAAATTATATTGAGTGGGCTGAATCAAGGTTCCCTGTACAAAGTAAATACGCAGTAGTCTCAGTGGTAAATATGTCTAGGAGAGTATGGCAGGAACTGAATGTAAGATGCTAAATTGTTTGGAATACTAGATCTACTAGAATATGGGATAATTGATATTATTGTGCACAATACCCAAACAAAATGGAGTCATTTATATAAATGTAAAAAGTATATAGTTTATTGGTATATATTAAAAACCAAAAACACACATGTAAGGTGAAAACAATGCATCAAGAAAAGTGGGTATTGTTCTTTTTATTGTCTATCATCATTCTATGCACTTTACTGGGTATCTTATATGTGTACCGAAATTGAGCTCCTTATAGCTATATATATATATATATATATATATATATATATATATATATATATATATATATATACCATATATTTGTACACTTTGATTCACTTTATCTCTTTATCTGGATGGATGCCTATGTGTAATTAATCATTATGCCATCTTACATGTTATATGCCCCATGATATTTTACATCCCTGCTGCAGGGAGTTTTCTTGATGCATTGTATTCCCCTTACATGTTTATCTTTGGTTTTTAATGTATACCAATAAACTATATGCTTTTTACATTTATATAAATGACTCCATTTTGTTTTTGTTTTTCGGTTGGTGATATTACTCGGATATTACTCGGAGACATTTATGGGCAGTATACAAATTTTCTGAGGGGGTGTTACAGAAGTCCTTGTTTTTTGTACTACACATTTACTACCTCTCAGCATTTTCTGTCTAGCTTTCTTTGTTGTGCACAATACAGCACAGAAGAGTTTGACTGGTATAGTATATAAATATACTAATGCAAGAAATCACTTTTCTCTTTTTAGGAAAGGTTAAAAAAAGATGGGAATTAGAAATA
This sequence comes from Hyla sarda, assembly GCF_029499605.1. Taxonomy (NCBI): domain Eukaryota; kingdom Metazoa; phylum Chordata; class Amphibia; order Anura; family Hylidae; genus Hyla; species Hyla sarda. The sequence goes on from NC_079189.1 coordinate 516,076,977, forward strand.
CTGTAGGTAGTGTACAGGGACGGTTTTAGGCTTAGTGTGGTCCTGGGCAAAATCACCATAAAAAAATATCTAAAAGGCAATTGAAAAGTCCCATCAAAACAAAAATTGTACCGATAAAAACTACAAATTGCAGCGCAAAAATTAATAAAAATAAAAGTGTTATAGGGATCAGAATAGTAAAATTTAATATTTTTGTATAGTTCCCTTACATTAGGTTGGCAGCATAGTTCCCCCACATTAGGCTAGCAGTTTGGTTCCCCCTTAATGCCAGCCCTGGTAGTGTAGATGAGGGCTCCTGGCAATGTATACTTAAGAATGTGTAATATTGTACTTCTAATAAACAGTACCAATTCACCCAGCTCAGGTTAATTTTTAGACTACACTGCTCAAAAAAAAAACCAAAGGGAACACTTAAATAACACAATGTAACTCCAAATCAATAACACTTCTGTGAAATCACACTGTCCACTCCAACACTGATTGAAAATCAATTTCACATATGGCAAGAAGGTTTGCTGTGTCTGTCAGTGTAGTGTCCAGAGCATGGAGGCACTACCAGGAGACACGTCAGTACATCAGGAGACATGGATGAAGCCGTAGGAGGCCAACAACCCAGCAGCAGGACTGCTACCTCTGCCTTTTTGCAAGGAGGAGCAGTTGAAGCACTGCCAGAGCCCTGCAGAATTACCTCCAGCAGGCCACAAATGGGCATGTGTCCACTCAAATGGTCAGAAACAGACTCTATGAGGGCCCGACATCCACAGGTGGGGGTTGAGCTTACAGCCCAAAACTGTGCAGAATGCTTTGCATTTGCCAGAGAACACCAAGATTGTCCAAATACGTTACAGGTGCCCTGTGCTCTTTACAGATGAAAGCAGGTTCACACTGAGCACATGTGACAGACGTGACAGAGTCTGGAGATGCCATGGAGAACGTTCTGCTACCTGCAACATCCTCCAGCATGACCGATTTGGAGGTGGGTCAGTAATGGTGTGGGGTGGCATTTCTTTTGAGGTCGCACAGCCCTTCATGTGCTTGCCAGAGGTAGCCTGACTGCCATTAGGTACCAAGATGAAATCCTCAGACCACTTGTGAGACCATATGCTGGTGCGGTTGGCCCTGAGTTCCTCCTAATGCAAGACAATGCTAGACCTCATGTGGCTGGAGTGCGTTAGCAGTTCCTGCAAGAGGAAGGCATTGCTGCTATGGACTGGCCACCCGTTCCCTAGAATTGTCCAGGAATTGGCAGATGCTTTAGTCCAGGTCCGCCACCTTAACAGGAGCATGCCCAGGCATTGTAGGGAGGTCATACGAGCACGTGGAGGCCACACACACTACTGAGCTTCATTTTGACTTGTTTTAACCCCTTAAGGACCAGGGGTCTTTCCGTTTTTTTACTTTTATTTTTTCCTCCTTACCTTTAAAAAATCATAACTCTTTAAATTTTACACCTAAAAATCCATATGATGGCTTATTGTTTGCGCCACCAATTCTACTTTGTAATGATATCAGTCATTTTACCCAAAAATCGACGGCGAAACGGAAAAAAAATCATTGTGAGACAAAATTGAAAAAAAAAACAACACCATTTTGTAACTTTTGGGGGCTTCTGTTTCTACACTATACAATTTTTGGTAAAAATGACACATTCACTTTATTCTGTAGGTGCATACAATTAAAATGATACCCTATTTTTATAGGTTTGATTTTGTCGTACTTCTGAAAAAAATCATAACTACAGGCAGGAAAATTTATATGTTTAAAATTGTCATCTTCTGACCCCTGTAACTTTTTTATTTTTCCGGGTATGGGGAAGTATGAGGGCTCATGTTTTGTTTTGTTTTTTTACCATTTTTGTATTGATCGGACTTTTTGATCGCTTTTTATTAATTTTTTCATGATATAAAAAGAGACCAAAAATACGCCATTGACCGTGCGGTTTAATTAATGATATATTTTTATAATTCGGACATTTCCACATGCGGCGATACCACATATGTTTATTTTTATTTACACAGTTTTTTTTTTTTTTTTTTTATGGGAAGGGGTTAAATGATGTTTATTCACTTTTTTCCCCTTTTTTTTGAAATGTTATAGCTCCCATAGGGGGCTATAACACTGCTGTTACGCCGAGCGCTCCGGGTCCCTGCTCCTCCCCGGAGCGCTCGCGGTGTTCTCCTCTATGCAGTGCCCCGGTCAGACCCGCTGACCGGGAGTGCTGTACTGTCTCTGCCGGCGGGGATGCGATCCGCATAGCGGGACGCGCCCGCTCGCGAATCGCATCCCAAGTCACTCACCTGTCCCGGTCCCCGGCTGTCACGTCCTGGCGCGAGCGGCTCCGCTCCTTAGGGCGCGCGCGCCAGCTCTCTAAGAATTAAAGGGCCAGTGCACCAATGATTGGTGCCTGGCCCAATCAGCCTAATTAGCTTCCACCTGCTCCCTGTCCTTATTACCTCACTTCCCCTGCACTTCTTTGCCGGATATTGTTGCCTTGTGCCAGTGAAAGCGTTTAGTCTTGTCCAAAGCCTGTGTTCCAGATCTCCTGCTATCCTCTTTGACTACGAACCTTGCCGCCTGCCCCGACCTTCTGCTACGTCTGACCTTGCCTCTGCCTAGTCCTTCTGTCCCACGCCTTCTCAGCAGTCAGCGAGGTGGATACAACCTGGTTGCTACTGCCGCAGCAAGACCATTCCGCTTTGCGGCGGGCTCTGGTGAAAACCAGTAGCAACCCTAGAACCGGTCCACCGACACGGTCCATGCCAATCCCTCGCTGACACGAAGGATCCACCTCCAGCCTGCCGAATCCTAACAGTAGATCCGGCCATGGATCCCGCTGAGGTGCCGCTGCCAAGTCTCGCTGACCTACCCACGGTGGTCGCCCAGCAATTGCAGCAAATTGCCCAACAAGGACAGCAGCTGTCGCAGTTGACCGCAACGTTACAGCAACTTCTGCCACTGCTACAGCAGCAACCATCTCCTCCGCCAGCTCCTGCACCTCCTCCGCAGCGAGTGACCGCTCCTAGCCTCCGCTTGTCCCTGCCGGACAAATTTGATGGGGACTCTAGACTCTGCCGTGGCTTCTTGTCTCAATGTTCCCTACATATGGAGATGTTGTCGGACCAATTTCCTACAGAACGGTCTAAGGTGGCGTTCGTAGTAAGTCTTCTGTCTGGAAAGGCCTTGTCTTGGGCCACACCGCTCTGGGACCGCAATGATCCTGCCACAGCTACAGTCCAGTCCTTCTTCGCTGAAGTCCGTAGTGTTTTCGAGGAACCAGCCCGAGCTTCTTCTGCCGAGACTGCCCTGCTGAACCTGGTCCAGGGTAATTTTTCAGTAGGCGAGTACGCCATCCAATTTCGTACTCTCGCTTCCGAATTATTTTGGAATAACGAGGCTCTCTGCGCGACCTTTAAAAAAGGCCTATTCAGTAACATCAAGGATGTGCTGGCCGCACGAGAGATTCCTGTAAACCTGCAAGAACTTATCCATTTGGCCACCCGCATTGACATGCGTTTTTCTGAGAGACACCAGGAGCTCCGCCAGGAAAAAGACCTTGATCTCTGGGCACCTCTCTCACAGTATCCTTTGCAATCTACCCCTGTGCCTCCCGCCGAGGAGGCTATGCAAGTGGATCGGTCTCGCCTGACCCATGAAGAGAGGACTCACCGTAGGGATAAAAATTTATGTCTGTACTGCGCTAGTACCGAACTTTCTTGGTGGATTGCCCTATTCGCCCTCCACGTCTGGGAAACGCACGCACGCACCCAGCTCACGTGGGTGTGGCGTCTCTTGGTACGAAGTCTGCTTCTCCACGTCTCACTGTGCCCGTGCGGATTTCTCCTTCTGCCAACTCCTCCTTCTCAGCCGCGGCCTTCTTGGTCTCTGGTTCTTCTGGAAATTTTATTCTGGCCTCTTTGGTGAATAAGTTCTGCATCCCGGTGACCCATATCGTCAAGCTGCTCTACATTTATTCAGTCAACGGAGTTAAATTGGACTGCACCGTGCGTTATCGCACCGAACCCCTGCTCATGAGCATTGGACGGCATCACAAAAAAATTGAACTTTTGTTTTGCCCAACTGCACCTCTGAAGTCCTCCTTGGTTTGTCATGGCTCCAACGTCACTCTCCTACCCTTGATTGGACCACCGTGGAGATCAAGAGCTGGGGTGCTTCTTGCCATAAAAAATGCCTCACGTCTGCTCCCAGTCCCGTCAGGCAAGCCTCAGTGCCTCCTCCTACACCTGGTCTCCCTAAGGCCTATCAGGACTATGCTTTGCCTCCTCATAGCCCCCGTCCTTGTAACACTCTGCCCCATGCCAAGCTTCACCCTATGCCCTCCCTCCTTATTCCCACTCCTTCTGAACTGCCTGCCTTTGATGAGGAAACCCTACAATCGCTCCCAGTGTCCTCGTCCCACGTGAAGCAATTACCGGACAAAAAAAGGGGGAGACCTAAGGGGGTGGTACTGTTACACTTTGCACTCCGGGTCCCTGCTCCTCTCCGGAACGCTCGCGGTGTTCCTCTCTTTGCAGCGCCCCGGTCAGATCCGCTGACCGGGAGCGCTGCACTGACATTGCCGGCGGGGATGCGATTCGCATAGCGGGGTGCGCCAGCTCGCGAATCGCATTCCAAGTCACTCACCTGTCCCGGTCCCCGGCTGTCATGTCCTGGTGCGCGTGGCTCCGCTCCTTAGGGCGCGCGTGCCAGCTCTCTAAGATTTAAAGGGCCAGTGCACCAATGATTGATGCCTGGCCCAATCAGCCTAATTAGCTTCCACCTGCTCCCTGTCTTTATTACCTCACTTCCCCTGCACTTCCTTGCCGGATCTTGTTGCCTTGTGCCAGTGAAAGCGTTTAGTGTTGTCCAAAGCCTGTGTTCCAGATCTCCTGCTCTCCTCATTGACTACGAACCTTGCCGCCTGCCCCGACCTTCTGCTACGTCTGACCTTGCCTCTGCCTAGTCCTTCTGTCCCACGCCTTCTCAGTAGTCAGCGAGGTTGAGCCGTTGCCGGTGGATACGACCTGGTTGCTACCGCCGCAGCAAGACCATCCCGCTTTGCGGCGGGCTCTGGTGAAAACCAGTAGCAACCCTAGAACCGGTCCACCGACACGGTCCACGCCAATCCCTCGCTGACACGGAGGATCCACCTCCAGCCTGCCGAATCCTAACAACTGCACACACTGATCTTTTACATTGTTCAATGGTTTCTCATAGGAAACCATTGATCAATGATTCTGCCGCTTGACTGCTCATGCCTGGATCTCAGGCACTGAGCAGTCATTTGGTGATTGGACACCAGGAGGCAAGGTAAGGGACCCTCCTTCTGTGTCTCAGCTGTTCGGGATGCCGCGATTTCGCCGCGGCGATCCCGAACAGCCCCCTGAGCTAGCCGGCAACGTTTTAGTTTCACTTTAGATGCGGCATTGAACTTTGAACGCCGCGTCTAAAGGGTTAATAGCACGCGGCATCGCGATCAGTGCCGCACGCTATAAGCCACGGGTCCCGGCCGTTGTTAAAGGTCGGGCCTGACCCGCTATGATGCGGGGCTGCGCCGTGGCCCCGCGTAATAGAACGGGTGAGGACTGAGGATGTATTGGTACATCCTTGGTCCTTAAGAGGTTAAGGACATTACATCAAAGTTGGGTTTTCCACTTTGATTTTGAGTGTGACTCCATATCCAGACCTCCATGGGTTGATAAATTTGATTGATACATTTTGTCTGATTTTGTTGTCACCACATTCAACTATGTAAAGCAGAAAGTATTTCATGCGATTAGTTCATTCATTTAGATCTAGGATGTGTTATCTTAGTGTTCCCTTTATTTATTTTTTTGAGCAGTGTATATCAGACTAGGTGAATTTAAGTTAATGGGATTCAAAGAGAGGCAATACTGTCTGAGATGAGAGGAAGAAGGGTGGGTTTTCTCCATATGATACGGGACTGTATTGTGCTACGGAAATATTGGTCCCAGTTAGTTAAATATATTGAAGAGAAGCTAGAAATTAATCTAATATTGTCTCCACGGATTATTATTCTCGGTGAAATGAATTTGGGGGAAAAACATAATATATTGGCACTCAATTTTCTTTTTCTGGCAAGTCTAATGATATTAAGTAACTGGTACAATTCAATGCCCCCAGATGTTGCGGCTTGGATTAATATGAATAATAAAATTAAATCGTATAAAAAATGGAGGAGTAGGGAAGCAATGATTCGTTAATTTTTTTCTTCCGGATGGGCAATAATGTGGGTTCATGGGTTGGTTAAGTTGATTTGTTCATATACTGTTAGCAATTTTATTGTCATTTATTGTATAAAATTATAAAAAGAATAAAAAAAATAACACTGATCAAGGCTGTATTATGGCACAGCATTGTTCAGTGTTCACAAAAAAAAAAAAAAAAACTTAAAGTGGGTGCAGCCTCCATTAGAGGGTGTGGCTTAAATTTGCCAAAAAATGTACTTCTTTTTTTCACACATTTCTGGTCTAAAATTGAGCCAGCTAAAAGATTTGTCAAACAGCATGAGCCACTGTCTAGCAATCTTGTGTAATTTTACACTGTCTAAAAATTACTCGGTTTTTGACTATCTCCTTTATAATTTTTTGCTTGTTTTTTTTTTATTTTTTTGTTGTTTTTGCTGCAGAAACACTGCAGGCTGTCTGCTGCAGATTTTTCTCACAACCCACAACATATTAACCTTGTCTGAACATAATTTTATACATCTACATATTTTGATATTTCATTGCTATTAAAAATGTTTTTATCTTACCTTTGTTATCATGTAATCATGATGAACAGAATTCCCCTATAATATTATATGATTAATTGATATGATAAAGCAGTTATATTTACCTTATCTCTTCTGTTTATGGCTGTAAAACATGTTTACACTGAAGCAAGTACTACAATGATTAACTTCCTCATCAGAATCATTTTTACGCAATGATTACAATGTAAAGTTCTATATCTTAGTATATAATATGTATCCTAGACAGTAATAATTGAAGCAATTATAAAAAAAATAAAAACTTTAACCATTAAACTGCTGATAAAAACTGTGAATGCCGACAGTCAGATTAATAATTTTAAAAAAAAAACAACAAAAAAAAAACCAGTAAAGCATTTGGCACAATATGGGTCTGGCATACAGAGACTGCCTGTCAAATGCCTATGACTCCATACAGCAGCTAGGGACCCTATAGAGCAGCAGATGGGCCATTAAGATAGTATTACTGTGGATGCCATCAGTTTTCAGCTCTGACTGGGACATGTTCTTTAGAACTATGAGCAGCTGCTGCCATTTAGTGACAGCTCCCTACTATCTTTTGCCAACTGGCACACTTCAAGTCTTTGTACCTGAACTATTAAATGTGTGACTTGTAACATACTGCTCTTTTGCAAAAAATACATGTTGTATAAAAAAAGATACAATCTAAATATATGGATTTAAAAGTCCAAATCATGTCACTATGTCTCTTTAGCATTTGTACTGTTAAAAGAAATAGGAAGACATAGTAATATTGTGCATTTTTCATTGCTGAATTACTTGGTTGTTTGACTTTACATTTAGTGTTCTTCCCATTTCCGCGTGCTCAGGGAAGTGACCAGTTTTCACCTTTCTAAGGTGTACATTTTTAGGAAACTGTAGAAAACGGATACATAAATGCTGCACAAACAACAGCATAAACCTGGTCATAAAACAGCTCCATGAAAGAACTATAAACTTAGTGACAAGTACTGGATCAGGTACTTGGCACAGGGTATATTGCTTCTTCACACAGGGGCGCACCTAGAAATTATCATACAGGGGTCCCTAGCTGCCAGTTGCTGCTGCCCCTTTTAACACCAGTTGATCCCAGTCCATTTCTGTCCAGTTTAGTGGACAGAAGGTTTTGCACTTCTTTTTGCTTTCTAGTTGCCCTTATTGCTGCCAGAGGAACAAAATCTAGGGGTGAGGAATAAGCACAAACATTGGTACGACAGACAATGGGGGGAATAAATAAATAGTTTGAAAAGTGTATTTTTAAATTTCATCTGTTTACAATTCAGTGATAAATGAGACTTTGTTTTGCACTTTCAAAAATGGAAAATCTGATTACTATTGGTAATTATTATTGGTTTTATTAAACCCGAAAAGAACATAAGGCCTTAGATGGCTATTCTGCTTTCAAGGCCTTAGATGTAGGTGACAGTGGACTGACCTGTCTGAGGTCAGTCCACTGCACTGATAAATGCTTTGTTCACCTTGTTTTTAATTTCTGGGGTCAATAGTTCCTTTCCCTCACCAAGATGGTGGCCACAATGCAGTGCATAGGGCTTTATTAGCATCTTAAACCCACCCCTATGCTTTCCCCTGATTGGCCTGGGAGCTTTTTGTAACATAAATGCAAGCAATGATTGGATAACCTGGGATCATGAGATTTTGCTGCTCGCTACAAGGTATGCTAGGCTACCCTGATGTCACCTAAGTGTTCCTAGTTCTTCCTCCATTCATTCAGGCACCTTAACGCCATGTGTTCTTCATCTCTTCTGCTACTATTACTGCTGATGCCAGGTTTGTGAAAGCCGACTCAGGCAAAGATCGACAGCTCAGCTAGCTGATGTCACCCCAAAGTTCTGAGCGAGACTGAGTTCGCCGTGCTCTGCTAGCTCCTTTCTACTTCATATCTGACTTTCTTATGCGATTTGTCTTCAGTCTACCAGAACCTCAGTAGCGTTCAGATCCTCTGCTTCTCCTGCAGTAGGATGTGTCTGTATGCTGCTGTAAAGCCTCAGGCCTACTCTCTTTATACATAAGCCAACAGCAATTTCCTCTGACTCCTCTCAAAGACTGTCTTCTTTGGCTGCTTGATGTTCTTTGTCTTCCTTCCCTCCCCTTGCCTACATCTCCCAGCGTTCATTGCACCTCTGCTCTGCCAGCCAGCTCACTCTCTGAGAGAAGCCCCCATCCTCCTGCTCTGAGCATCAGAGAGATGTTTGGTGTCTGATTGGCTCACACTAAAGAGAGCATGACTGATTAGTGCAGAGCAGAATCCACATGGTCTGTGTCTCTCAGGAGGGTGGGGCTGTTTTCAGTGAGGGATTTGGACAAAGACAGAGTGGATGGCTGGATGATGCCATTTCCTCATTTTATGAATGTAAGTGACAAATAAAGAGGGAAAACTGCTCCATATAGCTAATTAATGATATTTAGACGATTAAAAATGTTGATGAAAGGGAAAGGATGCACTATTGATTTAGTTCCCCTTTAATGTCCTTAATATTCTGATGCTGCTACTGTTTAATTTGTGGGAAAGAGGACATGCTGTGATGACCCGAATAGTTAGCCAAGGTACCCATAAAACATATAACATATCTTCAAAGCAGCAGGTTTTGTGGGGTACTCATTGTATGTAGTGGTAAATCCCACCCTTACATTTCTCCAAACTGAGATACATTGTGGTAGATCAAGCACTTAATGGAAATGGTATTTATAATTGGCAGTGGCCTATTTCAGAAGCTTGGCCCTGCGTGTCTTTTACACAGCAGAAAGGTAGACATTCAAAGCACAGAGGACCCTAGACCACACCTCCCACACCTCTGAGACACTGTCATGGCTGATAAACTGTGTTTGTGGTCGGTGCTCATTAGCGAAGCGTTCCTACCTAACCTCCCCTCTGAAACCTAACAGGCAGTCAGGGGTGTGCCATGTACTGCCGCGTATAGGTACACCTGAAATAAATAGAGGGCAAAACTTCATTATGATAAACAAAAGCGCTTTATTAATACAACAATGTTTACAAAACCAATGACTGAAAGGCCTGGGCCATTTCGGATTTCGGATTGGGGATGTAGCGCATGTAGGCGCTGGATCTCCATCGACCCAGCTTGCGGATTATATGGGACCTAACGGGTGTCTGTCTAAGGTATCGGCCAGTGACTTAAAGAGATCGGTGGACAATGGTTGCCGAGCAGGGGGTTTGATCCCCTGGCACCTCTGAATACCTTTCAATGCGGCCTTGATAGCATGTGAAGAAAATAAAGAGTCTATGCCAGGATGTGAAAGTGTGATAAAGTGCTGGATCCCTGATAAATATAACTTGATGGTGTTGTGTGCCAGGTGAAGAGCAGAGTGGCAAAATCCAATGAAACTTAAAAGGAATGGGGTAGAGTGAAGATCTCCATCGAGGTGCGAGTTACAGAACCTGACATAAGTGCCCCATGCAGTGTTATACACTCTTTGCGTGTTGGGAGACAGCGACTTGCAGATGAGTTGCTTAGCCACCAACAGATAGGTTTCTAATCCAGGGTCAGTTCTTGCGGATCCGGTACCGGGTACCCCTCTGGATCTGCTTCTGGCATTACCTGAAAGAAAAGAGGCAGATTATGTCGAGACAAGGCGTCTGCAGCTGTGTTCCTGACTCCTTGGATGTGTGAGCTAGTGAAATGAAATTGATGATGTAAAGAGATCCATACCAGCCTTCTCGCCAATGACATAATGACTGCAGACTTGGACCTGCCTTTCCCTAATATCTCAACTGTGGCCATATTGTCACATATGAATACGACCGTTTTCCTACACCACAAGTGACCCATGTTTTGACGGCAGCAACAATCGGGTATAACTCGAAAAGTGCTGAGTTAGCCGTGAACCCAGGAGACTGACGTATTACCGGGGGCCAAACATCGGCTAACCACCTGTTCCCCCATATAGCAGCAAACCCGATGGAGGACGACGCATCTGACAAGATAAGCCGGGACTGGTTATCTACACCTGGAACAAAAAATGACACACCGTTCCAATCTGCTAGGAAGGATTGCCACATGACTAAATCAGCCTTCGCATGTTCGTCTAAAATAATCACGTCCCCCGGGCCGGGTACTGAGGACATTAGTTGTAATAACCTGGAAACAAATGATCTCCCTGGGGCATAACCCTCATGGCAAAATTGAGCATCCCAAGGAGAGATTGTAGTTCCACTTTCATGATTCTAGGAGACCTCAGAGTATTATGAATGATACTCCTGATGCGAGCCAATTTGTCCTCTGGTAGTTTTGCTACCATTCCCTGTGTGTCAAGAATTACGCCTAAAAAGGTGAGCGACTTGCTAGGGCCCTCTACTTTCTTTAAAGACACTGGAACCTTCATCTGCTCGAAAGCGGCCAGAAGAACGCTCAAGTCTCTTGGAGTGTCAGTATTCCTCTCTATCAGCAGGAAATCATCCAAATAATGGATGACATGTGTGCAATCCAACCTGTGCTGGAGGATCCAATGCAAAGCTTGCGCAAATTTGTCAAAAATCCACGGACTACTTCGGGACCCGAAGGTCAGTTTTACCGCAAAGAAATATAGGTCACGCCATTTGAGCCTGTGCCACTTCCAAAGCTCGGGGTGGATGGGAAGAAGTTTAAAGGCGTCTGCTATATCTGCCTTAGAAAGCCATGAGTTACCCCCCATACTAAGGATAACTGCGATAGCCTCGTCAATTGACGCATACTTAAGGGCAAATTCCTCGGCAGGGATGAGTGAATTTAAGCTAGGGGTGGATGAAGAGTGAGGCGCGGACAAATCGTAAATCAAGCGATTTTTATTGCTAAATTTCCCTACCACCAAGCTAATAGGGCTAATCCTCCACACATCAAAAGGGGGGGTGACGAAAGGCCCAATAACAAAACCTTTGTCCACTTCGCACTTGATTAACTCGTCCACCGTTCCGGGATCTCGCAAGGCTGATCTCAAGTTATCACATTCAAAGCTAACCCCGGGGAGAGTGACAAACCCCGTATGGACCCCCTCTTGTAGACCCTGCATCAGATATGAAACAAATTGCCTATCCGGGTGATCTTGCAGAAACGACTGCAAGGATGAAACCTCCACCACCACTGTTAGTCATGCCTTGGACTTTTGCGGGCATGCACTCTTAGGGTGTGCCCTGTAACAGACTGCACAGACGTGAAGGAGTCTGCATTGATGATAATTACAGATAGCATAGTTATAATTGTTGCAGATCTGTGATTTCCCCAAGTATCTGATGGGTCTGCCCAGCTTGTCGGTAAGACCAGAAGCTTTGGGCCCCCTAGAGGCAACAGAGGAGGAGGATGTCCCTGGAGTGGCCTCATTCAATGTCTCACTGACACTGCTACACCAGTCCGTTGTGTGGGCAATTGATTGACACCTTGCGCAGACCGGGGCCTTGAGACCCGCAAAGTGGTTACAGAATATTTCAGTGTCGATCAAGGCCCAATTCATAGTGTAACCGAATTGTGCTAGCGCTGCTGCTGCCTTCGCAGAAAAGGATTTGTGGTAATCATAGAAAGTGTTTCCACCGTACTTATGCGACAATTCGGTTACCTTGTATAAATACATGTCTAGTTCTTCTCTTCTCTGTGGTTTTACTGAACAGATGATGTCCCTATATATGGCGAAAGCCATACAAAACTCAGCGAGAGACAACTTCCTACCTAGTCTTGCGTCTTTCGCTTTAAGTATCACTGACACTTCCCCGCAAGCGATCGTTTTGTTCTCTATGATGTCATGTGTGGCAATGAGGAGAGATGCCAGATTGACATCCTTACCCTCAATGATGTCTTTTTTCAGGTTTGCCGGGACAAAGTGTGAAGGGGCCACATTAGGAATCACTGTGTTGAGACCTACGGGTCCTAGCGTAGACTGTTGTTGGACTGTCGGGACTGCTGGTAGCGGAGCAACGCTAGCTCTATTCTCCAAGTTGTCTATCCTGGAGGATAGGGAGTTCACCAGAGTATGCAGCTGCATTATAGATGTGTTAAGAGTCTGCACACAAGCTCCGCTGTCAACTTCAGGATGGCCCAGCTACGGAGAGACGGGATGCTACCGTGCTCAGATGTTCTAGCCGTGTTGTCAAGCAAGGAACCTGTGTCTTCGATTTCCGAAGCGTGCGACATCCTAGCAAAAATTACACAATTACCAAAAATTCTGCACCATAACCAAACCAGCGCTATCAACTACCGTGCCCCTAACAACCAGGCGTACTAAAAGAATCGAAATGACTTACCCTAATTGTTTCTGCCAGCAACCTAACAGGGAAAAACGGTGAGGTCTGAAGCCGTGACAGACCTCTGAAAATTTGTGACATAGTGCCAAAGTGCAACCATACATACCAGTGACTAGTGACACATGAAGTGGCCAGACCTCGGGAGCCCAAGGACGTGTTGGGTTGGTGCCTGCTAACGCAAACGATTTACCCAAAGTCGTGATGGGTAATGAAACAAAAATATATATATCTACCTGTACACCAGTTGACTAACAACCCCACCTGGAAAGAAATAATATATGTGACAACCACTAAATGCTAAATGCTAACTCCAGCCTCCAGCGGCTGATGACTAGCTTACTTACACGACTAATGCCCTCGCTCCAACCAAAAGTTGATGGATGGTGATACAATGATGATCCAATCCTTAGCTTGGAACCTGACCTGTGAAGTAATGAACAGTTTACTCAAAACCAGCACCCAAAGCAGACCCTGCCTAGCAGAACCGCACTCACCTGAAACCTGAATTATGAAGATTGCTCCAACAGTAGAATGTCCGTACTGCAAAATACCGTGGGAAGATATGCACCTAGCAACCAATGACATAACAGAATAAATAGTTAACACCCCAAAACTAATCTACATCAACAATTGGGACGAGAACCCAAAGACGTGTTGGGTAACCCATATACCCCTACCTGAGAATGAAAACAGATGCTGGGAACACCAATTTGATATATCGCCCAACTGCCGCTGTGACACTATGACTGCCAACCTTAAAATAGTACAAATAACAACATGACGTTTAGCTACATAGATAGCTGCCTAACATTACAGCTGCAAAATTGCTGCATGGCGACTGCTTACCTAGACCTAGATTGCTTATGAAACCACAGATCCTGCACCTCGAGAAACCTCCCGGCCGCTAACACACCGAAACTGCTGGGTACCCTACAGACAAGGATTAACTTATTGAATATGCCGAACCTGCAAACTGACTGACTCCAGATAGCAAGTTGTTGCTAGATAGAACCTACCTGAATGATTACGAACCTATCGCGGGCCTAAAAAGCGCAATGTAGTCACAATCACTTGACCGACACCTTAAACTAAGAAAATAACAATAAGACGTGCTTGTTATGTACAAGGACCTCAAGCATAGACTTAACCCCTACCTGTAACTTAAACACTACATCTCATTCAGCGCCATCTGATGATACTTCACGGAAACCAAATCAACCTGTATAAGAAATGCGTGACAAACCTATGTGTGTCCAGAAAATAAAGGAACCTTGAACGATGTAGCACCCATGTAAGCGCATGTATGTACCTGAAATTAACGTGTGTGAGGGAGAAAGCAGCGTAGCCCACCGCCTCGGACTGGAGAACTACCATATGCATGCGCATTTATGCTATACAGTGCGAACCTAATAATTACCATAAGTGCATTACCATCAAGAGTGTAAGGTGAAAATCGTGGGATACCGTGTGATATGACAGGAAGTAACTAAGTCACCAAAGAATATATGCTGTCAAATCAGGCAGAATTGTAAAATTATCCACGTGTACTAACTACTACATGCGTTAGTGAGATAAGTACTACCTTAGGTTGTGATATCTAGACCATATGTGCGTGGAATATATCTATTGCCATATGTACTTTGACTGACATATCCTATGCATGTTACTAGTGAAACATCTACTGTGCGAATGGGGTATACCTATATGAACACTGTATCAACGCCACCTGATGTAACATGTGTATGTATTGATTGTGCAGGGTAACAAAGTTGCAGTGGCTGCCTAGAGCCATATCTATAAGCCGTGATATATGCTTCAATGAATCTAATGGTCGACACTGGGTGTGATGCTGGCTCAACGGTAACGTGGATTGGCATACCAGATTGATCGACGTAACCCACTGGTTGTGCCTAGTGGTAGAAATTGAGAGCTGCGGTAAAATGCGCCAAAAGTGAATTATACTGTGACATGGGGAGGGCGAGTGAACCTCACCCCCTAAGCCGCAACATGGACTGGATTGACAGTA
Organism: Hyla sarda; assembly: GCF_029499605.1. Lineage (NCBI taxonomy): Eukaryota > Metazoa > Chordata > Amphibia > Anura > Hylidae > Hyla > Hyla sarda. The sequence continues at coordinate 516,092,019 of NC_079189.1, forward strand.
TGCCGGGTTCAGAAAATATTGGTACGGAAAACAACATATTGCCCACCTATAATAAAGCACTGAATGACATGAACTACCTTACAACATTAAACTTCTGACTCACCAGGACTAGTACATAACCCAGGGGAGGGGCCATGAACCCCCTCACCTAAGCTGACCCCCGTCCTCAATTATTGAAGCTGATGACAAATAACCAAGCCATGATACAGTCTAATAGTGCCCAGCAGTACAACAATACATGTAACAAGTGCAAAACTATAAACAACGTAACCCTAACCCCTTGTGCCCCCCAACGGACTAGTGTGACGAGTGCCCAGCCGCAGTGGACAGTACCGCTCAGAACGAGGGGGGCGAGGGGGGGGGGGGTTAGCGTGCCCCTGCCTGGCCCGTAACTTCGTGGGGCTAGTGATCCTACCCCCCCACTGCCAGTACCCCCATATGCTGCGGACGGCGCCGCTCACCTGAAATTCATAACCATGCTGCCATCGATCTCGGATCCCGCCTAGCTACTTACCGGGCCCCGGGGCACCACTGCGCCACGCCGAGATCGCGGGACCCGAGATCAAGGCAGCACACTTACCCTGCTGGACGCTGCTTCCCACGCTGGCCGCCGCTTACCCGCTGGCCGCCGCTTACCACGCTAGACGCTGCTCCGGTCAGCAGACTGCTGACGTCACGTAACAGAATTCGCGGCGTGCCGGAAAGACGCTGCCGCAGGCTTTGTAGTGAGTAAACACCGCCCCTCCCACAAATACAGGCTAACTGCGTTAGCCTTAACACTTATTTTGTGGAAATAAAGACATGGGGGGACATTTATGATTGAGTTTACCCCTTTTTCATCTGTATTTTTTTGCGCAAAAATGTGCTCGTGTACTGTAGAAAGAAAAAATGCTTTACACACTAATTTATTATTGCACATTTTTTGTTTAGATATTAAAACTTTGTGCAAAGGCCACAGATTTTGTGCCAATATAAAACACTGAAGAGTGCACGTACGCATGTGTCAGATGGTAAAAACATGAAGGAATGTCTATCTTTGAGCAAAATTTATCAACAAGCTTGCGCATGGTTGATAAATTTTGCACAGACATGCAAAACATAGAAAGCACTGACATGGTTTAAATGATTTCTACCTCACACTGACATTGATAAATCTCCCCCATGGAGGCTACTTTCAAAGGAATGATATGAATGCTTTTATTTGAAACTATTAGAGATGAGCTCATCGAATCGGATGAATCAAAAGAATAGGGTATAAGATGTTAGATCACAGGGATCCCGCCTCTGGGGACCCCTGCGATTTCTCCTGCAGCACACTCATTTTTACGCTGCACCGAGCGAGCATCGCTCTGTGGCTGATGACGGGCGGGGCAGGGCAGGGCAGGGCTCAAGTCCTGCAGGAACTCATGGGAACGGAGTTCCTGCACTTTTTCCACTTCAGGAACCCTGTTCCCATTATCAAGAGTCCTGCAGGACCAGTCCTTGAGTGGAAATCTCGGGTGAGTTCCCACAATTTTTCTTCCAGGTCGTGACCCCTGGTGCAGGAGATGGAATATGGGAGGGGGCGTGATGGCCACCATTACCCCTCCCATTAACTTGCATTGAGGGGGTGGGGTGTGATGTCACAAGGGGGCAGAGCCATGACTTCACAATACTCCAACCCCTGCACCGCCCCTCATTAGCCACAGAGCGATCCTCGCTCTGTGCAGCTGAAAAATGGGGGTGCTTCAAGAGAGATTGTGAGGGTCCCCAGCAGTGGGATCCCTGCAATTTAACATCTTATCCCCTATACTTTTGATAGGGGATACGATGTTTAATGCCGGAGTACCCCTTTAAGAACTAGCACCTAGGTAACTTTGTGAAGTTTGTGATGTACATTATATCGCGGTATCAGTATATGTGACCATTGGGAAATTTTGTTGAATAAAGGAGGTGTATATAGGTCTAATTGGGGACCACTAGTAGCATACAATAGCATACATATTAAGGGAATTTAACCCCTTAAGTACTCAGCCCATTTGGGCCTTAAGGACTCAGACAATTTTATTTTTACGTTTTCGTTTTTTCCTCCTCGCCTTCAAAAATCATAACTCTTTTATATTTTCATCCACAGACTAGTATGAGGGCTTGTTTTTTTGCACAACCAGTTGTTCGTTGTAATGCCATCTCTCAATTTACCATAAAATGTATGGCACAACCAAAAAAAATACTATTTGTGTTGGGAAATTTAAAAGAAAACCGCAATTTTGAAAATTTTGGAAGGTTTCGTTTTCACGCCGTACAATTTACGGTAAAAATGACATGTTTTCTTTATTCTTTGGGTCAATAAGATTAAAATGATACCCATGATAACATAATTCTCTATTACTGTTGTGCTTAAAAAAAATTGCAAACTGTTTAACCAAATTAGTTTAAAATCCCCCTATTTTGAAGACCTATAACTTTTTCATTTTTCCGTATAAGTGGTGGTATGAGGGCTCATTTTTTGTTCCTTGATCTGTATTTTTTATTGATACCATATTTACTGATATAAAACTTTTAATACCTTTTTTATAAACAAAAAAATTGGAATAAAATGTTGTAAAAAAACACCTATTTTGGATTTTTTTTTTTTACGTTCACGCTGTTCACTGTACGGTATCAGTAACATCTTATTTTAATAGTTGGGATATTTATGCATGCAGCGATACCAAATATGTATCTAAAATATATTTTTTTACACTTTTTGGGGGTGAAATAGGGAAAATGGGACAATTTACGTTTTTATTGGGGGAGGGGTTTAAAAAATGTTTAACTTTTATTTTTTACTTTTATTTTTACACTTTAATAGTCCCAATAGGGGACTATTTATAGCAATCATTCGATTGCTAATACTGTTCAGTGCTATGCATAGGACATAGCACTGATCAGTATTATCGGTCATCTTCTGCTCTGGTCTGCTCGATCGCAGACCAGAGCAGAAGACGCCGGGAGATGGCCGGAGCAAGGTAAGGGGACCTCCGGCCGCCATGCTGGATGATCGGATCGCCGCAGCAGCGCTGCGGACGATCCGATCATCCATTTTAGTGACCGCAGTGCTGCAGATGCCGTGATCTGTATTGTTCACGGCATCTGAGGGGTTAATGGCGGACATCCGTGTAATCGCGGATGTCCGCCATTACGAGCGGGTCCCTGGCTGCTATCAGCAGCCGGGAACTGTAGTGCATGACGCGAGCATCGCTCCGATGCTTGCGGTTATGCATAGGACGTAAATGAACGTCTTGGTGCATTAAGTACCAGCTCACCAGGATGTACATTTATGTCCTGCATCCTTAAGGGGTAAATACACACCCTGGATAGGAACATTAATTCTATTATTACAGCGCTGGCACTTTATATCAATATTTTTAAAGTATATATAATGCACTAATCTATGAAAAGTATTTAATTATTCTAACAGTCTGTTTAACTGTACATCGGATCGGATCAAATGTTTTAAAAAATTTGGCGAATCGGCCAAATCAAATTTTTCTAAAATTCGCTCAGCTCTAAAAAACTATGGTACAGTGCTGGCGGCTCATAAGCAAATTTGTGGTGACAGATTGGCTTTAATGTTATGGCAGTCAATGATTCTAGACTTTCACATATAGTAGTTTGCTTGCCTTGCAGATTGCTAGAAAAATCCTCATTAATCATAATCCTCCCATTATTTGTTTTAACAAGGTCCACGATCAGTGAGCTCCATTAACACATCTGAAGTTTTGAGGCTAAGAAGATTAATGATTTTTCTAGTCGGTAGGCCTGGATCAAGGGGCCTGAGTTACATTATAAATCATGCAATTGACTGTAGCAAATAAGGTACATTCAGTGGAAAGGAAAAAACACCTACCCCTTTGGGTATTGATGAGTGTGGCAAGGAGCTAGATGGAAAGCAGCCGGGAAGACACTCAGGAGGCTCCAGGACTGACAGGGATAATACTGTATGTTGGATCAAAGGTGACCACAGACAGACGTTTTTCGCTATATTCATGGAAAATTGGATCAACTGACAATCCAATAAGAGACAGTACCAAATTTGGCAAGACTGGGCAAAAACCTTCTGATATCCACAATGTGGCTTCCGATAGGAAATAATACTTTTAACCACCTGATCTGATGTGGTGCAATTTGTTTAACAGGAGTTGAAGCAGTTGACCATGTGATTTTTATTATTATTTTAGTTTTTTAAACCCTAAATGAAGCAGCGTATTTTAACTTTTTCCTTCTTAACTTTACTGCAATTTCCATTGATTTATGTTCCAATTTTTTTTTTTTGTGGGCTAATTGTTCTTTTTAATAGAACCCTTTGTTTTCCATAATATGTAATGCATAACCAAAAATATATATATTTGTAGAATGGAATTGTAAAAAGAAAAACACAATGGGGGAGAATTATCAAAACCTGTCCAGAGGAAAAGTTGCTGAGTTGCCCATAGCAATCAGATCGCTTGTTTCATTTTTGAAAAGGCCTCTGCAAAATGAATGAAGCAAACTTATTGGTTGCTATGGGCAACTCAACAACTTTTCCTCTGGACAGGTTTTGATAAATCTCCCCTAATTACACAAATTTGCAGGGGTGTTCTAAGTTAATTCTTATTTTAACGAGAAATAAGAAAGGGCCTTCGAGAAGCTGAGTGCACTCGCAGTGTACTCAGACATCGCAGAGCAGCTTCGATGTCTGAATTCACTGCGCATGCACAGTGACTCAATGGTAACAGCTGGGGGAACACTAGGGTTGGGTCACTGGCAGATCTGCAGTAAAAAATATGCTGTGGATCCGTTACATGTGACCCTACCCTTACAATGTATTAAAGTAAATGGTCAAGCTGCCAAATATCTTTTATTATCTCCTTTTTGATGGGATTTAATAGGAGTCTTATCATGACAGCCACTGAGACTATCAAAATTCCCCTGCCTGCCACAACAACCAATCAGCATCCTATAATTGCCCCACAGGATGGCCCGTATGTGGCTAACTGATTGTCTAATTGTCTGGAAGCCACCATCATGATTGAGCTAGATCTGATGCTGGTGACAAACAACAGCTATCAGTTGCTAAAAGCAGCCAGCAGCTCCCAGGCAAGTGAACTACCACATGTACATTTAACCGCTTAAGGACTCAGTCCATTTTGGCCTTAAAGGGGTCATCCAACTTAAGAGCATCACCGACATTCTATGCGGGGCTGAGTCTCCAGTTTCGGAAAGCTCTTTGTTTCCGGGACTGAGGATGTGACATAATGCCATGCACCCTTATGACGTCATACCACGCCCCCTCCATTCATGTATATGGGAGGGGGCATGTCGGCCTGGAGACGCAGCCCCAGATAGAATGCGGGTGCTGCACGGAGCAAAAATCCTCCAAGGCAGATAAAAGAAAAGGGTGGATGCCAGCGAGTAGAAAACTTCACCTTTATTTCATCATATTAAAACCCTTGACATGAAAAATCTTCAATAAAGAACATGGATAAAATCTTTGGAAAAGGCACCCAGCTTGACGCGTTTTAGGTCATGTGACCTTTCATCAGATGCATGGTGGGAAGCCGAGAGACGGGGAATATATAGAGCAAGAGAAGAGAAGGAACAGGTAAGTGAAACACTGACCTGGGATTAACCCCAAACATTCCAAGTAATATTCTCCACTTGGCTGGACACTATGACAATAGGCAAATACAATCCAAGATTAAAAATATAACATTACATGAACAAGGAAAATGTTATATAGAAAAAAAGAAACCATTCATTTATGGTAACAAAATTGCATAGCAAGAGTATACAGTGATATATAGCAATGAAACAAAATTGCAATGCAAACGTTAATAAAAATATCATTTAAGGCAGCAAAACAAATACACTGAAACATTTAGTAAAGCAAAATAACACCTTAAATTAAGACCATAGGGTTGGAAGGTACGTAAGGAGTAAATCCAAAAGACTTCCCTATTATGCAATATTTTGATGCGATCGCCTCCTCTATCTGGTAAATTCACAATTTTGAGACCAAAAAATCCAAAGTATCACCTGCATGAACATTTTTAAAATGTTTTGAAAACATTGGATACGTGATGCTGTTAATTCCTCTCAAATGTTCCTGAATTCTCTTTTTTAATTGTCTTTTAGTGCTGTCAATGTAGGAAACGTTGCAGCTTTTGCAATGGATTTTGTAAACAACAAAAGTGGATCGGCAGTTAATAAACTGCTTAATGGTAACGGATTTTGATTCAGGGACATTAATAGTGGAAGTTTTAACAGCATATTCACACACAACGCATCTGGATAAACTGAATCAGAAAAATCCCTTCAAATTCAGCCACGAGGGATGGGGGAAAAGACCAGATGAAGTTGGTAAAGCACTGGGAGATAATAGGTTACCTAGATTAGGAGCCTGTCTGCTAGAAAAATTAACACAATTTTTGAAATATTTGTCCAAGATTGGGTCTTGTCGTAAGATTGGCAAAACTTATTTATAATCAGTTTGATTTGATTCAATTCTAGACTATATGTGGTCACAAATGTAGGCTTAAATTGAGTTGCAGATGATAAAGGTTTGGACTTAACCGTGAGAAGATTATCTCTAGTTTTGGATTGAACCTTGCTTTTGGCTCTATTCAGACACCAGGGCTGATAGCCTCTGTCTCGTAAGCGGCAAAAGATGCTATTGGACTTCACTTGAAAAGCTTCCTTGAACAATTTCTCCGGGCACGAGTTACCTCCCCTACAGGGACAGCTAATACTGTATGTTTGGGGTGGCATGACTATGTCCGGAGGATGGTGTTGCCCACAGTGGATTTCCCATTCCATCCTCCGGGCGGAGTTGTGCCTCCTCAAACATACAGTATTAGCTGTCCCTGTAGGGGAGCTGACTCACGCTCGGAGAAATTCTTCAACTGAGGAAGCTTTTCAAGAGTTGTCCAATAGCATCGTTTGCCGCTTACGAGACAGGGTCTTTCAGCCCTGGTGTCTGAATTGAGCCAAACGCAAGGTTCAATCCAAATCCAAACCTTTATCTTCTGCATCTCAATTTAAGCCTACATTTGTGACTACATATAGCCTAGAATTCAATCAAATCAAACTGATTATAAATAAGTTTTTGCCAATCTTACGACAGACCCAATCTTAGACAAGTATTTAAAAAATGGTATTAATTTTTCTAGCAGACAGGCTCCTAATCTAGGTAACCTATTATCTCCCATTGCTTTACCAACTTCATCTGGTCTTTTCCCCTGTCCCTCGTGGCTGAATTTGAAGGGATTTTTCAGATGCGGTTTATCCAGATGCGTTGTGTGTGAATATGCTGTTAAAACTTCTACTATTAATGTCCCTGAATCAAAATCTGTTCCCATTAAGCAGTCTATTAACTGCCAATCCACTTTTGTTGTTTACAAAATCCATTGCAAAAGCTGCAAAGTTTCCTACATTGACAGCACTAAAAGACAATTAAAAAAAGAGAATTCAGGGACATTTGAGAGGAATTAACAGCATCACGTATCCAATGTTTTCAAACATTTAAAAAATGTTCATGCAGGCGATACTTCGGATTTTTTGGTCTCGAAATTGTGAATTTACCAGATAGAGGTGGCGATCGCATCAAAATATTGCATAATAGGGAAGTCTTTTGGATTTACTCCTTACGTACCTTCCAACCTTATGGTCTCAATTTAAGGTCGGATGTTATTTTGCATTACTAAATGTTTCAGTGTATTTGTTTTGCTGCCTTAAATGATATTTTTATTAACGTTTGCATTGCAATTTTGTTTAATTACTATATATCACTGTATACTCTTGCTATGCAATTTTGTTACCATAAATGAATGGTTTCTTTTTTTCTATATAACATTTTCCTTGTTCATGTAATGTTATATTTTTTATCTTGGATTGTATTTGCCTATTGTCATGTTGTCCAGCCGAGTGGAGAATATTACTTGGAATTTGTGGGGTTAATCCCAGGTCAGTGTTTCACTTATCTGTTCCTTCTCTTCTCTTGCTCTATATATTCCCCGTCTCTCGGCTTCCCACCATGCATCTGATGAAAGGTCACATGACCTAAAACGCGTCATGCTGGGTGCCTTTTCCAAAGATTTTATCCATGTTCTTTATTGAAGATTTTTCATGTCAAGGGTTTTAATATGATGAAATAAAGGTGAAGTTTTCTACTCGCTGGCATCCACCCTTTTCTTTTATCTGCCTTGGAGGATTTTTGCTCCGTGCAGCACCCGCATTCTATCTGGGGCTGCGTCTCCAGGCCGACATGCCCCCTCCCATATACATGAATGGAGGGGGCGTGGTATGACGTCATGAGGGTGCATGGCATTATGTCACATCCTCAGTCCCGGAAACAAAGAGCTTTCCGAAATTGGAGACTCAGCCCCGCATAGAATGTCGGTGATGCTCTTAAGTCGGATGAACCCTTAAGCGGTTAAATGTACATGTGGTAGTTCACTTGCCTGGGAGCTTGTAAAATCAGCTTGTAAATCAGATTTGTAAATTACTTCTATTTAGAAATCTTAATCCTTCCAGTACTTAAAGGGGTACTCCGGCCCCAAGACATCTTATCCCCTATCCAAAGCACCCACCTGTAAGTACTGCCGGGCTGGAGGTTCTCAGTCTTTTGCCTCCCAACCACGGGGATGGATTATTGTGATGTCATACTCCGCCACCGTGTGACGTCATGCCCCGCCCCCTCAATGCAAGTCTATGGGAGGGGGAATGACCAGCGGTGGGACCCCAACGATCAGACATCTTATCCCCTATCCTTTGGATAGGGGATAAGATGTCTTGGGGCCGTAGTACCCCTTTAACAGCTGCTGTATGCTCCCCATGAAGTTCTTTTCTTTTTTAATTTCCTTTCTGTCTGACCACAGTGCTCTCTGCTGACACCTCTGTCCATTTTAGGAACTGTCCAGAGTACAAGCAAATCCTTATAGCAAACCTCTCCTGCTCTGGACAGTTCCTAAAATGAACAGAGGTGTCAGCAGAGAACACTGTGGTCAGACAGAAAGAAAATTCAAAAAGAAAAGAACTTCCTGTGGAGCATATAGCAGCTGCTAAGTATGGAAGGATTAAGATTTTTAATTAGAAGTAATTTACGAATCTGTTTAACTTTCTTGCACCAGTTGATTTAAAAATATATATTTTTTTCTCCAGTGGAGTACCCCTTTAAGGACATTTATGCAAATCTGACCTCTGTTACTTTATGCATTAAAAACACTGGGATGCTTTTACTTACCATTCTGAATTTTTATTGTGAGATTATTTTTTTCCTCACATATTCTGGTTTAAGACAGTGGTAATTTTTTTTCGATACTTGCATAATTTCTTTGTGAAAAATTCCAAAGTTTCAAGAAAACTATGAAAATCTTGCAATTTTCTAACTTTGAAACTCTCTGCTTGTAAGGAAAATGAACATGCCAAATAAATTATATATTGATTCACATATACAAAATGTCTACTTTATATTGGCATCATAAAGTTCACGTTTTTTACTTTTTGAAGACATTAGGGGGGCATACCCATACATCCTGCATCCATTAGGGGATGAATATGCAATAAAGCGTGACATCTTTTATTTTATTTTTTTTTTAAATGGTGGCATTCCTCTTTTGTTCATATCCCCCCCCCCAAAAAAAAAAAATTACAAAAATGAATCAACTAATTATATAAAGTCTTAATAGTATGAATAAAGAGTTCAACCTATCTAGCAAAAAAGAAAAACCCCTATAAGACTACATTGACAGAAAAATAAAAGAAGGTTCTAACTTAGAATATGGCTAAGCAAAATTGCTTCTTTTTCCTTAAAACATGTTTTTATTATTTAAAGTACTAAAATGTAAAAAATATCTATAAAGTAGTGCCCTATTAATACTCACCCATAGAATAAAGCTAGCATGTCCCAGTGCACAGTAAACAACAACAAAGGAATGTAGCATTTGTTTTTTTCAAATTTTTCCCCTCCCAAAAAAACAAAAACAAAAGCTAATCAATGAATTTTATATACACCAAAAATTGTGTAATGTAAAATACTCAGCCCACAAAAAGTATTCATGCATCTCCACTAAAAGAAAACATAAAAATCATGGCTTTTGGTAATGTTCTTGGTTCTTAACGCTTTATAACTCCCGGAAGAAGATGACTTTCTGAGTGCCGCCATCCCGGCCACTGCAATTTTATATTTTGTTACTTTTTATTGGGTTGATAGAGCTGCTTGCTTGCATATTTTTGCACAAATGGATTTATGCTTGATGTTGTATAGGCACTTTAGTTTTCATCTCAGTGTTACCTGTATGAGTAGGTATTGCGTTTACTGTAAACCTCTTTTTGTCTGTGCTGCTATTTTGTATTTTGTATTATTTTATCATGGAGATTATTGCAATGCTGCTTACCTGTAACTTAGGTTATTATATACTTATACTATTTGCCTAATGTGTAGTGTCTGGTGATGTTGCTTTTTTAGTTGATGTCTGTTTCACCCTTTTTGGTATTTTCGGTTATTTCATGCAATTATATATTTTTATGCTAATGAAGGTTTCCTATTATACTCTAAATTATTCTCAGTAAGTGACTCAGTTTTCTTCTTTTTTGTATTTAGTACTCAAGGTCCAAAATGCAGCATAAAGGGGTGAATCAGATTGTGAAAATGAGGTGTGACTTTTAGACTTTTTTGACGCTTCCATATCTACATTGATGAAAGACATTTGGGTGGTGATCTCTTTAGTGAAAGAGCAGTTGAGTTACGTATAAAATGAGAGAACCTAAGATTCCAACATTTGAGCATGATGTCCCAAAATTCCAACTTAATGAGAGATTTGGCAGTTTGCATTAAAGGCAGACAGTGATTAACAAAACACTTCAGAGTACAAGACACAGCAGTACTCAAACAAAACAGTGATGATCTCCACTTAATCGAAGAAAAGCCCACAGCATCTGCCAGCAAGGATGATCTGGAGCCATACGGAGCTATTGCTCAGATAGGCTGTCATCTCTAGAGATCAAGAACCATATGCTCTACTCAAGCACAAACTCCAAAGAAGTTAATTTTCTGACAAAATGCTGGGATAAATATGACATTCAAACAAGTGTGCTCACTCATCCTAAACATGCGCTCATCTACATGCATTAGATTTATGCAACGTTTAAAAGCAAGCAAATATAATTTGTCTGAAACACAAACACTGTCACGCCGGCACAGGTATAATTAATCTTTGTCCTCTCCACAGGTTTATGTATTCTACTGATTAACTATTCCTACAGCAAACTTAGGGGGAAATCAAAAACTCTATTGTGTTACATCTGTCAGACTGAGTCTATTTCATTGGACGAAAAGCTCAGGGATATAAGGCATAGCAGAATTTGTTTTATTTTATTTTTGTAAATAAAAAAACAACAACAATTTTTTGTTAAATGATCAATTACTTGTATAATAAGTTTGGAAGGTGTAAATATTGTAGTAGATAGGGTAAACTAAAAACATTTTTCGGATTATCCTACTGTGAATGAATTTGCTATCAGAGATGTAACATGACACGCACACACACACTCACGCGCACACGCGATTTCCGTACAGTACCTGGCATTCTAAACAGTACATTTAGTACACTGGATTGTGACGAGTACCCCTTTAAGGTGGCTTGTATGTTTTTTGTTATCCAAAATGAAAAAAATTTCCGGCTAGTTAACAAAATTAACGGGGGACATATACATTGCGTCTACAGGAGCTATTAGGACATCCTATTCTAAATCTATAGGCATTAATATAAAGTCCATCACACCGTTCTGTTATAACAGCTTTGTACTAGATTTTAAACTATGTCTGTGGGAATCTTTGCCATTTTATCTAAAATAGTATTTATAAATTGAACCACTAGTGTTGGAGGAGAGGGCCTGGCTTGCAATTCTTATTCTCGTTCATCCCAAAGGTGTTTAATATTGTTAAAATCAGTGCTTTGTGCAGCCAGTCAGGTTCTTCCATGACAAACTTCTCCAACCATGGCTTCAGGAACATTGAAAGGTTGTAAGCATAAAATAGTCTGAAATTTCTTGGTATGCTAAAGCATTATGATTTCTCTTTATTGGAACCAAGGTGCCTATGAAAAACCCCACATAGTATAATCCATCCTTCATCAAACTTTAGAGTTGGCACAATGCTGACAACTCCGGTGTTGGGGAAACACCGAAGTTGTTACTGAAAGTGCTGTTGTTGGTATCTTTATTATATTTAGTGTTGAATAGTGGGGATTTTGTGCTATTTTCTATCATCTACCACAATAATATTGCACCTTAGCACTTTCCATAACAATGTTGTGGAAAGTGGAAAATGTAGGGAAACCTTATTAAATACCATGGAAAATAAATTGTAGGGAATTAAAACCCACAAAGAAACCTACACTCCACTCTTAGTAAAAGAGGCCTTTGCGTATTTTCTTGGTGTCCCCCCGCTGTGTTTTTAAAATGTCCCATGTGTATGAGTTTCTTAGGGGGAGATTGCTTGTTGTTGTAATTTTTTTAATGCATTACCAATAACATTTATACACTTATAATGATTCTTGACTTGTCGTTTACTATTGATAAGTTTTATAGGTTGAGTATAGGCAGGTAATGTTCACCTGGAATTTGCCAACCCCACACCTGTCCATGAGACTTCCAGATTGACTGTGATATATTACTCTACAGAAGATGTTTCTACTGTTTCAGTGGTACAGTGGTGGTGTGCTTTACACCCTTCTATTCAACACGAATTTCAAGAAAGATTCAATACAAATGCGAATATCGCCAAGATTCTATTGCGCGAACATCTTCATTAAACTCCATTTTGTGTGGTCCAGGCTCCAGGGCATCTAAAATGGCAGATCCACATGTGAGGACATGGGACAAGGGACTCTTGGAAGGCGGGAAGGCAAGGCGGTTAGATGGGATGACTCTGAATCACATGCAGGATGCAGCCTATCAGCAGACAGTCACCCCTCGGATGTCACAGCCCTATATAATAGGCAGACATATTGCGGCCAGTCACTTTATTCATTACACTGCAGAGGGATAGGACGGAAAGCCTATGTGTGTGTTACACAGAAAAGCTTTTTCCAGCAGCGTTTCACCTCGTAGTCACATCAGCGTTCTGGTGGACAGAGAGCAGTGCTTTTTTCCACTGTAAAGGATTTTTACTGCAGCCATTAACCTCCCAGTCACTTTCTACAGCAATGCATTACAGAGAGGGGCACATAGCTGTGTGTTGCCTCATACATTTCTACAAGCTGCCTCAACTTCATAAACCTTAGGTAGAGGTGGCAGGAATAGGCAGGAATAATTTTTCAGAGTCTTTGTTCCACAACAAATCATCAGCTGGTTATACTAGTCTGTAGACGAAATAAGACAATATAATACCCTTCCTCATAGTTTTTGACAGAGTGCAATTTTGGCTTTAGCACACAGTTTTTGTGTGCTCCAGCACTGTTGTGTACTGCTGGTGTTGTGCAAAAATAAGTTTTTTTTAAGTGTACTGTAGTGCATTTTCTGCCCTCATAAGTGCATACCAAGAACCTACACCTAAGTAGTGTACTGTTTTGTAGCTGTTAATCTGTCAGGAGCCTTGATACTGTGAAAGTCCAGGCAAAAGTAATCACTGGCTTGTGTTTTACTCCAATACGTGTTGTTAAGCGAACTGTAGCGCATTTTTCTGCCCTCATAAGTGCATACCACATACCTACATCTGAGTAGTGTACTATTTTGTACCTGTTAATCTGTCAAGGGCCTACATACTGTGAAAGGATAGCCAAAACTACTAACTGGCTGGTGTTGTACTCAAATACTTTTTTAAGGGTACTGTAGCGCATTTTTCTGCCCTCATAAGTGCATACCACATACATATATATAAGTAGTTTACTATTTTGCAACTGTTAATCTGTCAAGGGCTTAGATACTGCGAAAGTCCAGCCAAAAGTACTCACCGACTGGTGTTTTACTACAATATGTATTTTTAAGCGTACTGTAGCACATTTTCCTGCCCTCATAAGTGTATATACCACATACATACATCTAAGTAGTGTAAAATTTGGTACCTGTAAATCTGTCAAGGACCTAGATACAGTGATAAGCCAGGCAGAAGTACTCACAAGCTAGTGTTGTGCAAAAATACTTTTTTAAGCATACTGTAGCGCATTTTTATGCCCTCCTAAGTGCATACCACGTACCAACATCTAAGTAGTGTATTATTTTGTACATGTTAATCTGTAAAGGGCCTAGATACTGTGGAGGACAGCCAAAAGTAATCACCGGCTGGTGTTTTACTCCAATAATTTTTTTAAAGCTTACTTTAGAGCATTTTTCTGCCCTCATAAGTTCATACCACATACATACATCTAAGTAGTGTTCTATTTTGTACCTGTTAATCTGCCAATGGCCTAGATACTGTGAAATTCCAGCCAAAAGTACTCACTGGCTGGTGTTTTACTACAATATGTATTTTTAAGCGTACTGTAGCACATTTTCCTGCCCTCATAAGTGTATATACCACATACATACATCTAAGTAGTGTAAAATTTGGTACCTGTAAATCTGTCAAGGGCCTAGATACAGTGAAAAGCCAGGCAGAAGTACTCACAAGCTAGTGTTGTGCAAAAATACTTTTTTAAGCATACTGTAGCGCATTTTTATGCCCTCCTAAGTGCATACCACGTACTAACATCTAAGTAGTGTATTATTTTGTACATGTTAATCTGTAAAGGGCCTAGATACTGTGAAGGACAGACAAAAGTAATCACCGGCTGGTGTTTTACTCCAATAATTTTTTTTAAGCTTACTTTAGAGCATTTTTCTGCCCTCATAAGTTCATACCACATACATACATCTAAGTAGTGTTCTATTTTGTACCTGTTAATCTGAAAATGGCCTAGATACTGTGAAATTCCAGCCAAAAGTACTCACTGGCTGGTCTTGTACTCAAATACTTTTTTAAGTATACTGTAGTGCATTTTTCTACTCTCATAAGTGCATTCCACATACGTACATCTAAGTAGTGTACTATTTTGTACCTGTTAATCTGTCAAGGGCCTAGATACTGTGAAAGTCCAGCCAAAAGTAATCACCGACTGGTATTTTACTGCAATAATTTTATTTAAATGTATGGTAGCGCATTTTTCTGCCCTCATAAGTGAATACCACATAAATACATCTAAGTAGTGTACTATTTTGTACCTGTTAATCTGTCAAGGGCCTAGATACTGTGAAAGTCCAACCAAAAGTAATCACCGGCTGGTGTTTTACTGCAACACCTTTTTTTAAGTGTATTGTAGCGCATTTTTCTGCCCCCATAAGTGCAAACTTAATATCCACATCTAAGTAGTGTACTATTTTGTACCTGTTAATCTGTCAAGGGCCTACATACTGTGAAAGGACAGTAGTACACATCTGTTGCTGTTCTAGACTAAAACTGTTTTAACCCCTTAACTCCTTAAGGACCGGGGGTTTTTCCGTTTTTGCATTTTCGTTTTTTGCTCCTTGCCTTTAAAAAATCATAACTCTTTCAATTTTGCACCTAAAAATCCATATGTTGGCTTATTTTTTGCGCCACCAATTCTACTTTGTAATGACGTCAGTCATTTTGACAAAAAATCTACGGTGAAATGGAAAAATAAATCATTGTGCGACAAAATTGAAAAAATAACGCCGTTTTGTAACTTTTGG
The DNA here is from genome assembly GCF_029499605.1 of Hyla sarda. Taxonomy (NCBI): domain Eukaryota; kingdom Metazoa; phylum Chordata; class Amphibia; order Anura; family Hylidae; genus Hyla; species Hyla sarda. The sequence goes on from NC_079189.1 coordinate 516,107,706, forward strand.
GGGCTTCCGTTTCTACGTAGTACATTTTTCGGTAAAAATGACACCTTATCTTTATTCTGTAGGTCCATAGCGCGCAGCGTCGATCGCGGCGCTGCGCGCTATTAACCCTTTAGCCGCGCGCTCAGAGCTGTGCCGCGCTGCTAAAACCTAAAGTGAAAGCTGTCGGTTAACTCAGTGGGCTGTTCGGGATAGCCGCGGCGAAATCGCGGCATCCCGAACAGCTTACAGGACAGCGGGAGGGCCCCTACCTGCCTCCTCGCTGTCTGATCGCCGAATGACTGCTCAGTGCCTGAGATCCAGGCATGAGCAGTCATGCGGCAGAATCGTCGATCACTGGTTTCTTATCAGAAACCAGTGATCAATGATGAAGATCAGTGTGTGCAGTGTTATAGGTCCCTATGGGACCTATAACACTGCAAAAATAAAGTGAAAAAAAAGTGAATGAATATCATGTAACCCCTCCCCTATTAAAAGTTTGAATCACCCCCCTTTTCCCATAAAAAAAAAACACAGTGTAAATAAAAATAAACATATGTGGTATCACCGCGTTCGGAAATGTCCGAATTATAAAAAAAATTAATTAAACCGCTCGGTCAATGGCGTGCGCAAAAAAATTCCAAAGTCCAAAACAGTGCATTTTTGGTCACTTTTTATATCATTTAAAAATGAATAAAAAGTGATCAATAAGTCCTATCAATGCAAAAATGGTACCGTTAAAAACTTCAGATCACGGCGCAAAAAATGAGCCCCATACCACCCCATACACGGAAAAATAAAAAAGTTATAGGGGTCAGAAGGTGACAATTTTAAACGTATTAATTTTCCTGCATGTAGTTATGATTTTTTCCAGAAGTCCAACAAAATCAAACCTATATAAATAGGGTATCATTTTAATCGTATGGACCTACAGAATAAAGATAAGGTGTCATTTTTACCGAAAAATGTACTACGTAGAAACGGAAGCCCCCAAAAGTTACAAAACGGCGTTTTTTTTTTTCAATTTTGTCGCACAATGATTTTTTTTTTGTTTCACCGTAGATTTTTGGGCGAAATGACTGACGCCATTACAAAGTAGAATTGGTGGCGCAAAAAATAAGCCATCATATGGATTTTTAGGTGCAAAATTGAAAGAGTTATGATTTTTTAAAGGCAAGGAGCAAAAAACGAAAATGCTAAAACGGAAAACCCCCCGGTCCTTAAGGGGTTAAGTGTAGAGGAGCATATTGTACTCCCCTCATATACACACTAAGTATGTCAGGCAGAGAAGTCCTGGGATGTGCACAGAGGAGTGGCAGAGGCCTAAATTCATTAGGCACAGACTAGGGGCTAGTGGCATCAGGAGTCGCAGCGAGAGGCCTGAGCTCCCGGTATCAGCTAGTGGTCGTGTCTCGACCAGCAATACATCTGCCGTCAGCAATTGGTTAACACGGTAATCCACTTCATCACAAGTAACATCTGATACCCCCCGTCAACAGTCGGTGGGTTCCTCAGACACAACCCTCCATTGGCATGGCCCAGGAGCAGGCCCTGTCCTTCCATTGCATCTGTCCTATGCTGTTCCCTCTCCTACAAAAGTATCTGATGCTGTGCGTTCAGCTCCACTACTCAGTGAGGACAATCTAATAGAGGGCAGTCAGCAGCTACTGCCCAGCCAAGAAGTGGAGGAGACATGCGCTGCTTGCTCCGCTAGGCGGGCAAGTAGTGATGAGGAGAGTGATGAGGGAGGTGGTGTTGCAAGTGTTCAGGGTCCTGAAGCAGACACTGTTGATGAACCTGAAGAGGACATCAGAGGCGTTCAGACACTTGTTGTGATGATGAAGCCGATCGTAATTAGGAGCCGGGTGCAGAAGGGCCTTCATCATCATCAGGAGAAGACGGGAGCAAGGTGGTGTCATGGTAAGCAGTCTGCATGGTAGCAGAAGTGGAAATTCTGGAGCCAAACGTGCCCAGGGGAGACCACCTGCTTCGTGGCAGCCTACCTTCCCGGGAGGTAGTGGAACTGGGATTCCTGGACACGGCGGCAGTAGCAGTCAATTAGTGCGGACTGCTGGTGGGAAAGTCAGCTACTTGGCAGTTTTTCATCAAGCATCCGGAGGAGGTTAACATAGCGACATGCAAAATGTGTCAGCAGAAGGTGAAGCGTGGCCAGGGTCCTAATGTTGGCACTACAGCCCTGCATCAACATATGCTGCACCACCATAAAGCAGCATGGGGGAACTGTGACTCCGATGTAGTGGTCCAGCTTGCTCCATCAACGAGTGGCACGCCGCTCCCTCTTTCAGCCAGCCAAGGCTCCACCCCCTCAGCTGAAGGGAGCTGTGTGTCATACCCTCCTTCTGTCACTCCAGATGCTCCTGCTCATCCTACTTTTAGTCATTCCGACAACAATCCATCGGCGAAGCCTTGTCCAAGAGACAACAGTATGCGCCCACTCATCCAACGGCGCAGAAGCTGAATGTGCTCTTGTCCAAGTTGCTGGTGCTGCAGTCCCTCCCTTTTCAAGTGGTGGACTCTGCACCTTTCAGAGAACTGATGGCTTGTGCCGAGCCTAGGTGGAAAGTGCCAAGCCATAATTTCTTTATGAAGAAGGCAGTACCAGCCCTGCACAATTTTGTGGAAGAGAAGGTGGGCCAGTCCTTGAGCATGTTGGTGTGTACCAAAGTGCATGGCAGCACCAACGTCTGGAGCTGTAACTATGGTCAGGGACAATACATGTCCTTTACGGCTCACTGGGTGCATGTGGTTCCTGCACAGCCACAACACCAGCTTGGACAGTTCACACCGCATCCTCCTCCACGCTCTCAGGCCGTTGGTCCTGTGATAGTATGCGACTCCGCCTCCTCATCCTCCACCATTTCCTCAGCCTCCACTGTCCAGACAAGTCTCAGTGCCCCTTCAGCATACCGTGTGTGCAGGGCACGGTGGTGTCACGCTGTTCTTCACATGGTTTGCCTTGGCAAACGGAGTCACACAGGGGAGGGACTGCTAAAAGTAATTTGTAAAGAAATCGGAGCATGGCTTACTCCACAAAAACTGGAATTGGGAACCATGGTGACCTACAACGGGAAGAACATTGTCTGCGCTGCGACTTGGAAGGCTGAGCCATGAGCCCTGCATGGCACACGTGTTCAATCTGGTTCCTGAAGTGTTCCCCCCATTTGCAAGACATCCTAACAATGCGAAGTAAACTTTGCATGCACGTCAGCCACTTGTACACTGCAAAGCACACCCTCCTTGAGGTGCAGCTTCAGAATGTATCCCCCCAATATAGTCTGATTTGCTACGTTGCGTCACTTTGGAATTCCACCCTCCACATGTTAGACCGACTATACGAACAGAGAAAAGCCATCACCGATTTCTTGATGATCCAAGCGGATAGGGGTACTCCCCTGTGTAACTTCAATGTCATCCAGTGGAAGCTCATGCGTGACACTTCAAGTTTGTTCAGGCCCTTTGTGGAAGCCACATAATTAGTCAGTCGCCAGGATTACAGGATGAACGACGCCATTCCACTGCTTCATTTCTTACAACACATGTTGGAAACGATGGCTGGTCAGGGCAATGGAGACGTGGTGCCTACATCTCACTGCCACATGAGCCCTGTGGGGGGCTGAACTGGAGGAGGAGGAGGAGGTGCACAGTGGAGCACAGTTTAGGTTTCGCCAAATGGAGCTAAAAGGAGCAGCCAAAGGAGCTAGAGGGTTATGAGGAAGGCGAGACAGAGGACCTGGACACACCGTGGCAGTATGCCGTGGAGATGGAGGCAGGGAATCCCTCCGAGTAACTTGCACAAATGGCACGATGCATACTCACCATTCGGCAGCTGGATGACTTTAGGCTCTCCACCTTATTGGACCCTTGCTACCGGCACAAAATGGAGGCCTTTTTCACACCAACTGAGAGGGTGGAAAAACTGACCCACTACATAGATATTCTACATAGTCAGTTGGCCGATGCCTATCGGCACCATCGTCCATCCTCTTGCAGGTCTGACTTGGGGAGCCCTCTGTGCTCACCTTCCACTGCCATGGCTACTGGGAAGGGGTGGGGTGGCAGGAGCAGTACCAACTTCATCAGCAGCAGCCTGTGCCTACAGTTGCTGATGAGTACATTTCTTCACCTGCACAGTGAAGCAACTCATCAGCAGCAGATAGACCTGGAGCAGGAACTGAACCAGCAGGTTGTGGGATACCTTGACATGCCCATGCCAACACACCTTGAAGATCCACTAGACTTCAGAGCAGCCAAACTTGATTTGTGGCCGCAACTAGCAGATTTTTCCCTTGAAAAGCTGTCCTGCCCGGCCAGTAGTGTGCCATCAGAATGGGTGTTTAGTACGGCGGGGGCCATGGTCACCCCAAGGAGAACTCGTCTGTCTTCAAAAAATGTGGAGAGACTGACTTTGTGAAGATGAATCAGGCATGGATCAGCCAGGATTTCCACCCACCAATGCCTGATGCACCAAACAGATTTAAGGCGCTGCTCCCCAGTTACAAACATTCCTCAGCATCAGACCTTTTTTCACCCACCTTTGTCACCGGGTACTGGTATTGCCACCCACCGCACCACTCTGTCACCGGGTCACTTTCAGGACTCCTGATGCTGCTGTTGCTGTCACCTCCAGGCTGTCTTATTCGGCCACTATACCGTCTCCTCATGCTTCTCCACCTCCAGGTTGTGCCATTCAGACAATATATGGTATCCTCATGCTGCAGTCAACTCCAGGCTGTGCCATTCAGCCACTATATGGTCTCCTCATGCTTCAGCCACCTCCAGGCTGCACCATTCAGACACTATGTGGTCTACTCATGCTTCAGCACCTCCAGGCTGTGTCATTCAGCCACTATATGGTCTCCTCATGCTTCAACCAACTTTAGGCTGTACCATTCCGCCACTATATGGTCTCCTCATGCTTTAGCAAACTCCAGGTTGTGCCATTCAGCCACTATATGGTCTCCTCATGCTTCAGCCAACTTCAGGCTGTGCCATTCAGTCTCTATATGGTCTCCTCATGTTTCAGCCAACTCAAGGCTGTGCCATTCAGCCACTATATAGTCTCCTCATGCTTCAGCCACCTCCAGGCTGTGCCATTCAGCCACTATATGGTCTCCTCATGCTTCAACCACCTACAGGCAATGCCATTCAGCCACTATATGGTCTCCTCATGCTTCAGCCACCTCCAGGCTGCGCCATTCAGACACTATGTGGTCTACTCATGCTTCAGCACCTCCAGGCTGTGCCATTCAGCCACTATATGGTTTCCGCATGCTTCAGCACCTCCAGGCTGTGCCATTCAGCCACTATATGGTCTCCTCATGCTTCAGCCAACTTTAGGCTGTGCCATTCAGTCACTATATGGTCTCCTCATGCTTCAGCCAACTCCAGGCTTTGCCATTCAGCCACTATATGGTCTCCTCATGCTTCAGCCAACTCCAGGCTGTGCCATTCAGACACTATATGTTCTACTCATGCTGCCGCCAACTCCAGGCTGTGCCATTCAGCCACTATATGGTCTCCTCATGCTGCCACAAGCTCCAGGTGGTCATTCAGCCACTATATGGTCTCCTCATACTTATGCCACCTCCAGGCTCTGTCATTGTGCCAGCATGTGACATGTGACTCCTTGTTAAATGTGGTCCTTTGTAACCACATGCCGGGGCCCGGGACATTAAAACTTGGGAGTGTAATCTTAAATTTTAATTTCAAAATCTTCACTTTCAATTTTAAAATTCATCTGTTAATCTTAGGGATTGTGAAGCCCTATTGTCCACTCATGCTGGTACCAGCTTCAGGCTGTGCCATTCAGCCACTATATGCTTTACTGATGCTTCTGGGCCTGGGACATTGCCTAAAAGTATGCTATGGTAGCACTAGCTACCATAAATCTTCAATTTCAATTTTAAAATTCATCTTTTAATCTTACGGATTGTGAAGCCCTATTGTCTACTCATGCTGCCACCAGCTCCAGGCTGTGTCATTGTGCCACCATATGGTCTCCTTATGCTGTTGGCAACTTTAAAAATTGTAAAATATCTAAAATCTTCAATTTAAAATTTTAAAAATATCTTTAACCTCTTGGTTGCGCAGGTCGTATGCATACGCCTTGCATCCCTGATCCTTAAAGGGGTACTCCGCCCCTAAACATTTTATCCCCTATCCAAAGGATAGGGAATAAGATGTCAGATCACCGCGGTCCCGCTGCTGGGGAGCCCCGGGATCCCCGCTGCGGCACTGCGCTATCATTACAGCAAAGAGCGAGTTTGCTCTGCACGTAATGACGGGCAATACAGGGGCTGGAGCATCATTACGTCACGGCTCCGCCCCTCGTGACGTCACGGCCCGCGCCTTTCAATACAAGTCTATGGGAGGGGGCGTGGCGGTCGGGCCATGATGTCATGAGGGGCGGATTCATGATGTCACTCTTCTCCATCCCCTGTATCGTCCGCCATTACGCACAGATGTGTACTGCTGCTGGTTGTGCAAAAATACGTTTTTCTGCGGACTGTAGCGCATTTTTTTGCCCTCATGCGTGCCTACCACATACCTATAACTAAGTAGTGCACTTTTTTGTACCTGTTCATCTGTAACAAGCCTACATACAGTGAAAAGCCAGGGGAAAGAAATCACTGAAAAATACATTTTCCAAGTGTACTGTAGCGCATCTTTTTGCCCTCATACATGCATACCACATACCTACATCTAAGTAGTGTACCATTTTGTGCCTGTTAATCTGTCAAGGGCTTACATACTGTGAAAGGTCAGCCAAATGTAATCAGCGGCTGGTGATTTACAAAAATACAGAGTTTTTCGGCACATTGTAGCACATTTTTCTACCTTCATAAGTGCATACTGCATATGGACATCGAAGTACTGTACTATTTTTTACCTATTAATCTGTCAAGGGCCTACATACTGTGAAAGAATAGCCAAAAGTACTCATCGGCTGGTACTGTACTCAGATACTTTTTTAAGTGTACTGTAGAGCATTTTTCTGCCCTCATCAGTGCATACCACATACCTACATCTAAGTAGTGTACTATTGTGTACCTGTTAATCTGTCAAGGGCCTACATACTGTGAAAGGACAGGCAAAAGTAATCACCGGCTGGTGTTTTACAAAAATGACAGAGTTTTTAGGTGCATTGTAGTGCATTTTTCTGCCCTCCTAAGTGCATACCGCATACGTACATCTAAGTAGTGTACTATTTTGTACCTGTTAATCTGTCAAGGGACTAGATACTGTGAAAGGACAGCCAAAAGTGCACACCTGCTGCTGTTCTAGACAAATATTGTTTTAAGCTTGGTGAAGCGTATTGTACTTCCCTGATATACGCACTAAGTATGTCAGGCACAGAAGTGCCAGGACGTGCACAAAGGAGTGGCAGAGGCCTTAATCCTTCAGGCAGATGTCGCAGGAGACTAGGGGAGAGTGGCAGCAGGAGTCACAGCGAGAGGCCTGAGCTCCTGTTATCAGCTAGCGGTCGTGTCTCGACCAACAACCCATCTGACGTCGTTGATTGGTTAACACAGTCATTCACTTCATCACAGGTGACATCTGACACCCCCAGTCAACGGTGGGTTCCTCAGACACAACCCTCAGTTGGCATGGCCCGGGAGCAGTACCTGTCCTCCCATTGCCTCTGTCCTATGCTGTTCCCTCTCCTACAGAAGTATTTTATACTGTGGGTTTAGCGCCACTATTCACTGAGTACTATCTAATAGAGGACAGTCAGCAGCTACTGCCCAGCAAAGGAGTGGAGGAAACATGCGTCGCTTCCTCCACTAGGCGGGTGTCACACCAAGCGCTTCGGGTCCCACTGCTTCCCCGGAGTGCTCGCGGCGTGCCTTTGTATGCAGCTCTCCGGTCAGCACTGCTGACCGCGAGCGCTGCTTCCATGTCACTGGAGGGGACGCGCTCCGAGGCACGGGAAGTGCCCGCTCTCGGATTGCGTCCCATGTCTCTCACCTGCCCCGTCCTCCTGCTCAGTCCCGCGCTCGCGGCCCCGCTCTCTAGGGCGCGCACGTGCCCGGTCTCTCAGATTTAAAGGGCCAGTGCACCATTAATTGGTGCCTAGCCCAATTAGTTCCAAGCACTCCCTACACTATATAAACCCACTTCCCCTTCCTGTCCCTGCCGGATCTTGTTGCCTTGTGCCCTGAGAAAGCGTTTCTGTGTGTTCCATTGCCTGTGTATCCAGACCCTTGCCGTTGCCCCTGACTACGAACCGTTGCTGCCTGCCCAGACCTTATGCTACGTCCGACCTTGCTCTTGCCTTGTCCTTGTGTACCGCGCCTGTCTCAGCTGTCAGTGAGGTTGAGTTGCTAACGGGTGGAATGATCTGGGGGTTACCTGCCGCTGCAAGTCCATTCCGCTTTGCGGCGGGCTCTGGTGAAAACCAGTAACCCCTTAGATTCCGTTCCGCTGGTATGGCCCACGTCATCACCTCACTGACACAGAGGATCCACCACCCGTGTCCTCCCTGCTTACCAGCCCGGATCCTGACAGTAGATCCGGCCATGGATCCCGCTGAGGTCCCGCTGCCCAGTGTCGCTGACCTAACCTCCGTGGTCGCACAGCAATCACAGCAGATCGCGCTACAAGGACAGCAGTTGACTCAGTTGACCGTTATGCTGCAACAGCTTCTGCCGCAACAACAGCAACCATCTCCTCCGCCAGCTCTTGCATCTCCTCCGCAGCGAGTGACTGCTCCCAGATTCCGCCTGTCTACCAGACAAGCTTGATGGGGACTCTAAACAGTGCCGTGGATTCTTGTCTCAGTGTTCCCTACACCTTGAGATGATGTCTGACCAATTTCCTACAGAACGGTCTAAGGTGGCGTTCGCGGTTAGCCTGCTGTCTGGAAAGGCCTTGTCATGGGCCACACCGCTTTGGGACCGCAACGATCCTGCCACTGCTACAATCCAGTCCTTCTTCTCAGAAGTACGTAGTGTCTTTGAGGAGCCAGCCCGGGCTTCCTCAGCCGAGACTGCTTTGCTGAATCTTGTCCAAGGGAGTTCTTCAGTGGGTGAATACGCCATCCAGTTCCGCACCCTCATCTCTGAGCTATCCTGGAATAATGAGGCCCTCTGCGTGACCTTCAGGAAAGACGCCAAGAGCTTCATCAGGAAAAGGATCTTGTTCACACCAGGCGGTTTCCCTCCCAGGCTCCTCTCTTTCAACGTCCTTTGCAATCTGTTCCTGTGCCTCCTGCCGAGGAGGCTATGCAAGTGGATCGGTCTCGCCTGACCCAACAAGAGAGGACTCGCCGTAGGAATGAAAACCTGTGCCTATACTGTGCAAGCACCGAACATTTCCTAAAAGACTGTCCTATCCGTCCTCCGCGTCTGAGAAACGCACTCACCTAGTTAACGTGGGAGAGTCGTTGCTCATGAGTGTTGGAGTTCACCATCATGAACATATTGAATTTTTTGTGCTACCCAACTGCACTTCTGAAATTCTTTTGGGCTTGCCCTGGCTCCAACGTCATTCACCTAGCCTCGACTGGGTCACTGGGGACATTAAGAGCTGGGGATCTTCTTGCCACAAGTGATGTCTCCACCCAGTTTCTTCCTGCCAAGTCTCCATGGCTTCTCCATTGCCAGGTCTTCCTAAGGCCTATCAGGACTTTTCGGACGTCTTTTGTAAAAAGCAGGCAGAGGTCTTACCACCACATAGACCCTATGACTGCCCTATTGACCTGCTCCCTGGTACCACACCGCCCAGTGGTAGGATTTACACACTTTCTGCCCCAGAAACACAAGCTATGTCTGAGTACATACAAGAAAACCTCAAAAGATGTTTTATCCGGAAATCTTCTTCTCCAGCTGGAGCTGGATTTTTCTTTGTCGCTAAAAAAGATGGATCGCTCTGCCCTTGTATTTATTACTGCGGTCTCAATAAAATTACCGTAAAAAATCACTATCCTCTGCCTCTCATCTCCAAACTCTTCGACCGACTGCGAGGTGCCAAGATTTTCACCAAACTTGATCTAAGGGGCGCATATAACCTCATCTGTATTCGAGCAGGCGACGAATAGAAAACCGCCTTCAATACAAGAGATGGTCACTTTGAATACCTAGTCATGCCCATTGGTCTATGCAACGCCAAAGCAGTCTTTCAGGACTTTGTTAATGAGATTTTTCGGGACATGCTGTACTCCTGTGTGGTAGTCTACCTTGACGACATCCTCATTTTTTCCTCCATCCTGGAGGAACATCGCCTTCATGTTCGTCAAGTGCTCCAGCGACTACGCCAAAATCAACTTTACGCCAAAATTGAGAAGTTTCTATTCGAACGCAGCAGTCTTCCCTTCCTGGGATACATAGTGTCTGGACAAGGTCTTCAAATGGACCCTGATAAACTTTCTGCGGTAATGGATTGGCCTCATCCCACTGGCCTGCGAGCAATCCAAAGATTTCTCGGATTTGCAAATTATTATCGTCAATTCATTCCCCACTTCTCCACCATCTTTGCTCCTATTGTAGCACTGACTAAGAAAAATGCTAATCCGAAATCCTGGCCGTCACAGGCGGAGGAAGCCTTTAACCACCTCAAAGCTGCCTTCTCCTCTGCTCCAGTCTTGTCCAGACCAGATCCTCAGAAGTCCTTCTTCCTCGAGGTTGACGCCTCCTCTGTTGGAGACGGCGCTGTTCTCCTACAAAAATCTGCTAAGGGAAAAAATGTTACTTGCGGATTTTTCTCCAAAACCTTTTTCCCCAACAGAAAAAAATTATTCCATTGGAGACCGTGAACTATTGGCGATTAAGTTGGCCCTTGAGAAGTGGAGACATCTTCTGGAAGGATCCCTTCACCCCATCACCATCTATACAGATCACAAAAATCTGTCTTATCTCCAATCCGCCCAGCGGCTAAATCCTCGCCATTCCCACTTCTTCTGGAGTTCCTGCCGTGGATGAAGTAACCCGGGACTTCTCCGCTATCTGGAAGGAGACTCAGAAGTTGCTCCTACTGGCCTCGTCTTGTATGAAGAGACATGCTGATAAAAAGAGAAGAACTCCTCCTGTCTTTCTCCCTGGGGACAAAGTGTGGCTCTCTGCCAAATACATACAGTTTCGTGTCCCTAGCTACAAGTTGGGTCCTCGCTACCATGGCCATTTTAAAATCAAGAATCAAATCAATTCTGTCTCTTACAAGCCTCATCTTCCCTCTTCTCTTCGCATTCCTAACTCTTTCCATGTGTCTCTTCTCAAACCTCTTGTACTTAACTGCTTTTCTCCCAAGGTCACTGTTCCTGCTCCCATTTCTGGCTCCTCTGATGTCTTCTCCGTTAAAGAAATCCTCGCCTCCAAGATCGTCCGAGGTAAAAAAAAATTTTGGTTAGATTGGGAGAATTGTGGCCCTGAGGAGAGATCATGGGAACCCGAGGCCAATATTTTAGACAAAGATCTCATCCACAGATTCCTCGGTTCAAAAAAGAGGGGGAGACCAAAGGGGGGGGGTACTGTCACGCCGAGCGCTCCGGGTCCTGCTGCTTCCCCGGAGCACTCGCGGCGAGCCTCTGTATGCAGCGCTCCGGTCAGCACCGCTGACCGCGAGCGCTGCTTTCATGTCACCGGAGGGGACGCGATCCGAGGCATGGGACGTGCCTGCTCTCGGATCGCGTCCTGTGTCTCTCACCTGCCCCGTCCTCCTGCTCAGTCCCGGCGCGCGCGGCCCCGCTCTCTAGGGCGCGCGCGCACCGGGTCTCTCAGATTTAAAGGGCCAGTGCACCATTAATTGGTGCCTGGCCCAATTAGTTCCAAGCACTTCCTACACTATATAAACCCACTTCCCCTTCCTTTCCCTGCCGGATCTTGTTGCCTTGTGCCCTGAGAAAGCGTTTCCGTTTGTTCCATTGCCTGTGTATCCAGACCCTTGCCATTGCCCCTGACTACGAACAGTGGCTGCCTGCCCAGACCTTCTGCTACGTCCGACCTTGCTCTTGCCTTGTCCATGTGTACCGCGCCTGTGTCAGCTGTCAGTTAGGTTGAGTCACTATCGGGTGGAACGACCTTGGGGTTACCTGCCACTGCAAGTCCATCCCGCTTTGCGGTGGGCTCTGGTGAAAACCAGTAACCCCTTAGATTCCATTCCCCTGGTACGGCCCACGTCATCACCTCACTGACACAGAGGATCCACCATCCGTGTCCTCCCCGCTTACCAGCCTGGATCCTGACAGCGGGCAAGTAGTGATGAGGAGAGTGACGTGGGAGGTGGTGTTGCAAGCGTTCAGGGTCCTGAAGCAGACACTGTTGAGGAACCTGAGGAGCACATCAGTGACGTGCAGACACAACTCGATGATGATGAAGCCGATTGCAATTGGGAGCCGGGTGCAGAAAGTGCTTCATCATAATCAGGAGAAGAGAGTTGCAGGTTGCCCTTGAGGCAGCAGCTAAGCCTAGTTGGCGGCATGGTTATCAGTCAGCGTGGTGGCAGAAGTGGAAATTCTGGAGCCAAGCGTGCCCAGGGGAGACCACCTGCTTCGTGGCAGCCTACCTTATCGGCAGGGGTTCCTGGAGACGGCGGCAGTAGCAGTCAATTAGTGCAGACTGTTTGTGGGAAATCAGAAGATGAATGTGCTCCTATCTAAGTTGCTGGTGCTGCAGTCCCTCCCTTTTCAAGTGGTGGACTCTGCACCTTTCAGAGAACTGATGGCTTGTGCCAAGCCTAGGTGGAGAGTGCCAAGCCGTCATTTCTTTGCGAAGAAGGCAGAACCAGCCCTGCACAATTTTGTGGAAGAGAAGGTGGGCCAGTCCTTGAGCCTGTTGTTGTGTACCAAAGTGCATGGCAGCGCTGACGTTTGGAGCTGTAACTACGGTCAGGGACAATACATGTCCTTTATGGCTCACTGGGTGAATGTGGTTCCTGCACAGCCACTCTCTCTACAATGCAGATCGCGCAGGACATTAGGGGAAAAAAAACTCATGTCATCCACATTTTGCTAACACTATTTTTCATACACAGAAATAAAATACATGAGTCTAACAAGTCAAAGAAAGGTTAAAAAAAGGGGAAAATTTATTTATTATTTATTACAATGTTTGTGTAGGGTTTTTTTGTAACCTCCCATCACTCACAAAGAGCGTACAGTAACTAATACTCAGGAAAGGAAAAACCTCCAGAGGGGAGGAAACCTGTAGGGAATCCATGGCTACTGTATTGCCCTTCCTCTGGGCATACTAAAGGAGGTTACCTCTATAATTTGGGCAAATGTGTCTGTGTATGTGCGTGATTCCAGGGGTTATGTCTTCATCCAACTTCTTGCTGTAAGTCTGGAAGTGTGACTCCACATTTTGGAAATACTGCATCTAAGATAGAAAAACAAAAGAAAAGAAAGATTATTTACATGTTTATTATAGTACATGGAACACACTAACGAGTCCTGTGTATGAATCTGCATTCCCGGGTTCCTACAGTGTCCAGCATCGGCCCCTCACTGATGGAGAATGAGCAGGAGCCGTGTTATTTCTGCTCAGTGCTGCTCTCTGGTGGACAGTGGTTATGATTGTCACGATGCCGGCTGGCAGGTAGTGGACCCTCTGTGCCAGAGAGGGATTGGCGTGGACCGTGCTAGTGGACCGGTTCTAAGCCACTACTGGTTTTCACCAGAGCCCGCCGCAAAGCGGGATGGTCTTGCTGCGGCGGTAGTGACCAGGTCGTATCCACTAGCAACGGCTCACCTCTCTGGCTGCTGAAGATAGGCGCGGTACAAGGGAGTAGGCAGAAGCAAGGTCGGACGTAGCAGAAGGTCGGGGCAGGCAGCAAGGATCGTAGTCAGGGGCAACGGCAGAAGGTCTGGAAACACAGGCAAGGAACACACAAGGAACGCTTTCACTGGCACTAAGGCAACAAGATCCGGCAAGGGAGTGCAAGGGAAGTGAGGTAATATAGGGAAGTGCACAGGTGAAAACCCTAATTGGAACCACTGCGCCAATCAGCGGCGCAGTGGCCCTTTAAATCGCAGAGACCCGGCGCGCGCGCGCCCTAGGGAGCGGGGCCGCGCGCGCCGGGACAGAACAGACGGGGAGCGAGTCAGGTAGGGGAGCCGGGGTGCGCATCGCGAGCGGGCGCTACCCGCATCGCGAATCGCATCCCGGCTGGCAGCGGGATCGCAGCGCCCCGGGTCAGAGGACGTGACCGGAGCGCTGCAGCGGAGGGAGTGAAGCGAGCGCTCCGGGGAGGAGCGGGGACCCGGAGCGCTCGGCGTAACAGTACCCCCCCCCCTTGGGTCTCCCCCTCTTCTTGGAGCCTGAGAACCTGAGGAGCAGACTTTTGTCAAGGATGTTGTCCTCAGGTTCCCAGGATCTCTCTTCAGGACCACAACCCTCCCAGTCTACTAAAAAAAAATTTTTCCCTCTGACCTTTTTGGCAGCCAAAATTTCCTTGACCGAGAAGACGTCCGAGGAGCCGGAAACAGGAGTGGGAGGAACAGATTTGGGAGAAAAACGGTTGAGGATGAGTGGTTTGAGAAGAGAGACGTGAAAGGCATTAGGGATACGAAGAGAAGGAGGAAGAAGAAGTTTATAAGAGACAGGATTAATTTGACACAAAATTTTGAAAGGACCAAGATAGCGTGGTCCCAACTTGTAGCTAGGGACACGGAAGCGGACATATTTAGCGGAGAGCCATACCTTGTCTCCAGGGGAAAAAACGGGGGGAGCTCTTCTTTTCTTATCCGCGAACCTTTTCATGCGTGAAGAAGCCTGTAAGAGAGAATTTTGGGTCTCTCTCCATATAATGGAAAGGTCACGAGAAATTTCATCCACAGCGGGCAGACCAGAGGGCAAGGGGGTAGGGAGGGGGGGAAGAGGGTGACGGCCGTACACCACGAAAAATGGGGATTTGGAGGAAGATTCAGAGACCCTGAAGTTATACGAGAATTCGGCCCATGGAAGGAGATCTGCCCAGTCATCCTGGCGGGAGGAAACAAAATGTCGCAAATAATCACCCAGGATCTGGTTAATTCTTTCTACTTGTCCATTGGACTGGGGATGATATGCAGAGGAAAAATTTAATTTAATCTTGAGTTGTTTACAGAGAGCCCTCCAGAATTTAGACACGAATTGGACCCCTCTATCCGAGACAATCTGCGTAGGCAACCCGTGAAGACGAAAAATGTGTACAAAAAATTGTTTAGCCAACTGAGGCGCAGAAGGAAGACCAGGAAGAGGGATGAAATGTGCCATTTTGGAGAATCGATCAACGACCACCCAAATAACGGTGTTGCCACGGGAAGGGGGTAAATCAGTAATAAAATCCATACCAATCAGAGACCAAGGCTGTTCGGGGACAGGCAGAGGATGAAGAAAACCAGCGGGCTTCTGGCGAGGAGTCTTATCCCGGGCACAGATAGTGCAGGCTCGCACAAAGTCCCCAACATCCGTCTCCAGAGTCGGCCACCAATAGAAGCGGGAGATGAGTTGCACAGATTTCTTGATGCCCGCATGACCTGCGAGATGGGAGGAGTGACCCCATTTGAGGATTCCGAGGCGTTGGCGTGGAGAAACAAAGGTCTTTCCTGGAGGAGTCTGCCTGATGGAGGCAGGAGAAGTGGAGATCAGGCAGTCAGGTGGAATGATGTGTTGCGGAGGGAGATCAACTTCTGAGGCATCCGAGGAACGAGAGAGAGCATCGGCCCTAATGTTCTTATCGGCAGGACGAAAGTGAATCTCAAAATTAAATCGGGCAAAGAACAGAGACCACCGGGCCTGGCGAGGATTCAGCCGTTGGGCAGACTGGAGGTAGGAGAGGTTCTTGTGGTCGGTGTAGATAATAACAGGAAATCTTGATCCCTCCAGCAGATGCCTCCATTCCTCAAGTGCTAATTTAATGGCTAGAAGCTCTCGATCCCCGATGGAGTAGTTCCTCTCCGCTGGAGAGAAGGTCCTAGAGAAAAAACCACAAGTGACAGCATGCCCGGAAGAATTTTTTTGTAGAAGAACAGCTCCAGCTCCCACTGAGGAGGCATCAACCTCCAATAGGAAGGGTTTGGAAGGGTCAGGTCTGGAGAGCACGGGAGCCGAAGAAAAGGCAGACTTGAGTCGTTTAAAGGAGTCTTCTGCTTGAGGAGGCCAGGACTTGGGATCAGCATTTTTTTTGGTTAAAGCCACGATAGGAGCCACAATGGTAGAAAAATGTGGAATAAATTGCCTGTAATAATTGGCGAACCCCAAAAAGCGTTGGATAGCACGGAGTCCGGAGGGGCGTGGCCAATCTAAGACGGCAGAGAGTTTGTCTGGATCCATCTGTAGTCCCTGGCCAGAGACCAAATATCCTAGAAAAGGAAGAGATTGGCATTCAAACAGACATTTCTCAATTTTGGCATAGAGTTGGTTGTCACGAAGTCTCTGAAGAACCATACGGACATGCTGGCGGTGTTCTTCTAGATTGGCAGAAAAAATTAGGATATCGTCCAGATATACAACAACACAGGAGTATAACAGATCACGAAAAATTTCATTGACAAAGTCTTGGAAGACGGCAGGGGCATTGCACAGTCCAAAGGGCATGACCAGATACTCAAAGTGTCCATCTCTGGTGTTAAATGCCGTTTTCCACTCGTCCCCCTCTCTGATGCGGATGAGGTTATAGGCGCCTCTTAAGTCCAATTTAGTGAAGATGTGGGCACCTTGGAGGCGATCAAAGAGTTCAGAGATGAGGGGTAAGGGGTAGCGGTTCTTAACCGTGATTTTATTAAGACCGCGGTAGTCAATGCAAGGACGTAGGGAGCCATCTTTTTTGGACACAAAGAAAAATCCGGCTCCGGCAGGAGAGGAGGATTTACGGATAAAGCCCTTTTTTAGATTCTCCTGGACGTATTCGGACATGGCAAGAGTCTCTGGGGCAGAGAGAGGATAAATTCTGCCCCGGGGTGGAGTAGTACCCGGGAGGAGGTCGATAGGGCAATCATAAGGCCTGTGAGGAGGTAGAGTCTCAGCTTGTTTTTTGCAGAAAACATCCGCGAAGTCCATATAGGCCTTAGGGAGACCGGTTACTGGAGGAACCACAGAGTTACGGCAAGGGTTACTGGGAACCGGTTTTAGACAGTTCTTGGAACAAGAGGACCCCCAACTCTTGATCTCCCCAGTGGACCAATCCAGGGTTGGGGAATGAAGTTGAAGCCAGGGAAGTCCAAGGAGAATCTCCGAGGTGCAATTGGGGAGGACCAAAAGTTCAATCCTCTCATGATGAGATCCGATGCTCATAAGAAGGGGCTCCGTGCGGAAACGTATGGTACAGTCCAATCTTTCATTATTTACACAATTGATGTAGAGGGGTCTGGCGAGACTGGTCACCGGGATGTTGAACCTGTTGACGAGAGAGGCCAAAATAAAATTTCCTGCAGATCCAGAGTCCAAGAAGGCCACTGTAGAGAAGGAGAAGGCAGAGGCAGACATCCGCACAGGCACAGTAAGACGTGGAGAAGCAGAGTAGACATCAAGGACTGTCTCACCTTTGTGCGGAGTCAGCGTACGTCTTTCCAGGCGGGGAGGACGGATAGGACAATCCCTCAGGAAGTGTTCGGTACTAGCACAGTACAGGCAGAGGTTCTCCATACGGCGTCGTGTCCTCTCTTGAGGTGTCAGGCGAGACCGGTCGACCTGCATAGCCTCCACGGCGGGAGGCACAGGAACAGATTGCAGGGGACCAGAGGAGAGAGGAGCCGAGGAGACGAAACGCCTCGTGCGAACAGAGTCCATATCTTGGCGGAGTTCCTGACGCCTTTCAGAAAAACGCATGTCAATGCGAGTGGCTAGGTGAATAAGTTCATGTAGATTAGCAGGAATTTCTCGTGCGGCCAGAACATCTTTAATGTTGCTGGATAGGCCTTTTTTGAAGGTCGCGCAGAGGGCCTCATTATTCCAGGACAATTCTGAAGCAAGTGTACGGAATTGTACGGCATACTCGCCAACGGAAGAATTACCCTGGACCAGGTTCAACAGGGCAGTCTCAGCAGAAGAGGCTCGGGCAGGTTCCTCAAAGACACTTCGGATTTCCGAGAAGAAGGAGTGTACAGAGGCAGTGACGGGGTCATTGCGGTCCCAGAGCGGTGTGGCCCATGACAGGGCTTTTCCGGACAGAAGACTGACTACGAAAGCCACCTTAGACCTTTCAGTGGGAAACAGGTCCGACATCATCTCCAGATGCAGGGAACATTGGGAAAGAAAGCCACGGCAAAACTTAGAGTCCCCATCAAATTTATCCGGCAAGGATAAGCGTATCCCAGGAGCGGCCACTCGCTGCGGAGGAGGTGCAGGAGCTGGCGGAGGAGATGACTGCTGAAGCTGTGGTAGCAACTGTTGTAGCATAACGGTCAGTTGAGACAGCTGTTGGCCTTGTTGCGCTATCTGTTGTGACTGCTGGGCGACCACCGTGGTGAGGTCAGCGACAACTGGCAGAGGAACTTCAGCGGGATCCATGGCCGGATCTACTGTCACGATGCCGGCTGGCAGGTAGTGGACCCTCTGTGCCAGAGAGGGATTGGCGTGGACCGTGCTAGTGGACCGGTTCTAAGCCACTACTGGTTTTCACCAGAGCCCGCCGCAAAGCGGGATGGTCTTGCTGCGGCGGTAGTGACCAGGTCGTATCCACTAGCAACGGCTCACCTCTCTGGCTGCTGAAGATAGGCGCGGTACAAGGGAGTAGGCAGAAGCAAGGTCGGACGTAGCAGAAGGTCGGGGCAGGCAGCAAGGATCGTAGTCAGGGGCAACGGCAGAAGGTCTGGAAACACAGGCAAGGAACACACAAGGAACGCTTTCACTGGCACTAAGGCAACAAGATCCGGCAAGGGAGTGCAAGGGAAGTGAGGTAATATAGGGAAGTGCACAGGTGAAAACCCTAATTGGAACCACTGCGCCAATCAGCGGCGCAGTGGCCCTTTAAATCGCAGAGACCCGGCGCGCGCGCGCCCTAGGGAGCGGGGCCGCGCGCGCCGGGACAGAACAGACGGGGAGCGAGTCAGGTAGGGGAGCCGGGGTGCGCATCGCGAGCGGGCGCTACCCGCATCGCGAATCGCATCCCGGCTGGCAGCGGGATCGCAGCGCCCCGGGTCAGAGGACGTGACCGGAGCGCTGCAGCGGAGGGAGTGAAGCGAGCGCTCCGGGGAGGAGCGGGGACCCGGAGCGCTCGGCGTAACAATGATATCACATGTGTGACACGCTGCTCCTCCTGGGAGTTCTATTTGGGCAGTGCTGCTCTCTGATTGGCTGAAATCCAGAAAGCTTTTAACATATTGTGACTGTTTTTGCTGGATAGTTGTAGTTTTGCAGGACAGAAATAAAGCCAAAAAAAAAAACAATCTGGATTTTGAAAAATGCCACACATAACTTGTGTTGAATTCTAACCTAAGCCTAGGAACAGACCTCCGGCTGCCTTGCTGGATGATCGGATTGCCGCGGCAGCGCTGCAGGCGATCCGATCATTCAATTAAGTGACCGCGATGCTGCAGATGCCGTGATCTGTATTGATCACGGCATCTGAGGGGTTAATGGTGGACATCCGCGGGATCGCGGATGTCCGCAATTACCGGCGGGTCCTTGGCTGCGATCAACAGCCGGGACCTGCCGCACATGATCCGGGCATCTCTCCGATGCCCACGGTTATGCTTAGGACGTAAATGTACATCCTGGTGCGTTAAGTACCACGTCACCAGGACGTACATTTACGGCGCTAGTTGTTAAGGGGTTAACAAACCTCCTCATGTAATCTCCTTACTACTGGGGTGACACACTGTAACAAACCTCCTCCTCATGTAATCTCCTTACTACTGAGGTGACACACTATAACAAACCTCCTCATGCAATCTCCTTACTACTGGGGTGACACACTGTAACAAACCTCCTCCTCATGTAATCTCCTTACTACCAGGGTGACACACTGTAACAAACCTCTTCCTCATGTAATCTCCTTACTGCTGAGGTGACACACTGTAACAAAACCCCCTGCTCGTGTAATCACCTTACTACTGGGGTGACATGTGGCCTTCACTCCAGCTCAGCTCAGCCCCGCCTCCTCCACAGCATCACACAGGTCCTTCAACCACTATTACATCTATCCTGCACAGTCACATGATGGTCACACGATAGTGACATCATCACAGGTCCTAATGACCTAATGAGGAACATATAGAAGCATTTTTTTTTTATTATAATTTTTTACATTATAAGTTTTGAAAAGACCATCAACATTAGATGGGGGCAGAGAGGGCTGATCTTGGTAACCCACTGATTGGAGGGCTGTGGTGTTCAATGCTCAATACTAATATTACTAATTTGTGTCTTAAAGGAACTTTTGGGCAGGACTTACATCCCAAGGGATGTTAAAAATAGATATATTGACCTGGCGCTTTTCCCTCGTATAACTCCAAAGCAGGAGATTAATATAGAAGTGGATATTTTAAAAAAGCACACACACACACACACATAAATATATATTTATGAATCTTCCTTAGATTGTGATAAAGGAATATAACAAAATAAAAACTCTCCAGCTACTTCTACAATAAGATGCCAAACTTTCTTCACATTTCCTTAAAAAAATCAGAACACTTACGTGTTTCGGTCTATACATTGTCCTTATTCATGGGCAAAAACAATCAAATTTCTTTTAAAGCCAAAAAACTCGGACCGCATAAGAACTGTACTTCTATTGAACAATACGTATTTCTACAGGTCTTGAATGCACCATAGATGTTACCAATATATTTCCAGGTCCAGATTGCATTCAATATGCAATATACTGGAATAACATCTATGGTGCGTTACTAGACCTTTGGGGATAGGTATCGTCCAATATAAATAAGGGTCTAATAGGGTATGTCTTTTTTGGTTTTCAAACAACTTTGTACAAAAAAATTATTGCCCATAAATACAGACAGTGTATTGTCAGAAACACGTTGGTGTACTGACCTTTTTCGGTGGAAGAGAATTAAAGTTGTCATCTTATTCAAGGAGCTGGAGAATGTTTATGTTGTGTTGCCTATCATATCTGAACACCTTAGGATCTGGAGGGGACTTCCATGTGCACCAAGATAATTTTTGTTACACAGATTCTGGAGGAAGGCTGTGCTGATCGCCTGGGTTTGTTTTCTGGCAATGTAATATTGATAGTCTGTCATCAGGACAGGCCACCAATATCTGATCGTACCAACTTTAACCACCCTTACTGCATAGCTGAATGATTAAGAGCCTCATCTCCTTAATTGTTTACTAGTGTTGGGCGCGAATATTTGCATTTGAATTTTTTTTCGCTATATATTCAAAATTATGAATATTCACTTTTTTCCGCATATGCACATTTTTGCATATGTGAATATTCGCATATACCTTCTTTTCACTTGTGGGCCAATTAGAATGATGCAAATTCACTTGTCAGTGGTTATCAACAACATCCATAACAACCAATAGTAAAGTTGCCCACCCCTTCACAGTTTTTTTCCTCGATTACGCAATATGTGAATATTCACATATGCGAATATTTCCAAATGCGAATATTTGCATATGCGAATATAACAAATAAGCGAAATTCGCAAATATAGGACAATATTTGTCTATATATTCGCGAAATACCGCAAATTTGAATATGGGCAATGCCGCTCATCACTACTGCTGATGCCTGCTCCTGACTGTGTGTTTCAGGAACTACTTGGCTTATTGATGCTTCTGGGCTTGGGCCTTAAACTTTTGGATGTTCATCACTAGCTAAATACATGCTTAATAGAAATGTCAACATTGATCTTTTAATGTAAGGGGTTATGAAACCCTCAGGTGTACTGCTGATGCCTGCTCCTGACTGTGTGTTTCAGGAACTTCTTGGCTTATTGATGCTTCCTGGCTTGGGCCTTAAATTTTTGGATGTTTAGCACTAGCTAAATACATGCTTAACCCCGTAAGGACCCAGGACGTACTAGAACGTCCTGGCACCCTGGGCTTTAAGGACCCAGGACGTACTAGTACGTCCTGGTGTTTCTCCAGTCTCTGCCACGCCCCGGGCAGAGATCAGAACCGGATGCCTGCTGAAATGCTTCAGCAGGCATCCAGGGCAAACGCCGAGGGGGGCCATGTAGGCCCCCCATGTCGGCGATCGCCGCAAATCGCAAGGGAAATCGCCCTTGCGATCTGCGGTGATACCGGGCTGATCGGGTCTCTGGGACCCGACCGCCCGGTAATTTTGCATGATTTTGCTGTCACAGACAACCAGGACCATGCTAATGTATAGGAGTGAGGTGGCAAGCCGGCCACCTCCTCCTATACCCGGCGATCCGTCGGTTAGTTAACCGACCAATTGCAGGGGGGGGGGGGGGGGGCGGTTACTTCCTCCCGCCCTGCTCGGCCCCTTGAAGTCCGTAGAGGACGGGAGGAAGACCAGAGGACGCAGCGGGGGACGGGGGAGTGCTGGGGACCGGCCCCGGTGCTTACCTCATCCCTGAAGACCCGGATCCCGGCGGCAGAGACGGCGGCAGCGGCGACAGGTAAGTTCCTCTTCAGCCGCAGTCGGGCCCTTTACAGCAATGCACGTCGCCGTAAAGCAACATGCATTGCTGTAATGGGACCCTGTAAACTACAACTCCCAGCATGCCCAGACAGCCCTTGGCGTCTGGGCATGCTGGGAGTTGCAGTTTTGCAACATCTGGAGGTCCACAGTTTGGAGACCACTGTGCCCTTCCAGATGTTGCAAAACTTCACATCCTCAGCATGCCCTTACTGTCCAGGCATGCTAGGAGTTGTAGTTCTGTAACATCTGGCCCTTCAGATGTTGCAGAACTACAACTCCCAGCATGCCTGGACAGTTTTGGCATACTGGGAGTTGTAGTTTTGCAACATCTGGAGGGCTGTGGCTTGGACACCACTAGACAGTGGTCCCCAAACTGTTCTCCTCCAGCTGTTGCGTAACCACTACTCCCAATATGCCCTTCGGCTGCCTGGGCATGCTGGGAGTTGTGGTTTTGCAACAACTGGAGGCACACTGGTTGGGAAACATTGTCTGTTTCCTAACTCAGTGTTTCCCAACCCGTGTGCCTCCAGCTGTTGCAAAACTATAACTGCCAGCATGCACTGATAGACTGTGTATGCTGGGAGTTGTAGTTTTGCAACAGCTGGAGGTTCCCCCCCCCCCCCCCCTGTGAATGTAGAGGGTACATTCACATGGGCAGGGGGCTTACAGTGAGTATCAGGCTGCAAGTTTGCGATGCAGCAAATTTTGCGCGGCAGCTCAAACTGGCAGCGGGAAACTCGCTGTAATCACCCGCCCGTACACTAACAAAACACTAACACAAAATGAAATAAAAAGTAAAAAACATTACATATACTCATACCCCTACACAGCCCCCCTCCCCAATAAAAATGAAAAACGTCTGGTACGCCACTGTTTCCAAAATGGAGCCTCCAGCTCAAACAACAACTCCCAGTATTGCCGGACAGCCGTTGACTGTCCAAGCATGCTGGGAGTTTTGCAACAGCTGGAGGCACCCTGTTTGGGAATCGCTGGCGTAGAATACCCCTATGTCCACCCCTATGCAAATCCCTAATTCAGGCCTCAAATGCGCATGGTGCTCTCACTTCGGAGCCCTGTCGTATTTCAAGGCAACAGTTTAGGGCCACATATGGGGTATAGCCGTACTCGGGAGAAATTGCCTAACAAATTTTGGGGGGCTTTTTTCTCCTTTCACCCCTTATGAAAAGGGGAAGTTGGGGTCTACACCAGCATGTTGGTGTAAAAAAAATTTTTTACACTAACATGCTGGTGTTGCCCTATACTTTTCATTTTGACAAGAGGTAAAAGGGAAAAAAGGAGGTTATTTTGCTGTCCTGGCACCATAGGGGCTTCCTAAATGCGACATGCCCCCGAGCAAAATTTGCTCTCAAAAGGCCAAATATGACTCCTTCTCTTCTGAGCATTGTAGTTCGCCCGTAGTGCACTTCAGGTCAACTTATGGGATACCTCTATACTCAGAAGAGATGGGGTTACAAATTTTGGGGGGTATTTTCTGCTATTAACCCTTGCAAAAATGTGAAATTTGGGGGGAAACACACATTTTAGTGAAAATTTTTTATTTTTTTTTACATATGCAAAAGTCATGAAACACCTGTGGGGTATTAAGGCTCACTTAATTCCTTGTTACGTTCCTCAAGGGGTCTAGTTTTCAAAATGGTATGGCATGTGTTTTTTTTTTTTGCTGTTCTTGCACCATAGGGCCTTCTTAAATGTAACATGCCCCCCAAAAACCATTTCTGAAAAACGTACTCTCCAAAATCCCCTTGTCGCTCCTTCGCTTCTGAGCCCTCTACTGCGCCGGCCGAACACTTTACATAGACATATGAGGTATGTGCTTACTCGAGAGAAATTGGGCTACAAATACAAGTATACATTTTCTTCTTTTACCCCTTGTAAAAATAAAAAAATTGGATCTACAAGAAAATGCAAGTGTAATAAATGAAGATTGTGAATTTTCTCCTTCACTTTGCTGCTATTCCTGTGAAACACCTAAAGGGTTAAAACGCTGACTGAATGTCATTTTGAATACTTTGGGGGGTGCAGTTTTTATAATGGGGTCATTTGTGGGGTATTTCTAATATGAAGATCCTTCAAATCCACTTCAAACCTGAACTGGTCCCTGAAAAATAGTGAGTTTGAAAAATGTGTGAAAAATTGGAAAATTGCTGCTGAACTTTGAAGCCCTCTGGTGTCTTCCAAAAGTAAAAACACGTCAATTTTATGATTCAAACATAAAGTAGACATATTGTATATGTGAATAAAATAAAATAAATATTTGGAATATCCATTTTCCTTACAATCAGAAAGCTTCAAAGTTAGAAAAATGCTAAATTTTCAAATTTTTCATCAAATTTTGGGATTTTTCACCAAGAAAGGATGCAAGTTACCACAAAATGTTACCACTATGTTAAAGAAGAATATGTCACGAAAAAACTATCTCGGAATCAGAATGATAACGGTCGGGTCCTAAGGTGTAAAATGGCTGGGTCCTTAAGGGGTTAATAGAAATTTCAACATTGTTCTTTCAATATTAGGGGTTATGAAACCCTCTGTGTACTGCTGATGCCTGCTCCTGACTGTGTGTTTCAGGAACTACTTGACTTATTGATGCTTCTGGGCTTTGGCCTTATGTTTAGCACTAGTTAAATACATGATTAATTGAGATTTCAACATTGTTCTTTTAATGTAAGGGGTTATGAAACCCTCTTGTGTACTGCTGATGCCTGCTCCTGGCTGTGTGTTTCAGGAACTACTAGGCTTACTGATGCTACTGGGCTTGGGCCTTAAATTTTTGGATGTTAGCACTAGCTTACATACATGCTTCATTGAGATTTCAACATTTATCTTTTAATCTTAGGGGTTATGAAACCCTCTTGTGTACTCCTGCTGCTGACTGCTCCTGTCTGATTCATTGAGCAACTATATGGTTTAGTGATGCTGCTGGTCTTGGGCATTACTTTTTTGGATGGTAGCACTAGCTACCATGCATCTTCAATAGAGATTTCAACATTCACCTTTTAATGTTAGGGGTTGTGAACCACTCTTGTGTACTCATGCTGCTGCCTGCTCCTGTATGTGTCATATAGAAACTACATGGTATAGTGATGTTGCTGAGCCTAGGACATTACCTATATATGTTTATGGTAGCACTAGGTACCATACATCTTCAATTGAAATTTCAAAATTCATCTTTTATTATTAGAGATTGTAAGACCCTATTGTCTCCTCATCTGCCGCCAACTCCAGGCTGTGCAATTCAGACACTATATGGTCTCCTTATGCTTCAGCCAACTCCAGGTTGTGCCATTCAGGCAATATATGGTTTGCTGATGCTGCTGGGACTGGGTTTGGGAATAAAAATGTTTTTATGGTAGCGCTAGCTACCCAAAATCTTCGGTTTAAAATTCAAACTTTGTCTTTTTTTCTTAGGTATTGTGAAGCCCTTGGGTCTCCTCATGCTTCAGCTAACTCCAGGCTGTGCAATTCAGACACTATATGGTCTCCTCCTACTGATGCCAGGTTCTGTCATTGTGCTGCCATGTGACATGTGACCCCTTGTTAGATTAGGTCCTTTGTACCCACACGCCAGGGCCCGGGACACTAAAACTTGGGAGTTAAAAGTTCCATTTTAAAATCCTCAATTTCAATTTCAAAATCTTAGATTTCTATTTAAAATTCTTATATTTCAATGTTCTCCTCATGCTTTTGCCAACTCCAGGCTGTATCATTCAGGCAATTTATGCTTTACTGATGCTGCTGGGCCTGGGAATAAAAAAATTGTTATGGTAGCACTAGCTACCCAAAATCTTCGGTTTAAAATTCAGAATTCATCTTATAATCTTAGGTATTGTGAAGGCCTAGTGTCTACTCATGCTGCTGCCAACTCCTGGCTGTGCCATTCAGACACTATATGGTCTCCTCATGCTGCCAACACCTCAACACTGTGTAATTCAGCCACTATATGGTCTCCTCATACTTCAGCCTCATCCAAGCTGTGTCATTCAACCACTATATGGTCTCCTCATGCTGCCAACACCTCCACACTGTGTCATTCAGTCACTATATGATCTCTTCATGCTTCAGCCTCATCCAAGCTGTGTCATTCAGCCACTGTATGGTCTCCTCATGCTGCCAAAACCGCCATGCTGTGCCATTCAGCCACTATATGGTCTCCTCATGCTGCCAACACCTCCACACTGTGTCATTCAGCCACTATATGGTCTCCTCATGCTTCAGCCTCATCCAAGCTGTGTAATTCAGCCACTATATGGTCTCCTCATGCTGCCAACACCTCCACGCTGTGTCATTCAGTCACTATATGATCTCATCATGCTTCAGCCTCATCCAAGCTGTGTCATTAAGCCACTATATGGTCTCCTCATGCTGCCAACACTCCACGCTGTGTCATTCAGCCACTATATGGTTTCCTCATGCTGCCAAAACCTCCTCGCTGTTTCTTTCAACCACTATATGGTCTCCCCATGCTGCCAAAACCTCCACGCTGTGTCATCCAGCCACTATATTGTCTCCTCATGCTGCCAACGCCTCCATGCTGTGTCATTCAGCCACTAAATGGTCTCTTCATGCTTCAGCCTCATCCAAGCTGTGTCATTTAGCCACTATATGGTCTCCTCATGCTGCCAACACCTCCACGCTGTGTCATTCAGCCACTATATGGTCTCCTCATGCGTCCAACACCTCCACAATGTGTCATTCAGCCACTAAATGGTTTCTTCATGCTTCAACCTCATCCAAGCTGTGTCATTCAGCCACTATTTGGTCTCCTCATGCTTCAGCCTCATCCAAGCTGTCTCATTCAGCCACTATATGGTCTCCTCATGCTGCCAACACCTCCACGCTGTGTCATTCAGCCACTATATGGTCTCCTCATGCTGCCAACACCTCCACGATGTGTCATTCAGCCACTATATGGTCTCCTCATGCTACCAACTCCTCCACACTGTGTCATTCACACACTCTAAATGCTATGTCTGTAATCTGCATGTCATACTGAATAACAGTATTATTTCACTACCCCAGCACACTCTATATGCATGTTAGAAGACAGCAAAGTGTTCTACACCCCCATTGAGGCTCTCTGTAGGCAAGAAATAGCCGTTTTTCATATAGATTCACCGCTAATAAATTTGGATTGCACCAAGTTTTTTTGAAAAAATTGGCGAATCGGCCGAATTAAATTTTTCAAAAGTTCGCTCATCTCTAATGACAATGCCTGGGGGGTCCTGACACTACCCCATTTTGTCAATCGCTGGAAAACGCCGATCAATTCAGATCAGCGATATGTGGCAATTCTGGGTCAATCGGGTCTCTGGTGACCCGGAAAAAAAGGAAGAGAGGAGCCGTCCGAGATGGCACCTATCATCCTTTAGCAGCAGGAGTCAGGTGGCACTGGCACCTCACGATCATCCTGATTCGTCGGCAGTTACTGGCCAACGAATCAGGATGCCTGCTGTGGGGGTATCCCTAACAGCACCCGCTCCGACCCTGTTCTGGAGGGCGAGAGCGGGTGCTGGGAGTGCGTAACTGAGGCTTGGGTGCCCGATCCTCGGCATCGGCGGTGGGATCAGGGGCCCAGCAGCGGAGACAGCGGCGGCGGTGACGGCAGGATCTTCACCGCGCGGCAGCAGGAGGTAAGGCTGGCCTCCTGCTGTTGCTAAGCAACAACACCCAGCATGCACACAAGGGCATGCTGGGAGTTGTTGTTGTGCAACAGCAGAAGGCACAACTACAACTCCCAGCATGCCCTTTGGTAGTTTGTGCATGCTGGGGGTTGTAGTTATGCAACAGCTGGAGGCACATTTTTGTGCCTTCAGCTGTAGCATAACTTCAACCCCCAGCATGCACGGACAGCCAAAGAGCATGCTGGGAGTTGCAGTAGTGTGCCTCCAGCTGTTGCATAACTACAAGTCCCAGCATCGTCTGTATGTGCATGCTGAGAGTTTTAGTTTTGCAACAGCTGAAGGCACACTGGTTGCAAAACACTAAGTTTGTTACCTAAATCAGTGTTTTACAACCAGTGTGCCTCCAACTGTTGCAAACTATAACTCCCAGCATGCACTGATAGACTGTGCATGCTGGGAGTTGTAGTTTTGCAACAGCTGGAGGCACACTGGTTGTGAAACACTGAGTTAAGTAACAAACTCTCAGTGTTTTGCAAACAGTGTGCCCCCAGCTGTTGCATAACTACAACCCCCAGCATGCATGGCAGCCAAAGGGCATGCTGGGAGTTGTAGTTTTGCAACAGCTGGAGGTTTGCCCCCTCCATGTGAATGTACAGGGTACTTTCACACGGGCGGGGGTCTATAGTGAGTTTCTCGCTGCTAGTTTGAAATGCAGCAAATTTTCCGCTGCAGCTCAAACTCCAAGCAGGAAACTCGCTGTGAACCTCTGCCCATGTGAATGTACCCTAAAAACACTACACTACACTATACCACAAAATAAAAAAGCAAAACACTACATATACATATATCCCTTCACAGTTAAGCCCCCCCCCCCCAGCCCCCCTACCCCACACCAATAAAAATAAAAAACGTCTGGGGCACTGTTTCCAAAACGTAACCTCCAGCTGTTGCAAAACAAAAACTCCCAGTATTGCCAGACAGCCATTGACTGTCCAGGCATCCTGGAATTTTGCAACAGCTGGGGGCACCCTGTTTGGGAAACACTGCCGTAGGGTAATTTTGGTATCGGAGGCAAGTGTAATTACTGCATCCGGGTCTGTCACTATGCAAATCCCTAATTTAGGCCACAAATGCGCATGGCGCTCTCTCACTTCGGGGGTCTGTCGTATTTTAAGGCAACAATTTAGTGCAAAATATAGGGTATTTCCATACGCGGGAGAATTTGCCTAACACATTTTGGGGGGCTTTTTCTCCTTTTACCCCTTATGAAAAGGTAACGTTGGGGTCTACACTTAAGAAATTTTTTACACTAACATGCTGGTCTTGCCCCATACTTTTCTTTTTCACAAGAGGTGAAAGGAAAAAAGACCCCCAAAATATGTAACGCAATTTCTCCTGAGTACGAAAATACCCAATATGTGGGTGTAAAATGCTCTGCGGGTGCACAACAGGGCTCAGGAGTGAGAGCGCACTATGTAAATTTGAGGCCTAAATTGGTGATTTGCACAGGGTTGGCTGATTTTACAGCCGTTCTGACATAAACACAAAAAATAGATACCCACTTGTGACCCCATTTTGGAAACTACACCCCTCACGGAACGTGACAAGAGGTACAGTGAACCTTAACACCTTACAGGTGTTTGACAAATTTCATTAAAGTTGGATGGGAAAATGATTTAAAAAAATGTTCACAAATATGCTGGTGTCACCCTAAATTTTTCATTTTCACATGGGAAAATAGGGGAAAAAAGCCCCCCAAGATGTGTATCACCATTTCTTCTGAGTAAGAACATACCCCCTATGTGGATGTAAAGTGCTCTGCTGACACACTACAATGCTCGGAAGAGAAGGAGCGCCATTGGGCTTTTGGAGAGTAAATGTGTCCGGAATTGAAGGCCACATCTGTTTACAAAGCCCACATGGTGCCAGGCCTACTGTTCCAAAGATCAATCAAGCGCCAGTGGGGTGTAAATGCTCAATGCACCCCTTATTAACTTCTTTGTGGGGTGTAGTTTGCAAAATGGTGTCACATGTGGGGGGGGGGGGTCCACTGTTCTGGCACCATGGGGGCTTTGTAAATGCACATGGCCCCCGCATCCACACATGGGGTATTTCCATACTCAGAAGAGGGGGGGTTACAAATTTTGGGGGGCATTTTCTCCTATTACCCCTTGTAAAAAATATAAAATTTGAGGAAAAACCAGCCTTTTAGTGAAAAAATTTTTTTTCCATCTACACATCTGACTTTAACGAAAAGTGGGGTGTTAAGGCTCACTGTACCCCTTGTCACGTTCCTTGAGGTGTGTAGTCTCCAAAATAGTATGCAGTGTGTTTTTTTGTTGTTGCTGTTCTTGCACCATAGGGGCTTCCTAATTGCGACATGCCCCCAAAAACCATTTCAGCAAAATTAGCTTTCCAAAAGCCAAATGTGACTCCTTCTCTTCTGAGCATTTTAGTGCGCCCGCAGTTCACTTGACATCCACACATGGTGTATTTCCATACTCAGAAGAGATGGAGTTACAATTTTGGGATGGAATTTTCTCCTATAACCCTTTGTAAAAATGTAAAATTTGGAGAGAGAAAAACCAGCATTTTAGTGAAAAAATAAAATTTCATTTACACGTCTGACTTTAACGAAAAGTCGTCAAACACCTGTGGGGTGTTAAGGCTCACTGTACCCCTTGTTATGTTCCTTGAGGGTTTAGTTTCCAAAGTAGTATGCCATGTGTTTTTTTTTTTTACTGTTCCTAAATGTGACATGCCCCCCAAAAACCATTTCAGCAATATTCACTCTCCAAAATCCCATTGTCGCTCCTTTCCTTCTGAGCAATCTAGTGCACCCACAGAGCACTTTACATCTACATATGAGGTATTTCCTTACTCGAGAGAAATTGGGTTACAAATTTTGGAAGGATTTCTATCGTTTTACCCCTTGTAAAAATTCAACAGATAGCTCTACAAGAACATGCGAGTGTAAAAAATGAAGATTTTGAATTTTCTCCTTAACTTTGTGCTATTTCTGTGAAACACCTAAAGGGATAAAAAACTTTCTGAATGTCATTTTGAATGCTTTGAGGGGTGCAGTTTATATTATAGGGTAATTTACAGGGTATTTCTCACAGAAAAGCCCCTCAAATGCACTTCAAACTTAACTGGTCTCTGAAAAATTCAAATTTCAAATTTTTCATGAAAATTTTGAAAGTTGCTGCTATACTTTGAAGCCCTCTAATGTCTTTAAAAGGTAAAACATGTCAACTTTATGATGCCAACATAAAGAAGCCATATTTTATTTGTGAATCAATATATAATTTATTTGGACTGTCCATTTTCCTTACAAGCAGAAAGTTTCTAAGTTAGAAAAATGCTACAATTTAAAAAAATTTCATCAAATTTTGGGATTTTTCACCAAGAAAGGATGCAAGTAACAAGGAAAGTTTACCAGTAAGTTAAAGTAGAATCAGAATAAAAGTTAAAAGCATCCCAGAGTTATTAATGCATAAATTGATTGTGGCCAGAATTGCAAAAAAGGAGTCCTTAACCCCTTAAGGACTCAGGGTTTTTCCGTTTTTGCACTTTCATTTTTTCCTCCTTACCTTTTAAAAATCATAACCCTCTCAATTTTCCACCTAAAAATCCATATTATGGCTTATTTTTTGCATCACCAATTCTACTTTCCAGTGACATTAGTCATTTTACCCAAAAATTCACGGCGAAACATAAAAAAAAATAATTGTGCGACAAAATTGAAGAAAAAACGCCATTTTGTAACTTTTGGGGGCTTCCGTTTCTACGCAGTGCATATTTTGGTAAAAATTACACATTATCATTATTCTGTAGGTCCATACGGTTAAAATGATACCCTACTTATATAGGTTGGACATTGTCGTACTTCTGGAAAAAATCATAACTACATGCAGGAAAATGTATATGTTTAAAAATGTCATCTTCTGACCCCTATAACTTTTTTATTTTTCCACGTACAGGGCGGTATGAGGGCTCATTTTTTGCGTCGTGATCTGAAGTTTTTAACGGTATGATTTTTGTTTTGATCAGCCTTTTTGATCACTTTTTATTCATTTTTTTAATGGTATAAAAAGTGACCAAAATACGCTTTTTTGGACTTTGGAGTTTTTTTGCGCGTACGCCATTGACCGTGCAGTTTAATTAATATGTTTTTATAGTTCGGACATTTATGCACGTGGCGATACCACATATGTTTATTTTTATTTTTTCTTTACACTGTTTTTTTTTATGGGAAAAGGGGGGTGATTCAAACTTTTATTAGGAAAGGGGTTAAATGACCTTTATTAACACTTTTCTTTTACTTTTTTTTGCAGTGTTTTAGGTCCCATAGGGACCTATAACACTGCACACACTGATCTCCTATGCTGATCACTGGCGTGTATTAACACGCCTGTGATTAGTGTTATCGGCGCTTGACTGCTCCTGCCTGGATCTCAGGCACGGAGCAGTCATTCGTCGATCGGACACCAAGTAGGCAGGTAAGGGCCTCCCCCGGTGTCCTGTAAGCTGTTCGGGATGCCGCAATTTCACTGCGGCGGTCCCGAACAGCCCGACTGACTAGCCAGGATACTTTCACTTTCGCTTTAGAAGCAGCGGTCAGCTTTGACCGCCGCTTCTAAAGGGTTAATACCGCACATTGCCGTGATCGGCGATGTGTGGTATTAGCCGCGGGTTCCGGCCGCTGATGAGCGCCGGGACCGACGCGATGTGATGCGCTGCGACCCCGCTTCATATCGCGGGAGCCGGCGCAGGACGTAAATATACGTCCTGCGTCGTTAAGGGGTTAAAGGGGTATTCTGGGCAAAAACATCTTAACGCTGCTGGGACCCCCCGCGATCTCCCTACAGCACCCGCATTCTATGCGGGGCTGCGTCTCCACTTTCGGAAACCTCTTGGTTTATGGGACTGGGGACGTGACGGCACGCTACGCCCCCTCCATTCATGTCTACACAGCCCCGCATAGAATGCGGGTGCTGCAGATAGATCGCCGGGGTCCCAGCAGCGGGCCCCCAGCGATCAGACATCTTATTCCCTATCCTTTGGATAGGGGATAAGATGTTTTTGCCCAGAATACCCCTTTAAGGTGAAAATGGACTGAGTTCCTAAGGGGTTAATCTTCTCTATTGTGAGGCTCTATGGTCTTGTCAGGCTGTTGCGACCTCCAGACTGGGTCATTCTGCCACTATATGGTCTCCTAGTGCTGCCGCCAATTCCAGGCTGTGTCATTCAGCAAGATTATGGTCTCCTCATGCCACCTTTAGGCTCTGTCATTGTGCCGCCATATGACTTCTTGTTAGATTGGGTTTTGTGGTCATATAGTATTAGTTCAAAGTAAACAACGGGACATTAAACTTGGGAATCTAACATAAATCTTAAATTTAAAAAAATCTATGTAATCTTTTCAACACTGATTCCCTATGGTCGTCTACGTCATATTACCTGTGGAATTATCACAAGAATCCTATGGAACAGCTTGGAGCGATAAAATGAACCATGACTGATTAAATGAAACATTCACACTTTCAAAGTCAGGGGAGATCTGAGAGGCAGGTGGTATCTCGCCAGGACCGCCAGCTCGATGCTCACCAGAATAGGTACCCAAAAAATGTTAATAAATTCAAATTAAATTAAATAAAAATGACATAAAAATCTCTTTATTCTTTCAATTTTGACACCATATGGTCTCCCTGCTGCCACATCAACGCTCTGCAGCAGTGATTCTAATAGCAATTATAACAGAATATAGATACAGAATCCGGCACTGCTGTGTATACGGCAAGTAGTCAGCAACAGGTGAATAATAGAAGCAAAAGTCCAAATCTCTGTGGTGCTCAGTCCAAAGACAACAGACAATTCCGATATGTATGAAAAGAATGGAGGACGGCACTCACCCAAGATGGAAGCTTCAAAACAGTTCTTTATTGCATAAACATGGTGGCGGTGTCAGACAGGTGAATGGACAGGAACGCCGAGGGCCTCAGCATGCAGGTAGCAGCTGTGTCGTACTTCCATACTTTGTCAGACCATCACGCCCACTGACGAGGTCCTGGTTAAATACCTGAGTGATCTCATCAGGGGGTGGGTACTACAAACTTGTAGTAACACTAAGACATATACAGTGCACTAGTGGGTTAAAATAGATTAAAACCAAAAATTCTGCTGGCAAGTACCAAAGAGCAATTTATACAAATAAACTTAGATCCAATTAGTCATTAAGATCTAGTTTTCCTTGAGCATCCGTATGCATAATCCAGCCCGCCTCCGTTTGGAGGAGAGCATTACATCTGTCTATTCCATCTCGGCTGTGCACTCTTTCGATCCCGAAACACCGCAAAGCCGAGGGATCTCCTTTATGTACTTCCCAAACATGATCAATAACTCGAGGTGAGCCCTTTCTTGTTCTAATTGAGTAAAGATGCTCTCAGAATCTAGGGTGCATCGGACGTGTGGTGCTTCCGATATAAAATCGTCCACACTCACATTTAAGTCCATACACTACATAATTGGTTTTGTAACATATGACATCTTTACATTGCACACATATACCACCAATACTTATAGATTTATCACATAGTAAAGAGGGGCACCATTTACAAGCTCCACACTTGTGATTCTCTTTCAAAGCTAACCAAGTTTTATTGTTTATTTCTTTAATAGGAGAAGAGGTGTATCTACTAGATGTAAGTATGTCTCCCAGGTTATTCACTCTTCTATACACTATTCTGGGAATTTGACTAGCTATGGTAGATAAAGAAGGATCATTCTGAACTAGAAACCAGTGTTTTTTAATTATTGAATTTATAGTGGTAGTCATAGGACTGTATTTGAATGAAAAGGTAAATCTTTCGGCTTCTCCATTCTCATTGGCTGCATGTGATTTTGCCCTTTTAGAAAACTTACTAAGCAGTATATTCCTGTTCTGGGACTCTATACGAATAAAAGCGCTATCTAAGACTTTCTGAGGGTACCCCATAATTTTTAGTCTTGAGGCTAATTCATCTGCTTAAATCATATAAAACAGGATGTAGAGTGGCCCAGCACAGCAGGCTGCGGCGTCAGTTTTTTGGAGCTGTGGTGGAGTGCGTGTGGAACCCCGTAGGGATGTCTGTATCGGAGGTGCAAAGTCCGTGTAGAAGACAATGAATGCAAAAAAGAAGCAAGAAGACTGCACTCACCATGGACAACGAGGCATTAATGTAGCATTCCAGGTAACAAACAGGTGGAAGGAGGGAGGCAAGGAGCGTACACCAGGCAGGCTGTTTAGCACCGGAAAGGGAGCTTCTTCAAGCTGGTATACCACCTTCTTGTTGCTTGAACCCAGACTCAGTACTATTTATTCTTTTGAGTCTCAACATCTGTCCATATGGTATAGCCGACTTGATATGCTCCGGGTGGTAACTACTGTAATGTAGGAGAGAGCTGCCCGCAGTGGGTTTCCTATATCCAGTAGTTACCAACCCATCATTGCCCACCGACACCAACACATCCAAAAATTCTAAATGAGACATACTAGTATTGTATGTGAATTTTAGATTCATATTATTCAAAGAAATGTGGTAAACAAAATCCCCAAAGTCCGACTCTGACCAGACGATAAAAATATTGTCAACAAATCTGGTGTACCCCTTAACCCCTTAAGGACTCAGCCCATTTTGGCCTTAAGGACTCAGACAATTTAATTTTTACGTTTTCATTTTTTCCTCCTCGCCTTCTAAAAATCATATCTCTTTTATATTTTCATCCACAGACTAGGGCTTGTTTTTTGCGCGACCAGTTGTCCTTTGTAATGACATCACTCATTATATCATAAAATGTATGGCGCAACCAAAAAACACTATTTTTGTGGGGAAATTAAAACGAAAAACGCAATTTTGCTAATTTTGGAAGATTTTGTTTTCACGCCGTACAATTTATGGTAAAAATGATGTTTGTTCTTTATTCTGAGAGTCAATACGATTAAAATGATACCCATTATTATATACTTTTCTATTATTGTTGCGCTTAAAAAAAATCACAAACGTTTTAACCAAATTAGTACGTTTATAATCCCTTTATTTTGATGACCTCTAACTTTTTTATTTTTCAGTATAAGTGGCGGTATGGGGGCTCATTTTTTGCGCCATGATCTGTACTTTTTTTATACCACATTTGCATATAAAAAACTTTTAATACATTTTTTATAATTTTTTTTTAATAAAATGTATTAAAAAAGTAGGAATTTTGTACTTTTTTTTTTTTTTTCGTTCACGCCGTTCACCGTATGGGATCATTAACATTTTATTTTAATAGTTCGGACATTTACGCACGCGGCGATACCAAATATGTCTATAAAAAATGTTTTTTACGCTTTTTGGGGGTAAAATAGGAAAAAACGGACGTTTTACTTTTTTATTGGGGGAGGGGATTTTTCACTTTTTTTTTACTTTTACTTTTACATTTTTTTACATTTTTTTTTACACTTGAATAGTCCCCATAGGGGACTATTCATAGCAATACCATGATTGCTAATACTGATCTGTTCTATGTATAGGACATAGAACAGATCAGTGTTATCGGTCATCTCCTGCTCTGGTCTGCTCGATCACAGACCAGAGCAGGAGACGCCGGGAGCCACACGGAGGAAGGTGAGGGGACCTCCGTCCGGCGTTATGGATGATCGGATCCCCGCAGCAGCGCTGCGGGCGATCCGATCGTTCATTTAAATCGCGGGCTGCCGCAGATGCCGGGATCTGTATTGATCCCGGCACCTGAGGGGTTAATGGCGGACGCCCGCGAGATCGGCCATTGCCGGCGGGTCCCTGGCTGCGATCAGCAGCCGGGATCAGCCGCGCATGACACGGGCATCGCTCCGATGCCCGCGGTTATGCATAGGACGTAAATGTACGTCCTGGTGCGTTAAGTACCACCTCACCAGGATGTACATTTACGTCCTGCGTCCTTAAGGGGTTAATAAACCTGTGGAATTATCACAAGAATCCAATGGAACAGCTTGGAGCGATAAAATGAACCATGACTGATTAAATGAAACATTCACACTTTCATAGTCAGGGGAGAGCTGAGAGCCAGAGGCTTGAACAGGTGGTATCTCGCCAGGACCGCCAGCTCGATGCTCACCAGAATGGGTGCCCAAAAAATGTAAATAAATTCAAATTAAATTAAATAAAAATGAAATAAAAATCTCTTTATTTTGACACCATATGGTCTCTGCAGCAGTGATTCTAATAGCAATGCCTGTAATCTGCATGTTATACTGAACAGTATTATTTCACTAACACAGTACATTCCCTATGTGTGTTAGGACAATGCAAAGTGCTCTACACCCCTATTGAGGCTCTCTGTAGGCCAGAAATAGCCCTTTTTAATAGTGATTTGCTGCAAATAAATTCAGTCTGAAACTATTTTCTTCTGAATTTTTCCAAAAGTTCTCTCATCTCTAGAATACCATTACAGGACAAGGCTGAAAAACCTATTCTTTCAAATATTTGTAAAGGCAGTGATAGGTGCTGGATGTTATACACTTTTTTTCAATCATATAAGATGTGTATCCAGATACCTTTATCCATATAGTGTATGTAAATGAAGATCAGTTGATTTATAAGTTTTATGCATGAAACTAAGTTAAACTGGAAAGAGAGATTTAAAAAAAAAATGACCAAAATCATAATGGGTACTTTATATAGAAACAAATTACACTCATTTTAAAGCATACACATAAGAAATACAATAGAAATACCTATGTTATCCAAAGGAAGGATGAAGGGAGGCACTCACCAAGAATTGTGCAAATCATCCACTTTAATTAGAAGGGCAAATACAGCAATGGAGCAGGGTCAAGCTAAATTTGCACTGCTAATAAAACACTTCAACAGATCAACAGACACATCAACACATCAACAGACTCTAGCTACTATATCATCAATATAGAAGGAAAAGGGAGCACCATTACAAAACTGTCCAGGTACCAGCTAATTAGGTAAGTGGGGCTTTAAGCAAAAGACTGCGGCCAGTGCTACATATCTTTGATACTAATGGGGTGCGAAGCTATAAAGTGCAGTAATTTATATACATGTATGAAAGAAAAGACT
This sequence comes from Hyla sarda, assembly GCF_029499605.1. Taxonomy (NCBI): domain Eukaryota; kingdom Metazoa; phylum Chordata; class Amphibia; order Anura; family Hylidae; genus Hyla; species Hyla sarda. The sequence continues at coordinate 516,145,948 of NC_079189.1, forward strand.
GGCTTGCACTCACCATTACTGTACTTTCATGTCACGATCATTCTGTACGGCAGGGAGGTCTGGGCAATGCGGATTGCTCAGAGGCAAACAGCCGTTATCGCACACAGCCGTGTGTTTTTTCCGGCCTAGACTCTAGACTCTAGTTACTAGTACTTGTGCTACATATCTGATTAACCATCTTAACTCCAAATAAATGGGGCATACCCTGTAGGCTTGCCGTGTAGACACTCAATATCACCACTATAAGAGAGAGCCAGTCCAGGTTTACAACATCCCTAATAAATTAAAAAAACAGCTTTAAAACATGTAGAAAACATGTAGGTGTGGGAGGCTGTGATGCCACGCCACGCCCCCTCGTTATGTCACACCACGCCCCCTACATTCATATCAATGGGAGGGGATGTGACTCCCATAGACATGAATGGAGGGGGCATGAGAATGGAGGACCCACAAGATCATAACTCTTATCCGATATCCTATGAATAGGGGATAAGATGTCTGGCAACAGAGTAACCCTTTAAGCCCTATAGTGATGGTGTTAATACAGTTAACTATTTCTGATTAGTTTAACTGTTTGTGCATTGGAGCTTTTGTTCTAACATATTCTGCATATTGAAGATATAAGTTTCATAACTTTCATCTTTCCATTATACAAGTGACACGCAATAAACATTGTTGGCATTGATACACATTTGGATGCCAACACTCTGCAGGACCCTGTATGAGCAATAGCGTAGGGAAACATTTAAGAAACAATCCCTCACCTACAGAATAGTGCCAGTGTCTCTACTTTTTGTAGTTTATTGACAACCATAAAGCTAGTTATGTGCAAATGGATTTTGTTTTTTGTTTTTGGTAAAAATTACGAAGTGAGAAATGAGTGATTATCCTTTTATGATTTCTATTGAAAACTGCAAATATCAACCCACTCCTGTATGTTGAGTTGCCGTTAGGGGGAGACTTATGTCACTGCAAGTGCAACTTTTAAATGGGATTACTGATCACAATAATGAACACAAGGAGTGTTAATACACAGGGGAACACAAGGTGAATGTCCGACAGGGGGTAAACGCACTTTGCATTAATCTTTTTCTGCCTATGCTCTGTCAAGCATATAGTCTGCATTGTCCCAATCAACATTGTGACCTGCCCTTACAATCATTATAGGATTTAATGATCCATTATAGAAAACCCATTGAACTACAATATGTTCTGAATTCGATTGTGCTCACATGTAAGGGCAATTAGAAGCATTTTTCATTTAAATGTCAAACACTGATTTGTGCCATTCTAGTGGGAATTTTACCTAAATATATATAAATGTATATATATGTAATGTAATGTACACATGTAGGACATATAGTTGTACCTTATGTAGCTGTAAGGTTTAGCTGTCAATGCGTAGTTGTCCAGGGAAAAAATTTAAAACCACAGCACTGTCTTTCTGTAAAAATAATTTAAAAGAAATATTTTCCCAAAATAGACATGCAAATTGTTGGCAGCATGTTGCATGTTTTTGTGTTTGTTTGGTGAAATAAAGTATTTTGTTTCTTCATAAGAAAATATGTTTGGGGGTCTATGGAGGTTGAGACCTTACACTGCATATCCCTTTAAATAATTGGATGGACTAGGTCTTGTCCTGGTGGTGCTGCTTCTGCCTTGCCTGTTTTCTTGTGAATCTCTAGTTGTCACCAAAATGTCTAGTTGTCAAAGAAATTTGTACAAAAATGAGACATGGACACTATTTTATGAAACTAACACCTAAAATGAGGTCATACATTCATAGTGCTTTTTCAGAGTGGTAACAGAAAATCACAGAATGTGATTTTAAAACTCTTACTGTTAAGTCTCTGAGAAACCCATCCATGATGTACAGCTATTTCTCATTCTCTCTATCATAGTGTGTAGGACCAGATTTAGATTGCTAGTAGTGCACACACTTTCTTTCCCTCACTTATCTGACCAATTGAAGCCCAGCACATCCTCTTTGCTATGCCATGATATAGTGCTGGTAAGAGTGCACTGTAATGTACAGGCTGGCATTGTGCCGGGCTGATGATTTACACTCTACACTACTATAGATGGCATTTAGGAAGGTAAAATGGATTACTAATGCACTGTGTGTATGTGAGGAGAGAGATTAAAGAACATCAGGATTACAGAAAGGGAAGGTGTTACAGTTGTGCTCAAGTCAGACTCGCCGGCCGTGAGCACTTTCTGTCCCCCCTGTCAGCAGGGCTGAGATTCGCAGTGCGGGACGTGTCCGCATGCGAGTCTCAGCCCGTCGCTTACCTTCTTGTGCCCTTGCTCCCTAATGTCCCACAGCTCCGGCATGTGTGCCTCTGGCCCCTTTGGGCGCACGTTTCTTAAAGGGCCAGTACCCTATTAGTTTGAGTGTCTGCACCTTATCTGTGTTTGTCTGTGATAGTGTGCAGGACCTCCAACCCATCACAGGTGCACAACTGAACTTGGGGTTGAGTTTCCTGCTATAACCATGTTCATGCAAATATAAGCCGATATGTCTTTGCTTAAAGGGGTACTCCGCCCCTGGCATCTTATCCCCTATCCAAAGGATAGGGGATAAGATGTTAGATCGCCGCGGTCCCGCTGCTGGGGACCCCGGGGATCGTCGCTGTGGCACCCCGTCATCATTACTGCACAGAGCGAGTTCGCTCTGTGTTTAATTACGGGCGATACAGGGGCAGCAGCAGCGTGACGTCATGGCTCCGCCCCTCATGACATCACGGCCCGTCCCCTTAATGCAAGTCTAATGCAGGGGGCGTGACGACCGCCACGCTCTCTCCCATAGATGTGTATTGACGGGGCGGGCCGTGATGTCACGAGGGGCGGAGCCGTGACGTAACGATGCTCCGGCCCCTGTATTGCCCGTCATTACGTGCAGAGCGAACTCGCTCTGTGCAGTAATGACAGTGGGGTGCTGCAGTAGCGGGACCCCGGCGATCTGACATCTTATCTCCTATCCTTTGGATATGGGATAAGATGTCTAGGGGCGGAGTACCCCTTTAAGGCTTATACTAATGCACCTTTTTTTTTTTTTTTCAAATTAACCCCTTAAGGACTCAGCCCATTTTGGCCTTAAGGACTCAGACAATTTAATTTTTACGTTTTCATTTTTTCCTCCTCGCCTTCTAAAAATCATAACTCTTTTATATTTTCATCCACAGACTAGTATGAGGGCTTATTTTTTGCGTGACTAGATGTCCTTTGTAATGACATCACTCATTATATCATAAAATGTATGGCGCAACCAAAAAACACTATTTTTGTGGGGAAATTAAAACGAAAAACGCAATTTTGCTAATTTTGGAAGGTTTTGTTTTCACGCCGTACAATTTATGGTAAAAATGACGTGTGTTCTTTATTCTTAGGGTCAATACGATTAAAATGATACCCATTATTATATACTTTTATATTATTGTTGCGCTTAAAAAAAATCACAAACTTTTTAACCAAATTAGTACGTTTATAATCCCTTTATTTTGATGACCTCTAACTTTTTTATTTTTCTGTATAAGTGGCGGTATGGGGGCTCATTTTTTGCGCCATGATCTGTACTTTTTTTTGATACCACATTTGCATATAAAAAACTTTTAATACACTTTTTATAATTTTTTTTTAAATAAAATGTATTAAAAAAGTAGGAATTTTGGACTTTTTAAATTTTTTTTCGTTCACGCCGTTCACCGTACGGGATCATTAACATTTTATTTTAATAGTTCAGACATTTACGCACGCGGCGATACCAAATATGTCTATAAAAAATGTTTTTTACGCTTTTTGGGGGTAAAATAGGAAAAAACGGACGTTTTACTTTTTTATTTGGGGAGGGGATTTTTCACTTTTTTTTTACTTTTACTTTTACATTTTTTTACATTTTTTTTTACACTTGAATAGTCCCCATAGGGGATTATTCATAGCAATACCATGATTGCTAATACTGATCTGTTCTATGTATAGGACATAGAACAGATCAGTATTATCGGTCATCTCCTGCTCTGGTCTGCTCGATCACAGACCAGAGCAGGAGACGCCGGAAGCCACACGGAGGAAGGAGAGGGGACCTCCGTGCGGCGTTATGAATGATCGGATCCCCGCAGCAGCGCTGCGGGCGATCCGATCGTTCATTTAAATCGCGAACTCCCGCAGATGCCGGGATCTGTATTGATCCCGGCACCTGAGGGGTTAATGGCGGACGCCCGCGAGATCGCGGGCGTCGGCCATTGCCGGCGGGTCCCTGGCTGCGATCAGCAGCCGGGATCAGCCGCGCATGACACGGGCATAGCTCCGATGCCCGCGGTTATGCTTACGACGTAAATGTACGTCCTGGTGCGTTAAGTACCACCTCACCAGGACGTACATTTACGTCCTGCGTCCTTAAGGGGTTAAAGGGGTATTCCAGGCCAAAACTTTTTTTTATATATATCAACTGGCTCCGGAAAGTTAAACAGATTTGTAAATTACTTCTATTAAAAAATCTTAATCCTTCCAATAGTTATTAGCTTCTGAAGTTGAGTTGCTGTTTTCTGTCTAACTGCTTTCTGATGACTCACGTCCCGGGAGCTGTCCAGCTCCTATGGGGATATTCTTCCATCATGGACAGCTCCCGGGACGTGACATCATCATTGAGCAGTTAGACAGAAAACTTCAGAAGCTAATAACTATTGGAAGGATTAAGATTTTTTAATAGAAGTAAACTTTCCGGAGCCAGTTGATATATAAAAAAAAGTTTTTTTTCCTGGAATACCCCTTTAAATGTTTTATTTAATTATGTAGGAAACACAACAAGTACAAATAAAGGTAACAAGGGTAAAAAGGGTCAGCAGCTCAGGTATAGTGACTTTTCAGAGGGTATGATATAATGTATCCAGTAACACGCGGGGAGACTGGACTTAGCCTTCAGCAATAGCAACGGAAGGATGAGCAATCAAACGCAGAATAGGTTGGGAACAAGTCACATATCTCAGTGTGGTCTCTAGCAACCTTCAAGTGAATCGAGGCCAATGGAGCGAATGCAAGCCCGTGGGTGTTCAAAGTACAAAATAGCAAGATGGAGAGGTCGACCATGTAATGAGCGGTAACATAGGTACTAGTTGTCACAAGAAAGGTGCGTTCTCCAGTAACTGGCAACAAGAAACATAAGAAGAAAACATCTGACATAGGTGAAAGGGCAATCAGGGAAGGGAAGGGCTAATGCACCCTTTTATCTTACTGGGTAGCATTAGGGTTTCACCTGTGAGGCCTGCTATAAATGAACCAACCAGGGTGGGGCTTGTAGCTTGTCTCCCCCCTCCAATTGTATGTGTGGCTAGTCCACACTGGAGGTAACTGAGGAGCAATCTGCAAGTCGGACCTAAGGCTGCCGTAATTTGGTTCCTGGTTTTATTTATCTGGCCAGGTAGGTTTTGTGTTAGGTCCCGCACCATTTGAGAAACCTTGGCGTGGTGTGCGGGCTCAAGTGTGTTCTTCATATAAGGATATACTGGCTAATGTCTCAATTTTACATCAGTTTTGAGGGTTAGCCAATGTCATTGTTTACATTAACCACAGTAGTGAAACCATATTGTGATCCATAGGTGCAGGTCCTCCACTCCAACGTAGGTGCACAACTGCACTTGGGGTTGAGCACCTTGTATCACCTTAGACCACATTAATGTAATTGTTTGTCTGTGATAGTCCTATGCCTGTGTCAAGTCCTGTTCCTGAGTCAAGTCCTGTTCCTGAGTCAAGTCCTGTACCTGAGTTTAGTCCTGTTCCCGAGTCTGTGTACCTGTTCCTAGTTCCGACCTGTCCTGTACCTGTGTTCCTGCCTTGTCCTTCTGCCCTGCCAGCCAAGTCCTGCCCGCCACGTCCTGTTGGCCACTTCCTGCCAGTCCCTGTCACATCACCCCCGCTACTTGTGTGGACGAGTCATGCCAGGGGTAGCGACCTGGGTGCCACCGGCCGCAGCAACACCATCCCGCTTTGCGGTGGGCTCTGGTGAAAACCAGTGGCACCTCAGACCCCACTCCCTGGCAAAGCTCAAGCCTTCTTCCACACAAGCCCAGAGGATCCACTACCTGATGTCCACCTGCTGTGATTCCTAACAGTAGGATAACATTAAGCACTGAGCTGCTACTGAAAAAAATAAAAATGCAAAAATGGACATTGGCTGTGTCCACAAGACCAAAACCTCCTGTGTCCTTAAGGACCTTTTGGTGTTTTTTTTGTTTTTTTTTATAAAACATATATATATATATATATATATATATATATATATATATCAACAGAAGAATGCAGCAGCACACTGCCAGCACAAGGATATAGGTGAAACATGAAAATGCAGTTAAAACATGAAGAGATATACAGCTATGGTGTAATAGATGCAAATGTGAAAGTATGAAATAGTGAGGCACTTAGCTCGCAAATTTGTCTCCGCCGGCGGTCAAATAGCTTTTTTTTTTTTTTTTTTATAAATTAAAATAATAATTGCTGAAAATTTTGGAGCAGAAGACTCCGCTGAAAAAAAGAATATGGGTACAGACACTATATCATCAACTATACTAACTTTGCACCCCCTGTAGCACAGTCAAATAAAAAAAAAATCCTGGAATACCCTTTTAAGTCAATTGTTTCCTATTCCCATATCGCTGCTTTAAAGAATATATCTAAATGCTGTTTACAAAGCAGAGCAACAGCTCAAGCAATAAGGCAGGTCATTTAATAATGTGCAAAAATGTAATAAACAAAGAAAGAAGGAAATAGAAAAAAAAAAAAGAATATATACACCAGTTCTTGGCTCTAGTCAATAAAAAATAAAAAAATATGTAGGCAAAAATCCGCTTTAAGCATTGGGCACTTTCTCCTTCTGTATCGGTCTCTTTATTCTGTATCAGTTTATTGTACCAAGCAGCTGCTAATACGTTATATGTGCACCCTAATGCAATGTATTCTTCCAACATATGTACAATGCCCTGGAGGTTTATGGCCCTATAAAAATATAATAGAGCTAATGTATGTAAAACATAAGCTAAACTCTTACAGAATCATTTTTCATTGTGCAAATAATTAGGGCAGTTCTTCCATGCCACCATATATTTCCATGGCATAGTGTGTGATCTTCCTGACACCAGCCCACCAGCAGGACAGAAAAATCTCCTATAAATGGAATACTTCACTGAGTTGTGTCTCTACAGTTCAAAAAAAAAAAAATCTATTACCTGCATAATTGCTGGAGTCCTCCTCCTGTACTACCTCAGTGCCACCAGCTAAATTAAAAATAGCATTCCTGCAATTAATGGCTTGGCCGGCATGACCTGGTATGCATATTTTCCTCAGTTGTTAGGAAATCATATTTTAACAGCCTTCATGGAATATTGTAATTGCATAATTAATATGAATACTGATGAGTACCCCCTAGTGTATGTCATTAGCAAACCCTGAACAGAACCATAGAAGTGAGAGCTCATTTCACTGCTTCCAATAAAAGTGTTGTGATGAGTCCTTCTTTATTAGTTTTATTTTAGACCATGTAAAAATCCACTTAGTTACAAAGAAATGCCATTAAAAAAATCTGATTAAAGTGACAGACTAAAGCTTGTCTCCGTGATAATATTTTATTTAATTTTAGGAGTATTAATTGCATTTAGGGTCAAAATTACACCTGCCATAAAGCCACCCTTTATATGTGAAGATTTACTATATAAAAGCTAAATGACTTACAGCATATTGGATTTTACAGACACTCCGGCTATGTTAACTTTGCAGAATTTCTTTGCGGAATTCCACTGGTATATTCCGCTCTGATATTCCGCAGAGTCCCACAGCATGCAAGCAAAGGAATTTCAGTGGCAGATGTCTTAGGCCAGCTTCACACTACAGAATCTCCAGCTGAACAAAAGCTAAGTGCGGGCAACGTCGACCAAATCAGACTGAATCAGTCGGTGCTGGGACCGTCCCCATAGACGGAGCAGAGATCCGCCAGGACATTGAACGAGTTTTTTAATCTGTCTAAAAGAATGTAAGATAGAAAAATTTGATAAAAAAGGGGGAGGGGGGAGAGATACAGCGGTAAGTAAGGCTACTATATTCTTCCCTCCCTCACTCTTTCTGCCTTTTGCTGGGTGCTTCATTAGGGGGCATGGAGTGCCCAGCAAAATGTGCGGGTTGGTTGGGATGGGTAAGTTATGGTAATGCACCACACATGTCTTAGAATGAATCTACTGTCTTTGTTAGGCTGGGTTCACATAAATCAGGTGTCGGGTACAGTTTTCCTCTGACACCGGATGGTTGGACACCAGACCAGGGAACGCAGCTTGCTGGGACGCCGAATGCAATACAACTGATGACAATCAGTTGTGACATCAGTTGCTTCTAGATTTAGGCTGAGTTCATCTATGCCAGAAATATGTGAACCCAGCCTTAATGCTACTTTTGTATTGTCAGTATATTATTTCCTCTGCCTTTACCTTTAAGCCATTTGGACGCCTATCCTTATGTGTATGTTTACATGTTTGTATATTTTATCCTGTGGTCTAATATTTATTCATTGGTCCTACCATACTTACTGCCCAGTATGTGTCCTGGTATCTATTTTTTAATGTGATTTTTCTCTTTTTAAAATATGATTACTTAAAGGTATTATTTTGTTTTATTCAGTTTTTGTTTGCACTTTTTTTTTTTTTTTTTTGTGTGATACAATTTATTGAATATATTTTTTCTGGGTGGGATTTGTAAAGGTTTTGCAAGGTTCTTTTTTATGGTGTTCATGATGCAATATTAATGGCATGTTCACCTTATTGCCAAACTCATTACTTTTGTGGTGATACAATATAAGTTTGTATTTTGTTTTTACATTTTTTATACATTTAAACCACTTATGAGGGGGGAAGGGTAATTTGAAAAAAAGAGGATTTTTATGCAGGGACAAGGGGTAAGATGCCACAGGGGCCCGAACTTTCCCTTCCTCTCAGAACAGACAACACAGCAAGCCAATGCAGAAAGAAATGTAAGGGATAACCTCCCTAGGGCTAACACAGGTAGAAAAAAGCTTTCCAAACTTTTCATGTTGGTTACACTTTTTTTTTTTATAAATGTAACATTTCGTGACACAATTATTTAATTTTAGGAGGGTGTGTAAGGATGTCTTATGTCATCCTCCTGCCTGCTGTGATTGCAACACTTCCACTGGTTCAACAGGATCATGCACAAAATACACATTTTGTGTATGATACCTCTACAACTGTGTGAATGTCTTTTTTAATGATTTGAAACACTGATGCTTAGAGGTGGCATTACTGGGCTATTGGAAGCCTGTAATTGAATTGACCTGGTTCAGTTAAATGGGACAAAAATGTTGGAGATTTATTAGCAAAACATGTGCAGAGAAAAAGTACACCAGTTGCTCATAGCAACCAATCAGCCCGCTTCTTTAATTTTTAAAAAGGCCTCTGAAAAATGAAGGAAGCGATCTGATTGGTTGCTATGGAAAGCTGGTCAGCTTTTCCTCTGCACAGATTTTGATAAATCTGCCCTAATGTATCAAATTTTTGTTCCAGACAAACAGCCACAAATCACAGCCCAGCTTTAATTTTACTAGAGCACTTTGGGGAAAAAAAACCTGAGCTATGATTGGTAGCCATCTGTCTGAGATAAAAAAAAAAAATCACATAGCAAAATGGCTAGTTACAATAAAATTATTTAAGAACAAAATAGAAAAAAAGGTCAAAACTGTCTGTGGCTCCCCCCGCACTAACCAGCAGTACTGGCTGGTAGTGCGGGGTGCATTGATCAGTTTGATGCATACCATTCCTGGATCTTCGCGCCGTTCGCCCGTTATCTTCTTTCTTCTTGATATGAAAATTAGCTGCTAAATGGCATGGGCGGGGTTACTGCATTCATCTGGCACTGTGACGTAGCCACCACCCAGGAAGCCAGCACATGCGCAGTGTAGTCCTGAAATCAGCGGGGAGGAGAGGGAGATGATGAGGGAGAACATAAATATTCATAGACCGGGTGGTGCTGCGGTCCAGGCGGCGGTTACGTCACAGTGCCAGATGAAGGCAGTAACCCCCCCTGTGCCAGTTAGCAGCTAATTTGCATATCAAGAAGAAAGAAGATAACGGGCGAACGGCGCAGTGGATCCGGACATGGTATGCATCAAACTGATCAGCGTTCCCCGCACTACCAGCCAGTAACGCTGGTTAGTGTGTGTGGGGGGGCACGCTGACAGTTTTCTTTTAATAATTATTTTGTTAGATTCAGTTTTTATTTGTGTTTTATATTTCATTTTTTTAGTTTGATACAATTTATTGGAAAGATTTTTCTGGGTGGCATTAAACGGTTAATACTTTACATGAAGGAATAATTGAAAAACTGTAAAAAAAAAACTGTATTTTTTGTATTTATGGGATAGAAGTGCATAAGATACTCTACTGAAATTAGAAAAAATCACAAGAATAGCAGAAATAACAAGTCACACGATACAGGGTTTTTCGAAAAAATAGACTGGATTTGAAATCTCTATCACATTCACATGCAATCACATTCACCTATGAATGAAACTTTTAACACTTGAAAAAGCTTCCCATAGCGTTTCAGATAAATACTACTGGATGCCTCTCCCAGTGCACAAATAGCCCCTGCCCTCAGTCATTTGCAAGATGGCGTCCCACAACAAAAGGCATTTTGTGTTCTGCGGCTCAGCAAGTCAGTATATGTATTTGTGGTGCAGTGTGCCTTTCAACAACCTTTTAACATTGGCCAACCAATACCAAGAGCATTCATCGTTGGTACTGAGGGGGTACTCTGGTGCTCCAGTGTTCTGAACGCTCAGAGTCGGAGGCCATAATCATGACATCACGGCCATTCCCCCTTGTGCCGTCATGCCACGTTCCCTCCGTTCATGTCTAAGGGAGGGGGTGTGTAGGCTGACACGCCCCCTCACATAGACATGAATGGAGAGGGCATGGCATGACATCACGAGGGGCGTGGCAGTGGCATCAGGACAACTGCCGCAGGAACATGGCATTCGTTTAGAACGCTGGGTGCTGTGGGATATCGCAGGGGGGCCCAGCAGCAGGACCCCTGTGATCAGACATCTTATCCCCTATCCAAAGGAGATGTCTAGCAGCAGAGTACCCCTTTAAGGAAAGAAGACCATTCATTTAAGTGGGAAATGTGTGTAGCCCTCACAGGTCCAGCAGTCTTTTCAGCTGAAAACTTGTGTTCCCTCATACAACTACATAACCATAGAGATGAGTGAATTTTTGAAAAATTCAATTCGACCGATTTGCCAAATCTTCCGAAAAAATTGGTTCGGTACGATGAATCTGTATTAACCCCTTAACGACGCAGGACGTATATTTACGTCCTGCGCCGCCTCCCGCGATATGAAGCGGGATCGCGCCGCGATCCCGCATCATATCGCGTCGGTCCCGGCGCTAATCAACGGCCGGGACCCGCGGCTAATACCACACATCGCCGATCGCGGCGATGTGCGGTATTAACCCTTTAGAAGCGGCGGTCAAAGCTGACCGCCGCTTCTAAAGTGAAAGTGAAAGTGACCCGGCTGCTCAGTCGGGCTGTTCGGGACCACCGCGGTGAAATCGCGGCGTCCCGAACAGCTGATCGGACACCGGGAGGGCTCTTACCTGCCTCCCCGGTGTCCGATCGACGAATGACTGCTCCGTGCCTGAGATCCAGGCAGGAGCAGTCAAGCGCCGATAATGCTGATCACAGGCGTGTTAATACACGCCAGTGATCAGCATTAGAGATCAGTGTGTGCAGTGTTATAGGTCCCTATGGGACCTATAACACTGCAAAAAAAATGTAAAAAAAAAGTGTTAATAAAGGTCATTTAACCCCTTCCCTAATAAAAGTTTGAATCACCCCCCTTTTCCCATAAAAAAAATAAAACAGTGTAAAAAAAATAAAAAATAAACATATGTGGTATCGCCGCGTGCGTAAATGTCCGAACTATAAAAATATATCATTAATTAATCCGTACGGTCAATGGCGTACGCGCAAAAAAATTCCAAAGTCCAAAAAAGCGTATTTTGGTCACTTTTTATATCATTAAAAAATGAATAAAAAGTGATCAAAAAGTACGATCAAAACAAAAATCATACCGATAAAAATTTCAGATCACGGCGCAAAAAATGAGTCCTCATACCACCCCATACGTGGAAAAATAAAAAAGTTATAGGGGTCAGAAGATGACATTTTTAAACGTATAAATTTTCCTGCATGTAGTTATGATTTTTTCCAGAAGTGCGACAAAATCAAACCTATATAAGTAGGGTATCATTTTAACCATATGGACCTACAGAATAATGATAAGGTGTAATTTTTACCGAAATATGCACTGCGTAGAAACGAAAGCCCCCAAAAGTTACAAAATGGCGGTTTTTTTTCGATTTTGTCGCACAATGATTTTTTTTTCTGTTTCGCTGTGCATTTTTGGGTAAAATGACTAATGTCACTGCAAAGTAGAATTGGCGACGCAAAAAATAAGCCATAATATGGATTTTTAGGTGGAAAATTGAAAGGGTTATGATTTTTAAAAGGTAAGGAGGAAAAAACGAAAGTGCAAAAACGGAAAAACCCTGAGTCCTTAAGGGGTTAAAAACGGCGATTTCTGGCCTACAGAGAGCCTCAATAGGGGTGTAGAATACTTTGCCTTGCTGTAACATGCATACGGAGTGTGCTGGGTTAGTGTAATAATACTGTTATTCAGTTTAACATGCAGATTGGAGGCGTCGCTATTAGAATCACTGTCGCAGAGCGGCACAATAACACAGCCTGGAGGTGTCATCAGTATGAGGAGACCATATAGTGGCTGAATGACACAACGTGGAGGTGACGGCAGCATGAGGAGACCATATAGTGGCTGAATGACCCAGCCTGGAGGTGGCGACAGCCTGACGAGACCATAGGACCTCACAATTGAAAAGATAAAAGACATTTTTAAACATTTAAATTTAAGAGTTCAAATAGATGAACCTAAAAAGTTTTATTTAATGTGCCACCAGCATGAGGAGCCCACATGGCGGTACAGTGACACAGCCTGAAGGTGGCGGAAGCATGAGGAGACCATATAGTGGCTGAATGACACAGCCTGTTGTTGGCAGCAGCATGAGGAGACCATATTGTGGCTAAATGACACAGCCTGGAGTTGGTGGCAGCAAGAGCAGACCATATAGCGGATGAATGAGACAGCCTGGAGCTGGCATCAGCAGCATCAGGAGTCCTGAAAGTGACCTGGTGACATAGTGGGGCGGTGGGTGGCAATACCAGAAGTCGGGGACGAAGGTGGGTGAAAAAAGGAGAACTTGGCATCAAATGTGTGGCATCAGGCGGGTGGTAGGATCAGAATAGTAGCTGAGGCAGGTAGGCAGAATAAAATGGTCTCTTTTGTAAAAGTGTTAGTGTGAACAAGTAAGTATTGAGGATAGGTATTACAGAAAACTTAACTTTTAATAATATACTTAGGATAAAATATATGTACCCCAATTTTTTTTTAAATCAAACAAAAGGAAATCAAACAAAAATGTGCCACCTACACCACCAATATTGATGTGATGCAAAGACCTCTAAAAGGTGGAAGGGAACAACATATTGTTCATTGTAACCGGTGGGGGTAAAAACTTCCCCTGTAAGGCCCAACTCTCCCATTATTAATTCCCTTCTTGGCAAGTGTTACTTGCCCTAAAAAGGGCAGCTCCAAACAGGAAACTCTACCTATTTCCACCTGCAAACACTGCCATTTCCCAGGATTTTTAGGTGGAAATAGGGAGAGTTTCCTGTGCGGGGCCAGCCTTTTTAAGATGAGTAACACTTTGCCTCGAAAAGGTGGAAGGAAACAACGTGTTGTCCATTGTAGCAGATGGTGGTAAAAAAAATTCCACTGTAAGGCCCTACTCTCGCCCTATTAATTCCCTTCTTGGCAAGTTTTAATCACCCTAAAAAAGGTGGCCCCACATAATAACTCTCCCTATTTCCACCTAAAACCCATGTGAAATGGCAGTGGAAATAGGGAGAGTAACACTTGCCAAGAAGGGAATTAATAATTTGTGAGTAGGGCCTTAGTTTTTACCCCCACCGGTTACGATGGACAACATGTTGATCCCTTCCAACTTTTAGAGGTCTTTGCATCACATCAATACTTGGTGGTGTAGGTGGCACAGTGTGTTTTGCACACCTTTCCTTTTGTTTGATTTAAACAGTCCTCTGTCTCGTCTTCCTCATAACCCTCTAGCTCCTCTAGCTGCTCCTCCTCTCCTGTCAGATGACTAGAAAAACCGCCCATCTCGCGAAACCTAAACTGTGCTCCACTGTGCTCCTCCCCCTCCTCCTCCAGTTCAGCTCCTCCACAGGGCTCATGAGATGTAGACGCCACGTTTTCAGTGCCCAGACCAGCCATCGTTTCCAACATGTGTTGTAGTAAATGAAGCAGTGGAATGACGTCATTCATCCCGTAATCCTGGCGACTGACTAATAATGTGGCTTTATCAAAGGGCCTGAGAAAACGTCAGGTGTCACGCATGAGCTGCCATAGGTATACATTGAAATTACACAGGGGAGTCCCCCTATCCGCTTGGATCATCAAGAGATCAGTGATGGCTTTTCTCTGTTCGTATAGTCAGTCCAACATATGTAGAGGGGAATTGCAACCTGTGGAAATATTGCAAATCAGACTATGTTGGGGGATACTGTTCTGAAGCTGCAGCTCAAGGAGGGTGTGCTTTGCGGTGTACGAGTGGCTGAAGTGCACGCAGTTTCCTTCCCATTGTAAGGTTGACTTGTAGATGGGGGAAACACTTCAGGAACCGCTTGACAACCAGATTGAACACGTGTGCCCTGCAGGGCCCATGTCTCAGGCTTCTTTGTCACAGCGCAGACAAGATGTTCTTCCTGTTGTCGGTCACCATGGTTCCCATTTCCAGCTTTCGTGGAGTAAGCCATGATTCGATTTCTTGATGAATGACTTTTAGCAGTTTCTCCCCTGTGTGACTCTGTTCGCCAAGGCAAACCATGTGAAGAACAGTGTGACACTGCCATTCCCTGCACACATGGTATGCTGGAGGGGCACTGAGACTTGTCCGTGCAGTGGAGCCTGAGGACATGGTGGAGGAGGAGGAGGCAGAGCGCACACTGTCACAGGACCAAGGGCCTGAGAGTATGGAGACAGAAGCGGCATGACCTGTCCAAGTTGCTGTTGTGGCTCTGCAGGAACCACATTCACCCAGTGGGCCGTAAAGGATATGTATTGTCCCTGACCATAGTTACAGCTCCACACGTCGGCACTGCAATGCACTTTGGTACACACTGACAGGCTTAAGGACTGGCCCACCTTCTGTTCCACAAAGTTGTGCAGAGCTGGCATTGCCTTCTTCGCAAATAAATGACGGCTTGGGACTCTCCAGTTCTCTGAGAAGTGCTGAGTCCACCACTTGAAAAGGGAGAGACTGCAGCACCAGCAACTTGGACAGGAGCACGTTCAGCTTCTGCGCCATTGGATGAGTGGACGCATACTGTTGTCTCTTGGACATGGCTTTGCCGATGGATTGCTGGTGGAATGACTCGAAGTAGGAGGAGCAGGAGCATCTGGAGCAACAGAAGATGGGTATGACATACAGCTCCCTTCGGCTGAGGTGGTGGAGCCTTGACTGGCTGAAACAGGGAGCGGCATGCCTCTGGGTGATGCAGCAAGCTGGACCACTACATTGGAACCACAGTTCTCCCAGGCCGCTTTATGGTGACGCTGCATATGTTGACGCAGGGCCATTGTGCCAACATTGGGACCCTGGCCACGCTTCACCTTCTGCCAACACATCTTGCATATGGACAGGTTAATGAAAAACTGCCACACTGCCGAGTAGCTGATTTGCCCACCAACAGTCCGCACTGATTGACTGCTACTGCTGCTGACTCCAGGAACCCCTGTTCCACTACCTCCCGGAAAGGTAGGCTGCTGTGAAGCAGGTGGTCTACCCCGGGCATCTTTGGCTCCAGACTTTCCACTTCTGCCACCATGTTGACTGCCAAACATGCTACCACCTTGCTGGCTCAGCTGCTGCCTCACGGTCAAACTGCAACCCTCTTCTCCTGATGATGATGAAGCCCCTTCTGCACCCGGCTCTCAAGTGCGATCAGCTTCATCATCATCGAGTTGTGTCTGCACGTCACTGATGTCCTCCTCAGGTTCCTCACCAGTGTCTGCTTAAGGAGCTTGAACGCTCAAAACACCACATCCCAAGCCACTCTCCTCATCACTACTTGCCCGCCTAGCAGAGGAAGCGGCGGATGTCTCCTCCACCTCTTGGCTGGGCAGTAGCTGCTGACTGTCCTTTAGAATGTCCTCACTAAATAGTGGAGCTGAACCCACAGCATAAGATACTTCTGTGGGGAGGGAACAGCATAGGACAGAGGCAATGGGAGGACAGGGACTGCTCCCGGGCCATGCCAACTGAGGGTTGTGTCTGAGGAACCCACCAACTGTTGACTGGGGGTGTCAGATGTCACTTGTGAGGAAGTGGATGACCATGTTAACCAATAGATTATGGCAGATGGGTGGCTGGTCGAGACATGACCTCTAGCTGAACCCGGGAGCTCAGGCCCCACTCTGCGACTCCTGCTGCCACTTGCCCCTAGTCTGCTGCAACCTCTGCCTGATAAATTTAGGACTTAGTCACTCCTCTGTGCACGTCCTGGCACTTCTCTGCCTGACATACTTAATGCATATATGAGGGGAGTACAATACACTCCATTAAGCATAAAACAGTATTTGTCTAGAACACCACCAGGTGTGTACTTTTGGCTGCCCTTTCACAGTATCTAGGCCCTTAAGACTTTAACAAGAACAAAATGGTACACAGCTTAGATTTACGTATGTGTTATGCACTTATGAGGGAAGGACAATGCGCTCCAGTACGCTTAAAACAGTATTTGTCTACAACACCAGCAGGTGTGTACTTTTGTCTGGCTTTTCACAGTATCTAGGCCCTTAAGACTTTAACAGGAACAAAATGGTACACCAATTAGATGTACGCACAGGTTACACTTAATAGAGAACAATATGCTTTTAGTGCTCTGCTCACCCAAACTGGCTGGCTACTATTTACTTTTCAGTTGTTGTACACACCAGAGCTGCAGCACACAGTCGCTGTGTACTACACCCAAAATTGCACTTTCTCTTTCAATCTCACTCCCTTCCTATCAGTGTTTCTAAGCTGCATTTGGGCTTGAGGTAAATCGCTGCTGTAAAAAAGCTTTTCTGTGCAATACACTGCTCTCTGTCTCTCTCTGCAGTAGAACGCTGATGTGACGGGGAGGTGAATCGCTGCTGTAAAAACATTTTTCTGTGCAACACAGACTGCTGTCTGTCTCTCTCTCTCTGTAATAGAACGCTGATGTGACTGGGAGGTGAATGGCTGCTGTAAAAATGCTTTTCTGTGCAACACACACTGCTGTCTGTCCATCTCTCTTTGTAATAGAAGGCTGATGTGACTGTCCGCAAGATGGCTGCCGATTATATAGGGCTCTGACATCACAGGGGTGGCTGGCTGCTGGTAGGCTGCATGCTGCATGTGATTCAGGGTCATCCCACCGACCCTTGTTCCTGCCTTCCCAGGATTCCTTGCCCCATGTCCTCACATGTGGATCCACCATTTTAGATGCCCTGGAGCCTGGACACGCACTAAATGGAGTTTAATGAAGTGATTTGCGCGATCGAATCGAGGCGATATTCCCATTCATTACGAATTGACTTTTTCCTGAAATTTGTAACGAATTCAGATTCCTGTGATTCGATTCGCTCATCCCTAACCAGAATCACAGCAGTGGTAAGATGTCTAAAAAGACATTTTAAGAGGCATTGGGGACAAATTCTCTCAATGTTGTCCGTACAGCAGTTAGAGAACATACAAAGCACTTGTAAAACTCATTCAACTGAATTTTTTTCAACTGGCTCCAGAAAGTTAAACAGATTTGTAAATGACTTCTGTTAATAAATCTTGATCCTTTCTGTACTTATGAGCTGCTGAAGTTGAGTTGCTCTTTTCTGTCTAAGTGCTCTCTGATGACACCTGTCTCGGTAACTGTCCAGAGAAGAAGCAAATCCCAATAGCAAACTTCTTCTACTATGTGCAGTTCCCGAGACAAGCAGAGATGTCAGCAAGGGCACTGTTGCCAGACAGAAAAGAACAACTCAACTTTAGCAGCTGATAAATATTGGAAGGGTTAAGATTTTTTAGTGGAAGTAATTTACAAATCTGTTTAACTTTCTGGAGCCAGTTGATATAAAAAATAAAGTGTTTTCCTGGAATACCCCTTTAAAGCCATCAACCATTCATATCTAAAGTGGTACTATATAGCACTATTTATTTTGGCATTATAGGATGCTGTTGTTTGTAGTGTATACTAGTAGTGACACTCTACAGCATTGTTATTTAGGCAACTACATGGCAATGCCAATTAGGCAATAAATTGTTGCCACTTTACTTGCCCACTGTTATTCCGACACACAAGTGTATTGTACACTGTACCATAAAGTATGGCAATTTGTATGAAATATGACAATTTTGTTTGGGTATTATGCATGGTACCAATAAATGAAACTGTGCTGGGTAAAATTTGCCTAAGTATACTCTACTGTATGGTAGTTTATACAAGTGTCATTCATTGCTGAGCAGTTTACATCAGTTAAAGTCCATTTATATGTGGCACTCGTGTTTTAATATATTGGGGAAAATATTTCAGTTTTCTTGCATAAATATATAAAAAAAAATATTTAGGGCTTCATAGTTGCTTTATATGCAACTATTTTTCATTCATTTTTTATTTATTTCAAATTTTTTTTGTTAGCCTACGAACCTTTATCAGCAGTCTAATGCACGCTGTACTGAGGACAGACAGTATTAATAATTCTCTCACATTTTGTGTTTCCTAACAGTAACTCCTAGGGACTTTTTGGCACCTTATAGAAAAAAAAAAATATTCAAACTGCCTTTACTATTGCATTAACATAACCCAAGTCTCTGAACAATGTCAAGTCTGAAGCATTGCATGAATTTATTTAGCAATTTTTGAAATACTTTCTTATTCAAAATGATTGTCTCATCCAGATATTATTGATTACATGCTTGCCACCTTCAGACCAAGGAGTGTTTGTATGCAGATAACATACCTCATCGGAACATGACAAATTGCATCAGTCATTGAAGGGTCTCCCATGATGGGTGGCTTATGGTTGTTTAAATGGCACTTCATCACTTTCATATTTATCAACTGGGATTTAGCATAATGTGGGTACCATACACCACATAGGAAGAGCTTGATAAGAATGAACATGGGAAAGTATTCATATATTCAAATAAATTATTGACTTAAAATGTGTTTCTGTCCACCATTCTCACAGTCTTGGAATTGCTAATACTGACTTAAACAAAGTAACCAATTTCCTTATTATCCACTTACTGATAGCTATATGCCTACACATTTTTCAGAAAACTCTGATAAAATAAGATTTGGTTCCCCCATCAGCAACTCCTATGCTTCTTGCCTAGAAATCCAGCCGATACCTAGGGTTTGCTGTTAAAGATGCTTGCAATTGTGCCATATTGCTATATATGACATGGATACATCTTACTTTTTTACTAAGATATTTTGTTTTCTATATTTTATGTCTTTTCTATGTGCTTGTACTGGGGAACATGTGGATCACCAACGGGGTCCCTAAGGCATGTCTGTGCATTTTCCAGAAATTTGCACAAAATTATGGTAACAACAAACTGGTTTTGCACAAAATCACGGTAAAAAAAAGGTAGAACTGGTAATATTTTCATGTAACTTTAGGCTGGGCTCCTGGAGTAAATTTTACTGGTAAACTCTAGGCCTCCCAGTCCAATACAATGTCTGATACCCATAATATTGGGATTGGGCCAATGTATTTTACAGATTTTTTTTAATGTTCTCAACTTGCTAAAAATAAGTGATATAAATGCTTTCACACAGTAGTATGCGGCCACACTTTAGCACCTGTATACAAACCACAACATATGGACTGTGTACATAGTAATAAAGTTGATAAGGTTGAAAATGACACTGCTCCATTAAGTGGAACCTTCTAATATATTGATCTAGAGGGTGCCAAAAATACCTTTGAAGCCAACTATATCATACAACGGGAAATATTTTTCACAAAGGGGAACAATTATTTTTTAAATCAGATGGTGGCAGAAAATTAAACAGATTTGTAAATTACTTTTCTTTAAAAATCTTAACCCTTCCAGTACTTAACAGCTGCTGTATGCTCCAGAGGAAGTATGTATAGTTATTTTCTGTCTGACCACACTGCTCTTTGCTGACACCTCTGTCCATGTCAGGAACTGTCCCGAGCAGGATAGGTTTGCTATGGGGATTTGCTCCTGCTTTAGACAGTTCCTGACATGTACAGTGCTGTCAGCAGAGAGCAATGTGGTCAGACTGAAAAGAAATTCAAAAATAAAAGAACTTCCTCTGTAGGATTCAGCAGCTGATAAATACTGAAAGGATTAAGATTTTTAAATAGAAGTAATTTACACATCTGTTTAACTTTCTGGCACCAGTTGACTTAACGACCATAGATGTCTATACTCGTCCATGTGCCGTTAACAGGATTTTATGCGGGCTCCCGACTCGAGCCCGCATCATACCGGCCGGCCCCCAGATGATTCCTGTAGCGTTAAGAGTGACATGTGGCGATCGCAGTGGACAGCTATTAACCCTTTAGATCGCTGCTGTCAAAGTTGACAGCGGTTTCTAAAGTTGACTTAATCCCGTCCCTAGTAGTCCAGTGAAGTGAATCGCTCCCTGCAGCGTGATCGCAGGGGGCCATCCACTGCTGTGGTAGCCGGAGGGCTTACCTCTCCTGTAGTGCCGGCTCTTGCGATCAGAATGATAAAGCCTGGCAGGGCCAGGCTTTATCAATCGAGCGCAGAGCACACAGATCAATGTGGTTCTATGGAAACACATTGATCTGTATGAGGAATCAAATCATTCCTCCTAAAAGTCCTCTAAGTGGACTAAAAGTGTAAAAAAGTTAAAAAAAAACTTTAAAAACACACACATTAACCCCTTTCTTATTAAAAGTTTTAATCACCCCCCTTTTCCCAAATTCCATATACGGTAGTACAATTTTAAATGTATACATTTTTGTACATGTAGTTATGATTTTTTCCAGAAGTACAACAAAATCAAACCTATATAAGTAGGGTATCAATTTAATCATATGGACCTACAGAATAAAGATAAAGTGTCATTTGTATCGAAAAATGTACTGCGTAGAAACGGAAGCTCCCAAAAAATTACAAAATGGTTTTTCTTAAATTTTGTCGTACAATGATTTTTCTTCCGTTTTGCTGTAGATTTTTGGGTAAAATGACTGATATATTTACAAAGTAGAATTGATAGCCCAAAGATAAAGCCCTCATATGGTTTTTTAGGTGCAAAATTGAAAGGGTTATGATTTTTAAAAGGTAAGGAGGAAAAAACAAAGGTTGCAAAAACAGAAAAACGCTTTCCTTAACCCCTTAAGGACCAGGCACGTATGAGTACATCGCTGCGCCCTGGGTCTTAAGGACCAGGCACGTACTCATACGTCCTGGCGATTTCCGGTCCCTGCCACGCGCCGGGCAGAGATCGGAAGCAGATGCCTGCTGAAATGCTTCAGCAGGCATTCAGGGCAAACGCCGAGGGGGGCCATGTAATTTCTCCTGACTACGGAGATACCCCATATGTGGGTGCAAAGTGCTCTGGGGGCGCACAACAAGGCCCAGAAGGGAGAGTGCACCATGTACATTTGAGGTGATTTGCACAGGGGTGGCTGATTGCTACAGCGGTTTTGACAAACGCAAAAAAAAAACCACTGGTGTCTGACAGATCTTTGGAACAGTGGGCTGTGCAAATAAAAAATTTTGTACAGCCCAAAGATCCAATTCCAAAGATCTGACAGACACGAGTGGGGGGTAAATGCTCACTGTACCCCTTGTTACGTTCCTCAAGGGGTCTAGTTTCCAAAATGGTATGCCATGTGGGAGTATTTTGCTGTCCTGGCACCATAGGGGCTTCCTAAATGCGACATGCCCCCCGAGGAAAATTTGCTCTCCAAAAGCTAATTGTGACTCCTTCTCTTCTGAGCATTGTAGTTTGCCCGTAGTGTACTTCAGGTCCACTTATGGGGTACCTTCATACTCAGAAGAGATGGGGTTACACATTTTGGGGGGTCTTTTCTCCTATTAACCCTTGCAAAAATGTGAAATTTGGGGGGAAACAGACATTTTAGTGAAAATATTTTTTTTTCTTACATATGCAAAAGTCGTGAAACCCCTGTGGGGTATTAAGGCTCACTTTATTCCTTGTTACATTCCTCAAGGGGTCCAGTTTCCAAAATGATATGCCATGTGGGTTTTTTGTTTTGTTGTTCTGGCACCATAGGGGCTTCCTAAATGCGACATGCCCCCCGACCAAAATTTGCTCTCAAAAAGCCAAATATGACTCCTCTTCTGAGCATTGTAGTTCGCCCGTAGTGCACTTCAGGTCGACTTATGGGGTACCTCCATACTCAGAAGAGATGGGGTTACAAATTTTGGGGGGTATTTACCGCTATTAACCCGTGCAAAAATTTGAAATTTGTGGGGAAACACACATTTTAGTGACATTTTTTTTTTTTTTACATATGCAAAAGTCGTGAAACACCTGTGGGGTATTAAGGCTCACTTAATTCCTTGTTACGTTCCTCAAGGGGTCTAGTTTCCAAAATGGTATGCCATGTGTTTTTTCTTTTTTTTTTTGCTGTTCTGGCACCATAGGGGCTTCCTAAATGCAACATGCCCCCCAAAAACCATTTCAGAAAAACATACTCTCCAAAATCCCCTTGTCGCTCCTTCACTTCTGAGCCCTCTACTGCGCCTGCCGAACACTTTACATAGACATATGAGGTATGTGCTTACTCGAGAGAAATGGGGCTACAAAAACAAGCATACATTTTCTCCTTTTACCCCTTGTAAAAATTCAAAAATTTGGTCTACAAGAACATGCAAGTGTAAAAAATGAAGATTGTGAATTTTTTCCTTCACTTTGCTGCTATTCCTGTAAAACACCTAAAGGGTTAAAACAATGACTGAATGTCATTTTGAATACTTTGGGGGGATGAGTTTTTATAATGGGGTCTTTTATGGGGTATTTCTAATATGAAGACCCTTCAAATCCACTTCCAACCTGAACTGGTCCATGAAAAATTGTGAGTTTGAAAATGTTGTGAAAAATTGGAAAATTGCTGCTGAACTTTGAAGCCCTCTGGTGTCTTCCAAAAGTAAAAACTTTTATGAAGCAAACATAAAGTAGACATATTGTATATGTGAATTTAAAAATATATATATTTGGAATATCCATTTTCCTTACAAGCAGAGAGCTTCAAAGTTAGAAAAATGCAAAATTTTCAATTTTTTCATCAAATTTGGGTATTTTTCACCAAGAAAGAATGCAAGTTACCAGAAAAATTTACCACCATGTTAAAGTAGAATATGTCACGAAAAAACAATCTCGGAATCAGAATGATAACTAAAAGCATTCCAGAGTTATTAATGTTTAACCCCTTAAGGACTCAGGGTTTTTCCGTTTTTGCACTTTCGTTTTTTCCTCCTTACCTTTTAAAATCATAACCCTCTCAATTTTCCACCTAAAAATCCATATTATGGCTTATTTTTTGCATCACCAATTCTACTTTCCAGTGACATTAGTCATTTTACCCAAAAATACACGGCGAAACGGAAAAAAAAATAATTGTGCGACAAAATCGAAGAAAAAACGCAATTTTGTAAATTTTGGGGGCTTCCGTTTCTACGCAGTGCATATTTCGGTAAAAATGACACCTTATCATTATTCTGTAGGTCCGTACGGTTAAAATGATACCCTACTTATATAGGTTTGATTTTGTCGTACTTCTGGAAAAAATCATAACTACATGCAGAAAAATTTATACGTTTAAAAATGTCATCTTCTGACCCCTATAACTTTTTTATTTTTTCACGTACAGGGCAGTATGAGGGCTTGTTTTTTGCGCCGTGATCTGAAGTTTTTAGCGGTTTGATTTTTGTTTTGATCTGACTTTTTGATCACTTTTTAATGGTATAAAAAGTGACCAAAATACGCTTTTTTTTTACTTTGGAATTTTTTTGCACGTACGCGATTGACCGTGCGGTTTAATTAATTATATATTTTTATAGTTCGGACATTTACGCACGCTGTGACACCACATATGTTTATTTTTATTTATTTATACTGTTTTATTTTTTTTATGGGAAAAGGGGGGTGATTCAAACTTATATTAGGGAAGGGGTTAAAAGACCTTTATTAATACTTTTTTTAAACTTTTTTTTGCAGTGATATAGGTCCCATAGGGACCTATAACACTGCACACACTGATCTCCAATGTTGATCACTGGCGTGTATTAACACACCTGTAATCAGTGTTATCGGCGCTTGACTGCTCCTGCCTGGATCTCAGGCACGGAGCAGTCATTCGTCGATCGGACACCGAGGAGGCAGGTAATGGCCCTCCCGGTGTCCTGTAAGCTGTTCGGGACACCGCGATTTCACCGCGGCGGTCCCGAACAGCCCGACTGACTAGCCGGGATACTTTCACTTTTGCTTCAGAAGCGGCGGTCAGCTTTGACCGCCGCTTCTAAAGGGATAATACCGCACATTGCCGCGATCAGCGATGTGTGGTATTAGCCGCGGGTCCCGGCCGTTGATGAGCGCCGGGACCGACCCCATGTGATGCGGGGTCGCAGCGCGACCCCACTTCATATCGCGGGGGCCGGCGCAGGACGTAAATATACGTCCTGCGTCGTTAAGGGGTTAAAGTGACATTGGTCAGATGTTCAAAAAACGCTCTGGTCCTAAGGTGTAAAATGGCCTGGTCCTTAAGGGGTTAAGGGGTTAAAAAAAATTCCACTGGAATACCCCTTTAACACCAAACAAGGTAATCGGAAAAGATATCTGGATTAATGTCACAGTCATCATTGGTTGTAATCACTGAGATCAGTGAACAATTGTGATAATTTGACAGAGAGTTTCATAGTCTCATTGCTCCTACAGAAAGAAATCCCATCTGTGATGATAGTCTTTACTCTAGACGTTCTACCTTAATTTTCTTAGATCACCAGTTATATGTTATCCTTGTATTGGTCTGTATGCAGTCAGAAGAAAATTGTGTGATTGTTTTCTGTTCAATCTCTCTGGCACTGTTTTTGTGCTCTGCTGCTATAAACAGTGAGCAAATGTGTGTGCCACATAATGACATGGACATAATATGAAATTTATATAAAATACACTGCTACATTTATCATTATCATTCTATTATCATTTTCTTTCATTATTTTGCTATTTATAAGAGTAACTGTAATACATTTTATAACAGAAAAATAACCCTTAACCCAAGCTTACAGAAACTAGATGGGACTCTTATCAACCACTTTTTTATGTTTTACCTGGATGAAATAGAAGTCCGTTTTTACATATTGGTAAATACACAAATGTCTTTTTCCTGTTTCCTTTGCATACAGTCGCACTAAGAAACACAGTCAGATACTCTTTTCAATAAAGTTCTGGTAAAAGAGATTTCACTATATAAACTTTACAGAAAGGACACTTCCATAATTTGTCTAATAGTGTCTGTGGGCACATTACATGTATAGATCAAATGAATATATACGTCTAGTGTATATAGCGAATATTGACAACATGCATAGCATGAATCTAGCCTTAGGTGTCTGGCACGTGGGGCAATTGTGTGATGTGATAACTTCTATATATCTGTACAGTAGGAACTGACATAGGACTGAACAAATGTCCTAGTTATGACTTTGTAGTAAAGTTAAATTCCATCATTATTTTGCCTTGGAGAATCGAGTTCTGCTTCATCACTCAAAGTGTAATGTATGCATCCAAAAGTCACCAAACAAAAAGTTTAAATAACAAAACATGGGAACGCTAATTCTGAAAGCAAATACCAGGTACTAAAGTATTCTTCCTACACTTACAGTGTAACCTCCTAGTGTTAATGAAGTGATCTGCAGGCAAACCCTGGTTCACGGGTCATCCGTAAAAATAGGAGATTCCATTATTCTTCCAATTCCCCGGAGGACTTTGGGTCTCTTGCATCATTAGCAAGACTGAATCTGACTTTTCCTAGCTCTCCTAATTTTCTCTTAATAATTATAGGTCAAGCTCTCCTTTTTTAAATTATCAAACCTTTGTTCTTATCAAAAATGAATAGCTAAGAATAAAATTATGAAAAGAGTTCTGAGGAAAAAAAAATTTCAATTAGAAAATCAAGCTAATTTGGTATGACCAAAGACTGTCAGGAACACTGACAGTCCTCTATTATGCAGTCATTTGGGCTTTTTTAAATTAGTTATGTTAATGTCCTGTGAGTGAATGTAACACTTGGATAGGACAAGGTTTCTGCAATTAATTTCTGCAGTCAGTGGAGAGACACGCAAATTTATTTTCCCCCTCTCTGGGAATTGGTAGTGGAGGGTGTGAGGTGGTGAAAGTGCATTTAGGAATAGAGTACAAGCTAAACACTAGCTCTAAATAAAGCAGAAACAATAGGAGCCACTGCCTCCTCATTCATTCAACTGACAATGTTTTGCAGCTTAAACCTGTTTTATTAATTATGTTTGACATTTCCTTAATTAGTTTCATTTACACCAAATCAATCCCTACTGCTGTATGGCACCATTTATCATTTTGAAAAATTTGCATACTGAGTGCTGACTTTTTCTACTTAATTATACATTAAAAGTGTCAAGCGCGCTTGCTGCCTGGCATTATCTGCAGCAGAAAGGTTTGTGGCTGGACTGTGATGGCATTAATCATTAACAACCCTCAAGTGCTTCTGGGTAATATCTGAAGAGTAGAATGACTATGGGTTTAATGCCAGAGAGCATAAGTGTTTTTTATGACCCAGGGCAAACCAAAATAAATGACCTAAAGCATATTGTTTAATGGAATGCCAGCATTTTCTTTTTTACCTTGTTTATTTAGTTATTTTTTTTGTTTGTTTTTTGCCTGTATAATTCCTAGACATCATATTTCATTGAAGGCGATGCACACTTAAGGGAATTTAATCCTACATGGTTCATTTACAGGCAGGTGCATATACAAAGAGGATTAAATAATTAGTGTTCCTTAAAAAAAAAAATATTACGGTATTGGTTTTCTTTGTTTTTTTTTGCTGCAGTGACTTGTTAAGTTGTTAAAAAGTTGGCAAGTTGTTAAAAGGGTATTCCAGGAATTTTTTTTATTTGACTATGCTACAGGGGCTGTAAAGTTAGTGTAGTTCATAATATAGTGTCTGTATTTGTGTGTGAAGGTTTTCTCACAATTCTTCTGTGATTTTCACCCCAATATTTATTTTTAACAGCATACAAATTGACTGTTGTCTCAGATTTTTCCCAGATTGCAATGCTGCCGATACCTGACTCACTAGTCAGCTGATGACAGGGAGCCTGTCTGCTTCAATGGGTGGAGCGATTGTTTGCTGGGAGAGAGATTATTCTGCAACTAATGCAACAGCTGTAGGCACCCTGATTGAAAACCACAGGTCTTTTGAATGGATGCAGCTCATTTATGTTTCAATGGGTGGGGTGGCTGATGTGTGGGAGGGAGGAAAATGAAATTATGGGATTTGTAGTCAAAAAAAGAAAACTGAAACAGGAAATACCAGTTCACATAAAGCTAGCCCCAGTATTAAGGTAATCTAACAACATAGCCATTTAGCCCCAAGACAAGCGCAAATACTTCATAAGCATGTCAATTACTGTCTGCCAGGTACGTACTAAAATCACCTTATGGTGGATAAACCCTTTAAAGCAACAGTGATGTATTAACCCCTTAAGGACTCAGGGTTTTTCCGTTTTTGCACTTTAGTTTTTTCCTCCTTACCTTTTAAAAATCATAACCCTTTCAATTTTCCACCTAAAAATCCATATTATGGCTTATTTTTTGCGTTGCCAATTCTACTTTGCAGTGACATTAGTCATTTTACCCAAAAATGCACGGCGAAACGGAAAAAAAAATCATTGTGCGACAAAATCGAAGAAAAAAAGCAATTTTGTAACTTTTGGGGGCTTCCGTTTCTACGCAGTGCATATTTCGGTAAAAATTACACCTTATCATTATTCTGTAGGTCCATACGGTTAAAATGATACCCTACTTATAAAGGTTGGATATTGTCATACTTCTGGAAAAAATCATAACTACATGCAGGAAAATTTATACGTTTAAAAATGTCATCTTCTGACCCCTATAACTTTTTTCCACGTACAGGGCGGTATGAGGACTCATTTTTTGCGCCGTGATCTGAAGTTTTTATCGGTATGATTTTTGTTTTGATCGGACATTTTGATCACTTTTTACTCATTTTTTAATGGTATAAAAAGTGACCAAAAATGTGCTTTTTTTGACTTTGGAATTTTTTTGCGCGTACGCCATTGACCGTACGGTTTAATTAATGATATATTTTTAAAGTTCGGACATTTACACACACAGCGATACCACAGACGTTTATTTTTATTATTTTTTACACTGTTTTATTTTTTTATGGGAAAAGGGGGTGATTCAAACTTTTATTAGGGAAGGGGTTAAATGACCTTTATTAACACTTTTTTTTACATTTTTTTTGCAGTGTTATAGGTCCCATAGGGACCTATAACACTGCACACACTGATCTTTTACACAGATCACAGGCGTGTATTAACACGCCTGTGATCAGTGTTATCGGCGCTTGACTGCTCTCAGGATGCCGGCGCTTGACTGGATCTCAGGCACGGAGCAGTCATTCGCCGATCGGACACCGAGGAGGCAGGTAAGGGCCCTCCCAGTCTCCTGTCAGCTGTTCGGGATGCCGCGATTTCACCGCGGCGGTCCCGAACAGCCCGACTGAGCAGCCGGGTCACTTTTACTTTCGCTTTAGAAGCGGCGGTCATCTTTGACCGCTGCTTCTAAAGGGTTAATACCGCACATTGCCGCGATCGGCGATGTGTGGTATTAGCCGCGGGTCCCGGCCGTTGATGAGCGCCGGGATCGACGAAATATGATGCGGGATCGCGGCGCGATCCCGCTTCATATCGCGGGAGCCGGCGCAGGACGTAAATATACGTCCTGCGTCGTTAAGGGGTTAATCAATAAAAATACTTTTGATTATTCTTTAACCCCTTAAGGACCAAGCCCGTATTAACCTTAACCCCTTAAAAACTTAGCCCTTTTTCACCTTAAGGACTCAGCCATTTTTTGCAATTCTGACCACTGTTACTTTAAATATTAATAACTCTGGAATGCTTTTACTTATAATTCTGATTCCGAGAATGTTTTTTCGTGACATATTCTACTTTAACATAGTGGTAAAATTTTATGGTAACTTGCATCCTTTTTTGGTGAAAAATCCCCAAAGTTGATGAAAAAAATGAAAATTTAGCATTTTTCTAACTTTGAAGCTCTCTGCTTGTAAGGAAAATGGATATTCAAAATATATATTTTTTTTATTCACATATACAATATGTCTACTTTATGTTTGCATTAAAAAATTGACAAGTTTTTACTTTTGGAAGACACCAGAGGGCTTCAAAGTTCAGCAGCAATTTTCCAACTCTCCACAAAATTTTAAACTCAATATTTTTCAGGGACCAGTTCAGTTTTGAAGTGGATTTGAAGGGTCTTCATATTAGAAATACCCCATAAATGACCCCAATATAATAACTATACCCCCCAAAGTATTCAAAATGACATTCAGTCAGTGTTTTAACCCTTTAGTTGTTTCACAGGAATAGCAGCAAAGTGAAGGAGAACATTAAAAATCTTCATTTTTTACACTCACATGTTCTTGTAGACCCAATTTTTGAATTTTTGCAAGTGGTAAAAGGAGAAAATTTTTGATTGTGTTTGTAGCCCAATTTCTCTCGAATAAGCACATACCTCATATGTCTATGTAAAGTGTTCGGCAGGCGCAGTAGAGGGCTCAGAATGGAAGGAGCGGCAAGGGGATTTTGGAGAGAACATTTTTCTGAAATGGTTTTGGGGGGCATGTCACCTTTAGGAAGCCCCTAGGGTGTCAAAACAGCAAAAAAAAAAAAACACATGGCATACCATTTTGGAAACTAGACCCCTCTGGGAATGTAACATGGCATAAAGTGAGCCTTAATACCCCACAGTTGTTTCATGACTTTAGCAAATGTAAAAAAAAAAAAAAAAATTACCTAAAAGGCTTGTTTGCCCAAAAATTTTACATTTTTAAAAAGGGTAATGGCGGAAAATACCCAACAAAATTTGAAGCCCAATTTCTCCCAATTCAGAAAACACTCCATATGGGGGTGAAAAGTGCTCTGCTGGCGCACTACAGGTCTCAGAAGAGGAGTAATCACATTTGGCTTTTTGGAAGCAAATTTTGCTCTGGGGGCATGCCGCATTTTGGAAGCCCCTATGGTGCCAGGACCGCAAAAAAAAAAACACATGGCATACTATTTTGGAAACTAGACCCCTTGGGGAATGTAACAAGGGGTTAAGTGAACCTTTATACCCCACAGGTGTTTCACGACTTTTGCATATGTAAAACAAAAAAAATAATTTTTTTACCTAAAATGCTTGTTTTCCCAAAAATTTACATTTTTAAAAAGGGTAAAAGCAGAAAATACCCCCCAAAATTTGTAACACAATTTCTCCCGAGTACGGCGATACCCCATATGTGACCCTAAACTGTTGCCTTGAAATACGACAGGGCTCCAAAGTGAGAGCGCCATGCGCATTTGAGGCCTAAATTAGGGATTTACATAGGAATGGACATAGTGGTATTCTACGCCAGTGATTAACAAACAGGGTGCCTCCAGCTGTTGTAAAACTCCAAGCATGCTTGGACAGTCAGTGGCTGTCTGGTAATACTGGGAGTAGTTATTTTGCAACAGCTGGAGGCTCCGTTTTGGAAACAGTGGCATACCAGACGTTTTTCATTTTTATTGGGGAGGGGGGCTGTGTAGGGGTATGTGTATATGTAGTGTTTTTTACTTTTTATTTTATTTTGTGGTAGTGTAGTGTAGTGTTTTTAGGGTACAGTAGCACGGGTGGGGGTTCACAGTAGTTTCTCGCTGGCAGTTTGAGCTGCGGCAGAAAATTTTCCTCAGCTCAAACTTGCCGCTGGATACTTACTATAAACCTACGCCCATGTGAGTGTACCCTGTACGTTCACATTGGGGAGGGGGGAACATCCAGCTGTTGCAAAACTACAACTCCCAGCATGCGCTGACAGACTGTACTTGCTGAGAGTTTTAGTTTTGCAACAGCTGTAGGCACACTGGTTGTGTATCACTGAGTTTGTGACCTAACTCAGTGTTTCACAACCAGTGTGCCTCCAGCTGTTGCAAAACTACAACTCTCAGCATGTATGGTGCATGCTGGGAGTTGTAGTTTGCAACACCTGTAGGCACACCGGTCGTTAAACAGTGAGTTAGGTAAAAAAAAACTCTGAGTTTCACAACCACTGTGCCTTCAGCTGTTGCAAAACTACAACTCTCAGCAGTCACTGACAGCCAACAGGCATGCTGGGAGTTGTAGTTATGCAACCAGAAGATGCACCACTACAACTCCCAGCATGCACTTTAGCTATTTGTGTAAGCTGGGAGTTGTAGTTATACAACAGCTGGAGGTACACTTTTCCATAGAAAAAATGTGCCTCAAGCTGTTGCAAAACTATAAGTCCCAGCATTCCCATAAGGGAATGCTGGGAGTTGTGGTAGTCTGCCTCCTGCTGTTGCATAACTACAGCTCCCATCATGCCCTTTTTGCAGGGAGGTGTCACTCACCTCCAACTGCTGCTCCACGCCGCTTCAGGTCAGTCCCTCGCCGCCGCCGCCGCTCCTGACGCCATTGATGCCGGGGATTGGGGTCCCCAGCTGCCGGGGTCCTCTTCCCGCACCCAATCACGTCCTCCAGAAGAGGGGCGGAGCGGGTTGCAGGAGTGACACCCGCAGCAGGTGCCCTGATTGGTCGGTCGGTAAACCGGCCGATGAATCAGGGCGATCGTGAGGTGGCACCAGTGCCACCTCACCTCTGCTGGCTATGGCTGTTCGGGGCCCCAAACAGCCTGTAATTCCGTGTCACCGTGTCACTGGAGACCTGATTGACCCGGAATCCGCCGCAGATCGCTGGGCTAAAATGTCCAGCGATCTGCGGCCATCGCCGACATGGGGGGTCATCATGACCCCCCTGGGCAATATGCCGGGATGCCTGCTAAAGGATTTCAGCAGGCATCGGGCACCAGCTCCCCTCCAGCTAGCGGTGGGGGGCCGGGATTTGACAGGACGTACTCAAACGTCCTGAGTCCTTAAGGACTCGGAAAAGGGGCCATTTGAGTACGTCCTGCGTCCTTAAGGGGTTAAAGGGGTACTCCGGTGAAAAACTTTTTTTTTTAAATCAACTGGTGCCAGAAAGTTAACCCCTTAAGGACGTAGGACGTAAATGTACGTCCTGGTGCGGTGGTACTTAACGCACCAGGACGTACATTTACGTCCTGTGCATAACCGCGGGCATCGGAGCGATGCCCGTGTCATGCGCGGCTGATCCCGGCTGCTGATCGCAGCCAGGGACCCGCCGGCAATGGCCGACGCCCGTGATCTCGCGGGGGTCCGCCATTAACCCCTCAGGTGCCGGGATCAATACAGATCCCGGCATCTGCGGCAGTGCGTGATTTCAATGAATGATCGGATCGCCCGCAGCTCTGCTGCGGGAATCCGATCATTCAGGACGCCGCACGGAGGTCCCCTCACCTTCCTCCTTCTGGCTCCCAGCGTCTTCTGCTATGGTCTGAGATCGAGCAGACCAGAACAGAAGATGACCGATAACACTGATCTGTTCTATGTCCCATACATAGAACAGATCAGTATTAGCAATCATGGTATTGCTATGAATAGTCCCCTATGGGGACTATTCAAGTGTAAAAAAAAATTAAAAAATGTAAAAGTAAAAGTAAAAAAAAAGTGAAAAATCCCCTCCCCCAATAAAAAAGTAAAACGTCAGTTTTTTCCTATTTTACCCCCAAAAAGCGTAAAAAATAAATTTAATAGACATATTTGGTATCGCCGCGTGCATAAGTGTCCGAACTATTAAAATAAAATGTTAATGATCCCGTAGGGTGAACGTAAAAAAGAAAAAAAAGTCCTAAATTGCTACTTTTTTCATACATTTTATGGAAAAAAAATTATAAAAAATGAATTAAAAGTTTTTTATATGCAAATGTGGTATAAAAAAAAAGTACAGATCATGGCGCAAAAAATGAGCCCTCATACCGCCGCCTATACGGAAAAAAAAAAAGTTAGAGGTCATCAAAATAAAGGGATTATAAACGTACTAATTTGGTTTAAAATTTTTTTAAGCACAACAATAATATAAAAGTATGTAATAATGGGTATCATTTTAATTGTAATGACCCTCAGAATAAAGAACACATGTCATTTTTACCGTAAATTGTACGACGTGAAAACGAAACCTTCCAAAATTAGCAAAATTGTGTTTTTCTTTTTAATTTCCCCACAAAAATAGTGTTTTTTTTATTGTGCCATACATTTTATGATATAATGAGTTATGTCTTTACAAAGGACAACGGGTCGCGCAAAAAACAAGCCCTCATACTAGTCTGTGGATGAAAATACAAAAGAGTTATGATTTTTAGAAGGCAAGGAGGAAAAAATGAAAACGTAAAAATTAAATTGTCTGAATCCTTAAGGCCAAAATGGGCTGAGTCCTTAAGGGGTTAAACAGATTTGTAAATTACTTCTATTAAAAAATCTTAATCCTTCCTGTACTTATTAGCTGCTGAATACTACAGTGGAAATTATTTTCCGTTTGAAACACAGAGTTGTCTGCTGACATCATGAGCACAGTGCTCTCTGCTGACATCTCTGTCCATTTTAGGAACTGTCCATTGTAAAATGAAATCCCCATAGCAACATATGCTGTTCTGGACAGTTCATAAAATGGACAGAGATGTCAGCAGAGAGCACTGTGCTTGTGATGTCAGCAGACAGTTCTGTGTTTCAAAAAGAAAAGAATTTCCGCTGTAGTATTCAGCAGCTAATAAGTACAGGTAGGATTAAAGGGGTACTCCGGTGCTTAAACATCTTATCCCCTATCCAAAGGATAGGGGATAAGATGCCTGATCGCGGGAGTCCCGCAGCTGGTGACCCCCGGGATTATGCATGCGGAATCCCGTTTGTAATCAGACCCGGAGCGTGTTCGCTCTTGGTATGATTATGGTCGACCGCAGGGCGGGCGGCGTGTGACATCACGCCTCCGACCCTGTGTGATGTCACGCTCCGCCCCTCAATGCACGGCTTGCATTGAGGGGCGGAGCAAGACATCACACGGGGGCGGAGGCGTGACGTCACACGCCGCCGGCCCTGCGGTCGCCGGTAATCAGTCCCGGAGCGAACACGCTCCGGGCACTGATTACAAATGGGGTGCCGCATGCATGATCCCGGGGGTCCCCAGCTGCGGGACTCCTGCGATCAGGCATCTTATCCCCTATCCTTTGGATAGGGGATAAGATGTTTAAGCACCGGAGAACCCCTTTAAGATTTTTTAATAGAAGTGATCTACAAATCTGTTTAACTTTCTGGCACCAGTTGATTTAAAAAAAAAAAAAGTTTTTCACCGGAGTACCCCTTTAACCCCTTAAGGACACAGCCCATTTTCACCTCTAGGACGCAGCCCTTTTTTGCACATCTGACCACTGTCACTTTAAACATTAATAACTCTGGAATGCTTTTACTTATCAATCTGATTCCGAGATTGTTTTTTCGTGACATATTCTACTTTAACATAGTGGTAAATTTTTGTGGTAACTTGCATCCTTTCTTGGTGAAAAATCCCCAAATTTGATGAAAAAATTGAAAAATTTGCATTTTTCTAAATTTAAAGCTCTCTGCTTGTAAGGAAAATGGATATTCCAAATATTTTTTTTTTGGATTCACATATACAATATGTCTACTTTATGTTTGCATCATAAAATTTACATGTTTTTACTTTTGGAAGACACCAGAGGGCTTCAAAGTTCAGCAGCAATTTTACAATTTTTCACAAAATTTTCAAACTCGCTATTTTTCATGGACCAGTTCAGGTTTGAAGTGGATTTGATGGGTCTTCCTATTAGAAATACCCCATAAATGACCCCATTACAAAAACTGAACCCCCCAAAGTGTTTTAACCCTTTAGGTGTTTCACAGGAAAAGCAGCAAAGTGAAGGAGAAAATTCTAAATCTTCATTGCATGTTCTTGTAGACCCAATTTTTGAATTTTTACAAGGGGTAAAAGGATAAAATTTATAATTGAATTTGTAGCCCAATTTCTCTCGAGTAAGCACATACCTCATATGTCTATGTTAATTGTTCGGCGGGCGCAGTAGAGGGCTCAGAAGTGAAGGAGCGACAAGGGGGTTTTTCTGAAATGGTTTTTGGGGGGCATGTTGCATTTAGGAAGCCCCTATGGTGCCAAAACAGCAAAAAATAACACATGGCATACCATTTTGGAAACTAGACCCCTTGGGGAACGTAACAAGGGATTAAGTGAGCCTTAATACCCCACAGGTGTTTCATGACTTTTGCATATGTAAAAAAAAAAAAAAATCACAAAAATGTGTGTTTCCCCCCAAATTTCAAATTTTTGCAAGGGTTAATAGCAGAAAATACCCCCCAAAATGTGTAACCCCATCTCTTCTGAGTATGGAGGTACCCCATAAGTTGACCTGAAGTGTACTACGAGCGAACTACAATGCTCAGAAGAGAAGGAGTCATATTTGGCTTTTTGAGAGCAAATTTTGCTCGGGGGGTATGTCGCATTTAGGAAGCCCCTATGGTGCCAGGACAGCAAAAAAAACACATGGCATAGCATTTTGGAAACTAGACCCCTTGAGGAACGTAAAAAGGGATAAAGTGAACCTTAATACCCCACAGGTGTTTCACGACTTTTGCATATGTAAAAAAAAAAATGTTTTTTTTTTACCAAAAATGCTTAGTTTATCAAAAATTTTACATTTAAAAAAAAGATAATAGCAGAAAATACCCCCCAAAATTTGAAGCCCAATTTCTCCCGATTCAGAAAACACCCAATATTGGGATGAAAAGTGCTCTGCTGGCGCACTACAGGTCTCAGAAGAGAAGGAGTCACATTTGGCTTTTTAGAAGCAAATTTTGCTCTGGGGGCATGCCGCATTTAGGAAGCCCCTATGGTGCCAGGACAGAAAAAAAAAACACATGGCATACCATTTTGGAAACTAGACCCCTTGGGGAACGTAACAAGGGGTAAAGTGAACCTTAATACCCCACAGGTGTTTCACGACTTTTGCATATGTTAAAAAAAAAATTTTTTTTACACTAAAATGCTTGATTTCCCCCAAATTTTACATTTTTATAAGGGTTAATAGCAGAAAATACCCCCCAAAATTTGTAACCCTATCTCTTCTGAGTATGGAAATACCCCATAAGTGGACGTGAAGTGCACTGGGGACGAACTACAATGCTCAGAAGAGAAGGAGTATCATTGAGCTTTTGGAGAGAGAATTTGGCCATGTGCATTTCCAAAGCCCCCCCGTGGTGCCAGAACAGTGGACCCCCCCACATGTGACCCCATTTTTAAAACTACACCCCTCACGGAAGGTAATAAGGGGTGCAGGGAGAATTTACACCCCACTGGCATTTGACGGATCTTTGGAACAGTGGGCTGTGCAAATTAAAAATTAAATTTTTCATTTTCACAGACCCCTGTTTCAAAGATCTGTCAGACACCTGTGGGATGTAAATGCTCACTGCACCCCTTATTACATTCCGTGAGGAGTGTAGTTTCCAAAATGGGGTCACATGTGGGTATTTATTGTTTTGCACTTATGTCAGAACCGCTGTAAAATCAGCCACCCCTGTGCAAATCACCAATTTAGACCTCAAATTTACATGGTGCACTCTCCCTTCTGAGCCTTGTTGTGCGTCCCCAGAACACTTTGCGCCCACATATGGGGTATCTCCGTACTCAGGAGAAATTGCGTTACAAATTTTGGAGGCTTTTTTTCTTTTACCGCTTGTGAAATTTTAAAGTATGGGGCAACACCAGTATGTTAGTGTACAAAAATGTTTTTTTTACACTAACATGCTGGTGTAGACCCCAACTTTACCTTTTCATAAGGGGTAAATGGAGAAAAAGCCCCCCAAAATTTGTTAGGCAATTTCTCCCGAGTACGGCGATACCCCATATGTGGCCCTAAACTGTTGCCTTGAAATACAACAGGGCTCCAAAGTGAGAGCGCCATGCGCATTTGAGGCCTAAATTAGGGATTTGCATAGGGGTGGACATAGGGGTATTCTACACCAGTGATTCCCAAACAGGGTGCCTCCAGCTGTTGCTAAACTCCCAGCATGCTTGGCCAGTCAATGGCTGTCCGGAAATGCTGGGAGTTTTTGTTTTGCAACAGCTGGAGGCTCCGTTTTGGAAACACTGCTGTAGGATACGTTTTACATTTTTATTGGGGGGGAAGGTGGGGTGGTAGGGGGGGCAGTGTACGTGTGTATATGTAGTGTTTTACTCTTTATTTTATGTTAGTGTAGTGTAATGTTTTTAGGCTACATTCACACTGACGGCGGATTACACTGAGTCTCCCGCTAGGAGTTTGAAGCTGTAATCCGCCGCCAGTGTGAATGTAACCTGTCTATTCACATGGGGGGGGCAAAAGTACAACTCCCAGCATGCACTGACAGAACGTGCATGCTGGGAGTTGTAGTTTTGCAACAGCTGGAGGCACACTGGTTGGAAAATACTGAGTTAGGTAATAGAACCTATTACCTAACTCGGTATTTCCCAACCAGTGTGCCTCCAGCCGTTGCAGAACTACAACTCTCAGCATGTACTGATTGCCAAAGGGAATGCTGGGAGATGTAGTTATGCAACAGCTGGAGGCACGCAAGTACAACTCCCAGCATGCCGAGACAGCCATTTGCTGTTCCTGAATGCTGGGAGTTGTAGTTTTGCAAGATTTAGAGGGGTTCAGGCTAGAGATCACTGACAGTGGTCTCTAAACTGTGGCCCTCCAGATGTTGCAAAACTACAAATCTCAGCATGCTAAGACAGCAAACTGTTGTCTGGGCATGCTGGGAGTTGTAGTTTTGTAACATCTGGAGGGCTACAGTTTAGAGACCACTGTCAGTGATCTCTAGCCTGAACCCCTCTAAATCTTGCAAAACTACAACTCCCAGCATGCCAACACAGCAAACAGCTGTCAAGGCATGGTGGGAGTTGTAGTTTAGCAACATCTGGAGGGCCACAGTTTAGAGACCACTCTCTAAACTGTCGCCCTACAGATGTTGCTAGGCATCAGACTCCCGGACACGCGGCGCCATACTCACCTCCACCGCCGCCATGATCACAGCCGCCGCCGGATAAGTGACCGCCGCTGCCGCCGCCGCCGCTATTAAACGGCTCCCCCCGCTGTGCCCGGACACCGATGGGTGGGCATAGCGGGGGGGAACCGAACTTTAACCCCCCCGCCCCCAGTCTGCTATTGGTCGGTCGCTCCGCCGATCAATAGCAGGGATAGGAGGGGTGGCAACCCTGCCACCTCACTCCTATCTCTTCAAGGGGGATCGAGGGTGTCTTGGACACCCCCGATCCCCCTTATTTTATCGCGGCGCCACCGTTGATGGGCAGGGGGAGAGCGCTCCACCTGCAAACACCATAGATGCCGTGATCAGAACTGATCACGGCATCTATGGGGTTAATGCTGCCAGGACCGGCCCCGGCAGCTGCGGTGGGACTCCGGCTGTGATTGACAGCTGAGTCCCACCCGCGATCTCCTGCGCTGCCCGTGGCAGAGCAGGAGATCGATTGGACGTATGCATACGTCCATTTGCGCGAACGTGTAGTGGGTTAACCCCATAACGACGCAGGACGTAAATGTAGGTCCTGGTGATGTGGTACTTAACGCACCAGGACGTACATTTACGTCCTGAGCATAACCGCGGGCATCGGAGTGATGCCGGCATCATGCGCGGCAGGTCCCGGCTGTGGATCGCAGTCAGGGACCCGCCGGTAATGGCGGACACCCGCGATCCCGCGGATGTCCGCCATTAACCCCTCAGATGCCGTAATCAATACAGATCACGGTATCTGCAGCATCGCGATCACTTAACAGGATGATCGGATCGCCCGCAGCGCTGCCATGGCGATCTAATCATCCTGTACAGCAGACGGAGGTCCCCTCACCTGCCTCCGCTGTCTTCCGGGAGTCTTCTGCTCTGATCTGCCTTCCCGCAGACCAGAGCAGAAGATGACCGATAACCCTGATCAGTGCTGTGTCCTATACATAGCACTGAACAGGATTAGCAATCGAATGGTTGCTATAAATAGTCCCCTATGGGGACTATAAGAGTGTAAAAATAAAAATAAAAAAATTAAGTAAAAAAAATGTGAAAAACCCCCTCCCCCAATAAAAATGTAAATTGTCCCATTTTCCCTATTTTACCCCCAAAAGTGTAAAGAAAATTATTTTATATACATATTTGGTATCGCCGCGTGCATAAATATCCGTACTATTGAAATAAAATGTAAATGATCCCGTGAGGTGAGCGGCGTGAACGTAAAAAAAAAATTCCAAAATAGCTGCTTTTTTATAACATTTTATTCCGAAAACAATTTATAAAAAATGTAATAAAAGTTTTGTATGAGCAAATATGATATTAATAAAAATTAAAGATCACGGCGCAAAAAATGAGCCTTCATACCACCGCTTATACGGAAAAATGAAAAAGTTATAGGTCTTCAAAATAGGGTGATTTTAAACTTACTAATTTGGTTATGAGGGCTAATTTTTTGCACCGTCATCTGTACTTTTTATTGATAACACATTTGCATATAGGGGACTATCTATAGCAATTATTTGATTACTAATACTGTTCAGTGCTATGCATAGGAAATTGCACTGATCAGTATTATCGGCGATCTTCTTCACTGGACTGCTCGATCTCAGACCAGAGCAGGAGATACCGGGAGAGAGACGGAGGCAGGTGAGGGGACCTCCGTCCACCATTGCAGATGATCAGATCGCCGTGGCAGGGCGCTGCGGGCGATCCAATCATCTATTTTAATGTGAGCATTGCTGCAGATGCCGTGATCTGTACTGATCACAGCATCTTAGGGGTTAATGGAGGACATTCGTGTGATCGCAGATGTCGGCCATAGCAGCCGGAACCTGTCGTGTATGACACGAGCACCGCTCTGATGCTCGCGGTCATACACAGGACGTAAATGTCCGTCCTGGTGTGCGAAGTACCGCCAAGCAAGGACGTACATTTATGTCTGTGGTCGTTAAGGGGTTAATGTTGTGTGGTGCCTTGGTGGGGTATAGGATAGTTGGGGTGTTGCGGTTCAGGATAATAAAGGGTGCTGTTAACCCTTGTCACTCGTGACGCCAGGGTGAGGGTTAAATACTGTAATGGTGCTGGGTCGATCGCCACCCTTCCCAAGAGTGATAGATGAGTGCGTAATAATTGGAATGTCCACAACCACTGTTTAACTGAAAACTTGCAGGAACTTCTTTTACTGAAGATTTTCTGTAGCAGGCAATATCAATAACAGTCCAGATAACAGAGTCTATTTATAGATGAGCAGCGATTGACAGTTGGTTGGGATCAGATAAGCTCAGTTTAGCTTTTATAAGATTCCGTAGCATAGATCCGCTGGATTTAGGGGTGCGTTTAGGTCCAGTGATCTTGCGGAGAGTAACGGGGAATTGTAGAAGTAACAACAGCTTTGGTTTAGGCCGAGGCCGCAGGGCTTTGGCCTAGTTAACATACTTGAAAGTTGCGGAGGTCCTACCTCGTTCAGTGACGGCAACCCAAGAGAGCAAATAATGGCCGCAGCTCCCTTATATGGGCAGGGGCTGAGACGTTTTGGATTGGTCTATAACAACTGTCACTCACCGTTACACGGCATTGTGGGTGAACACGTGACATAAGAACCACCTAAGGTCCTTCAACATACCATAGAGTTCTGAGCAACGGGTCACATGACCTAAAGTCCTGCGACACCAAACAAGTGAGTAATACAATATACATATTTACAATGATAATTCTCATAAATATGAACTTACTAAGGGGTGACTAGGGGCTAACTAGGAAAGCGGACACCCACAATCCTAGGGACTCTGACTTTGGGGACCCCCCAAACAAGGCGCAGTATGAAATACGGTGCCGGGACACCACAGTTGCATTAGAAAAGACACATGTAGCAAGCTTTATCTTTATCCCTGGAGCATTGGTATAAATTATCAACTTACAATATCCTAATAGAAAACTAAGTTTAACATTACAGTCAGTTATTGGGCTTATCTTGATTCCTGGCAAATTAGATTATTCTTACACAGCACATTGCTCTGTCGGTTTAACACATAAGATAAAGATTCAAAATCTGTATCATCTGCATATAAAGATGTTCATACTTTACATAAGACTTATCTTGGGTTTTTAGGAAACCATAAATAAAGTTTATTGAAAGAAGCAGAATATAAGCAGTGTTTAAGCAACCAAGATTTTGTTGTTTTTGTTTTTAATTTGACATTAACAATAAAACTGCAAAAAAACCTGTATGTAATATAACAAAGTGGAAGCTGATATAGGTTTAGCCTCTTATAAGGATTGTCCAGGCAACATCAAAATTTGGTTATGTGCTGAGGGCTATACAGTGCGAAGGTTAATTGATTTACTCATTTAACCTGTGTTTGTGGGAGGGGCGGTACTCACTCTTAAAAGCCGCGGCTCCCCTCGGTCAGTACGCCACGGCTCTCGCGTTGTTTGGGTCCGTGACGTCAGACGCCAGAGGAAGTTCCCCTGTCGAAGCTTTGTCGCAGGTTAGTAAAAGGCGCTGGGTTAGGGGGTGTCGGCGGAGGGTCACCGCTGGTATTCAGGTTTCGCTGGGCTCCGTGGTGACCCCCCGTGCTGTTATGTGCACTCGCTTCCGGCTGCATAGCTCAGCACTCCAGGGGTATGTCTTTGCTGTTTGTCGGGTGCCGGGTACCCTGCCTGTCGCATGCCTGCGTTGTTTATTGTTTAGTGGCAACGTCGGGCTGATGTCAGATGTCGCACGCTTCCGTATGCTCGGCTCTGCACGTCGGGGGGGTGGGGGGGTGGCGGTTTCAGAAAGAGGTGCCTTTGGAGCTCAGGTCTTTTATGGGGTTCCGCAGTTACCTCCCGTCTCTGTTGTTTTACGCTGCTTGTTGCTTTTAGCCTCAGTAGGTTTTCTCAGTCATGTTGTGATAACAGTGCTCCTTATTGCTAATGCTAGTCGCTACCACATGTTTGTGTTTCGCCTTTATAAATTAACTCTGCCTTGTTCCTGTATATTCTACCATTCATACTATTTATTTCCCAGTCGCTTCTCAAATCCCAATGCTATTTCCTATTTCATGTATTTTTCTCTTGCTGCTTGCTACGAACTTTTTAATCGTTTAGTTATAGCTCATGAGTCATCCTGCCGGTAGTTTGGTAAAAAAAAAAAAAAAAGGGGGAGAGTAAAGAGTAGGTGTTGTTAGTGATGTTTGGTTCCCTGTGGGGGGGGGGGGAGGGGCTTCTGTTTAAAAATAAATAAATAAATAAAAAAATAAAAAAAAAATATATATATATATATATATATATATATATATATATATATATATATATATAAAGAGAGAATATCCACAGCACACATCCAATGGTGAAAAAATCAAAAGTGGTTTATTCCATCAAACAGAGTGTCCAGAACAACGTTTCAACCAGCTCTCCTGGTCTTTTTCAAGCTCAGTATATCTAGTGTCACACACATCTTATATAGGGGCATTCATCAAATGCCATCAATAACAGTAATCACACAATTAGTGCAAAATTATACAAAATTACTCATATAAAAATTAACAACGTGCATACATTGTGTATATAAATATTAAATATAGAAAAAACGTGCAAAAATTACATGGATGTCATTCATGATCACAACCAATAGTGCTACATTACTTGATTGGACATGATTATATAAATCATAACGTCCAGGTGATGGTTAAAAACAATTAAAAACAAAATATACAGTGTCTATGGGAGCGCTCACTCACCGGTACATGATTAGGTGTTCTTGGCTTGTAAACATTACAAATGCGCATGTCTGTCGCACTATCTAACAAATTCGTCTCATCGGCGTCACGTCACATCCGGCCGGGGCCACCAATACCGGAAGTGCATCATCCCTCGTCATGGCAACAAACCAACTGCATACTGCGCCTGCGTGCAGTGTAGTATACTAATCCGGCGCACGCGCACATCGCCTGCATATGCGCGGCAGCCATTTAACTTAAGGGAAAGGTTCCATATATGAATACCGTGCGTTCATGAGCGCACGGCGGGCATATTAGTGACTGGCAAATCTGCCCTTACTCCGCTGTTAGCCATAATCAGGGTATAGAGGCAACATGAGAAGGTAAGGTAAGTGTATTGGCTCGGTACCCGGCACAATGAAGTGTCGGATGCCCAGACATATACCCGGCATCTCAACGGTCACCATCAATCAAGTGGATATCCGGAGAGGTCAGGTTTACACTACCTCAACCCAATGACCCTCGCGGTCACTACAAGTACAGAGTATTAACCCCTAGGCATATGAGCAGAATTATGCATGGACCAAATGAAAAATAATAAAAATAATAAATAAAACAAAAAACCTTCTAGTTGCCATGACACAGATGTGCACCACCCAGATTGAGGCTCATCCTCATGAATGTGACAACACCTCGATGATGTAAGTATCAACAATTTTATTAATGAGCAATATTACATAAAAAATATATCTTCCACTGTACTATCCGGTGAGCGAGGAGATCTCCACATCAGTACACTATAAAAGGAACAAGAAAAAAATTTTTTGTTAATCAGAATATTAACACATTCATATTTATAGATCATACTGAGTATACTCAAACTGATGTACGAGGACATGGGCTACATCCTAAGGTACCTATTTCCCCACAATCCTAGAAGATATTTTAAAATCCACATTTAGACCCTTTGGTTTCAAACTATCCAGTTCAAAGATCCATTTCAGTTCACGGCGCTTCAATAATGCCTGTCTATCCCCTCCTCTCTTTAGCGGTGGGATATGATCCACAATCATGAATTTCAGTTCACTTTCACTATGTCCCAAGTCCAAAAAATGTTTTGGTACCGGGAGATCCATTTTCTTTTTTCGAATAGTGTACCGATGTTGGTTTATCCG
This sequence comes from Hyla sarda, assembly GCF_029499605.1. NCBI lineage: Eukaryota > Metazoa > Chordata > Amphibia > Anura > Hylidae > Hyla > Hyla sarda. Next base: position 516,190,303 of record NC_079189.1, read on the forward strand.
AGTTTTTATGTCCCATGTGGTCTCACCTACATAGATAAGACCACATGGGCACCAAAGTACATAAACTACGCGACCAACAGGACTATACATTTGGTAAAGTCTATAACTGGGGTTCCTCATTCACTAATCAGAGAAGATTCAGGAGGAAAAATCCGGAAGAAACATCACTGCACAGGAGTAATAGTGCACCTAAGGAACGTAGAAACAACACCGAGGAAACCCAGGCACCTAATTTTTTAGGACAGAGCAATCCCCAAGGAGATGCCGTAGGCGGGGTGGCAGAAAACATAACAGAAAATTTAAAAACAAGGAACAAGAGATATGTAGTGACTCCCCAGAACAGACAAACCCGGAAGAAATGAACACAGTGATTAATATTTCTTCCAGAACATTATCTGATGACCAAATTAGACTTTTACAAAAAGGTTTAAGTTTTTGCCCAAGTGTGTCTTTTGATTGGTTTCAGCTTGAACTTGATTTTTTACAGTTTATACGTAAACTTAAATTGAAAGTGTGGTTTTCAAAAAATTTGCCAATGTCTGATGTATCTGAATTGTCTGCCCCTGCCAATGATGTCTCTGGATCTCTCCCTTTTCCCTCCAGCAGAACCATGAAGTTACAGGAGTTCGGGTTAAAAAACGTGAGTGATTTCTCACCAAATATTGAAGCTCATGCAATTGATACTTACCTTGATTGTGTGAAACGTGATTTCTTTAAGTTAAGGTCTAATTGTAACAAATTAAGACATCCAAATATGACTATGGGAGAAATGGATTCCCTGACTGAGCTTGTCCGTGACCGCGACCGCATCGTAAAACCGGCAGATAAGGGCGGTGTGGTCGTGGTCATGGACAGGTCTCAGTACGTTAGGGAAGCGGAGAGACAGCTACAGGACCTGACAGTATATGAATGTTTATCTAGAGATCCGAAAAACGAGATTGAGAAAAAAATTAATATGGTTATAGACAGGAGCCTCAGTACAGGGCTCATTGATGAGGAGTTGGCCAAATACCTGGTAGTGTTGTTTCCTGTGACACCTCAATTATATTTATTGCCCAAAGTACATAAAGATCTTACTAATCCCCCGGGTCGCCCCATAGTATCGGGGTGTAATTCTATCACTTCAAAGATTTCGATGTTTCTGGATAAACTACTGAGACCCTTTGCAGTTGGGGCTAAATCGTACATTAGAGACACCTCTGACTTTCTACAGAAAATTGAATGTCTGGAGATACCCGATAATTGTATCATAGCATCTTTTGATGTAGTGAGCCTCTACACCTCCATCCAGCATGATGGGGGTGTGGAGGCAGTGACTAGGAGTTTGATTGATGCCTGCTTTCCTGGTGAGAAAATTGACTTTATCATTTCATTGTTAAAATTGGTACTATATAACAATTATTTTTCGTTTGACGGTAAACTGTATTTACAGCGGAAGGGAACCGCTATGGGGAGCAATGTTGCCCCCACATACGCCAATATTTACATGAGGAGTTTTGAGGAACAGTTCGTCTATGTATCTCCCCACTCCAGATATTTACTGGAGTGGTGGAGGTACATAGATGATATTTTTATTATTTGGACTGGTAATTTAACGGATTTGTTATCTTTTCAGGGTTATTTAAACAGCAGACTATCGGACATCAGTTTCACCCTGACACATTCATCTCAATCGGTCAGCTTCCTAGACGTTTTGGTGACAGTAGAAAATGGACATTTAACAACTGACTTATTTACCAAGGACACAGACAGGAATACCATACTCAGGTATGATAGTTGCCACCCAAGGGCTATGGTCAACTCCTTGCCTTACAGCCAAATGCTGCGGGCAAGGAGGATTACTGACACCCCTGATAAATTACACAAAGCTCTTGACCGGATGACCTTTAATTTCAGACAAAGAGGATATCCACATGAACTTTTAGAGAGACAGAGACGGAGAGTGACAATTGGCAGAGACGGATAAGGACCGATAAGGACACAAAGTAGACGGATAGCATTTGTAAGTACATATAATGACCTGTCACCAATGATAGCAAAAGTTTTGCGCAAGCATTGGCATTTACTAAGTGGATATGAGAATGTCCCTGAATTTGTTCTTCCTCCTTTGATGTCATATAGGAGGACAGCAAATCTCAGAGACAGACTCGTGGTGGCTGATATTTCAAAAAAGACTGGGGGAACACAAAAATATATCTCGGTGGACAGAAAGGGTTGCTTTCCGTGTAGAGTGTGTGTCAACTGTAAATATCTAGTGAAAGGTGAAAAATTCCAACACCCTATTACACACCTTTAGTATCCTATCAGGTACTATCTTAATTGTAACTCCTCATATGTAGTTTATGTACTTTGGTGCCCATGTGCCGGGTATATGTCTGGGCATCCGACACTTCATTGTGCCGGGTACCGAGCCAATACACTTACCTTACCTTCTCATGTTGCCTCTATACCCTGATTATGGCTAACAGCGGAGTAAGGGCAGATTTGCCAGTCACTAATATGCCCGCCGTGCGCTCATGAACGCACGGTATTCATATATGGAACCTTTCCCTTAAGTTAAATGGCTGCCGCGCATATGCAGGCGATGTGCGCGTGCGCCGGATTAGTATACTACACTGCACGCAGGCGCAGTATGCAGTTGGTTTGTTGCCATGACGAGGGATGATGCACTTCCGGTATTGGTGGCCCCGGCCGGATGTGACGTGACGCCGATGAGACGAATTTGTTAGATAGTGCGACAGACATGCGCATTTGTAATGTTTACAAGCCAAGAACACCTAATCATGTACCGGTGAGTGAGCGCTCCCATAGACACTGTATATTTTGTTTTTAATTGTTTTTAACCATCACCTGGACGTTATGATTTATATAATAATGTCCAATCAAGTAATGTAGCACTATTGGTTGTGATCATGAATGACATCCATGTAATTTTTGCACGTTTTTTCTATATTTAATATTTATGTACACAATGTATGCACGTTGTTAATTTTTATATGAGTAATTTTGTATAATTTTGCACTAATTGTATGATTATTGTTATTGATGGCATTTGATGAATGCCCCTATATAAGATGTGTGTGACACTAGATATACTGAGCTTGAAAAAGACCAGGAGAGCTGGTTGAAACATTGTTCTGGACACTCTGTTTGATGGAATAAACCACTTTTGATTTTTTCACCATTGGATGTGTGCTGTGGATATTCTCTCTTTATCTAAAATGGATCCCTGACCCGGGTCTGGACCTGCGAGCACCATAATACATTTAATATTTTTTGGATGTGCTGTTTTCCTACAACTTCTATATATATATATATATATATATATATATATATATATATATGTAAAATATATAGAGGGGTGTGGAATAGTGGACGTCTAGTTTCATTGGTCTATGCAGTTTAATTGTATGTCGTGGTTTCATTTCCCTGCTGCTTTTCTTAGTTCACGGTTAGTTCTCACTAATAAATCACCGTGTGCTTAGCTTCCCAGGTTACGTTCCCACTACATACGTTGCTGATTCACTACTACTACTCCACTGCTGGTATGATATTATAACTCAGTCTCACATTGTTGGTTTTCCTTTGCTGCTTTACTTCGTTGTTATGGTCTGGTCTCCTTATGGCGTTTATTGCTAGTCATAGTAGTTACCATATTCGTTCTTCTGCTAAGTCGGCTAGTAGCCTTGTCACCAAGGTGCATTGCACGTGGGCTGTATCTGTACTGCAAAGGTATTCGCTGTTAACTGGTTAAGTATGTTTGTTATGTCTGCTGGCCTAAAAAAAAAAAAAAATCTCTGTCGTGATATCCCGGTATGCTCTGTTGGGTGACGGTCAACACCGGCTCTTATTTAGTCATGTGGTTTGTTTACCTTGTCTTGTTTCTATACATTTAGCTTCTCCCCTCTCTAGCCCTTATTCGCTGTCTAATTAGGCGCCCTCTGTGTACCTAGTACTTGTTTTGTTGCTCCTGCCACTTTCCTCACTAGTCTATTTTTCGCTTTCCTCGCTGTGTTCCTAATCGTCGTCGTGTTCAGTACCCCAGTCGCAAGTATCCTTGGTACTCGTGGTTGCCTACATGCAGTTGTCCCTTACAATTTTGTCTAGGTCAAGCTGTGAGTTTATGCATGTTTTCTGTTTCAGTATATTTATCAGAAGTCTACCTCCTACATTAGAGCGTCATCTTTTTTCATTCAGCATTGGTTGTGTAACTGTCTAGGCTCGAAGTTCGTCTTTTCGTGAGTCCGTTACTCCCTTGTCCCTGGCTTGGTGGCTTTGAAGGTATGAAAAAAAAAGGGGGTTAATAAATAAAGGTATTAGTTAACGTGCAGCTTGGTCTGTTCTCCCCATCTCGCCTTTGGGGCTCGGTGCCTTTCCTTCCCACTGACTCAACTCGTCCTTGGGTCTTCGTGTGGGTCCGTGTTAGCTGGTGTTTAGTTATATGCCTGTGTGTTTTATCCAGCAGTTGTCCACGCTCGTTCTAGTGGCTTGACGTCTGCCGTCATCTACGTCGTGTTAGCATATCCATCCTCGTACAGGTATGTGTAGTCTACACTGTTGGTGAGTTATGATAGACGTTCTCTTTGTATGGCTTTCCTTTGAGCCCACAGTATTCACTCCGGTGGTCTCTTCTCGCTTTAGCCTCTACGTTGGTCCAGCGCTCTGTTCGTGTCAAGGTTGACCTACGTCGCTGAGTAATCAAGGTTGGTAAACTGTTCCTCCAGGCGCTGTCTTAAGTAGGATCGCGGTTCTTATTGCTTTTTCTTTTAGGCACAGTCTGTTTGGAACTTTGAGAAGCACAGGTATTCATGTTTTAGTTGTTACCCATCACGTCCTTGGCTATGCCTTTACCCCCTACCCACCACGTCTCTGGGCCAGGGCTTCGTTTGTCACGAGTAACTCACTCTCACGTAGCACGCAATTAGCATCTTTTCGTCACTACACGTCACCCTTCACTTTCTAGTCTAATTACGTTTTAGACTTAGTTCCTTCACTACTGTTGTGTGGCATCCGTGGCTTTGGTTCCAAGTTGGTCTTGCGCTGATAGGTGAATTTCACTGTGGTGGGCTGCTGCCTTCCGGTGTCAGGGTTTGATTGTTATGTGTCTAATTTTCAGAAATGTCTCACGCTTCAGACATTGAAGATGCAGCCTCTGTTCTGGACAACGTCGCTAGAACATCGGATCTGGGTAGCGTCCCCTCACTTCGCAACTGGACTATTACCAAGCTGACGGCTGAACTCGTCCGCAAAGGCATCTCGTTCCCGGCCACTGCCCGCAAGGCGGAACTTTATCGCTTATTGGTCTCGGAGCAGTCAGGACTTTGTGATCAAGCAGGCACTAGCAGCGGAGAAGTGTCCATGCAGACACATAATACGTCCATCCTGCAGTTGCATACTTTAATTAACTCGCTGTGTTCTAGAGTTGACACTTTGGAGTGCAAGAATTCAGAAGTTCCCTCTTCTGCCCCAGTAGTTGGTTCGGTTCCTGCCGTTCCGCAGACGTTCGTTCCCCCTCAGGTTCCTGCTACTCCGCAGGTTTCAGTGTTACCGGTTGGACTTAACATGCTCGTGCCTAATATCGCACCAGCTCATTTCATTCCGGCTAATCTGAAGAAGGACATTCTCGATGGTAAGGACGTTAACCTCGCTTCCTTGCTTATTGCATCTCACAATGTTTCCAAGAACAAGACTATTGCTTGTGGTGAGGTGTCAGTGATCCTGAAAGCTAAGGACGTTAGGTTAAGTCGCAAGCTTACACTAGCTGAATTCAGTATGGCGTTCGCCATTTATTGTGACGTCTTGTGCTCAGTCAGGCCAGAGAGACGCGAAGAGCTTGATATGTATCTGTACAAAGTCACAGAATTAACTCATAAGTATGGTGGGTCCACGTTTTATGATTATCATAAATCGTTTTCAGCTAAGGCTGCGGCTGCTCTAGCACAGTATAACTACACAGTCAATTGGGCGTTGGTTGACACCGAGATTTTTTGCAATCATTTTGCAGGTCTTAAAGCCCCAGTTTGCTCTCGGTTTCAATACATCACCCATACCACCGAGTGGTGTAATACCGTTAATTCCCCAGCTGAAGTGACTCCCGGTACGTCCTCACCCACATTTCAGCCTAGGAATCAGAAACAGGCCGGCTTGATTGACAAACTAGGTAGACCCATTAAATATCTCGGTAAATCGCAAATCTGCAATAATTACAATTTTGGGTCTTGCAATTATAACCAGTGTAGACTTTTACATGTTTGCGCAGTCTGTTTCAGAGCCCATCCTAAGTCCAGTTGTTCACAAAAGTCGAAAGCATGACTAGCTGTGATAGATGTCTTCTGTTTAGAATATTTTCTCGCTGATCACCCAGATAAGAGTTTTGTTCAATTTTTGCTTAATGGTTTCCGGTCAGGTTTCCATACAGGTTTTGTTACTTTACCCTCTGCTACGTATGAGTGTGACAATTTACGTTCTGCTCTAAGGGACCCTATGGTTGTAGATACCCTGTTACAAGCAGAAGTAGACAAGGGTTTTGTCATCGGTCCGTTTGATGAGCCCCCCTTTGACGTTTGGAGAGTAAGTCCACTAGGGTTGGTGGCTGGGAAATTCAGCAATAAACTATGTTTAATTTATGATTTGTCCGCCCCTTACTCTGCACACACACCTAGCTTAAATTCTCTTATCCCCGCAGGAGAATTTTCCTTGAAATATGCTTCCATAGATGAGGTAATAGCGGTCATCCTGAGCATGGGCGGTAACACGTGGCTGTCCAAGATCGACATATCTGATGCCTTTAAGCTCCTGCCCATTTTGCCTCAGTTATGGAAGTGGCACGGTATTAGGTGGCGTAACAAGTATTATTTTGCTGTGAAATTAACTTTTGACGCTAGAAGCAGTCCTTGGTTGTTTGATAAATTTGCACAGTCCCTACACTGGCTCTTGGAAAACAGGTTCGACTGTTCCCATGTTATCCACTACTTGGACGACTTTTTGTTTATTGAACCGGGTAATGAGTGCCCCAGAGATTTGAAGACCTCGTTAGCAGTATTTCAGCAACTGGCTGTTCCGGTGTCAGATAAAAAAGTTGAGGGCCCTTGCAAGTCACTGACCTTTTTAGGTATTATTCTGGACACACAGGCCATGGAAGCCAGATTACTGTTTGACAAGCTCTCACGTATTAGACAGACCATGCATGTTCTTACCAATTCACCCAGGGTGACTAAGGTACAACTCCAATCCATTCTCGGCATGCTGAACTTTGCCATGCATGTAATTCCACAGGGTAGGAGTTTTGTATCCAGGTTGTTAGACGCTATGAATTCTGTTCCTGGCCAAAACGATGTAGTCATGTTTGACAAACACGCGTTTGCTGATTTCGCCATGTGGCATGCGTTCTTGGCTGACTGGAATGGGGTATCCTTTTTCACCCCTGGTATCGACAATGCCTCTCCTCTAGTTTTCTCTGATGCCTCCTCCTCAGTGGGTTTTGCAGCTATTTGGGAAAACCATTGGTTGGCTAGTGCTTGGCCAACCGAAGTATCCCTGTCTCCAGGTTTTAGCAGGTCATCAGCATTGTTGTACCCTATAGTTGCAGCTGCCGGTGTGTGGGGTCATCTATGGTTTAGGAAGTCAGTTCTGTTCGTTTCTGACAATGAAGCTACGGTGAATATTCTACTCAAAGGTAGATCCACATCCCCACAGGTTATGTCTTTGATGCGTAAACTAGTATGGTTGTCATTGTCGCATAATTTTCACTTCTCTAGTGCTCATATAGATGGTGTTAGAAATACGGCTGCCGATGCACTATCTAGGTTCAATTTTGCACTCTTCTTCCAGGTGATGCCAGAGGCCGATCCGTCAGGATGCACGGTTCCAGCGTTCCACGATTTGATTTTGAATGAAATGCCTATATGTCTGTTGGTCAGGATTTGATTAATAGTTCACTTTCCCGTAACACTCTGAAAGTTTATCGTACGGCCTTTAATCTGTTTACCAAATTCTGTCAGTCTCACCCACATGTCGACTTCCTTTCTGTGTCTTTTCTTTTAGCCTTTATAGGGTTTTGCCACTCCTCCTTACGGCTGGCATATAACACCATAAAAATCTATTTGGCAGGCATACAACACTTTGTGACCTTGAAGTTCCCGGATAGGGCGTCACTGTTTACATCGCATGCAGTCAAGGCTGCCCTAGGGGTTGCTAATAGCAGAGTACCAAAGCCTCCAGGTAGGCAGCCCATTTCAGGGTCTCTATTTAGGCAGCTGGCAGATGCCTTGGATCACTCCCCGTTTGGTTTACGTAATAGTTTGACACTAAAGGCAGCCCTCTTCTTAGGTTATTACGGCTTTCTGAGACCGGGCGAGTTCACGTGCAAAACTAGCACCGCACCGTTTCTCAAGTTTGGGCAATTGCAGCGAGCCACGGATCATTTCACTCTCGTGTTGCGCGACACAAAGACATCACTTCCCGGTCAGGAGGTGCACGTTAAATATTTTAAAACCTCTCACAAGTGGTGTCCGGTGTTGGTCTTCAATGCATTACTTGCTCTCCGTGTTCACGACAGTCTAGGGAGCCCGTTGTTATTGTTTGATAATGCTGCTCTTACTTCCTCAGTTTTTGTACGTTATTTACGTGTTTTAGTTAAATCCTTAGGTCACGATGCTTCAGGTATATCCGGTCATTCGCTTCGGATAGGGGCAGTAGCATCGGCCTCTCGTCATGGCGTTCCTGCTCATGTCATCAGGAAGTTAGGTCGCTGGAAGTCCAGAGTGTATATGCGTTATGTTCCAAACCCGAAGGTGGAGATGCAATATGCTTTTGAATCACTTGTAATGTAATGCCTAATAAAGATTTGTGTGTTGATATCTGAGTTTTGCCCTCTTATTTTCCAAGGTGTACCCTTACGCGGCAGTATATGGCACAATTCAGACTGCCTAGTCTTAGCTGAGTTAGTTTTAGTTAGGTAGGCTCGCTATTCTATAGCACCGACCACAAGTGCGAAGGTTAATTGATTTACTCATTTAACCTGTGTTTGTGGGAGAGGCTGTACTCACTCTTAAAAGCCGCGGCTCCCCTCGGTCAGTACGCCACGGCTCTCGCGTTGTCCCACCCTGCCCTCCCCTCTCTTTTTCTACTCCTTTTTAAGGTATGCCCTCTTATTTTCCAAGGTGTACCCTTATGCGGCAGTATATGGCACAATTCAGACTGCCTAGTCTTAGCTGAGTTAGTTTTAGTTATGTAGGCTCGCTATTCTATAGCACCGACCACAAATAATTTTAAACATGGTCAGCTGTAGTCTTTGACAATGCACATATAGTAGTAAGAGCTGGGACTCTAGCTGGGACCAAGGCATTCCATGGGGAAGTGTAAACCACTGAGAAAAAAAATAGAAACATAGACTGTGTCGGCAGATAAGAACCATTTGGCCCATCTTGTCTGCCCAATAATCTCTATTTTATCTATAGTCCCTGGCCCTATCTTATATGAAGGATAACCTTATGCTTATCCCATGCATGTTTAAACTCCTTCACTGTATTTGCAGTGACCACTTCTGCAGGAAGGCTATTCCATGCATCCACTACTCTCTCAGTAAAGTAATACTTTTATAGATATTACTTTTAAGCCTTTGCCCCTCTAATTTAAAATTATGTCCTCTTGTGGTAGTTTTTCTTCTCTTAAATATGCTCTCCTCCTTTGCCGTGTCGATTCCCTTTATGTATTTAAAAGTTTCTATCATATCCCCTATCCGGTCACTTTTCTCCCTCTCACACATTAGCCACCCCACCCATTGAAGCACACCTGAGCTCCCATGCTGTGCTGTAAACAATGGACCTGTGGTTTCCAACCAGGGTGCCTCCAGCTGTTGCAAAACTAAAATTCACTGCAGAATGATCTCCCTCCCACCCAGTGGTCACTCCACCCAAGGGGGGTAGCTATAGAGGTAGCAGAGATAGCAGTCGCACCGGGGCCCTGGTGCCTAAGGGTGCTCCAAAACACATCTGCCCCCCCCCCCCCCCCCGACCCGCCCCCACCACACCGCCCCGGCCCCATTGCCTCCCCCATCCCCGGTTTTATAATTATAATTACCTGTTCCCGGGGCCCACACTACTTCTTGCTCCTGCTGCGTCCTGCGTTACGCTGTGCGCAATGACGAGTGACGTGCGCAACGTGACGACACCGTCAGTGCGCACAGTGACATCTCAGGAGAGCGCCACCGGAGCCAGATGTAGAGGGGACCCCGGGAACAGGGAATTATAAAACCGGGGATAGGGGAGGCAATGGGGCTGGGGCGGGTCGGGGGGGGGGGGGGGGGCGGTCGCGGTGCGGCGGGTCGGGGGGCAGTCGCGGTGCAGTGGGTCAGGGGGGGGCGGTCGCGGTGCGGCGGGTCAGGGGGGCGGTTGCGGCGCAGTGCGGCGAGTGGTGCGGCGGTGGCGGTGATAGGACTCAGGACCCCCGGACAGGCAGGGGGAGAGAAGCGGGTAGCGGCGGCCTATGGCACCGCAAAAGCCACTGCAGTGCATTGATTTAAAGCGCCCGCTTTAAATCAATGATCTGCAGCGGTGTCGCGGGGGGATAAATAGCCGATAACTTATACCAGAATATCGGTATAAGTTATCGGCTATCGGCCCCAACCTCCACCGATTATCGGTATGGGCCCTAAAAAAAAACTATATCGGTCGATCCCTAGTATGTACCAGCTGAATTAGATAAGGAAAGACTGAAGAGAAGATGACAAGACCTGTGATTTACTTATATCATTGTCCCATATGTCCAATGAGAGCTGTAGTGATGTCTTTCAGTATGTATCTTTGCCAGTGTTATATGGGTAAACAAATTATGTTTGGGTGTGGGTGACACCATTTTCTACCGCAATGGGAGACACCAACCCAAGCAACACCACTGAGAGCGGCTATTGTGGCAGTATGATTATACAATATTGCTTGTAAGTGTACATGCATTCTATTGTGACATCATTCAAATACAGCATAACCTAAGAATAAATACATTTACTATTATTTCTTTATCACACAGACATATTCTGCAGTGCTATAGAGATTGTCATGATTCATCTCAGCTCCCTTTTTATATGAAGCCAACTAACCTTAGTAACCATGTAAATGTCGCCTATATAAATTGGATATCGCCATAATCATACTGACCCAGAGAATAAAGATTACATTTTTTTTACTGCAAGTGAATGCCATAAAAAGTAATTAATTTAAAAACCTTTCAGATTTTTTTATACAAAAAATGCTGCATGCATCAACAAAGATGTACCACTAATCTAAAGTACAATATGTCACGAAAAACCAATCTCAGAATCGTTTCGCTCAATAAAAGCTTTTTAAAGTTATTACATCTTAAAGTGTACTTGTCAAAAACGTTTTATATAATGTAGATAATAACATTAGATGTATATTTGTAACATACATTGGTTAAAAAAGGTATATATTTTTGGATGAAAAAATGCTGTCTTGTCCCTTCAGCTATAGCCTGTGTGTGTAGAGACCAAATACCGAAAGTGTGGGTGGACAAGCAGGGCTCTGTACACTGAGGACAAGCAGGGCTCTGTACACTGAGGACAAGCAGGGCTCTGTGCACTGAGGACAAGCAGGGCTCTGTACACTTAGGACAAACAGGGCTCTGTACACTGATGACAAGCAGGGCTCTGCACACTGAGAACAAACAGGGCTCTGTACACTGAGGACAAGCAGGGCTCTGTACACTGAGGACAAGCAGGGCTCTGCGCACTGAGGACAAGCAGGGCTCTGTACACTGAGGACAAGCAGGGCTCTGTACACTGAGGACAAGCAGGGCTCTGTACGCTGAGGACAAGCAGGGCTCTGTACACTGAGGACAAGCAGGGCTCTGTACACTGAGGACAAGCAGGGCTCTGTGTACTGAGCACAAGCAGGGCTCTGTACACTGAGGACAAGAAGGGCTCTGTGCAGTGAGGACAAGCAGGGCTCTGTACACTGAGGACAAGAAGGGCTCTGTGCAGTGAGGACAAGCAGGGCTCTGTACACTGAGGACAAGCAGGGCTCTGTACACTGAGGACAAGCAGGGCTCTGTGCAGTGAGGACAAGCAGGGCTCTGTACACCGAGGACAAGCAAGGCTCTGTACACTGAGGACAAGCAGGGCTCTGTAAACTGAGGACAAGCAGAGCCCTGTACACTTAGGACAAGCAGGGCTCTGTGCACTGAGGACAAGCAGGGCTCTGTGCACTGAAGACAAGCAGGGCTCTGTACACTGAGGACAACCAGGGCTCCCTGCACTTAAGACAAGAAGGACTCTATGACATGCTCTTCATTGACAAGCTAAGAGCCTGCACAGAGCCCTGCTTGTCCTGCCCTCACTTCCTGTATTTGGTCTCTACACAGAGACACACAGGCAATAGCTGCAGGGACAGCATTTTTCCACCCAAAAATACACAAATTTTTTAACCAAAGTATATAACAAATATACATATAATGGTATTATCTGCATTACATAAAAAGTTTTTACAAACAACAGGTACACTTTGAAGAGACACATGTCAGATTAAAAAAATTAGGCTTGGTCATTTAGGTAAAAACAGGTGCCCTTAAGAGGTTAAAAGTAGTACAATAATAGAAAAGCATGTAAATGTGGGTATCGTATTGACCCTCAGAATAAATATCACATGTAAGTTTTTCCTTAAAATGCTCTGCATAAAATCGAAACCCCCCCAAAATTTGCAAATTGCATTTTTTCTTCAATTTCCTCCTGAAAAAAAAAAAATGTTACTTTACCATACATTTTATGGTAAAATAAAAGTTGTCATTGCAAAGACAAAATTGGTCAAGCAAAAAACAAGCCGTCCTATGTCTCCGTAGATGGAAAAAATGGTTATGTCTTTTAAAATGAGAGGAGGAAAAACAAAAATGCAAAAATGAAACCTGGCTGTATCCTCAAGGCCAAAATGGCTGTGTGCTAAAGGGGTTAATACCACACAGCTTTAGTTTATAAACACAACATGGCTAGCGGAGCTATGCTATTTTTGTGTTCCCCGGGCTCCTTTCACTAAAATAATTTAATTTTGTTATAACCGCTTTAAGACAGATAAAGACCTCAGCATATCTTAGATTGGGGTTCTTTAGGCCATCCAAAGGAATTGATTTGGAATGCTTGTCCTCCATATAGACAGTACTTCTAATTCCATCATAACCTTAGATGTCATCATTGTACACACATGACATATTATCAATAAAGTTTGTGAATCAACCCCCTGACAATTTCACCTTAGTTAAATGTGATTAACTCTAAATGTGGCTCTGCTAAACCTTTTGGACCCACTGGAGGAGTCCTCTGGTGAGGGACTATGATCTATGACTTGACCTCTTTGAGCACCACATACTGAAACATAAAAAGAGCGTCGTATATAGAGATAAAGATAGCATTCCGTGCAGAACATGGAATAAGCTAGAACAGTGGTTCTCAACCTTTTTCGTGACTGTACCCCCAAAATGGTGAAAGTATGTCCACGGGTACCCCTCGCGCGAAACCCGAAGACAAAATAAGTAATAAAATTACTTGTTTTCATACTGGCGTGTGCTTACCTTTCTAATGCGATACTTGGGATTATTTTTGTGCCATCAAAGATTTGATGCAAGGATGGATGCTGCTGACGGCTAGTATAACATCACCTTTAGGCTGAAGTCCCCCTCCATCTTAATCCTCTTGTGCCATTATTCCCCCCTCCCTCTGATCCTCTTTTGCCATCATCCCCACCCCCATCCATCTTTATCCCCTTGTGCCATTATTCCCACCTCCTTCTGATCCCCTTTACCATTGTCGGATAATGGCAAAAGGGGATTAGAGGGAAGGGGGAATAATGGCACAAGGGGATTAAGATTGAAGGGGGGGGGGGTAATCATTACCCCCACCCCTCCATATTAATCCCCTTGTCCCATTATTCCCCTCCGATCCCCTTTTGCCATTATCCCTCCACCCATCCATTTTAAGGCCCTTGGGCCATTATTTCCCACCCATCCCCCCTCCGATCCCCTGAGCCAATATATGTATGCACATACAATAACATGCCTCCCTCCCATACTTCAGTGTTTTTAACATTATTATCAGGCCTCTGTCTAACGGGTGACGTCTTCCTGCACTGTGTGGCACCTCCGCACATCATCAGGCCCGGTAGCTACACAGCTCACGTAAAGTAGCCATGGTACAATACAGTGAGCTGCCGCGATGACTGCGGCGTCCATTCCCCGCTTTGCGCTAACAAATACTGGCCAATACATGGCCGGTATTTGTCAGAGCATTGCCATACCTCCTCACAACCCGTGGCATACCCCTAGGGGTACATGTACCACTGGTGGAGAACCCCTGAGCTAGGAGTTATCGACAACAAGTACCAGATAAATATCATCCATGCTGCTCTAAGAATAAAATAAACAGCAGCTCATAAATCATTGGTAGGCATCACATGAACACATAAAATAATAAAAAAATGTACCCAATACACTAGGTGGTAGTGAAGTCTACAGCATAACAATTCAAATCTGATTTTACATTAAGTCATACATTTTGGAGACCACAAGGGAGCTTGAAGGGTTAGGAACATCATGTCCAGAGCCCATTCTGATGAACTAAATGCATTATCCATGTCTTTGACAAGCCCACAAGAAATCATTAGCCTTTGCTGTGTAGGAATGTCAGGTTGGGGCCTTCAGCACAGCCTCTTTGGGCTACAGAAACAAACAAAGCTAAAAGAAGTAAAAGTAGATCACAGACACAAATTTTGAATTGTATGGTAAAGACAGGGGTCTCTAGTGTAGGAAAAAAGTCAAGGGTCGTGTCATGGATCAGCACTTGAAAAATAACCATCGAATAACAAGGAATAATGAAATAGTACAAGTAACCTATTGCTCTTGCACAGAAAAACATAGAAAACACAAAGGGGCACATAATATACTGATGCATACACAAGGCCTACATATAGACTTATTATAGGCTACTTTGTGAAGCTAAAGCCCTTTATAAAAAAATATATATATATATCTACTTGGCTTCGCCACTTCCCTGATGCCTGTGTTGTCCCGCTGGGGTCCTCAGTGAGCTCTTCTTCCTGGTTCCCTTTGGTCAATACGTCAAGTCGCATCAATTTCCCACCTCAGCCAGTGATTGTCTGAGTGGCAATGTTACATTTTGCATAGAGGAGATGTGGTCTTCGCACACGCCACATTTATCACAATTTACCCCTGCCTAATTGTCGCAGGTGTAAACTGGCGCACAGTCAGCTTCAGATCCTCTGTATTTACTAAGAGCTGTGCACCTCTCAGGAAATCCAGCGCATTAAATACAGCTTTATATAAGACCAGCGTATGAAAATGCTGCCTTAGTAAATCTCCCTATGTGTTTTACCAGATTCTCTTTAAAGGTCCAGTCTAAGGGTATTTCCGTGCGGAATTCAACATTAGAATTCTGCATGGAGATTCCGAAGCAGATGAGTACCATTAATATCAATGGGATTCTGCTACGCGGTGCACACATCGGAAATCCTGAAATCCCAATTCCAATCGACAGGTCTTTTCTTTCTGTGGAGACCGCAAGGGAATTGCAATACTGTTTATGTGAGCAATTTTCCATGCAGACATTGCCCATGTGAACATAAGCCTAAGAATTCAGAAATATGGGGCAATAAAAGAGGGCACATATGTTCCTACCACATTGTAAATATCACAAGAATTGTTTTAGTAATGTATAAATTAGAAATTAAATTATTTTTTTTATTTTTAAGACATTTAAAATTTGAGCCTTTAGCATTTTTCAAATAATTACGCTTTAAAAATTGGAAACAAACCGAAAAAAACATGGAGACAACAGAATTTAAAGCATGGATGAACTGCTTGACATGAGAGGAACAGGTAGGCTCCAGAGAACCATGTCATAGTATTATGAGAAGCTGTTTCTATACCCACTGAGAATAAAGTAGATTGAGGTGATTTTATGCTTGGGTAACCGTCAGTACTTTCTTCAATCTTTTTTCCTCTCAGGTCACATGAAAAAAAGCAACTGTAAACTGTATAATAATGTTGTATGCAGTAATGTGCTTTGCTTTTCAGAAAATTAAATGTGTTGCCACATTGTATTCACAGAATCACAGAAAAAATAAATCAGAAATACGTTATTGTATATGTTCAAATTTGATCTCTTTTGTATGATAATTGTTTATGAACCTTTTTAGGACCAGCCTTTTTTGGCATTAGGACCGATTGCATATTTTACTTAAATTTTTTCATTGACCTGTACCATTTTTTTATGCTATTTTATCAACAAAGCTTCATGAGAGTTTTTTTTTTGTTAGTTTGTCCTCTCAGCTGTTAGGGACGCCGTGATTTCACTGTGGCAGTCCCGAACAGCCCGACTGAACTGCCGGGAAACCTTTACTTTCACTTGGACAAGGCAATCAACTTTGATTGCCGCTTCTAAGGGGTTAATGCCGGGCATCACCGGGATCAGTGATGTCTGGCATTACACATGGGTCCTGGTGGAAAATAGCCACCAGGACCGACCTGCTATTACCGGCGCTCATCATAGAGGGGGGGGGGGGGACGAGGGTGTACAGGTGCACCCTCCATCCCCCAACAGATTAATATCAGGAACAATTATCAAGCAGTCCTTGCTGCTACTTGAGAAGGCCCATTCCACCTGGGTTGTGCCCAAAGTGACTCTACTTGGAGATCATGTATGCTCTGAAGTCCCCCTTTCCCCTCAGATGAATAAAATATCACTGACCCTTTAAGGACACAGCAGGTTTTGGCATGGAGCAGACATTTCATTTTCATGTTTCAGTTGTTTCCTCCTCACCTTTTAAAAGACATAATTCTTGGCAGCTTGTTTTTTGCGAGACCAATTGCGGTTTGAAATGACACCTTTCATTTAACCCTAAAATGTATGGCCAAAAAAAATAATATATATTATTTGTGATGAGGATGGGACTTTTTGATCACTTTTTTTCCTGATATATATATCAGGAAAAATGTGCAAAGCAAGCCTATTGGTTGCTATGGGCAACTCGTCCATCTTTCCCCTGCACAGATTTTGATAAATCTTTTCCTATGTTTTAATAGTTCTGACAATTCCAGACATGGTAATATGAAAAATTTGCATTTATTTATTTGTAAAAAAAAAATAATGTATTTGTAAAATGGAAAAAGGGTGATTTATATTTTTATTAAGGGACAGGCTTTTTTATAATTTTAAAAACTTTTTTATAATTTATTTTACACTTTTTCGTCCCTATAAGGAACTATTATATGCAATCAATGAATTGCATTGACCATACAGGCAGACTGCATCAGAGGAATGACGATTGGGTGGCACAGTGGGGAGTAGTTGACTTCAGCCGGTTATTTTAGCCCCCTGCAATTGTGCAATGCGGGGTCCGATGAGCACCCCAAATCCACCAGCACCTTCATTTTTCTCCTTTACGAACATCGTTCCCTCTATGAAGTTCTATAGCTTTATCACGATTCACATTAGAATACACCCATTCACATTGACAGTTAATAGTCTATATTATTATGGTCCTCCATATACTCTTTTTTTTTCAGATGTTCATACTTTCTCATAATCTCACACACAAGCCTACTCCATACCGCACTGTTGGCATATACAGTTTTGTTCTTCCATTTAGCTCTCGAGCGATCATCAGCAATCAAACTTGCTTTCCAGCGCTCCTTCTGCTGGAAATCTTTTATTTTATTTTATTTCTCTATTTCCCCAACCATTCTTTAATTACTTTGCCCACCCTGAACTCGGGTCTGATCATGTAGCGCTTGGGAATCAAAGTTCTTCCTGTTCTTACAAAGGCGGTCCTCAAAGCGGAAGACTGTATCTTCCTACTATGCCTGCTCCAAACCCTGCCCCTTCTAAACTCCACTCCCGCTACCTACAGAGCTCCAGCGGCCAGAGGCCTGTCCGCGCGAGCCCTGCTCTTCAATTAACACAAGAACTTATGCTACTTTCTCATGATACAAATTTGTGGTTTTTTAATATTAAAACAATTATGTATACCCGCATAGAGTTCTTTCACATTCATTGTTTTACTATTGAAATTATTATGTTTTGAATGAGAGTTTGTACAGTTCAGTGGCATTTTATCTACCTACAAGTTACGCAATGTTCTTGAAGGACTTTTGTGAATACCAATATTGACTTAATCTTTTCAGGGACATTGAACCTGTATATGTATAGCTTGGTAAGGCTATGTTTTATTATGCACTTTTCTTCTGACAAAGGGCCTTATCCGGTCCAGAAACGCATTGATGTGTGCCTACAATGAACTGCTTTCGTTTCACCTATCTTAAGGGACATTATTGGACAAGGATCCAGTGCTGCATTAGTTCCTGTTTTTGCACTTTACTCCCTTGTCTACACTATGCAAACCAGCTGCATTCTGGAATCAGAAGAAACAAGAGTTGCTGGACCCAACTTATACCCACAGAAACAATTATAGACTTTGTGCTCTGAGTGCAACTTTGCAGGATAAGTGTTAATATACTGTATTTTTTTTACAATAGTGCTTTTCATACTTCACCAGGGGCGCGTCTCCATTTTTCTCTTTTTTCACTCTGTAGGTGCAATGGCATTGATCACTGTATCTAAAGGGTTAATTGCCGATGTCCGTCACAGACTTTGAGTGTTGGCTGCTGATGGCAGCCGTCACTGACATTCTATGAAGCAAGCACAGCTCCTGCATTTGCTTCATAGACAGTAGAGGTTAAAAGAAGCCTTGAGGGTGAGTGCCGTTTATTTAATCCTTATGGACGTTGTTACTTGAACGTCTGCTTAGTTAACCAGGCACCACCTGTGTAAAGGCACAACTGAAGCCTAATATAATGCTGCAGAGGACAATTTGGGCTTACATACATATTAGTATTATTGTAATACATTGGAACATATCATATCATCAATTTCTATGGCA
This sequence comes from Hyla sarda, assembly GCF_029499605.1. NCBI lineage: Eukaryota > Metazoa > Chordata > Amphibia > Anura > Hylidae > Hyla > Hyla sarda. The sequence goes on from NC_079189.1 coordinate 516,209,256, forward strand.
TTCAAGAGACAAAAAACTTGGAGGAATAAAGAGGTTTAGTAAAGCTCTATGCATCTCTATGGGGGGCTTATTATAGAATTAAAGAAGCAGATACCTGGATGATCTCCCGACTAATAGGGATAAGGTCGGGAGATAATACATCTTTGCACAGAATTTTGTAGAACAAAAAAAAAAACATGGAATTACATGGTACCTAAGGTTGGTGTAATATCCTTTTATCTGTTTTTGCATTTTTCTGCTTTGGGTCCTGTTCAGACATTGGCCCTGTTTTACTAAGAGCGTAGTGTAGTTTTATTTGTGGGTTTTAATTCCCTGCAATTTTTTTCCACGGTATTTACTAAGGTTTCCTTTACATTTTGCACTTTTTGGGGGGTTTACTCAGTAAAATGGACATTTGGTTGTTTTTTTGGCACCCAAACCGACAAAGCATGTTGGGTTCACAATAGTAAATAAGGGCCATTATGTTTATGTCTAAAAAGTTTCTGTGTTTATTCTCCCTGGTTTGGGAAGAGTTAATGCTTCCCGCATTCAGCACTTACAGGATATATAAGGCCTCTTCAGGTGCTGCTCTGGGCTGGTAATTACACCTGTTACTCTGACCATGTTTACATTAGATTCACTATGTCTGTCTGAGCACATGTATTCTGAGTTTTAACCATGGTTATCTGTCCTGTCTGATATCTAGATTTTAGTCTGCTTTGTTTTAGTACCTTTGTCGAGTTTTAGTATTCTTGGATTGCTCATTCTGCATATGCTTTGTGTCTTTGTTCACACTGTGCGTTTGTCAGTCCTGTTTTGACCTTGTTTGATCCTTGATCTCCTAGGATAGAATCCTGTTCTGAGCCTTGTGCTAATCCATCTATCTAGGAGTGATTTAGTCTTGTGTCTGTACCCGTGTTTACTTGTATTTAGGATTTTTGTTTCCTCCTAGGCTAGTATCCTACACTATGGAGTGTGCCCACTAGCTAGGAGCCTATTTGGCTTTAGTATTGATGTCGCTCCATGTTTGTAGTGGAGTGTCTAGTGTGTTCCTTGTGTGAACATTGCTCTTGATTTCCTGACCTGTTTAGTGTTTTGACATTCAGTTAACCTGTTCATCACCTGCATCTCCTGGTTTTGTCTGCTGTAAACTTATCTTATATCTAGTCTTGTTCATATTTTCATATTTTTTATTAATCTTCATTTTGGTTTCCGAACTGTTTGTTAGTATGCTATATCCTGTCTTGATATATCTGTTTGTTGCTTTGTAGTATTCTCATTATGTTCCTGACTTGTTTCCCTCGAATTGTACAGTTTGTTTTGTTTGACTCTTATGCCCATGCACTTTAGCGCAGTATAGGGTCCGTCCTCGTGGTTGTCAATCCGTCGTTTAGGGCGGATGGGCAATAGGAAGGGATAGCGGTTGTAGGGACAGTTAGGGCTCACTAACTCCCTGCCACCCCCTTTCATGATAGTAGGCTGTTGTTTATTTCCTCTAAAGCAGTGGTCTCAGACTGTGGCCCTTCAAATGTTTCAAAACTTCAATTCCCAGCATGCCCGGACAGCCAAGTTTTGCAACATCTGAAGGGCCACAGTATTAGTCCACTGCTCTAAAGGTAGTTCAACCTTAGGTTTAAGAGGGCAGACCTTCACTTGGTTGGTATGCACATAAAATACCTTGTATAGTTTAAATATTTGATATTTACATTTTCCTATAGATTTCCATTAACTGATATTACATTTATTTAAAAGAATTCATTCTGTGTAACAAACCTGTAAGAGGCTGAAAAAAAAACACTTCTTCCCAGCACTGTAATCCCCCACCTAAGCTGCAGATTCCAAATGATATTTGTAACTGCAGAAACCCTATAGCTCCTTTATCTACTCACAAAAGGGTAATTTAAAATTGATAAATGAGATGTTTTTGTGGACTAATAACATACATTTTAAGTAGCATCTTGTCAGTGTAAGAAAAGCCAAAGCATTGTTATTAATATCTTAGCAAGTGTGCATTCAATCCCGAAATGTATACGGCACAAGGTCAGGCTAGACTTGGCTAAATTAAAAGCTATTCTGAGCTATAGCATTCATAATTATCTAAGATCTAAAGGTGCATCGCACAGCTATAATGAGGTATTGTGAGTATAAAAACTCCAGGCAACTGCTTGTGATTTATAAGAACATTATATTATGCCATTAACTCATTAGCCATCATGTTCTTTGTGTATATACCATACACAGCCATGCCTCCTACTTAAAATACTGGGTCTGAATTGCCACTTTCCTGCTTTCAAGTTGATACATAAATGAACTGAATTGATATAAAATGAGTCGGATGATAAGTAGCCCATGCATGATTATCCTTATTTACAGCTTCCCACACAAAGAAACAATTTATGTTGCATGAGAAAAAATACTACATATATTCTTTTATGAATCTTAACCTTATGTCACTAGGGAGAATATGCATCTTGAAGACCAATTATGAAATGTAGATGTAATATTAGGAGGAATGTATACTTTTATACATGATAATGAAAGGTTATTTGTGTTACATCAAAATTGCAAGGCGCGCATGTTAAATAATGCACTGGGTATGCGTATATTACATGTTCGCTAACAGCCTTTGAGTTTTTTTTTTTTTTTTTTTACTTTGAATCGCTGGGTACAGTATGCAGATTAGTGAAGAAGTATATATTGTGAGTATTTTTTTTGCAATTGTCTTTTTGTCTATATTTTAGTATGTCATAACAAATGGGGGCTATTTACAAATCAAACTAAATTACTTGAGTATGGTCTGAAGGGGACGGTGTGTGACACATGGATTTTCAGGGTGTGGATCATGGAACAGGCTAGGCCAGTAACATGGACACCAGGACTGGACCAGGAGCTGGATAAAAGGAAAACTGTAGTGGTATATAACTTATCCCCTATCAAAGGGTAGGGGATATATTATAGATTGCGGGGGGTCTGACCACTGAGACCCCCCACAATCTTCTGTACAGGGCCCTGGAAGTCTGCATGAAGCAAGCGTTTTGTCCCTGCATGACGTGTCCCCATATGAGGTGACTGACACGCCCCCTCCATGTATCTCTATGGATTATACGGGGGGTGTCGATCGCAGCGTCATGCCGGAAACGGATACACCTCCTTCATGCACACTGTCGGGGCCCCGTACAGGAGATCTATTCAAAGTTTTATACCGCTACAGTTTTCCTTTGAGGTCTTAATACAGGAACATCGAGCATGAGAACATGAGCACAGGAGAAGGACTGGAAGATATGGACACAGGGCTGGAGGATGGACATTGTACTGGTATTCAAAGGGGCAAAGTAAAACCAGAGTTAAGGGGAAGGCTGGGTCAGAAAATAGGAGAAGGCTAAGAGCAGACTAAAAACTACTTTGAAGCAAGGAAGTATGAGGCTAAGTCCACAGGATACAGGATATGGACAGAGCTGATTGTGGTGTCCCGATACCGTTTTCCATACCGTACCTTGTATGGTGGTCCACAAAGTCAGAGTTACCACGTTCTTTTCTTTTCTAATTTTGTAATGTTTAAATGTATATTTTTATTATAATTACATTAGTACACTTACCTTGGTAGCGTCGCAGGACGTTCGGTCATGTGACTATGTTAATTCCTCTATAGTATGTTGGAGGACCTTTGGAGGTCCTTGGGTCACATGATTACCCATAACTCTTTGTACAGATGATTGACAGAAGTATTGGACAAATCAGCTTAAGGCCAGCCCCTGCCCATATAAGGGAGATGCAGCCAATGATCCCTCTCTTGGGTTCCGGACTATCAGAGAGGACAGATCCGTGCAACTTGCAAAGACAATGCTAGGCCTGAAGCCTGCTGGCCTCAGCGTGAACTCAAAACGTGAGTCTTAAACTGAATCTACTAAAGCTAGCGTGACTGCTGGATCTCAACTAAATCCCCTAAATCCCACGGAACAGCGCATATCAGTCTATGGACTCTAAAATGCTTAAGGTCCCAACCACTGTCAATATCTAAGAGACTTTGCTCGTACAGAGACTGTTCCGGTTATAAAGCTTGCATAAAATCTTCAGTAAAAGTTCCGACTGTTTTCAGCAAACTCTCCGGTTGTGGACATTCAATTATTTAATACCTCCCTATCGCTCTTGGGAAGGGTGGCAGTAGGACAAGTTTTACAGAGGAACCCTCACCCTGGCGTCACGAGTAGAAAGGGTTAAACAGACTCCATTAAAGTACTGCACAGCTACACCCCATATACCCTACACCCCCAAGCTACCACATGATACAGAAACCAAAAATTGGTCAGCATATTCAAAACAACTAATTTAGATGTTCTTAGCATGTTATATGTATACAGGTGCACGCTGCTGGGGCAGAAATTCATACGCATAATGTGAAACATTTTAAACTGCAATGTTGTCAAAATGAAAAGATAGAGTTTCTTACCATACCTTTTGGCCACCTGTATACTTGTACCATCTATGATAGTTTTGTTTAAATGTGTTGACCATTTTTTTTATTTTTTTTTATTGACTGTGTTGACTACCTCCATGTTGATTTTGCTCTCTGCTTTTAAGCAAAGAATAACTGAATCCTACATGCCCAGAAATTGTAGGCTTAGTTTTAGCGCAAGAGAGGCAAACTATGAGGTTACTTTATCGTGGTGGCACACTTTGTGGCCAAATGGTATGCTAAGAATCTTTTCTCTATGGCAGTATTACAGTTAAAAATGCTATATATATCAAAGATATATCTTAAAACTGCAATAGGGACTGTACTATGCTGACAATCAGTGAACTTGTAACAAACATATTTGTTTGAGGTTTCATTTGGTTAAGGTCACACTTAACGGATCCACCGCGTATTTCACACTGCGGATCCACCGGTGACCCAATCCATTTTGTGCCTCCAGCTGATGCCACACCCCCTTCCCCCACCTCGACCGCCCCTGGCATGCTCACAGCGGCAATCCGCCGCTACGAGCAGCCACACAGGAAGCCTGCGAGTCGCTGAGTCCACTCTGACATCGCGGAGTCTGAGTGCATGGCGCATATGCAGTGTACTCAGACATCACGGCTGCTCCGTGAATTTTTTTTGGAATATAATGTGACAAAAAAGCAGCAATTTGGGATTTTTTATTTTTTACATTTACGCCGTTCAGCGTACGGGATCATTATCATTATATTTTGATAGTTCGGACATTTATGCACGTGGTGACACCAAAAATGTTTATACATTTTTTTTACGCTTTTTTGGGGGTAAAATGGAAAAAAAGGGACGATTTACATTTTTATTAAGCGAGGGGATTTTTCACATTTTTTAAAACTTTTTTTTTACTTTTTTTTTACACTTTTTACGTATTTATAGCAATCATTTGATTACTAATACTGTTCAGTGCTATGCATAGGGCATAGCACTGATCAGTATTATCTGCAATCTTTTGCTCTGTTCGATCTCAGACGGGGAAAGCAAAAACATATAACTTTAAAAAGGCAAACTTCCCTGGGTTGAGGGCTGCACTACAGGACATAGACTGGGGGGAGGTGTTCTCAAATGCTGATACAGAAGGTAAATGGGACATCTTTAAATCAACTCTAAATAACTATACAGCTAAATATATACCAAAGGGGAACAAATATAAACGATTAAAACTAAATCCTACATGGCTGACAAATGAGGTTAAAAGAGCAATAAACAACAAAAAAATAGCCTTCAAAAAATACAAATCTGATGGGTCAGCTATAACATTTAAACAGTACAAGGAGCTTAATAAAATCTGTAAATATGTAATAAAAACAGCAAAAATTCAAAATGAGAGACAGGTGGCCGAAGAAAGCAAAACTAATCCTAAATATTTAGCATGTAGGACCCCTTAATAATGATAATGGGGAGGCTGTCACGGGCGATCAAGAGAAGGCGGAGCTACTGAATGGGTTCTTTAGTTCTGTATATACTATGGAAGAAGGAGCTGACATTGGCCAGGTCAGTGCTGGTAACACATCATATAATGTATTGAACTGGCTTAATGTAGAGATGGTACAAGGTAAGTTAAGTAAAGTAAATGTAAGCAAATCTCCAGGGCCGGATGGACTACACCCAAGAGTTCTTAGAGAGGTAAGTTCAGTAATATCTGTACCCTTGTTCATGATATTTAGAGATTCTCTGGTGTCTGGTATTGTGCCAAGGGACTGGCGCAAGGCTAATGTGGTACCAATCTTCAAGAAGGGCTCTAGGTCTTCGCCAGGCAATTATAGACCGGTAAGTCTAACGTGCATTGTGGGTAAATTGTTTGAAGGACTTATAAGGGATTACATACAGGAATACATAGGGGATAATAGTATTATAAGTGATAGCCAGCATGGGTTTACTAAGGATAGAAGTTGTCAAACCAATCTAATTTGCTTTTATGAAGAGGTGAGTAGAAGCCTTGACAGAGGAATGGCTGTGGATATAGTGTTTCTGGATTTTGCCAAAGCGTTTGATACTGTCCCTCACAGACGTCTGACAGGTAAGTTAAGGTCCTTGGGCTTGGAAACTTTAGTTTGCAACTGGATTGAACACTGGCTCATGGATCGTACCCAGAGAGTGGTGGTCAATGATTCGTACTCTGATTGGTCCCCGGTTATTAGTGGTGTACCCCAAGGTTCAGTACTGGGCCCGCTGCTGTTTAATTTATTTATCAATGATATAGAGGATGGTATTAACAGCTCTGTTTCTATCTTTGCAGATGACACCAAGCTTTGTAGCACGGTACAGTCTATAGAGGATGTGTATAGGTTGCAAGATGACTTGGATAGACTAAGTGTCTGGGCATCCACTTGGCAAATGAGGTTCAATGTGGATAAATGTAAAGTTATGCATCTGGGTACTAATAACCTGCATGCATCGTATGTCTTAGGGGGGATTAAACTGGCAGAGTCACTGGTAGAGAAGGATCTGGGTGTACTTGTAGATCACAGACTACAAAATAGCATGCAATGTCAGGCTGCTGCTTCCAAAGCCGGCAGGATATTGTCATGTATAAAAAGAGGCATGGACTCGAGGGGCAGGGACATAATACTCCCCCTTTATAAAGCATTGGTACGGCCTCACCTGGAATATGCTGTTCAGTTTTGGTCGCCTGTTCATAAAAGGGACACTGCGGAGTTGGAAAGGGTGCAGAGACGCGCGACTAAACTAATATGGGGCATGGAACATCTTAGCTATGAGGAGCGATTAAAGGAGTTACAATTGTTTAGTCTTGAGAAGAGACGTTTAAGGGGGGATATGATAAACGTATATAAATGGCCCATACAAAAAATATGGAGAAAAACTGTTCCAGGTTAAACCCCCCCAAAGGACGAGGGGGCACTCCCTCCGTCTGGAGAAGAAAAGGTTTAGTCTAAAGGGGCGGCACGCCTTCTTTACCGTGAGGACTGTGAATTTATGGAACGGTCTACCTCAGGAACTGGTCACAGCAGGAACAATTAACAGCTTTAAAGCAGGGTTAGATACATTCCTGGAACAAAATAACATTAATGCTTATGCAGAATTATAAAACTACATCCCTTTCCCTTATCCCCTTACATCCTTCCCTTCAATCCCCTGGTTGGACTTGATGGACGTATGTCTTTTTTCAACCATACTAACTACTAACTATATAAGACCCCTGGAGACGGACGGAGGTAGGTGATGGGACACCGTCCACCCCTATGGATGACTGGATCTCCGCGGCAGTGCCTCGGGTGATCCGACCATACATTTTAATGCCCGCACTGCTGCAGATGCCGTGATCTGTATTGATCACGGCATCTGAGGGGTTAATGGCTGAAATCAGCGTAATCACTCATGTCAGCCATTACCGACAGGTCCCTGGCTGCTGATAGCAGCCAGGACCTGCCACGCATGATGTAAGCACAGTTCCAGTGCTCACATCATGTATAGGACGTCATGTATATAACGTAAATGTATGTCTTGGTGCGTTAAGTACAAGGGCACCAGGACGCACATTTACGTTGTTACGCCTAGCGCTCCGGGTCCCCGCTCCTCCCCGGAGCGCGTACGGCGTCTCTCTCTCCGCAGCGCTCCGGTCGGTCCCGCTGACCGGGAGCGCTGCACTGTAATGGCCGTCGGGGATGCGATTCGCACAGCGGGACGCGCCCGCTCGCGAATCGCATCCCAGGTCACTTACCCGTTCCCGTCCCCTGCTGTCATGTGCTGGCGCGCGCGGCTCCGCTCTCTAGGGCGCGCGCGCGCCAGCTCCCTGAGACTTAAAGGGCCAGTGCACCAATGATTGGTGCCTGGCCCAATTAGCTTAATTGGCTTCCACCTGGTCCCTGACTATATCTGACCTCCTCCCATGCACTTCCTTGCCGGATCTTGTTGCCTTGTGCCAGTGAAAGCGTTTTGTGAGTCCAAAGCCTGTGTACCAGAACTTCTGCTATCCACCCTGACTACGAACCTTGCCGCCTGCCCCCGACCTTCTGCTACGTCCGACCTTGCTTCTGTCTACTCCCTTGTACCGCGTCTATCTTCAGCAGTCAGAGAGGTTGAGCCGTTGCTAGTGGACACGACCTGGTCACTACCGCCGCAGCAAGACCATCCCGCTTTGCGGCGGGCTCTGGTGAAAACCAGTAGTGACTTAGAACCGGTCCACTAGCACGGTACACGCCAATCCCTCTCTGGCACAGAGGATCCACCTCCTGCCAGCCGGCATCGTGACAGTAGATCCGGCCATGGATCCCGCTGAGGTTCCCCTGCCTTATATCTCTGATCTCACCACGGTGGTCGCCCAGCAATCCCGACAGATCGCCCATCTAACCCACCAGCTGTCGGAAGTGTCCACCATTGTGCACCAACTTCAGTCGCAACTTCAGCAGCAACCATCTCCTCCGCCAGCTCCTGCACCCCTTCCGCAGCGAGTGGCCACTCCTAGCCTCCGCCTGTCCTTGCCGGACAAATTTAATGGGGACTCTAAGTTTTGCCGTGGCTTTCTTTCGCAATGTTCCCTGCACTTGGAGATGATGTCGGATCAGTTTCCTACTGAAAGGTCTAAGGTGGCTTTCGTAGTCAGCCTTCTGTCTGGAAAAGCCCTGTCATGGGCCACACCGCTCTGGGACCGCAATGACCCCGTCACTGCCTCTGTACACTCCTTCTTCTCGGAAATTCGAAGTGTTTTTGAGGAACCTGCCCGAGCCTCTTCTGCTGAGACTGCCCTGCTGAACCTGGTCCAGGGTAATTCTTCCGTTGGCGAGTACGCCATACAATTCCGTACTCTTGCTTCTGAACTTTCCTGGAATAATGAGGCCCTCTGCGCGACCTTTAAAAAAGGCCTATCCAGCAACATTAAAGATGTTCTGGCCGCACGAGATACTCCTGCTAACCTGCATGAACTCATTCATCTAGCCACTCGCATTGACATGCATTTTTCTGAGAGGCATCAAGAGCTCCGCCAGGAAAAAGACTTGGATCTCTGGACACCTCTCCCCCAGTCTCCATTGCAATCTGCGCCTAGGCCTCCCGCCGAGGAGGCCATGCAAGTGGATCGGTCTCGCCTGACCCTGGAAGAGAGGAATCGCCGTAAGGAAGAGAATCTTTGTCTGTACTGTGCCAGTACCGAACATTTTTTGGTGGATTGCCCTATCCGTCCTCCACGTCTGGGAAACGCACGCTCGCACCCAGCTCTCGTGGGTGTGGCGTCTCTTGATGCTAAGTCGGCTTCTCCACGTCTCTCGGTGCCTGTACGGATTTCCCCTTCAGCCAGCTCTTCCCTCTCAGCCGTGGCCTGCCTGGACTCTGGTGCCTCTGGGAATTTTATTCGGGAGTCCTTGGTGAATAAATTCCGCATCCCGGTGACCCGTCTTGTCAAGCCACTCCACATTTCCGCGGTCAACGGAGCCAGGTTGGATTGCACCGTGCGTTTCCGCACGGAGCCCCTCCTAATGTGCATCGGACCTCATCATGAGAAAATTGAGTTTTTGGTCCTCTCCAATTGCACCTCTGAAATTCTCCTTGGACTACCCTGGCTTCAACACCATTCCCCAACCCTGGATTGGTCCACAGGGGAGATCAAGACCTGGGGTACCTCTTGCTTCGAGGACTGCCTTAAACCGGTTCCCAGTACTCCCTGCCGTGACCCTGTGGTTCCTCCTGTATCCGGTCTCCCTAAGGTCGTTATGGACTCTGCCCGCCTTAAGAAGTGCCTCTCCCCCCCTCCCAGTCCAGTCAGGCAAGCCTCGGTGCCTCCTCGTGGCCCTCGTCCTGGTGTCACACTGCCCCGTGCCAGGCCTCGCCCTCTGCCCTCCCTCCCCATTCCCACTCCTGCTGTACTGCCTGCCGTTGAGGAATCCCTCCATCCTTTCCCGGTGTCCTCATCCCAGGGGGGGCAGTTACCGGACAAAGAGAAGGGGAGACCTAAGGGGGGTACTGTTACGCCTAGCGCTCCGGGTCCCCGCTCCTCCCCGGAGCGCGTACGGCGTCTCTCTCTCCGCAGCGCTCCGGTCGGTCCCGCTGACCGGGAGCGCTGCACTGTCATGGCCGTCGGGGATGCGATTCGCACAGCGGGACGCGCCCGCTCGCGAATCGCATCCCAGGTCACTTACCCGTTCCCGTCCCCTGCTGTCATGTGCTGGCGCGCGCGGCTCCGCTCTCTAGGGCGCGCGCGCGCCAGCTCCCTGAGACTTAAAGGGCCAGTGCACCAATGATTTGTGCCTGGCCCAATTAGCTTAATTGGCTTCCACCTGGTCCCTGACTATATCTGACCTCCTCCCATGCACTTCCTTGCCGGATCTTGTTGCCTTGTGCCAGTGAAAGCGTTTTGTGAGTCCAAAGCCTGTGTACCAGAACTTCTGCTATCCACCCTGACTACGAACCTTGCCGCCTGCCCCCGACCTTCTGCTACGTCCGACCTTGCTTCTGTCTACTCCCTTGTACCGCGTCTATCTTCAGCAGTCAGAGAGGTTGAGCCGTTGCTAGTGGATACGACCTGGTCACTACCGCCGCAGCAAGACCATCCCGCTTTGCGGCGGGCTCTGGTGAAAACCAGTAGTGACTTAGAACCAGTCCACTAGCACGGTACACGCCAATCCCTCTCTGGCACAGAGGATCCACCTCCTGCCAGCCGGCATCGTGACATACGTCCTATGTCATTAAGGGGTTAATTAAGCAGGTTATCATATCAATACAAATATCTAGATTTTAGGAAGGCTTTTGAAACTGTCCCACATAGAAGACATCAATAAACTTCAGTTTTGAGCTTGGACTCCCATATTGTTGAGTGGATTAGGCAGTGGCTGAGTGACAGATAACAGAGGGTTTTAGTCAATGGAGAATATTCATAGCAAGGTCTTGTTACCAGTAGTGACCTCAGTGATCTGTACTGGGACCAATTTTGTTTAATATCTTCATTAGTGATATTGCAAAAGGTCTTGCTGGTAAGGTGTGTCTTTTTGCTGATGACACAAAGATATGCATAGGCGTGCGCACGGGGTGTGCCGGGTGTGCCCAGGCACACCCTAATCCAGTGGCAGTGCGGCCGGGTGACACCAAGACGCTCCGCAGCACCCCCCATCTGTGCCCGACCGTCCTTCACCAGCCCAGGCCCCCGCCCCCCCGCTGTACGGTGCGCCTGTCTGTCAGGCGCACCGCACAGCGCTGCCTCCTGCTCCTGTTTGTGCCCCGCTCCGCTCTGGCTCACCTTCAGTTGGTCCGGTCATGTGACGGCGCGTTACTGCCGTCACATGACCATCAGGACGTCACGCTGTATTCAAGGACGCCGGCCCCAGAGCGTGACGTGACGGCACGCGGCTCGCAGGATTACCGCACTGAGTGAGTGAATGTTATTTCAATCTGCCTACTGGGTCTGGGGGGAGGGGGGCACCGTACTATCTTCCTACAGGGGGGGGGATAGGGTTAATCTGGGGGGTACTGCATTCCTACAGGGGGGAGAGAGGGTTAAACTGGGGGGTACTACCATTCTACTGGGGGGGAGGGGGTCATCAGGGGGCTACTACCTTCTAACAGGGTGGGGGGATAGGGTTAATATGGGGGGTACTGCATTCCTACAGGGGGGAGAGGGGGTTAAACTGGGGGGTACTACCATCCTACTGGGGGGGGTCATTAGGGGGGTACTACCTTCTAACAGGGTGGGGGGATTGGGTTAATCTGGGGGGTACTGCATTCCTACAGGGGGGGAGAGGGGGTTAAACTGGGGGGTACTACCATCCTACTGGGGGGGGGGGTTAATCTGGGGGTACTACCTGCCTGCTGAGGGGAGAGGGTTAATCTGGGGGTACTATCTGCCTGCTGGGGGGAGGGGGTTAATCTTCGGTACTACCGGCCTACCGGGGGGGAGGGGGATAATCTGGGGCCCCGAGTAGGCAGGTAGTACCCCCAGATTAACCCCCTCCCCCCCAGTAGGATGGTAGTACCCCCAGATTAACCCCCCCAGTAAGAAGGTAGTACCCTCAAATTAACCCCCTCTTCCTGCCAGTATGAAGGTAGCACCCCCAGATGCTGGTGGCCTCCATGTCTATTTTGCTGTTGTAGGGAACTGTACTGCACCTAATGTGGCGAATTATACCGCACCTAATGTGGGGGAACATACTGCACCTAATGTGGGAACTATACTGCACCTAATGTGGGGAACTATACTGCCAATCTGCCAATGTGGGGGAACTATACTGCACCTAATGTGGGGGAACTATACTGCACCTAATGTGGGGGAACTGTACTGCACCTAATGTGGGGGAACTGTACTGCACCTAATGTGGGGGGAACTATACTGCACCTAATGTGGGGGGAACTATACTGCACCTAATGTGGGGAACTATACTGCCAACCTAATGTGGGGAAACTGTACTGCACCTAATGTGGGGGAAGTATACTGCACCTAATGTGGGGGAAGTATACTGCACCTAATGTGGGGAACTATACTGCACCTAATGTGGGGGAACTATACTGCACCTAATGTGGGGGAACTATACTGCACCTAATGTGGGGAACTATACTGCCAACCTAATGTGGGGGAACTATACTGCACCTAATGTGGGGGAACTATACTGCACCTAATGTGAGGGAACTATACTGCACCTAATGTAGGGGAACTGTACTGCACATAATGTGGTGAACTATACTACACCTAATGTGGGGGAACTGTACTGCACTTGATGTAGGTGAACTGTACTGGTGCAGTACAGTTCCCCCACATTAGGTGCAGTACAGTTCCCCCACATTAGGTACAGTACAGTTCCCCCACATTAGGTGCAGTACAGTTCCCCCTCATTAGATGCAGTACAGTTCCCCTTCATTAGGTGCAGTACAGTTCCCCCACATTAGGTGCAGTACAGTTCCCCCACATTAGGTGGCACCTAATGTGGGGGAACTGTACTGCCAACCTAATGTGGGGGAACTGTACTGCCAACCTAATGTGGGGGAACTGTACTGCCAACCTAATGTGCGGGGACTTAAACTGCACCTAATGTGGGGGAACTATACTGCACCTAATGTGGGGAACTATACTGCCAACCTAATGTGGGGGAACTATACTGCACCTAATGTGGGGGAACTATACTGCACCTAATGTGGGGAACTATACTGCACCTAATGTGGGGAACTATACTGCACCTAATGTGGGGGAACTATACTGCACCTAATGTGGGGAACTATACTGCACCTAATGTAGGGGAACTGTTCTGCACATAATGTAGGGGAACTGTACTGCACATAATGTGGGGGAACTGTACTGCACTTAATGTAGGGGAACTGTACTGGTGCAGTACAGTTCCCCCACATTAGGTGCAGTACAGTTCCCCCACATTAGGTGCAGTACAGTTCCCCCACATTAGGTGCAGTACAGTTCCCCCTCATTAGGTGCAGTACAGTTCCCCTTCATTAGGTGCAGTACAGTTCCCCTTCATTAGGTGCAGTACAGTTCCCCCACATTAGGTGCAGTACAGTTCCCCCACATTAAGTGGCACCTAATGTGGGGGAACTGAACTGCACCTAATGTGGGGGAACTGTACTGCCAACCTAATGTGGGGGAACTGTATTGCAAACCTAATGTGGGGGAACTGTACTGCCAACCTAATGTGCGGGGACTTATACTGCCAACCTAATGTGGTGGGACTTATACTGCACCTAATGTGGGGGAACTATACTGCACCTAATGTGGAGGGACTTATACTGCACCTAATGTGGGGGAACTATACTGCACCTAATGTGCTAACTGTGTGCGTATATATATACATATATATATATATATATATATATATATATATATATATGCACGCGTGCAGCTTGAGTTTGTGCTTTAGGGTGCACACCCTAATGCAATAGGCTGCGCACGCCTATGAAGATATGTAACATGGCTGATGTTCCTGGAGGGATATGCCAAATGGAAAAGGATTTAGGCGAACTAGAAGAATGGTCAGAACTCTGGCAACTGAAATTTAATGCAAGATAATGCACCTGGGGCGTCAAAACCCTCGGGCAGAATATAGAATATTTGACACAGTCCTGACCTTAGTATCTGAGTAAACGGATTTAGGAGTAATTATTTCAGAAGATTTAAAGGTAGGCAGACAATGTAATAGAGCAGCAGGAAATGCTAGCAGAATGCTTGGATGTATAGGGAGAGGTATAAGCAGTATAAAGAGAGAAGTGCTCAGAACAGAACACCGGTGAGATCTCACTTGGAGTATTGTGCGCAGTACTGGAGGCCATATCTCCAGAAGGATATAGATACTCTAGAGAGAGTTCAGAGAAGAGCTACTAAACTAGTACATGGATTGTAGGATAAAACTTACCAGGAAAGGTTAAAGGACCTTAACATGTATAGCTTGGAAGAAAGAAGAGACATAGGGGATATGATAGAGACTTTTAAATTCATAAAGGGAATAGACACAGTAAAGGAGGAGAGCATATTTCAAAGAAGAAAAACTACCACAAGAGGACATAGTTTTAAATTAGAGGGGCAAAGGTTTATGCAGTAATATCAGGAAGTATTACTTTACTGAGAGAGTAGTGGATGCATGGAATAGCCTTCCTGCAGAAGTGGAAGCATGGCTGGATCTTGCCTCTGAGCTCTTGCGATTTTTTTTTTTTTTTTCACATGCAAATTTTTCTGTGAATTTTATGAGAAAATTCGTATGGGAAAAAAATGAATGAACACTGCGAATATGCAAATTTCACGAATATAGGACGAATAATCATCAATATATTCGCAAAAGATTGCAAATTTGAATATGGCCCCTGCTGCTCATCACTAGTGTTTACAGCATGCTGTCTTGTACTGAGCAGACAGGGAATAAGTGCAGCAGGTGCTACAACCAGACAGATTGTGCAATAGTCTGCTGTAAAATAGAATGTTCTGAGTGGCGTTGAAGGGGGTTTAGTAGGGGTGTTTTTTGCGGTGCAGATCCCAATGTGTGGTTCTCCAGCTATTGCAAAACTAAAACTCCAAGCATGCCATGCTGAGCATTGTAGTTTTGCAGTAGCTGGAGAGCCACATGTTGAGCAACACTAACTCTCCTAGTTTATCCACAATGTAGGACACCTTGTGACACTGAAAGAAAATACAGTAACATTACAGATTAATCGTATCATGTCAAAGGACTGTCTCCACACTGTGCGTCCATTTGGACGTGTGCAGATTGTCGACTTTTATATACCTTACCATCCCCCTCTCATTTATGGCAGGCTGGCAATTCTTAGATTTTTCTATCCTACACCATGTATTGTTAATTGGCAGTATTACATTAACCCCTTAGCGACCCAGGAAATAATTTCTTAAATGTTTCCTTCTAGTTAGCCACATAAGGGCTTGTTTCTTTGCGGGACCAATTGTACTTTGTAATGACATCTCTCATTTTACCATAAATATGCTGCAAAACATATTGTTTGTGAGGTGAAATTTACTGTGCAATAAAACCATGTTGGAGGCTCTATTTTTTTGTGCTGTGATCTGTAGGTTTTATCTGTACCAATTTGGTGTAGATCAGACTTCTTGATCGCATTTTATTAAATTTTTCCTGTGATTTCATGTGACCAAAAACTGCAGACCTGAAATTTGGAATTTTCTTTTCATTTAGGTCGTTCATTGTACAAGATCAATAATGTTATATTTTAATAGTTTGGATAATACCAAATGTGGGTTTTTTTCTGAAATTGTTTTCCTTTGAAAAATGGAAAAAGGTGGATGATTTCAATTTTTATTATGGGAGGATGTTTTTATATAATTTTAAACATTTGATTGCTCATAAAGATCAGTGTTATACTATTACATTACATTGACCCATTAGGCAGCCTTTAACAATAGGTTACAGCAGCCATGGAGGCCTACTACAGACCATGGGCTGCCATGACAACGGATCAGCTCCCCATGATGTGATATAGCCACTGCACCACCAATGACAGGGCCATTGTTTAACTACTGCTGTTTAAATACTGTATCTAAATAATTCACCACTGTGTGGTCCAGTAAAAAGACAACTTATCCCTTATCTAAAGGATGGGTGATAAGTATCTGTTTGTGGGGGATCGCGAAGTTGGAAGTTTTAATCTGCAACAGCTAGAGGTCCACAGTTTGGACACCACTGCTCTAGAACAAGCACCTCCTTCCCCAGCATGGTCCCTAAACCACAGAAACACATCCCATGTATTTATAACAGATCCCCCAATACAGACCTCTCCTCTCCCCAATACAGACTTCCCACCAAAATTAAAACTCACCCCAATCTCAGCACATACCATAGATCTTCCAGACGCAGGTCTAGTTCGCATAGACAGCAGGCTGGGGCACAAGGGAGCAGCACAGCTTCCTAACTGGAAAGGGCATCGCTACAAAGATCATGTGACCTCCTCCTTCAAGCAGGAAACCAATCAAAAAATGGAAATGTCTCGCAGAAACTGAGATGGTTAGGATATATGATGGAATTCAGCCACTGTACCACCAACAATGGGGCCCTAACACTGTTTATATACCGCTGTTTATATGCTACATCTAACAGTTAAAGTAGTCGTCCAGTAAAAAAAAAAACTTATCCCCTATCAACAGGATTGGGAAGAAAAAACAACATATCCCCTATCCACAGGATTGGAAATAAGTGCCTGATAACGGGAGTCCGACCGAAGGAACCCAACCCAATCTGCTGAATGAGAGCCACACGTGCTGCAGATGCTGCACACTCCAAGCATTTCTATGGAAGCACTGGAGAGGCCCAAGAACAGGACTCAGGTCTCTTCAGTACTCCCATAGAGAATAAATAGAACATGTGCCGTCATAGAAAGAAAGTAAAAACAACATTGCAATGTGGGTGCCCAAGGCTATATATATATATATATATATATATATATATATATATATATATATATATATATAAACAACCTATTTTTGAAGTGGTCGCTGGTCCTGAAGAATTTTTGCCTTTATTGTTAAGTGCAGTGTCAATACTGTATATTTCCCATTTGGCAATAGATCTAGTCATGTGATGTACTTATATTCAGAGGCCTTCACGCTCTCTCCTTTTCACAATCTAAATAACATAATCCAGCATGTCATAAATTTGTCAAATGTTTTGTAATCCATATAGTATATTGTTATAAACATCAGTAAACCATTATTCCAGAAGAAATTACTAGCATAATACAACTATAAATGTTGTCTCATGGTTCACTTAATAGCTTTCTTGTAGATTGTTTACAATTTGTGTTATTGTATTTATTTGATACCGTCTTGTTTTTTCAGTTTCCAAATGCAAAATGAAATTGTTCGTTTTGCTTGATAACAGCATGGCTAACTAAATATTATTTTCAAAACATAATCTGTCAAACAGCCAGTATATTCAGCCCTGTTGTGACAAACCCCCACAGATTATTTGTCAAGTGATTCTGAAAACCAAATATTTGTTTTTATTTAATTTGTATGCAAATCTACACAAATGGGGAAGCAGAACAACATCTGAGCTTGATACAGTTGTCATTTTAAATTCTAGTAACACTCATTATTATGCATGCAGATGTTTCTTTTACACCTAACATCTGCCAATATTATCTAAACCCCAGGAAGTGGACAAACCTGTGAAAACTTTTATTCTTTCAGTCTGTTATCTATTTCATGCACACTAATTTTGCACATCTGAGTCCTCCATTCACAGACAGCTTCTTTACCGTTCTGTCTCATGAGCTTTGGACTAGAACGGAACACAAAGAGAGCCAATTTATAAAATGATGACATGTGTCATGTTCAAGGTACGACTAAAGGGACCAACAGTATGTACTGCATATTACTATTGTGAGCAGAGTTATTCAGCGCCTCGCCTTTTCTATAGTTTGATTTAAATGCAGTGCATTATATAATATGCAGTATATGCCATACAGAAATAGCACTTACATAGAAAGTAATCATTTTTTAAAGGAAAATGGTCATCCTGTTCAGCCACACTAAACCCAATAGTAAAAACAAAAGGAAAAATAGCCAGCACAACAACGTAGTACACAGGTGCCCGCTGCTGTGGCAAATACACAATGTACAAAAAAGAAAGTTGCAACAGCACTCTAGGTCAAAAAATGAAGACTCTTAGCGCACTTTTTGATCAAAATGTTTCCCCCCATCCACCACGCGGAGGTGGCCTCATATCGGATGGGATCCTAACATGATAACTCACCACTGCTGTGCATATAGCCTCTGACTGTGTGACATGTTGGATCAGCTATTGACTAAACCACCTCCAGTCCGAGAGGGGTGGGGTGCACGGCTAAAGAGGGTGCCACAGCCTCCAACTTACAAAGTAAAAACAAAAGGAAAAATAGCCAGCACAACAACGTAGTACACAGGTGCCCGCTGCTGTGGCACATACACAATGTACAAAAAAGAAAGTTGCAACAGCACTCTAGGTCAAAAAATGGAGACTCTTAGCGCACTTTTTGATCAAAATGTGTCCCCCCATCCACCACGCGGAGGTGGCCTCATATCGGATGGGACCCTAACATGTTAACTCACCTCTGCTGTGCATATAGCCTCTGACTGTGTGACATGTTGGATCAGCTATTGACTAAACCACCTCCAGTCCGAGAGGGGTGGGGTGCACGGCTAAAGAGGGTGCCACAGCCTCCAACTTACAAAGTAAAAACAAAAGGAAAAATAGCCAGCACAACAACCTGGTACACAGGTGCCCGCTGCTGTGGCAAATACACAATGTACAAAAAAGTAAGTTGCAACAGCACTCTAGGTCAAAAATGGAGGCTCTTAGCGCACTTTTTGATCAAAATGTGTGTCCCCCATCCACCAAGCGGAGGTGGCCTCATATCGGATGGGACCCTAACATGATAACTCACCTCTGCTGTACATATAGCCTCTGACTGTGTGACATGTTGGATCAGCTATTGACTAAACCACCTCCAGTCCGAGAGGGGTGGGGTGCACGGCTAAAGAGGGTGCCACAGCCCCCAACTTACAAAGTAAAAACAAAAGGAAAAATAGCCAGCACAACAACCTAGTACACAGGTGCCTGCTGCTGTGGCAAATACACAATGTACAAAAAAGAGAGTTGTAACAGCACTCTAGGTAAAAAAATGGAGGCTCTTAGCGCACTTTTTGATCAAAATGTGTCCCCCCATCCACCACGCCTCCATTTTCTGACCTAGAGTGCTGTTGCAACTTTCTTTTTTGTACATGCGTGGTGGATGGGGGGGACACATTTTGATCAAAAAGTGCGCTAAGAGCCTCCATTTCTTTTTACCTAGAGTGCTGTTGTAACTTTCTTTTTTGTACATTGTGTATTTGCCACAGCAGCGGGCACCTGTGTACTAGGTTGTTGTGCTGGTTATTTTTCCTTTTGTTTTTACTTTGTAAGTTGGGGGGTGTGGCACCCTCTTTAGCCGTGCACCCCACCCCTCTCAGACTGGAGGTGGTTTAGTCAATGGCTGATCCAACATGTCACACAGTCAGAGGCTATATGCACAGCAGAGGTGAGTTATCATGTTAGGGTCCCATACGATATGAGGCCACCTCCGCGTGGTGGATTGGGGGACACATTTTGATCAAAAAGTGAGCTAAGAGCCTCCATTTTTTGACCTAGAGTGCTGTTGCAACTTTCTTGTTTGTGCACTAAACCCAATACACTGAGTTATAGTGCGGGTGAACAGGAGACCGATACGGGGTCTCTGACTAATATACATACCTGCAGTCCGGCGCCCAGTCCCTCTGAAGATCGGCTTCTTCTGTGCTGAATTGCACGTTGTAGGCCGCCCCACTGACTGGATTTGAATATTCATGGTTGCTGGTCATGTGAGCGCTTGTGCCTACTGAGCACTTGACCAGCGACCATGAATAATCAAATTCAGCCGGCGGGCCCGCCTCCAGTAAGCAGTTCAGTGCAGATAGAAGAGGATCTTCAGAGGGATCGGGCACCAGACAGAAGGTATGTATATTAGTCAGAGACCCTGCATTTGTCTCCTGTTCACCCGCACTATAACCCAGTGTATTGGGTTTAGTGAGGGTGAACAGGTGACTGTTCTCCTTTAATGTAGGATATTTAACTTATTGATAAGCAGTAAATTGCAGAGGTTAAAAGCCTTCTTCTGCATTGATTCTATAATCCCTGGTTCCCTCTTTCAAACACACCTCCCAACTTTTGCTGAGCGCAAAGAGAGACATACATAGCACATATATATATATATATATATATATATACATATATATATATATATATATAAAATGGCCACACCCCAAGCCACACCCAATCCTCGCCCAGCATCCTTTTTTACATAACGAATATTCTTAAATCTTTGATGATATCACCTTATAAAGACTTTAAGTATTTTTAATATTCTGGCTTTGTAATACATTATGTACAATCATGTACGCCAGTAAAAAGTACAACTTATTCGGTTAAAAAAAAAAAAAAAAAAGCATTACCACTGTCAGTGGAAAAAAATATTTAAGATTATGGGTCTTAGAAAAATAGGAGAAAGAAAACATAAGCCAAAAAATGTTCATGTCCATGTGGACGAAACCGGTGCTGATACCCACTTCCTTTGAGACAGGAACCACATGGTTATGATCTGTAGTTCCCATTGAAGTCAGTGAGGGCTGTCTGTGTCAGGCGTAAACCCACCATTATTCTAAAGAAAAGCCCCCTATGTGGCACAGCAAATGTACTCCGGAGAGCCCTGAGAAGATCCCCTCAAAACAGACTATAGAGCAGTAGTCTTTAAAGGACATCTGCAGCGTTACAAACACTTATCCCCTATCCTCAAGATAAGGGATAAGTGTTTGATCGCGGGGGGTCCGAACACTGGGGCCCCCGGCGATCTCCTGTACGGGGCCGCGGCTGTCCCGTGCAGGGGGCATACCAGCCGCAGCATAACGTTGCGGCCAGCACGCCTCCTCCATACATCTCTATGGGAGAGGCGGGGAGGCAGCATTTGTGCCTCCCCGCATCCCCCATTGAACTGTATGGGGACGCAGAGGAGATGGGGAATCACCGTCACCATGAGCGCTTATGGCGACGCCCCGTTAGGGAGATCGGGGGGGTCCCAGTGGTCGGAACCCCCCGTGATCAAACACTTATCCCCTATCCTGTGGATAGGGGATAAGTGTAATGTCGCTGCAGTTGTCCTTTAAACAGTGGACCTTCAGTTGTTGCAAAACTACAACTCTCAGCATGCCCAGAGTTTACAAAAGTTCCATAGTTTGGAGAACACTGCTCTAGAGCAAGCACTCCCTTTGAAAGCACAGCCTCCAAACCATATAAACACATCCCATGACTTCATTACAGATTCCCTAATACAGATCTTCTTTCCCCAATACAGACTTCCCACCAAAATAAAAACTTTTCTTCAATACAGATTTCCCCACTCTGTTGCATAGCTGTTGCAAAACTACAACTCCCAGCATGCCCGGACAGCCTTCAGCAACATCTGGAGGCACCCTGGTTGGGAAACACTGCCCTAGATCTTCCAGATGGCACAGGCAGTAGACATGGTAACAAAGGAGTAGCACTGATAACTAATTGGAAGGGGCATTGCTACAAAGATCATGTGATCTCCTTCACGCAGTAAACTAAACGAAAAATGGGACTGCCTGTTGGATCTGAGATGGTTGGGACATGTGTTACAAATGTGTCTGTCCTATAGTTTGAGGTGTACAAATACTATAAGGGTAGGGTCTCATGATGCCGCTATATCATGCAGATAAAAAAAAAGGCCAATGCTATGAATGCTATGCTCAATGACAGCATGCTTACTTGTAAAACTATGACATCACAAGGAAAAATCATGTAGTCACTGGCCATCTCATCCAGCTGTACACTAAAATACTAATTCTAACTGCGTAATGACTTGTGGTTTCACAGTCATTTCATTTTCTTGATGCCTATAACCAACCAGAAAGCTTTTCTGAGCAATTTATAGCTGAGCTCTGTTTTTATTACTTGAGGCCCATATGTGGTGGCATTTTAATACTTTATATACAAATTCCCTAGAGGTTCACGATAGTGCTTGTAGCTTTTCTATTGTCACTGTGATGCAGTTGGCAGTATATTTTCAGATGGCCCATTACCAAAGACTTTAACATTGTGGTCATGTGACCAAGGATATTTATAACCACCCGAAAAATTCAATACAAAATTAAGTTATTCAGGAATTACTGCTGTAAAAAGGGGTACTCCACCCCTAAACATCTTATCAAGGGGGTCCTGCAGCTGGGACCCCCACAATCTCTGTGCAGTACCCGGCGTTCATTTAGAACGCTGGGTGCAAGCGGTGGGAGTCGTGATGCCATGGAAACACCCCCTCAACGCAAGTCTATGAGAGGCGGCGTGGCTGCTGCCCCCTCCCATAGACTTGCATTGGGGAGGCGTGGCAGTGATGTCACAAGGGCGTGGCCGTGACGTCATGACCCCCGCCGCCCGCTCTAAGCGTTCGGAACAAAATGTTCCGAACGCTGGGGCAGTGGGGTACCCCTTTAAAATAAAGTTACATTTTCAAGATGGAAATGTAAACTTATTTGTGTACCACATTTCCCATTCAGTGCTGGAGGCCAATGACTAGAGACATCTTTAAAGAATCAATGGCTGCTCTACATTATTGTTGGAGGACAAACTGGGAGTTGGTGGAGTCCTATCTATTGTACATTGTAATTGTTTGTTGCCATCCTATAGTATATACTTTGCTTAGTACTTTTGTGTTGTACAGGGTGGGCCATTTATGTGGATACACCTTAATAAAATGGGAATGGTTGGTGATATTAACTTCTGGTTTGTGGCACATTACTATTTGTGAGGGGGGAAACTTTTCAAGATGGGTGGTGACCATGGCGGCCATTTTGAAGTCAGCCATTTGAATCCAACTTTTGTTTTTTCAATAGGAAGAGGGTCATGTGACGCATCAAACTTATTGGGAATTTCGCAAGAAAAACAATGATGTGCTTGGTTTTAATGTAACTTTATTCTTTCATGAGTTATTTACAAGTTTTTGACCACTTATAAAATGTGTTCAATGTGCTGCCCATTGTGTTGGATTGTCAATGCAACCCTCTTCTCCCAATCATCACACACTGATAGCAACACGGCAGGAGAAATGCTAGCACAGGCTTCCAGGATCCGTAGTTTCAGGTGCTGCACATCTCGTATCTTCACAGCATAGACAATTGCCTTCAGATGACCCCAAAGATAAAAGTCTAAGGGGGTCAGATCGGGAGACCTTGGGGGCCATTCAACTGGCCCACAACTACCAATCCACTTTCCAGGAAACTGTTCATCTAGGAATGCTCGGACCTGGCTCGGACCTGAGTTTTTCCAGCAAGATGGTGCACCACCCCATTATGGGTGTCAGGCCCGAGCATTCCTAGATTAACAGTTTCCTGGAAAGTGGATTGGTCGTTGTAAGCCAGTTGAATGGCCCCCAAGGTCTCCCGATCTGACCCCCTTAGACTTTTATCTTTGGGGTGATCTGAAGGCAATTGTCTATGCTGTGAAGATACGAGATGTGCAGCACCTGAAACTACGGATACTGGAAGCCTGTGCAAGCATTTCTCCTGCGGTGTTGCTATCAGTGTGTGAAGAGTGGGAGAAGAGGGTTGCATTGACAATCCAACACAATGGGCAGCACATTGAACACATTTTATAAGTGGACAGAAACTTGTAAATAAATCATGAAAGAATAAAGTTATGTTAAAAGCAAGCACATCATTGTTTTTCTTGTGAAATTCCCAATATGTTTGATGTGTCACATGACCCTATTCCTATTGAAAAAACAAAAGTTGGACTCAAAATGGCCGACTTAAAAATGGCCGCCATGGTCACCACCCATCTTAAAAAGTTTCCCCCCTCACATATACTAATGTGCCACAAACAGAAATTTTATATCGCCAACCATTCCCATTTAATTAAGGTGTATCCATATAAATGGCCCACCCTGTACTTTGGAAAAGTTGAGATTTTTTTTCCAAATGGGTAAAGCTTTGTGTGTTTTTTAATGGGAGAGTCTTAAATTATTACTGTGGTGCAGGAACACTTATCCTATATCCAAAGAATAGGTGTTAAGTGTCGGATCGTGGGGGGGTCAGACCGCTGGGTCCCCTGCGATCTTCTGCAGGGCACCCAGGCTCTCCCCAGGAAAGGAGGGTGTCGATGCCCCTTCCATATATCTCTTATGGAGGTACAGGGAGGGAGCATGTCGGCCCCTACTTCGCAGGGAGATCTACACAATCCTTTCCTGGGGAGAGCTGGAGTGCCATGCAGGAGATCAAGGGGGGTCTCAGCGGTCTGACCTCATACGATCAGACACATATCACCTATCCTTTCAATAAGTGTTCCTGCACTGCTGCACTCCTTTACAGTCCAGATAGGGCAACTTCTAGGAATACTTATCCCTTGTTACACATTGATATTGAAGGGTAGATTCAGTTCAGTGAATTTAATGACATGGCAAAGTATAATAGTCTAGTTGTGTTGCCTATATCTATATATTTCAATTAAGCATGGTAAACATGTTTCTGATATGTCAATATAGTATAGTTTAGCGATGTTCCAATCTCAATGTGACAATCTCTGCAGCCAGAGAGTAAAACCGCAGAGCCAGGTACAACTGATCGTGCTATTCTCACGGTGCTGAGATTGCCCAGGAGTTTTAAACATACTGCCGCCAGACCAATGTCATGGTAAAGTATGATTAAACTGTCTGGCAGGCAGGTGCAGAGAATAGTTAGTGTGAGGGGTAAGAAAAGAAGCAGTTCTGTATTCAGTAGCAGAAATGGCAGGCAATGATTGGTTCTACCTATTCTGGGAGTGAAGTGTTTGTTACATATTACCATGGTTGGTAACATTGTCATCCTTATGTGTATATTGCTAGCATGTTAGGTTGTTTTTGTGAGATTATATAAAACAAAAGTCTGCTGCTTCACATTGACAGAAGAGGGCCCGTATATGTCAGCATTTAATGTACTGTAATTTCTGTTCTAACCTAACACACGGTAGACAAGAAGAAAATCTGTAAAAATTTAAATTATGCCATATGGAAAACATTAACTAAAATCATTGCTTAAACCTGAATGCATTTAACTTTTCACAGATTGAATTTTTAATATAAAATGTTAGTATCCCTGATTGTTCCTCAGAAATGTCATTTTAAGATCGGTTTTATATAATGAAAAAAAGTTCAAATGTCACTAGGAAAGTGGTGTGAGCAGAATTAATGAGGAATCAAGTCAATGGGAATAGCTAATACAGTTCCATGTAATATAGTGCTAAATGATAATTTTAACAATAAATTAAAAAATAAAATAGAAATCTGTATAATTTACTGGAGACTTCCCAGCAGCTTCACTAGAAGGATATTGGAATAGTTAATTGTGCTTCATTTATGTCTATCAATATGCATAGTCCTTAAAATTTTAGATTTCCATTACACACATATATATATATATATATATATATATATATATATATATATATCGACCAGCCATAGCATTAAAACCCCTTGCCTACCATAGTGTATGTTTCCGTAATGTTGCCAAGCAGCTTTGACCCTTTAAGTCGAAGACTTCACTAGACCTCTGAATGTATAGTGGTATCTGGCACTAAGAGGTTAGCCACTGAATCTTTAAGTCCTGTAAGTTGCAAAGTGCGATCTCTGTGTATCAACCTTGTTTTTCCAGTATATCCAATAGATGCTCTGTTGGTTTCAGAAGAAAAAAACATTGCCATGTAGGGGTGTACTTGGTCTGCAATAATGTTTAGGTAAGTTGGTGTCACTGTAACCACCCACATGAATTCCAGGACCCAAGGTTTCCCAACGTTGCCCAGAGCATAACACTGCATCTGCTAGCTTGTCTTCTCACCATGGTGTATGCTATCCTGGTGTCATCCCTTCCCCAAGTAAATGACTCAAACATACCTGTCCACATGATGTAATATATAATTCATCAGACCAGACCACATTCCTGAATTGCCCATGGTTCAGTCCTAATGCTTGCTTATTTACTGTAGATGAATGTCTGTAAAAATATACATTGTAAACTGCAATGCTTCTACAGACAAATAATAGAGATTCTTAGCATACCATTTGGCCAAATTGTGTGTATCATCCCACCATGGTAAGGTGACCTAATCGGGATGGACCTGTCTCTTGGGCTAGCACTAAGCTGTAGAATCAAACTATTCCCTGCTTAAAGTGTACATGTCACAAAAACTGTTTTATATAATGTAGATAATACAATTAAATGCATATTTGTAATATACACTGGTTAAAAAATGTTTACATTTTTGGGTGCTGTCCTTGCAGCTATTGCCTGTGTGTCTCTGTGCAGAGACAAAATGCAGGAAGTGTAGGCGGACTAGCAGGGCTCTGTGCAGGCTCCTGGCTTATCAATCAGCCTGCTGAGTGAGCCCTCCCTTTCTCAGATCAGAATGCATTGTAGTTGACAATCATCCACATAAATAATGGGGAAAAGGGTGCCAAAATACAAAAAGGGGGTGTGGCTAGTGACATCATAGACATCATACATGAACATTACGGCAGTAAAATACAACAATTTTAATACCGTCAAGGGACTATATATACACTCATCACTGAAACACATGTATACAGTAAAGCAGTATGAAAAACATTAGTCCAAATCAATAAATTCAAATGTAGATAATAGTAGGCTGAGCGCAGGACCAGAAGCGTTCACCTATTTGTACAGTAGCAGAGACTTAAGACGCGTCCCGGCTCCCAGTTTCAAGGGACACGTTACTATGCACGGTGGTCACGTGACTGTGCGGTATCCAATCACATAAGACTTGGATCACACTGTTGTAAACAGTGCGCACCATGCGAGGAGATTATTGCGGCGCTGACAGCCACTGTAGTAAGAGTGCTATGCACCACTATATCACCAATGAATGTACTCGTGTACAGTAGACTATGTGTTAATATATAGAAGACAACTGTACCACCACTGTATAAACTAATACTTAGTGGTTAGGATACTGTATAAGTTAGAATACTTAGTTTAGGTGTCTGTGACATGGAGGTAAGCATGCAGAGAGACTGTAACTGGTATATACAAAAGGAGGGGTGAGCAAATATATAGGTACCTCAAAATATATATATATACGTATCTGCCCAGAGTATTAACCCCTTAAGGACCCTTGACATACGCGTACATCATGACACCCTGGTATTTAAGGACGCATGACGTGCGTACGTCATGCAGAATTCTGGTCCCCACCGTGCGCCGGGCGGGGATCGGACCGGTATGCCTGCTGAAATCATTCAGCAGGCATCCCGTGCAAATGCCCAGGGGGGCGCAATTCCGGGTCATACGGGTCTATGGTGACCCGGAAAATAAGGGGGATCGGGGTTGTCCAAGACACCCCTGGTCCCCCTGAAGGGATAGGAGTGAGGTGGCAGGGGTGCAACCCCTCCTATCCCTGCTATTGGTCGTATAGACGTGACGACCAATAGCAGATTGAGGGCGGGGGGGTTAATTTCGGTTTCCCCGTTCTGCCCACCCACTGTAGACAAGGCAGAATGGCGAAACCGACGGGGACTGGCGCCGAAGTCTACTTACCAATCTGTGGCAGCGGAGCGACGATCGGTGACGAAGATCAGCGGCAGAAGAGGACAGCGATGCAGCTCCCTGGATTCTACGGAAACTGGTGAGTTGCCTAGCAACATCTAGGGGGCTACACTTTGAGACCACTATACAATGGTCTCTAAACTGTAGCCCTCCAGATGTTGTAAAACTACAACTCCCAGCATGCCCAGACAGCTGTTTGGGCATGCTGGGATTTGAAGTTTTGCCACAGATGGAGGCTTACAGTTTGAAACCACTATACATTGGTCTCTAAACTGTGGCCCTCTAGATCTTGCAAAACTACTACTCCTAGCATGCCCAGACAGCTGTTTGCTGTCTGGGCATGCTGGTATTTGTAGTTTTGCAACATCTGGAGGGCCACAGTTTGGAGATCACTGTGCAGTGGTCTCTAAACTGTAGCTCTCCAGATGTTGCAAAACTGCAACTCCCAGCATGCCCAGACAGCAAACAGCTGTCCGGGCATGCTGGGAGTTGTAGTTGCATACCTCCAGCTGTTGCATAACTACATCTCCCAGCATGCCCTTCGGCGATCAGTACATGCTGGGAGTTGAAGTTTTGCAACAGCTGGAGGCACACTGGTTGGAAAATACTAAGTTAGGTAACAGAACCAAACTGAAGGTTTTCCAACCAGTGTGCCTCCAGCTGTTGTAAAAGTACAACTCCCAGCATGCACGGCCTGTCAGTACATGCAGGGAGTTGTAGTTTTGAAACAGCTGGAGGTTCCCCCCCCGCCCCATGTGGATGTACAGGGTAAATTCACATGGGCGGGTTTACAGTAAGTTTCTTGAAGTTTGAGCTGCAGCAAATTTTCGCGGCAGCGCAAACTCCTAGCAGGAAACTCACCGTAACCAAGCCAGTGCAAATGTACCCTAAAAATACTACACTACCACATAATAAAGAGTAAAACACTACATATATACCCCCTTACGCTGTCCCCTCCCCCTCCCCCCCCCAATAAACATGAAAAACATTTTGTACAGCAGTGTTTCCAAAACGGAGCCTCCAGCTGTTGCAAAACAACAACTCCCAGCATTTACAGACAGCCACTGACTGTCCAGGCATGCTGGGAGTTTAGCAACAGCTGGAGGCATCCTGTTTGGGAATCACTGGTGTAGAATACCCCTATGTCCACCCATATGCAATTCCTAATTTAGTCCTCAAATGCGCATGGCGCTCACTTCAGAGCCCTGTCATATTTCAAGGAAACAGTTTAGGGCCACTTATGGGGTATTTCCGTACTTGCGAGAAATTGCACTACAAATATTGGGGGGCTTTTTCTCCTTTTACCCCTTATGAAAAGGAAAAGTTTGGGGCTCCACCAGCCTGTTAGTGTAAAAATAAAAAAATTTACACTAACATGCTGGTGTTGCCCCATACTTTTTATTTTCACAAGCGGTAAAAGGAACAAAAGACCCCCAATATTTGTAATGCAATTTCTCCTGAGTACGGAAATACCCCATATGTGGGCATAAAATGCTCTGCGGGTGCACAACAAGGCTCATGAGTGAGAGTGCACTATGTACATTTGAGGCCTAAATTGGTGATTTGTACAAGGATGGCTGATTTGACAGCGGTTCTGAGACAAGCACAAAAAATAAATACCCACATGAGACCCCATTTTGGAAACTACACCCCTCACGGAACGTAACAAGGGGTATAGTGAGCCTTAACACCCCACAGGTGCTTGACGAATTTTCGTAAAAGTTGGATGGGAAAATGAAAAAAAAAAATTTCACTAAAATGCTGGTGTTACCCTAAATTTTTCATTTTCACAAGGGAAAATAGGAAAAAGCCCCCCAAAAGTTGTAACCCCATTTCTTCTGAGTAAGAAGAGTATGTGGATTATAGTGCTCTGCTGGCAAACTACAATGATCAGAAGAGAAGGAGCGCCATTGAGCTTTTGAAAAGAATTTTTTTCCGGAATTGAAGGCCATGTGTGTTTACAAAGCCCCCCGTGGTGCCAGAACAGTGGAACCCCCCCACATGTGACCCCATTTTGGAAACTACACCCCTCATGTAATGTAATAAGGGGTACAGTGAGCATTTACGCCCCACAGGTGTCTGGCAGATTTTTGGAACAGTGATCCGTGAAAATAAAAAATGTAATTTTTCATTTGCACAGCCCACTGTTCCAAAGATCTGTCAAACGCCAGTGGGGTGTAAATACTCACTGCACCCCTTATTAAATTCTGTCTGGGGTGTAGTTTCCAAAATGGGGTCACATGTGGGGGATTCCACTGTTCTGGCACCATGGGGGGATTTGTAAACGCACATGGCCCTGACTTCCATTCCAAACAAATTCACTATCCAAAAGCTCAATGGTGCTCCTTCTCTTATGAGCATTTTAGTGCGCCAGCAGTGCACTTGACATCAACAGATGGGGTATTTCCATACTCAGAAGAAATGGGGTTACAGATTTTGGGGTCATTTTCTCCTATTACCCCTTGTAAAAATGTAAAATTTGGGGAAAAAACTGCATTTTAGTGAAAATTTTTTTTTGCTCATTTACACATTCAACTTTAACAAAAAGTGTGAGGTGTTAAGGCTTGCTATACCCCTTGTTACGTTCCTTGAGGGGTGTAGTTTTCAAAATAGTATGCCATGTGGGTTTATTTTGCTGTGCTGGCACCATAGGGGCTTCCTAAATGCGACATGCCCATTTAAAAACATTTCAGCAAAATTTGATATCCAAAAGCTCAATGGCGCTCCTTCCCTTCTGAGCATTGTAGTGCGCCAGCAGAGCACTTGACGTCCACACATGGGGTACATGGGGTTAAAAATTTTGGGGGGCATTTTCTCCCATTACCTTTTGTAAAAATGGTAAATTTGGGAAAAAATCAGCACTTTAGTGAAATTTTTTTTTTCATTTACACATCCGACTTTAACGGAAAGTGCTCAAACACCTGTGGGATTTTAAGGCTCACTGTACCCCTTATTACGTGCCTTGAGGTGTGTAGTTTCCAAAATGGTATGCTATGTGGGGGGGGGGGGTCTGCTGTTCTGGCACCATAGGGGCTTCCTAAATGCGACATGCCCCCCCCCCCCCAAAAAAAAAACCACTTCGGAAAAATTCACTCTCCAAAATCCCATTGTCGCTCCTTCCCTTCTGAGCCCTCTACTGCGCCTGCCGAACACTTGACATACACATAGGAGGTATTTCCTTACTCACGAGAAATTGGGTTACAAATTTTGGGGGGCTTTTTCTCCTATTACCCCTTGCAAAAATTCAAAGACTGGGTCTACAAGAACATGCGAGTGTAAAAAATGGAGTTTGAATTTTCTCCTTCACTTTGCTGCTATTGCTGTGAAACACCTAAAGGGTTAACAAACCTTTTGAATGTCATTTTGAATACTTTGAGGGGTGCAGTTTTTATAATGGGGTAATTGATGGGGTATTTCTAATAAGAAGGCCCTTCAAATCCACTTCAAAACTGAACTGGTCCCTGAAAAATTTCGATTTAGAAGATTTGATGAACATTGTGCTATACTTTAAAGCCCTCTGATGTCTTCCAAAAGTAAAAACATGTCAACTTTATGATGCAAATATAAAGTAGACTTATTGTATATGTGAATCAATATATAATTTTTTGGATAATATTAATTTTCCTTATAAGCAGAGAGCTTCAAAGTTAAAAAAAAATGCAAAATTTTCTAATTTTTCATCAAATTTTGGAATTTTTCACCAAGAAATGATGCAGGTATCGACAAAATGTTACCACTAATATAAAGTAGAATATGTCACGAAAAAACAATCTTGGAATCAGAATGAAAGGTAAAAGCATCCCAGAGTTATTAATGCTTAAAGTGACAGTGGTCAGATGTGCAAAAAATGGCTGTGTTCTACAGTGAAAATTGGCTGGGTCCTTAACCCCTTAAGGACTCAGCCCATTTTGGCCTTAAGGACTCAGACAATAAAATTTTTACGTTTTCATTTTTTCCTCCTTGCCTTCTAAAAATCATAACTCTTTTATATTTTCATCCACAGACTAGTATGAGGGCTTGTTTTTTGCGCGACCAGTTGTCCTTTGTAATGAAATCACTCAATATATCATAAAATGTATGGCGCAATCAAAAAATACTATTTTTGTGGGAAAATTAAAACGAAAAACGCAATTTTGCTAATTTTGGAAGGTTTCGTTTTCACGCCGTACAATTTATGGTAAAAATGACGTGTGTTCTTTATTCTGAAGGTAAATACAATTAAAATGATACCCATTATTACATACTTTTATATTATTGTTGCGCTTAAAAAAAATCACAAACTTTTTAACCAAATTAGTACGTTTATAATCCCTTTATTTTGATGACCTCTAACTTTTTTATTTTTCCGTATAAGCGGCGGTATGGGGGCTAATTTTTTGCGCCATGATCTTTACTTTTTTTTGATACCACATTTGCATATAAAAAACTTTTAATACATTTTTTATAATTTTTTTTAATAAAATGTGTTTAAAAAGTAGGAATTTTTGACTTTTTTTTTTTTCGCTCACGCCGTTCACCGTACGGGATCATTAACATTTTATTTTAATAGTTCGGACATTTACGCACGTGGCAATACCAAATATGTCTATAAAAAAAAAAATTACGCTTTTTGGGGGTAAAATAGGAAAAAAAGGACGTTTTACTTTTTTATTGGGGGAGGGGATTTTTCTACATTTTTTTTTTACACTTGAATAGTCCCCATAGGGTACTATTCATAGCAATACCATGATTGCTAATACTGATCTGTTCTATGTATAGGACATAGAACAGATCAGTGTTTTCGGTGATCTTCTGCTCTGGTCTGCTCGATCACAGACCAGAGCAGGAGACGCCGGGAGCCGGATGGAGGAAGGAGAGGGGACCTCCGTGCGGCGTTATAAATGATCGGATCCCCGCAGCAGCGCTGCGGTCGATCCGATCATTCATTCAAATAGCGCACTGCCGCAGATGCCGGGATCTGTATTGATCCCGGCACCTGAGGGGTTAATGGCGGACGCCCGCGAGATTGCGGGCGTCGGCCATTGCCGGCGGGTCCCTGGCTGCGATCAGCAGCCGGGATCAGCCGCGCATGACACGGGCATCGCTCCGATGCCCGCGGTTATGCACAGGACGTAAATGTATGTCCTGGTGCGTTAAGTACCACCTCACCAGGATGTACATTTACGTCCTGCGTCCTTAAGGGGTTAAACGGGTATTCCAGGAAAATATATAACTTTCTGACAGGGCGGCATTAACCCCTTAAGGACGCAGCCCTTTTTCACCTTAAGGACTGAGCCCTTTTTCGCAATTCTGACCACCGTCACTTTACAAATTAATAACGCGAAAACGCTTTTACCGAATATTCTGATTCTGAGATTGTTTTTTCGTGACATATTCTACTTTATTTTGGTGGTAAATTTTCGGCGTCAATTGCATCCTTTTTTGGTGAAAAATCCCAAAATTTCATGAAAATTTTGAAAATTTTGCATTTTTCTAACTTTGAAGCTCTCTGCTTGTAAGGAAAATGGATATTCCAAATAAATTTGATTTTCCTTCACAAATACAATATGTCCACTTTATGTTGGCATCATAAAATGGTCATACTTTTGGTTTTTGAAAAAATTAGAGGACCCCCCTGGGCGATGTGCCAGGGTGCCTGCTGAATGATTTCAGCAGGCATCCGGCTCCGGTCCCCAACCGGCTAGCGGTGGGGACCGGAATTCCCACGGGCGTATGGATACGCCCTGTGTCCTTAAGGACTCGGAATGCAGGGCGTATCCATATGCCCTGCGTCCTTAAAAGGTTAAAGGGTTACTCCAGTGGAAATTTTTTTTTTTAAATCAACTGGCTCCAGAAAGTTAAACATATTTGTAAATTACTTCTATTAAAAAATCTTAATCCTTTCAGTACTTATGAGCTTCTGAAGTTAAGGTTGTTCTTTTCCGTCTAAATCCTCTCTGATGACACGTGTCTCGGGAAATGCCCAGTTTAGAAGAGGTTTGCTATGGGGATTTGCTTCTAAACTGGGCGTTTCCCGAGACAGGTGTCATCAGAGAGGATTTAGACAGAAAAGAACAACCCTAACTTCAGAAGCTCATAAGTACTGAAAGGATTAAGATTTTTTTAATAGAAGTAATTTACAAATCTGTTTAACTTTCTGGAGCTAGTTGATATATAAAAAAAAGTTTTTTCCTGGATAATCCCTTTAAGGGGTTAAAAGGTCACATGGCATAATTAATAATCATGTTCGCGGTTAGCGCAGCAACATATAGACAAGAAGGAGAGAGAGAGAGAATTCTTAGGGGTACAGAAGTTCCGAGATGGACCACTATAAAGTTCAATGACGAAATATAAATAGTGTGGTCAGATTGAAAGCATGGATACAGCATGCTCACTGTAACATCCGTAGATGATGTTAAAACAGTATATAAAAATTTTACTGAAAGGTATCAATGATACAGAATAAAACAGGGCAAAATGGTCCACAAATGTGCCATCAAGTGCATACCGAGCTAGTAACTACATGAATAATTAAATAAATAACTAGGATAAAAAAGGGGTCCACAGAGATGTCATCATATTCATACCTTGCTAATAGATTGACAAATAATAAATAAATACAGAAGCCAGGGGGCTAGCAGATCACAGGGAACACTCTATGAGTTTGTTCAGGCTTAAGGGGACCAAAGTCTGTAATTTATAGAACCAATAGTTTTCAAGTCGTCGGAGAGTATTAAAACGCTAAGGGTTGTCTTTTGGTATACTTTCAATTGGGGTCACAGTAATACCGTTAAAATCTTGATTGTGATGTTGGGTCAAATACCTTGAGATACTATGCAGTAGAACACCATTTTCGGTGCTAGTTCTGTGTTTAGTGACTCTCTCTCGAAGGCACCTGATAGTTCTACCCACATATTGGATCCCACAAGCACAATCCAGAAGATATACTGCATATTGTGTAGAGCCGTTAAGGAGAGTCTTAATTTGAAAAGTTTCACCAGTGCTTCTGGAGACAAAGGATTTGGCATGATGGTTGATATTGGAACAGCATCTCATGTCCACATTTACGATTTCCAGTGGCAGATAAGAATGTACCAGTAGAGGGGGTTTTGGTCAACTGGTACACTCTTATCCGCCACTGGAACTTTAAAATGTGGTCATGCTCATTGTAGATGCTGTTCCAATATCAACCATCGTTCCAAATCCAGAAGCACTGGTGAAACTTTTCACATTAAGACTCTCCTTATCTGCTCTATACAATATGTAGTATATCTTCTGGATTGTTCTTGCGGGATCTGAGATAAGGCAAAAGGGTTGGTGTTTGAAGGACGCTATGTGTCACCAAGGCTCCTGGCCTTGGTGGAGTAAAGCCGTATAGTTTTCCAGTGTTTGTGCTGTGGTGCAGCCAGATGCTGTGTTTTTTCAGAATGGCGGGAACGCTAATGTGGTGGCTTGGGGGGTGTAGGGTATATGGGAGTGTAGCTGTGCGGTTACTAAAGGGTGCTTGCTTAACCCTTTCTATTTGTGACGCCAGGGTGAGGGCTATTCTCTGTATGCTTGTCCTGCTGCCACCCTTCCCAAGAGCGATAGGGAGATAGGAAATAATTGATTGTCCACAACCTGAGATTTGCAGAAACTTGTCGGAACTTTTACTGAAGATTTTAGGCAATAATGAACAGGAACAGTCCATACAACAGAGTCTATTAGAGCTTGACAAGTGGTTGGGACCTTGTGAGTCTATTGAGCTTATGAAGGTAATTGTTGCTGTGATCCACAGGATTTAGGGGTTTAGATTCGGTCCAGTAATCACGCTAGCTTTAGCCGGGATTGAGATGTTAACTTACGGTTTAGTTTAGGCTGAGGCCGGCAGGTTTTCTGGCCTAGCTCGTCTTTGAAAGTTGCACAGATCCGTCCTGCTAGTCCGGCATCCACTAGAGCAGCAACCCAAGAGAGCGATAATTGGCTACAGCTCCCTTATATGGGCAGGGCCTGGACTTGAGCTCACTGGTCCATACAACTGTCAATCTCCTGTACAGAGAGTAATGGGTAAACATGTGACCCAAGGACCTCCAAAAGGTCCTCCAACATACCATAGAGGAATCAACATGGTCACATAACCGAAGGTACTGCGACGCTAGCAAGGTAAGTAGACTAAAATACACTAGATTAAATATACACATTATATAATATATACATAATAGCATTATGAAATTAGAGAAGGAGGAGGCGACTAGGGGCTGTCCCACCTGGGGACCCTACCTGAACGCAGTAACTCTGACTTTGGGGACCACCATACAAGGTACTGTATGCAATACGGTACCAGGACACCACAAACCCCCTTACTTAAAATAAGTCGGCCTCGACATCTGTCCCCTAAGACAGAGGGATGAAGAGAAGGTTGATTTATAACAGTCCTCGGCATAACTTTTCAAATGTCCATTAGTCAGGCTGTATAAACACTATTATGGACATTTATCAACGGGTTTAGTCAGGTTTTCTTTACTATAATTGTCACAAAATTGTCGCAACTGCGACTACGCGATTTTTCGTGGGACATTTTGACTGGAAAGCGAGAAAAGTAAGTTTTCCAAAAATTAACTACGTAGTAATAATTTTAAAATGGACTACGGGTAGTCAGGTATTTATTAACTGCGACAGTCGCAACTGCGCAAAAAAAAGTTGCAACAGGGTTAAAAATTGACTAAATTTACTCCAGCTCAAACATGGAGCAGAAAAAGCTACTACCAAAGTAAAAAAGGAAAAATTGCATACGTGAAAGAAAATTATCAACAGGCTGAAACCAGTCCATAAATAAGTCACACATAAGCAAAAAAAAAAGTAAGGAAAAAATTACTAAAAAAAGGAATATATAAGCAAACATTGATAAATGTCCCTCTATAAGGTTATTTAACTTTTTTAAGATACAAACATATGCATGGGTAAACTCATGAACAGGTTTACTTGGTTCATTAATTTAGTAACAGGATGACAGTATTATACATGAGATACATCCTACTTGACGTTTTTGAAACTCACTAGACATTTTTGCCACACTAGTTACCTGTTTAGTACACTGAGGGTTTTACTGGCTTGCCTGAGGCTTTCTATCAATAAACTAGCTACTAGGGTCCATTGGCTACACTTATCCCTAGAACACAACAGATAAACCTTACCTAGGTTACCTTTTTGATTACGTGTATTATTTTTAGCTCGCAAGAGCACCTACTGGCCGGACAGGGCATCTCGCACACTTAAGAGAACAGTAAGTGTACATAACAGTGGCAGGAATTGGAAAATGACATAGGCTACAATTCCTAAAGCGTTTAGTGTACTAAGTTTAACCCCTTCCCGACCTATGACATACCTGTACGTCATGGGTGGCAAGGTGTTCCCGACCCATGACATACAGGTACGTCATGGACATTACTGCCGCTACTCGCGGCATCCCGCAGCGCCCGGAAAGATGGTGGCTATCACTGATAGCCAGCCATCTTACCGTGCGACCACGGGGGGTTTCGTCCCCCCCCCCCCCCCCCCCCCCAGCGATCGCTGCTATCAACTGGACAAATCTGACTAGCTGATAGCAGCGTTTCGCTATGAAAATACTTAGCAGCGCGGTGTGTAAGTCCCGATCACGGGGATCGGGACACACACCGCTCTGCTAAGTGTCCCTGTCCCGTCCCCCGGCGTCACTTACCTGTCGGAGCGGTGTCCCGAGCGGTCCCGGCGTCCTCCGTGCGGTCCCGGCGTCCTCCGTGCGGTCCCGGCTGCGCTGCGTCCCGGAGGTGAGTTTCCAGCAGCAGTGCGGCATCTTCATTGGCAGCAGTGAGATCGCCGTAAAGCGATCTCACTGCTGCCTCTGAGAGTTTCAAAACTGCAACTCCCAGCATGCCCAGACAGCCTTTGGCTTTCTGGGCATGCTGGGAGTTGTAGTTTTGCAACATCTGGAGGTCCACAGTTTGGAGACCACTGTATAATGGTCTCCAATCTGTGCTCTTCCAGATGTTGCAAAACTACAAATCTCAGCATGCTCAGTCTGTCCAGGCATGCTGGGAGTTGTAGTTCTCTAACATCTGGAAGAGCACAGATTGGAGACCATTATACAGTGGTCTCCAAACTGTGGACCTCCAGATGTTGCAAAACTACAACTCCCAGCATGCCCAGACTGCCCAAGCATGCTGGAAGTTGTAGTTCGGCAACATCTGATCCTTCAGATATTGCCGAACTACATCTTCCAGCATACCTTGGCAGTCTGGGCATGCTGGGAGTTGTAGTTTTGCAACAACTGGAGGCACACTAGTTGGGAAACATTGTCCGTTTCCTACCTCAGTGCCTCCAGCTGTTGCAATTGTTGCAAAACTATAACTCCCAGCATGCACTGACAGACCATGCATGCTGGGAGTTGTAGTTTTGCAACAGCTGGAGGCACACTGGTTTGGAAACACTAAGTTTGGTTGCAAAACACTTGAAAGTTTATTACTTAACTTAGTGTTTCCAAACCAGTGTTCCTCCAGCTGTTGAAAAACTACAACTCCCAGCATGCACGGACAGCCAAAGGGCATGCTCGGAGTTTGCAACAGCTGGATGTTTGCCCCCCTCCCCCCAATGTGAATGTACAGGGTACACTCACATGGGCGGAGGTTTACAGTGAGTGCTGCAAGTTTGAGATGGCGCAAATTTTGCGCTGCAGCTCAAACTTCCAGCGGCAAACTTGCTGTGAACCTCTGCCCATGTGACTGTACCCTAAAAACACTAC
The DNA here is from genome assembly GCF_029499605.1 of Hyla sarda. Taxonomy (NCBI): domain Eukaryota; kingdom Metazoa; phylum Chordata; class Amphibia; order Anura; family Hylidae; genus Hyla; species Hyla sarda. Next base: position 516,248,013 of record NC_079189.1, read on the forward strand.
ACTACACTGACACTAACCTAAAATAAAAAGTAAAAAACACTACATATACACATACCCCTACACAGCCCCCCTCCCCCCAAAAAATGAAAAACGTCTGGTACGCTACTGTTTCCAAAACGGAGCCTCCAGCTGTTGCAAAATAATAACTCCCAGTATTGCCGGACAGCCATTGACTGTCCAGGCATGCTGGGAGTTTTGCAACAGCTGGAGGCACCCTGTTTGGGAATCATTGGCATAGAATACCCCTATGTCCACCCCTATGCAAATCCCTAATTCAGGCCTCAAATGCGCATGGCGCTCTCTCACTTTGGAGCCCTGTCGTATTTCAGGGCAACAGTTTTGGTGCACATATGGGGTATCGCCGTACTCGGGAGAAATTGCCTTACAAATTTTGGGGGGCTTTTTCTTCTTTAACCCCTTATGAAAAGGTGAAGTTGGGGTCTACACCAGCATGTTAGTGTAAAAAAATAAATTTTTTACACTGACATGCTGGTGTTGTCCTATACTTTTCATTTTCACAAGAGGTAAAAGGGAAAAAAGACCCTCTAAATTTGTAACGCAATTTCTCCTGAGTACGGAGATACTCCATATGTGGGCGCAAAGTGCTCTGGGGGCGCATAACAAGGCCCAGAAGGGAGAGTGCACCATGTACATTTGAGGCGATTTGCACAGGGGTGGCTGATTGTTACAGCAGTTCTGACAAACGCAAAACAATAAATATCCACATGTGACCCCGTTTTGGAAACTACACCCCTCACGGAATGTAATAAGGGGTGCAGTGAGCATTTACACCCCACTGGTGTATGACAGATTTTTGGAACAGTGGTCTGTGAAAATGAAAAATAAAATGTTTCATTTGCACAGTCCACTGTTTCAAATATCTGTCAAACGCCAGTGGGGTGTAAATGCTCACTGCACCCCTTATTAAATTCCATGAGGGGTATAGTTTCCAAAATGGGGTCACATGTGGGGGGGTCCACTGTTCTGGCACCATAGGGGCTTCCTAAATGGGACATGCCCCCCAAAAACCCTTTCAGAAAAACTCACTCTCCAAAATCCCATTGTCGCTCCTTCCCTTCTGAGCCCTCTACTGCGCCCGCCGAACACTTGACATACGCATATGAGGTATTTCCTTACTCAAGAGAAATTGGGTTACCAATTTTAGGGTGATTTCTCTCCTTTTACCCCTTGTAAAAATTCAAAAATTGGGTCTACAAGAAAATGCGAGTGTAAAAAATGAAGATTTCGAATTTTCTCCTTCACTTTGCTGCTATTCCTGTGAAACACCTAAAGGGTTAAAACACTTACTGAATGTCATTTTGAATACTTTGGGGGGTGCAGTTTTTATAATGGGGTCATTTATGGGGTATTTCTAATATGAAGATCCTTAAAATCCACTTCCAACCTGAACTGGGCCCTGAAAAATTACGATTTTGAAAATCTTCAGAAAAATTGGAAAATTGCTGCGGAACTTTGAAGCCCTCTGGTGCCCTCCAAAAGTAAAACCTTGTCAATTTTTTAATGCAAACACAAAGTAGACATATTGTATATGTGAATCAATATGTAATTTATTTGGAACATCCATTTTCCTTTCAAGCAGAGACTTTCAAAGTTAGAAAAATGCTAAATTTTCAAAATTTTCATGAAATTTTGAGATTTTTTACCAAGAAAGGATACAAATATCAGTGAAATTTTACCGATAACATAAAGTAGAATATGTCACAAAAAAATAATCTCGGAATCAGAATGATAAGTAAAAGCATTCCAAAGTTATTAATGTTTAAAGTGACAGTGGTCAGATTTGCAAAAAATGCCCAGGTCATGAAGGTGAAAATGGGCTGGGTCATGAAGGGGTTAAGTGGGGTAAGTACACTTGAGTGGTGAGTTTGAGGTACTATGTGTACAGTACTACTTGAGAGGTCAGTCTTGGTACCTTAAGGGTGGTTTTCCCTGTGTAGACCTTTGAGAAGGTGTTAGTGATAGGTGACGGAAATGTTACTCCCAGAGGAGCTGAGAGAGCCACCTACTAGCAACTACTACAACACTTATTATTAAAAAAAAAAATTCTTATGGTGTACACGTGCATAAAGCAAAACATTTTTCGTGTACAATAACCATTTAGTTACCTTAGCACAAATATTTATTAGACACGCCAACAGGGTTCAGGTGCATTCACCTGATAAATGCAATTTGAACAAAAGAATATTACATTACTGTTGAGGTATTTATATGTACACAGACGCGCAAGGATCATCAGTCCACCTGCACTTAGAGTCCACAGATCACGGCTATCGCTTTTTAGCCGGGCACACACTTACGAATCTCCTACAGCTAGAAGTCTCTTGGTCTAAGGACCAGGCACAAAAGCATAATGGTTACGGTTTCAACTGGAACAGTCTTAGCATAGTCCTGCTAGGCACACTTCTTAAACGTTGTAGAAAAGTCTGTGAAGACAAAACTTTAAGAAAAGATGAGTGTCACATTTTAGACGAAACTCTTGCAATGTCGTCCTGCTCCTCTTCTAGAACCTCTACCCCTCTCAAGATCACAAACAGGCAAAAAATTGATGTGGCTTTCCCACACCACATTGGTGAGGGTAGAGTGTGACACTGTAGGGTTAAGATTAATAGTTGGTGCTGGTTGATTCGGCCCCACCTCCTCGTCGGGTGTGGGCCGCAGTGCTTTCGTTGGTACCTGGTGGGCAGGCCAAACCTCCGTGCCGGGAGTAGGCCTAGGTACTGTGGTTGGTGCCCGCAGTTGAGGCCAAACCTCCTGGGTAGGAGTAGGCCTGGGCACTTTACAGGAAACAGAAGGAAGTGGCTGCTGCTGTAGAAACTCCTCCTCAGGATTGTAGGTGGAGGCATCAGGAGCAGGCCATTTCGGCCTTAGCTGGAAGGGGTCCGCCTCCCAATCAGTGGATGGAAAATACTTGAAAGGAAGCTGGGTTGAAGCTGCTGGTCTGGTGACTGTGGCAACCCACTCTCCTCGCAGGCCCTGGATGAGTGTGTATTCCACTATCTCACCAACCTCCAGGGAATGGAACTTTTTGTTGATGTATGGCCTCTGTACAGCTCGCCAGTTTACAAGGATGGTATAGCTGGTGTGGCAATCAATGAGGGTACCATAACCTCTGACCTTGTCGAACTTGGCCACTGTTGCTCTGCGACGTTTCAAGGGCTTCTCCCCTTCTCGGGGATGGTCCCACATGCGAATATAGAGTGCCTCCATTTCTTTAGTGTTTTCTTGGTAGCGGATCCTCTCCTCAGGAGGCAGATGAACATGCTTCGGGGCATAAAGTTCTCGGTGTCGGGCCTTTAGCTTTTCCAGCAATTCAGCCATTTCAGCCTCCTGAGGGGCCCTTTCCCTCTGTGCCTTAGGAACCGGTGGAAGGGACTTCCCAGGCAGGGGTTGGAGAACAACATGCATGTACTGGATCATTTCGGGTTCATCCCCAAAAGTCCATTTAGGCAATCTGGGTGAGCGCGGTCGTGCACTCGTCAAAGCAGACAGGGGTATTTCTGGCTCAGGGCTGGTGGAGGAAGAAAATGCAGCTTCTGATGGGGTACTTACAGAAGACTCCTCCGTCAGGATCTTAGCCCATGAACCCCATGTCCGGTGGTGAGGAGACAGTCTCACCGGTGAAGATCCTTCAGGTGTCCCAGCAATTTCCCCTGGAGGGTTATCCGGCCAGTCATCGTCACCATCGGGCAGTGGGGGAAGATTGCAGGCCCCCTCTTCATCCAATGATAACCGCTGCAGACAGTCGGCAAGCTCGTGGAATAGTTGGGCTGCCACCGCCGCAACTTTCCTTTGCTCTGGCGCCATCTTGGTGATAACGCCACATAGAACACTGCTCTCCGCCATTTCTGTACTCTCCATCTCTTCCTTGTGCAGACTGAAGAGGTCGCTGTGCAGGGCTCCTTTTATAATGGGCTTCTCCAAAATGGCTGCCGGCCAGAAGGACGTCAGAAGGACGTCATCGGTGCAGCCCCGACTTCTGGTCCCCCTGGAAACAATAGCAGTGAATTTAAGTTCCCTTTTGGCTGCGACACATTTACTTGGCCCAGGGGCAGGCCGTGGCGCAGCGTGGGCTTTCTTTGCGTGTTTTTCCGGCAGCAGGTTAACTCTTGCATTGCTGACTGGACCAGAGGATCATAACATGCATTAACTTCTCACTTTACACATTTCTGCAGCCAATAAATTTTCGCCTCCCCCCTTACTTTTCGCGTGTGCTCTCTGCACGCGGCACCATCCATACGATTCCGTACACTTAAATGGTGCTTCGTAACACATTGATAAAGTCTTTTACATAGCGGGAGTACACTTTAACTGGTGGCAACAGCTGGAGGCACACACCCGTATCCTGTTCGTGGGACGACAAAAAGCTATGTGGTAGTTTGGGGGGTGTAGGGTATATGGGGGTGTAGCTGTGCGGTTGCTAAAGGGTTCTTGCTTAACCCTTTCTATTCGAGACGCCAGGGTGAGGGCTATTCTCTGTATGCTTGTCCTACCGCCACCCTTCCCAAGAGAGAATTGACTAAATTTACTCAAGCTCAAACATGGAGCAGAAAAAGCTACTACCAAAGTAAAAAAGGAAAAATTGCTTACGTGAAAGAAAATTATCAACAGGCTGAAACCAGTTGATAAATAAGTCACACATAAGCAAAAAAAAAAAAGTAAGGAAAAAATTACTAAAAAAAAGAATACATAAGCAAACATTGATAAATGTCCCTCTATAAGGTTATTTAACTTTTTAAGATACAAACATATGCATGGGTAAACTCATGAACAGGATTACATGGTTCATTAATTTAGTAACAGGATGACAGTATTATACATGAGATACATCCTACTTGACATTTTTGAATCTCACTAAACATTTTTGCCAGACTAGTTACCTGTTTAGTACACTGAGGGTTTTACTGGCTTGCCTGAGGCTTTCTACCAATAAACTAGCTACTAGGGTCCATTGGCTACACTTATCCCTAGAACACAACAGATAAACCTTACCTAGGTTACCTTTTTGATTACGTGTATTATTTTTAGCTCGCAAGAGCACCTACTGGCCGGTCAGGGCATTTCGCACACCTAAGAGAAAGAAGAGAACAGTAAGTGTACATAACAGTGGCAGGAATTGGAAAAGGACATAGGCTACAATTCCTAAAGCTTTTAGTGTACTAAGTTTAAGTGGGGTAAGTACACTTGAGTGGTGAGTTTGAGGTACTATGTGTACAGTACTACTTGAGAGGTCAGTCTTGGTACCTTAATGGTGGTTTTCCCTGTGTAGACCTTTGAGAAGGTGTTAATGATAGGTGACGGAAATGTTACTCCCAGAGGAGCTGAGAAAGCCACCTACTAGCAACTACTACAACACTTATTATTTACATTTTTTTTTTCTTATGGTGTACACGTGCATAAAGCAAAAAAAATTTCGTGTACAATAACCATTTAGTTACCTTAGCACAAATATTTACATTTACTTGGTCCAGGGGCGGGCCGTGGCGCAGCGTGGGCTTTCTTTGCGCGCTTTTCCGGCAGCAGGTTAACTCTTGCATCGCTGACTGGACCAGAGAATCATAACATGCATTCACTTCTCACTTTACACATTTCTCTGCACGCGGCACCATCCATACGATTCCGTACACTTAAATGGTGCTTCGTAACACATTGATAAAGTCTTTTACATAGGGGGAGTACACTTTAACTGGTGGCAACAGCTGGAGGCACACACCCGTATCCTGTTCGTGGGATGCCAAAAAGCTATGTGTCATGATTCGGCTGCTGGAGGTGGATCCTCTGTGCCAGAGAGGGATTGGCGTGGACCGTGTTGGTGGACCGATTCTAAGTTGCTACTGGTATTCACCAGAGCTTGCCGCAAAGCGGGATGGTCTTGCAGCGGCGGTAGCAACCAGGTCATATCCACCAGCAACGGCTCAACCTCTCTGACTGCTGAAGATAAGCGCGGTACAAGGGAGTAGACAAGAGCAAGGTCGGACGTAGCAGAAGGTCAGGGCAGGCAGCAAGGATCGTAGTCAGGGGCAACGGCAGGAGGTCTGGAACACAGGCTAGGAACACACAAGGGAACGCTTTCACTGGCACAATGGCAACAAGATCCGGCAAGGGAGTGCAGGGGAAGTGAGGTATAAGTAGGGAGTGCACAGGTGATAACACTGATTAGGCCTGCTGCGCCAATCAGTGGCGCAGTGGCCCTTTAAATTGCAGAGACCCGGCGCGCGCGCGCCCTAAGGAGCGGGGCCGCGCGCGCCGGGACAAGACAGACGGGGAACGGGTCAGGTACGGGAGCCAGGATGCGTATCGCGAGCGGGCGCCTCCTGCGTCGCGAATCGCATCCCGGCTGGGAGTGATATTGCAGCGCACCCGGTCAGCAGGTCTGACCGGGGCGCTGCGAATGAGAGGATGCTGCGAGCGCTCCGGGGAGGAGCGGGGACCCGGAGCGCTCGGCGTAACAGTACCCCCCCCCCCCCCCTTGGGTCTCCTCCTCTTCTTGGAGCCTGAGAACCTGAGGATAAGACTTTTGTCTAGGATGTTGTCCTCAGGTTCCCAAGATCTCTCCTCTGGGCCACAGTTCTCCCAATCCACCAAAAAAAATCTTTTACCTCTGACAATCTTGGAGGCCAGAATCTCCTTCACAGAGAAGACGTCAGACGAACCGGAAACAGGAGTGGGAGAAACAACTTTGGGAGAGAAGCGGTTAAGGATGAGTGGTTTAAGGAGAGAGACATGGAAAGCATTGGGAATACGGAGAGAAGGAGGAAGAAGGAGTTTGTAAGAGACAGGGTTAATCTGGCACAAGATTTTGAAAGGACCAAGATAGCGTGGTCCCAGTTTGTAACTGGGGACACGAAAGCGGACATACTTAGCGGAGAGCCATACCTTGTCTCCGGGAGCAAAAATGGGGGGAGTTCTTCTTTTTTTATCAGCAAATTTTTTCATCCGGGATGAAGCCTGTAAAAGAGAATTTTGGGTTTCTTTCCATATGGTGGAAAGATCACGAGTCACTTCATCCACAGCGGGCAAACCAGAGGGCAAGGGAGTAGGGAGGGGAGGAAGAGGGTGACGGTCGTACACCACGAAAAATGGGGATTTAGCAGAAGATTCGGAGACTCTGAAGTTGTATGAGAATTCGGCCCATGGTAGAAGATCTGCCCAGTCATCCTGGCAGGCGGAAACAAAATGCCGTAAATAGTCACCCAGGACCTGATTAATTCTTTCTACTTGCCCATTGGATTGGGGATGATTAGAAGAAGAGAAGTTTAATTTGATCTTGAGCTGTTTACAGAGGGCCCTCCAGAATTTAGACACGAATTGGACGCCTCTATCCGAGACGATATGCGTGGGCAAACTGTGAAGGCGAAAAATGTGTATAAAAAATTGCTTTGCCAACTGAGGCGCTGAAGGAAACCAGGAAGAGGAATAAAATGTGCCATCTTGGAAAATCGATCAACGACCACCCAAACAACTGTGTTGCCACGGGATGAGGGCAAGTCCGTAATAAAGTCCATACCAATTTGTGACCAAGGCTGTTCAGGAACAGGCAGAGGATGAAGGAGACCAGCAGGCTTCTGGCGAGAAGTCTTATCCCGGGCACAGACAGTACAGGCCCGCACAAAATCAACAACATCAGTCTCCAGAGTCGGCCACCAATAAAATCGAGAGATGAGTTGAAAGGATTTGTTGATGCCCACATGGCCTGCGAGGTGGGAGGAGTGTCCCCATTTGAGAATCCCGAGACGCTGGCGTGGAGAAACGAAGGTCTTCCCTGGAGGAGTTTGCCTGATGGAAGCTGGAGAAGTGGAGATCAGACAGTCCGGAGGAATGATGTGTTGCGGAGAGGCCTCTACTTCAGAGGCATCAGAAGAACGAGAGAGGGCATCGGCCCTAATGTTCTTGTCAGCAGGGCGAAAATGGATTTCAAAGTTAAAACGGGCAAAGAACAACGACCACCTAGCCTGGCGAGGGTTCAGTCGTTGGGCAGACTGGAGATAGGAGAGATTCTTGTGATCAGTGTATATAATAACTGGATATTTTGATCCCTCCAGCAGATGCCTCCATTCCTCAAGTGCCAATTTAATGGCCAGTAGTTCTCGATCACCAATGGAGTAGTTTTTCTCCGCCGGAGAGAAGGTCCTAGAAAAAAACCCACAAGTAACAGCATGCCCGGAAGAATTTTTTTGTAGAAGAACTGCTCCAGCTCCCACTGAGGAGGCATCTACCTCCAATAGAAAGGGTTTAGATGGGTCAGGTCTGGAGAGCACGGGAGCAGAAGAAAAGGCAGACTTGAGATGTTTAAATGCGTCTTCCGCTTGGGGAGACCAGGACTTAGGATTGGCATTTTTCTTGGTTAAAGCCACGATAGGGGCCACAATAGTGGAGAAGTGTGGAATGAATTGTCTGTAATAATTGGCGAACCCCAAAAAATGTTGGATAGCACGGAGTCCGGAGGGGCGTGGCCAATCTAACACGGAAGATAGTTTATCTGGGTCCATTTGTAGTCCCTGGCCAGAGACCAAGTATCCTAGGAAAGGAAGAGATTGACATTCAAAGAGACATTTTTCCATTTTGGCATAAAGTTGATTGTCTCGAAGTCTCTGAAGAACCATGCGGACATGCTGGCGGTGTTCTTCTAAGTTGGCAGAAAAAATCAGAATATCGTCCAGGTAAACCACAACACAGGTATATAGGAGATCACGAAAAATTTCATTAACAAAGTCTTATAAGACGGCAGGGGCATTGCACAGGCCAAAGGGCATGACCAGATACTCAAAGTGTCCATCTCTGGTGTTAAATGCCGTCTTCCATTCGTCCCCCTCCCTGATGCGGATGAGATTATAAGCACCTCTTAAGTCCAGTTTGGTAAAGATGTGGGCGCCTTGTAGGCGATCAAAGAGTTCCGAGATAAGAGGTAGCGGTTTTTTACCGTGATTTTATTAAGTCCGCGGTAATCAATGCAAGGGCTTAGGGAGCCATCTTTTTTGGACACAAAAAAAATCCAGCTCCGGCAGGAGAGGAGGACTTGCAGATAAACCCCTTTTTTAAATTCTCCTGGATGTACTCCGACATGGCTTGGGTTTCTGGAGCAGACAGAGGATAGATTCTGCCCCGGGGTGGAGTAGTACCCGAGAGGAGGTCAATAGGACAGTCATAAGGCCTGTGAGGAGGCAAAGTCTCTGCTTGCTTTTTGCAAAAAACATCAGCATAGTTCAGATAGGCCTTAGGAAGACCAGATACCGGGGGAACCACAGGGTCACGACTGTGAGTACTGGGAACCGGTTTAAGACAGTCCTTGTGACAAGAAGTACCCCAGTTTTTGATTTCTCCTGTGGACCAATCAAGGGTTGGGGAATGGCGTTGAAGCCACGGCAATCCAAGAATAATTTCTGAAGTGCAGTTAGAGAGGACCAAAAATTCAATTTTTTCGTGATGGGGTCCGATGCACATTAGGAGAGGTTCCGTGCGGTAACGCACGGTACAGTCCAATCTTTCATTGTTAACAGAATTGATGTAGAGGGGTCTGGCGAGACTGGTCACCGGGATGTTGAACCTGTTGATGAGAGAGGCCAAAATAAAATTTCCTGCAGATCCGGAATCCAAGAAGGCCATAGCAGAGAAGGAGAAGGTAGAAGAAGATATCCGCACAGGCACAGTAAGGCGTGGAGAAGCAGAGTTCACATCAAGAGCTGTCTCACCTTTGTGCGGAGTCAGCGTACGTCTTTCCAGGCGGGGAGGACAGATAGGACAATCCTTCAAGAAATGTTCGGTACCGGCACAGTACAGGCAAAGATTCTCCATGCGGCGTCATGTCCTCTCTTGAGGTGTCAAGCGAGACCGGTCAACTTGCATAGCCTCCACGGCGGGAGGCACAGGAACGCATTGCAGAGGACCAGAGGAGAGAGGAGCCGGGGAGAGAAACCGCCTCGTGCGAACAAAGTCCATATCCTGGCGGAGCTCCTGACGCCTTTCGGAAAAACGCGGGTGGAAAGATGAATAAGTTCATGCAGGTTAGCAGGAATTTCTCGTGCGGCCAGCACATCTTTAATGTTACTGGATAGGCCTTTTTTAAAGGTCGCGCAGAGGGCCTCGTTATTCCAGGATAATTCGGAGGCAAGAGTACGGAATTGGATGGCATACTCGCCAACAGAAGAATTACCCTGGACCAGGTTCAGCAGGGCAGTCTCAGCAGAAGAGGCTCGGGCAGGTTCCTCAAAGACACTTCGAATCTCCGTGAAGAAGGAGTGTACAGAGGCAGTGACAGGGTCATTGCGGTCCCAGAGCGGTGTGGCCCATGACAGAGCTTTCCCAGACAGAAGGCTGACTACGAAAGCCACCTTAGACCTTTCAGTAGGAAACTGGTCCGACATCATCTCCAAGTGCAGGGAACATTGCGAAAGAAAGCCACGGCAAAACTTAGAGTCCCCATCAAATTTATCCGGCAAGGATAATCGAAGGCTGGAAGCGGCCACTCGCTGCGGAGGAGGTGCAGGAGCTGGCGGAGGAGAAGATTGCTGGAGCTGTGGTAATAGCTGCTGTAGCATCACGGTCAGTTGAGACAGCTGGTGGCCTCTGTTGCGACTGCTGGGCGACCACCGTGGTGAGGTCGGCGACAACTGGCAGCGGGACTTCAGCGGGATCCATGGCCGGATCTACTGTCACGATTCGGCTGGCTGGAGGTGGATCCTCTGTGCCAGAGAGGGATTGGCGTGGACCGTGTTGGTGGACCGGTTCTAAGTTGCTACTGGTATTCACCAGTGCCCGCCGCAAAGCGGGATGGTCTTGCAGCGGCGGTAGCAACCAGGTCGTATCCACCAGCAACGGCTCAACCTCTCTGACTGCTGAAGATAAGCGCGGTACAAGGGAGTAGACAAGAGCAAGGTCGGACGTAGCAGAAGGTCAGGGCAGGCAGCAAGGATCGTAGTCAGGGGCAACGGCAGGAGGTCTGGAACACAGGCTAGGAACACACAAGGGAACGCTTTCACTGGCACAATGGCAACAAGATCCGGCGAGGGAGTGCAGGGGAAGTGAGGTATAAGTAGGGAGTGCACAGGTGATAACACTGATTAGGCCTGCTGCGCCAATCAGTGGCTCAGTGGCCCTTTAAATTGCAGAGACCCGGCACGCACGCGCCCTAAGGAGCGGGGTGGCGCGCGCCGGGACAAGACAGACGGGGAACGGGTCAGGTACGGGAGCCGGGATGCGCATCGCGAGCGGACGCCTCCTGCGTCGCGAATCGCATCCCGGCTGGGAGTGATATTGCAGCGCACCCGGTCAGCAGGTCTGACCGGGGCACTGCGAATGAGAGGATGCTGCGAGCGCTCCGGGGAGGAGCGGGGACCCGGAGCGCTCGGCGTAACACTATGTGGTAGCTTGGGGGGTGTAGGGTATATGGGGGTGTAGCTGTGCGGTTACTAAAGGGTGCTTGCTTAACCCTTTCTATTCGAGACGCCAGGGTGAGGGCTATTCTCTGTATGCTTGTCCTACCGCCACCCTTCCCGAGAGAGATAGGGAGATAGGAAATAATTGATTGTCCACAACCGGAGATCTGCAGAAACTTGCCGGAACTTTTACTGAAGATTTTAGGCAATAATGAACAGGAACAGTCCATACAACAGAGTCCATTAGAGCTTGACAAGTGGTTGATACCTCGTGAGTCTATTGAGCTTATGAAGGTAATTGTTGCGGTGATCCACAGGATTTATGGGTTTAGATTCAGTCTAGTAATCATGCTAGCTTTAGCGGGGATTGAGGTGTTAAAGGCGTTATCCAGGAAAAAAATTTTTTTTATATATTAACTGGCTCCAAAAAGTTAAACAGATTTGTAAATTACTTCTATTAAAAAATCTTAATCCTTTCAGTACTTATGAGCTTCTGAAGTTAAGGTTGTTCTTTTCTGTCTAAGTGCTCTCTGATGACACGTGTCTCGGGAACTGCCCAGTTTAGAAGAGGTTTGCTATGGGAATTTACTTCTAAACTGGGCAGTTCCCGAGACACGTGTCATCAGAGAGCACTTAGACAGAAAATAACAACCTTAACTTCAGAAGCTCATAAGTACTGAAAGGATTAAGATTTTTTCATAGAAGTCATTTACAAATCTGTTTAACTTCCTGGGGCCAGTTGATATATAAAAGAAAGGTTTTCCTGGATAACCCCTTTAACTCATGGTTTAGTTTAGGCTGAGGCGGCAGGTTTTCTGGCCTAGCTTGTCTTTGAAAGTTGCGCAGATCCATCCGGCTAGTCTTTCATCCACGAGAGCAGCAACCCAAGAGAGCGATAATTGGCTACAACTCCCTTATATGGACTTAAGCTCACTGGTCCATACAACTGTCAATCTCCTGTACAGAGAGTTATGGGTAAACATGTGACCCAAGGACCTCCACAGGTCCTCCAACATACCATTGAGGAATCAACATGGTCACATGATCGAAGGTCCTGCGACGCTAACAAGATAAGTAGACTAATATACACTAGATTAAATATACACATTATTAAATATATACATAATAGCATTATGAAATTAGAGGAGGAGGCGACTAGGGGCTGTCCCACCTGGGGGACCCTACCTGAACGCAGTAACTCTGACTTTGGGGTCCACCATACAAGGTACAGTATGCAATACAGTACCGGGACACCACACTAACATGGGACGGCTTTACTGGGAATGACCAAGAGCAGGGTGGGGGTCATTCCCCACAATCCAGGCCAGCTTTTCCCGGCTTTAAAAGCTCCCTCAGCAGGTGTGGGGGATTGTCTTTTGGGAGCTGACACAGCTAGGAGAAGCTGTGTGATTGAAGCTCTGTATTGGATAACAGAAAAGCCATTGCTTTGTGCCACACCGCACGAACCCCAGTTTGAACTGTTACCCAAGGATGCTAAGTTGGACTTTTGTTTGCTGTTTCATTTTCCTGTGTCAAAGACTGTGTTTGCCATTTATTTTGAGTGTGAATAAAATACTGGACTTTTGCTTTACAAACGCTGTCTCCGTACCTCAATACTGCAACCTGCACTTCATGACAAGAGCGAGTCCTCACAGATCCAATATGTGGGTAGGATTATCAGGTGCCTTCGAGAGAGAGAGTCACTAAACACAGAAAAACATTGAAAATGGTGTTCTACTGCATAGTTTCTCAAGGCATTTGACTCAACATCACAGTCAGAATTTTAACAGTATTACTGTGACCCCAATTGAAAGTATACCAAAAGACAACCCTCAGCGTTTTAATACTCTCCACAGATGTGAAAAATAAATTACAGACTTTGGTCCCCTTGGGCCTGAACGAACTCATAGAGTGTTCCCTGTGATCTACTAGCCCCCTGGCTTCTGTATTTATTTATTAATTATTTATTTGTCAATCTATTAGCACAGTATGAATATGATGACATCTCTGTGGACCCCTTTTTTAGCCTAGTTATTTTATTATTCATGTAGTTCTAGCTTGGTATGTACTTGATGGCACATCTGCGGACCATTTTAACCCGTTTTATTCTGTATCATTGATACCTCTTTTAGTAACAGTAGGTTTTATTTTGTATCATTGATACCTCTTTTAGTAACAGTAGCATAACATGGTTAATTACTATGTCATATGACCCTTTTAATGCTCGGGGCAGATGCATATATTTATATGTGCTGCTGCATTCTTCTGTTGCTGTATATCTAGCCTAGTAGCGTGCACCTGTAGGCCAGGTCCAAATAATAGTTTGGTATCAACTAAAGTGCTGGCTGACTTATTCTTTGTCTGTATTGCACATACGGGGGAGTGGCTACCTCCATGTTGGCCTTGCACCCCACCCACCTCTATCAGGTGTGTTTATATAAGGTGTCTTGGATGTTCCAGATCCTGCCATGCTTACTGAATTGTTCACACAGAGGCATATTCACAGTGTAGGGTCCATCCCAATGAGGCCACCTTATCGCGGTGGGACGGTCCAAGCTATTTGACTGCCAGCGGAGACAAATTTGCGAGCTAAGTGCCTCACTATTTCATAGTTTCACATTTGCATCTATTACACCATAGCTGTATAGCTCTCCATGTTTTAACTGCATATTCATGTTTCACCTATATCCTTGTGCTGGCAGTGTGCTGCTGCATTCTTCTGTTGCTGTATATCTAGCCTAGTAGCGTGCACCTGTAGGCCAGGTCCATATAATAGTTTGGTATCAACTAAAGTGCTGGCTGACTTATTCTTTGTCTATATATATATATATATATATATATATATATATATATATATATATATTGAGGTACCTATATATTTTCTCACCCCTCCTTTTACCAGGCACAGTCTCTCTGCATGCTTACCTCCTTATGATAGACACTTATACTAAGTGTACTAACTTATACAGTATCCTAAGCACTAAGTATTAGTTTATACAGTGGTAGTACAGTTGTCTTCTATTTATTAACACATAGTCTACTGTACACGAGTACAAACATTAGTGATATAGCGGCGCATAGCACTCTTGGTACAGCAGCTGTCAGCACAGTCAGCGGCTGTCAGCGCCGCAACGCGTCCCTGGCAACTGGGAGTGGGGACGTGTCCAAAGTCCCCGCTACTGTAAGAAACGAAGAGGTGAGCGCTTACGGTCCAGCACTCAGCCAACTATTATCTTCATTGGAATTTATTGATTTGAACTAATGTTTTTCATACTGCTTTACTGTATATCTGTGTTTCAATGATGATTGTATATTTTGTCCCTTGACTGTATTAACATTGTTGTATTTTACTGCCGTAATATATATATATGCTATGATGTCACTAGCCATGCCCGCTTTTTGTATTTTGGCACCCTTTTCCCCATTATTTATGTGGAAGATTGTCAACTACCATGCATTCTGATCTGAGGAAGGGAGGGCTCATCATCTGTTTTTTTATTTTCTTGTACCAATAAACGGTTCGGCTGAGAACCTTTATACCAACACCTGGTCTACTTGCATCCTTACCTGGGAGTTTGCAGCACCATTCTATAAGGGTCTGTTTTCCTATAGTTATTCCTTATCTTCCCACAAGGACAACAGTTTGCCTACTCCTGTGACCCAGAAGGCTGAGCAGTGACTCCAGAACTATAGCACCCCATTATCACTAGTGGTCATCTATATGGTTCCTAGGTCAGTCACTGGACCCATTTTCTCCTGTTACAGAGGGTAATACACGAGGTGCCTTTTTGCTGTGTGAGCCGGGAGCATGTCACAGAGCCTCATTACACACAGCCTTCTTGTCCTCAGTGTACAGAGCCCTGCTTGTTCTCAGTGTACAGAGCCCTGCTTGTCCTCAGTGTACAGAGCCCTGCTTGTCCTCACTGCACAGAGTCCTGCTTGTCCGCAGTGTACAGAGCCCTGCTTCTCCTCAGTGTACAGAGCCCTTCTTGTTCTAAGTGTACAGAGCCTTGTTTGTCCTCACTGCACAGAGCCCTGCTTGTCCTCACTGCACAGATCCCTGCTTGTCCTCAATGTACAGAGCCCTGCTTGTCCTCAGTGTACAGAGCCCTGCTTGTCCTCAGTGTACAGAGCCCTGCCTGTCCCCGGTGTACAGAGCCCTGGATGTCCTCAGTGCACAGAGCCCTGCTTGTCCTCAGTGTACAGAGCCCTGCCTGTCCCCGGTGTACAGAGTCCTGCTTGTCCTCAGTGCACAGAGCCCTGCTTGTCCTCAGTGTACAGAGCCCTGCTTGTCCTCAGTGTACAGAGCCCTGCTTGTCCTCAGTGTACAGAGCCCTGCTTGTCCTCACACTTCCTGTATTTGGTCTCCTCACAGAGACACACAGGCAATAGTTGCTGGAACAAAAATGTACACAATTTTTAACCAATTTTAATTTTATATTATAAATATACATATAATGGTATAATCTGCATTATATAAAAGTTTTTGCTAATGACAGGTACACTTAAAAACTCCACAAGAGAATTGAATTTCCCTGGGGGGTCTTATGCAGGAAGTGGCTGGATTTTACATGTTTATTCATGAGGATTTTAATAATATTATAAATAAAAAGCTATACTACTGTGATAACAGGACTATGTAAAATTTGAGAAAGTTTTCCCTCCACTTGCACTTTACACTGACTTAGAAGAACCATATAGAACAAAGCTTACATTGACTAAACTTTCCAAAAATCATCAATTTATGTTTATTTACATTATAATAAAAGACTGTCTGATTTGAATATAACATTTTCCAGTTTAGACAAAACTGTTTAGCCCCACCATTCGCAAGGCATTAGCTTCCTGTACCTGAGTACAATTAGTAAGTACAGACCGCAGGTAGCTTGTCATTTAATGTACCTTTTTATTTCTGCTTTCTACAAACAGTGGGGCTGGATCCATTAAGCAGCCAGCTATTAGTATTTTTTAATGCATGTGCTTTTGTGAAATGGAGATGTCTAATTATGGCTTGTACAATCAGACTTCACTATCCTAAAAGCTTAAAGTAAGTTTTGTGGCAAGCGCCGAATAGCTTGTAATAAGTAGATTTTTACGATTCCAGATTTTTAATATACGGCTTTGTTTTCCACTTCAAAGTGCTGTAATTATTTTAAACCAAAAATGATTAAAGGCTGATCATTAGAAATGCCATGATGTGAAAGCACTGGCAGAGTGAGAAGAGGGCCAGCTTTAAAGGGGGTTCCAAATATTGAGGGTCTATTGTCAGGAAAGGCCATCACGATCTGATTGTACCTGGCACCCCACCAATGAACTGTTCTGCAGGATAGCCAGATCTACCCTGTAAACAAGGCTTGAAGCAGTTGGCTCTATTCACTGCATAGTGGTGGTGCCTGGTTCCTGCAGCTCAGCTCCTTTTACAGTAAACAAGAACCGACCTGTAAAAACAAGGCACCACCACTATGCAGTGAATGAAGCCAACTGCCTCCAGCAAATCTGGACACGGCAGTCATGCAGAACAGTTGATCAGCAAGGCCTGACAACAGACCATTTTTACTATATGTAATTGGAAAATCCCTTTAAAGCGGGTCCTCTTTACACCCTACCAGTGCTTTGAAATCATGTTGCTTGTAATGTTCCAGGACCAGGTTTTAAAGCTATACTTACCTGCCTGATTCCCTGTCACTGATGTTTCAATGGTGCCAGATCCCTGCTCCCTACTACTTCCTGGCCTCTGTCTTGACACAAGGAAGTGCTTTCTTAGTCTATCATTGGCCACAGCAAGAATATGTCATCACTGGCCAGATGTATAGCTTAAAATCATCTAAGTTTTTAACATTTCTTATAGATATGCCCCTGCACTTTTGTCCAGCTCAGGTACTGCCGCCCAGTTGTGGGTCTGCTACCTAGGGTGGATTGTCATGTAGGCAGACAGTGGTCTGGGTGAGAGCAGGGCCTCACTATTCCCTGCCCGACGTGACAACCAGACTCTATGCTTAATTATCCCAGCAAATACCACTATGAAAACTGCCCCAAACAGACTAACCGATAGTAAACAGCAGATCGGCAGGAACATTTATTGTAACAGAACTGTTTAAGATTTTCAGATATGAATGAGGTTTTCAGAAGTCCATGCAAATGCTGCATAAAAGTTCCAATCAGATCTTTGAAATGGATCTTTCAGTAGTAGAAATTTCTACAACAAGTCTGGTGTATGGTATACATAAGCATCCCATATAGTACCTCCTGTTTACCCAGCAGTCGGCACATTAATTGCAGCCAATCTATGGTCTCAGAGATACATAAAATAGTACTGTTATATTCACTCAGCAATGAGAGCCATCATGCCAGTGGATCATACAGGCAAGTTATTTTATGACATATGGACCTCTTATTCAATTTTTATTTTTGTTCTTTTTTAATATTTAAATTATTATTTTATAAATTTGATGTACCTTGGTATTACTTTGTTTTCTTTTGGCTGTATACCCCCTGCTCCCTTAGGGTATGTTCACATAGCATTTGTGTGTGGAATTTTGGCATGAATCCTGCATGATTCCACAGTGCACTTTAAAAGGTGGACTTTATTTAATGCAAAAATTAAATTTCGTGCAAATTCAGTGTGAATCCCTGTCCATACCCCCTCAGTCGTCCCTTCCTGTGCTACCCCCCGAGTCACCTCTATAGGGCCACTTATCAGGACTGATACTTTCATACATTTGTCTCCCATTGTGTATAACTCGTAGTCGTTTTGTGGATACACTATATTTGTGGTTTCTCATTATTCCATTGGATAAAATTTTACTCTATTTTTCAGTGCTTACTAATTTTCTGGTCCCCAAAGGGAATACCAGAGGGACAGTATCAGATCCATGAATCTATTACTATGCACTGATTGTTGTGTTCAACATGACAGCCATACTGTATGTGAGTGGCCATTGTCCCTTTACACCTTTTTTGTATCTATTTTTCATTCAACATGGACATAATAGTCAGAGATACATGTAGAAATCATATCTATCTATCTATCTATCAAATCACAATTATCATTAAGTATTGTGAAATGTTCCGTTTCCGTCTTTAGTTGTACTTCCAGCTATTATATGGCTAAAAGACTAGGAATACTCTAGCCAATCTACAGTAAACCTTTACAACTATAAGAATGTGTGCACTTGCACAAATTGTGAGCTAAAACATACGTCATGTAGTGTGTTGTATTAGTAGATGAGACTTTTTAGAGGTATTGTTTTTATAGATAGAAGAGCAAACCACAAAATTGTACCTTAAAGGGGAACTCCAGTGGGAAAAAAAACATATCAAATCAACTGGTGCAAAAAAGTTAAACAGATTTGTAAATCACTTCTATTTAAAAATCTTAACCCTTCTAGTACTTATCAGCTGCTGTATACTACAGATATACGGCAGAGAATTTTGTGAATTTCTTTCCAGCCTGACAACAGTGCTCTCTGCTGACACCTCTGTCCATGTCAGGAACTGTCCAGAGCAGGAGAGGTTTTCTATGAGGTTAGGATTCTAATCTGGACAGTTCCTGACACGGACAGAGGTGTCAACAGAGAGCACTGTTGTCAGACAGAAAATAAATTCACAAACGTCTCTGTTTTATACAGCAGCTAATAAGTACTGGATTGATTAAGAGTTTTTAATAGAAATAATTGACTAATCTGTTTAATTTTCAGGCACCTCTTGATTTGAAAATGTATGTTTTCTACTTATTTCCACCGGAGTTTCCCTTTAATACAGTTTGAGGTCTCCCCAACCCATCATGAAAAAAAAAAAACTTTGAATACAAAAATGTAAGTAAATTCTGGTATTGCACTTTTTCTCTAGAATCTTTACTCCAGTAGAATATCTTAGATATAAAATTCTGCAAAGCTATTGAACTCCTGACCAAAAGGAATGAAAGAAAAGAAACAGGGAACATGAAAATAGCTCAAACTGAAAGGAATATAATATTAACAATTACAGGAGTGAATAGATCCAGGGTTACAATACTCCTGTATGAAAAGAATAAAAAACTAACATGAATGATGGGCAAGTGATACATCTAATGGTTTACTGAGAAGGAAGTGACTGTGAGATTTCAGGACAGTAAGGTCACTTATTCATGCAAAAAGTGGACCAATTTATTGTAATGTATGGAAATAACAAAGGCAGTCTTTCTGGGTAGTGAGATGTTTGTGAAGTGCTGCATGCTTTTCTATAACTTTATAAAGCTTGTAGACGTAAAACTGTGAGAATTTATTTGCAAAAATAAGTCTGCATATAGGTTAATATAGTATCAAACAGGCACCGTATTATTACATTTTACAATTATCTATTATTAAACTATTTTGGTAATCCAATTATCTCCTTAACAATAGTAAATCATGGAAACTTATTCATTCTGTAGTAGATAAGCTCATATAATAATGAAAAGTTAACTATGTTGAAAGCTGAAGACATGAAAACATGATAGGTTTGGTTTAATGCATGAGCTAACAATATATTTAAAGGTATTGTCCCACTTCGACAACAATTTTTCATATGCCCTACTAGTGCATTATGGAGGGAGGTCCTCTGCTAGATTGGCTGTAGAACAGATCATGGCAGGAAACAAAAGAGAAACTGAAACCAACTGAAGCTCACACACAACAATTGTAAGCTTTGGTGAGCAGGGTCCCGTCTGCAGCCTTCCTGACCGAACGAACAATTCAATGGAACGACCTTGCGGGGTGCGGCAGGATCAAATTGGCGCTGACCAGGACAAGCACGGGAGATGAGGTAAAACACAGTTTATTAGAATAAAATCCGACGCATTTCACTGCACTTGTGCGGTTTCATCAGGCATGACAATACGGGCTGGGGAGGGTCATTATATACAGGGTGGTTTAACCCCTTCACATACAGTTTATATAATGAGTAATTTCACCCCTTCATATACAGCTATAGTGGCATAGTATAGTGGTTCAGATAATCCGAATTCCACTACTAGCATCAATTCATATGAAAAGCAAAACAGAAAATCATAATAATAATGATGATAAATGTGCATGTGCATGTATACCTCATTTAAAATAAAATTTGATAAACCCATAATAAGAATGGAGAGAATAACTAAAGTATTAGTGTATACATAAAGGTGTTCAATAGTCATGTGCATTAAGCGATATATATTAACTAAGTGTACAAAAAGCAGATTTACTTGCAGATGCAGACAAATCTAGATATAATTGCAGTAGAACCCAAAAAAGGTACATTGCATTTATAAACCTAAATAGAATAACTCTGTTGTACAGCAATATTCTGAATAAATAATATATCAAAAGGGAAAATAAATAAAAATGCTATATGTATACATGTATAAAAAAGAAAACTAAAATAGCTATCAATGTATACATATACATATAGGCCAGAGGAAGCTGGAAGACCACGAAACAAGGCTTGTTGCCGTTACTCCGCTCAGCTTCGGCTGTGCGGCTCATCCTCCCTTCCATGCCTGGAACCGGTGAAATTTAAGAAGAAGAGTCATTTCTATGGTGAGTGCAAAAACCATTTTTCTCTATTTTTTTGCACATATAATAAGAGGTTTGCATCTGCAGGTAAATTAGCTTTTTGTACACTTAGTTAATATATATTGCTTAATGCACATGACTATTGAACACCTTCATGTATACACTAATACTTTAGTTATTCTCTGCATTCTTATTATGTGTTTATCAAATTTTATTTTAAATGAGGTATACATGCACATTTATCATCATCATCATTATTGTTATTTTGTTTTGTTTTTCATAGGAATTGATGCTAGCAGTGGAATTCAGATTATCTGAACCAATACGTTATGCCACTGTACAGCATCCTGCGCAGGATTTGATGCACAGGATTTTCTGCTGCAGATTTCAATGTAAACTAATGACTGATCACGGCTTCAATTCTTCAGTTACAATTCATGCGCATGAAATCTGCACAGGATGCTGTAAAAATTATGGCCATAAAATGAATAGATGTGTGCACAAACAGCATTCTGCTTCTGAGTTCAGGCGAACTTAGCATTAACCCCTTGATAACATACGTCTTACATGTATGGCTTGGCCATCTGAGTGGTATGGCACAGCCCCGTGCATGAATGGTGCACTGTGCGTTACAGCTATAAAGTTAGTGCAGAAACTGTGCTCACTTCACACACTGTGAGTAACTGCCACTCAGCAGCTCGAAATCACATTGAATGACCGACAAGACCATGATCACATGTTGATGATTATTCTGTTTAATTAAGAGGTTTTCGGCAGAAGTCATGCCTATGCTGGCTACCGGTGATCTTTCAGAGTTTGCTGCAATAGCACTGCATTCTTCAGTATAGGCAATTTAATGATTGCTTATAAAAGTTATAAAAGTCCCCTAGAAGGACTTAAAATTTGTTTTAAGAAATATGAAAAGCCCATACCTTATCCCCTTAAGGACACATGACTTACTGGAACGTCATGTGTCCGCTCCCGATCTATGACGCGGGGTCACGGCGTGGCTCCACATCATAGCGGGTCGGGCCCGGCCTCTAACAACGGCCGGGACCCGTGGCTAATAGCACGCGGTATTGATCGCGGTGCCGCGCGCTATTAACCCTTTAGACGCGTGAAGTGAAAGTGAAAAGTGAAAGTGAAAGTGAAAGTATGCCGGTTAGCTCAGTGGGCTGTTCGGGATAGGCGTGGAGAAATCGCGGCATCCTGAACAGCTTACAGGACAGCAGGAGGGTCCCTACCTGCCTCCTCGCTGTCCGATCGCCGAATGACTGCTCAGTGCCTGAGATCCAGGCATGTTCAAGCGGCAGAATCATCGATCACTGGTTTCCTATGAGAAACCAGTGATCAATGATGAAGATCAGTGTGTGCAGTGTTATAGGTCCCTATGGGAGCTATAACACTGCAAAAAAAAGTGAAAAAAAAGTGAATAAAGATCATTTAACCCCTCCCCTATTAAAAGTTTGAATCACCCCCCTTTTCCCATAAAAAAAAAACACAGTGTAAATAAAAATAAAAATAAACATATATGGTATCGCCACGTGCGGAAATGTCCGAATTATAAAAATATATCATTAATTAAACCGCACGGTCAATGGCGTATGCGCAGAAAAATGTCAAAGTCCAAAATTGTGCATTTTTGGTCACTTTTTATATCATGAAAAAAATGAATAAAAAGCGATCAATGAGTCCCATCAATGCAAAAATGGTACCGTTAAAAACTTCAGATCACGGCGCAAAAAATAAGCCCTCATACCGCCCCATACGCGGAAAAATAAAAAAGTTATAGGGGTCAGAAATTACAATTTTAAACGTATTCATTTTCCTGCATGAAGTTGTGATTTTTTCCAGAAGTACGACAAAATCGAAACTATATAAATAGGGTATCATTTTAATCATATGAACCTACAGAATAAAGATAAGGTGTCCTTTTTACCGATAAATGTACTACGTAGAAACGGAAGCCCCCAAAAGTTACAAAACAGCATTTTTTTTTTCAATTTTGTCTCACAGTGATGTTTTTTCCATTTCACCGTAGATTTTTGGGCAAAATGACTGACGTCATTACAAAGTAGAATTGGTGGCGTAAAAAATAAGCCCTCATATGGATTTTTAGGTGCAACATTGAAATAGTTAGGATTTTTTAAAGGCAAGGAGCAAAAAACGAAAATGCAAAAACGGAATCCCCCCCCAGTCCTTAATGGGTTAATAAACCCTTTGCCTATTTTTCAAATAAAAAGTAAATAAAACAACATTTTATGGGACTCAATAGCGTGGTCAGCTGTGCTATTGAGAACTGTTAAACTAGTGTACACAATGAAAATCAGCCAAAATGAAGTCACTAGCGGACTTTGGTCAGGCCACTGAAATAAATGGAACCCGCTGCTGCACACCACAGAATATATCAGCATGCTGTTCTTGGCTGGAACAGTGTCAGACAGCATTAACGCAATGTGAACCTGCTGTACAGAAACATTTACATATAAACACATGTGCACATCACATAGGTGCATACATACAGTACATACACACATCATATACACACACGAGTGCTGATCACATCTGTAATGGTGCTGGATGTGGATCCACTAACCTGTGTGGCTGATGACATGGGCCGTATCGGGGAGCGAAGTCTAAGGTGCCGCTGGTCTTCACCAGAGCCCGCCGCAAGGCAGGATGGGCTTGCTGCGCCAGGCGACACCCAGGTCGCTACCCCCGATACGACTCGAGCACACAAGTAGCTGGGCGAGGTGAAGTACAGTAGGATGAGGCAGAGATGAAGTCGGACTTAGTAGAAGGTCAAAGCAGGCAGCAAAGGTGCGTAATCAAATAATGTAGCGGAAGGGTCAAAACACGGGATAGGCAAAGAGACAAAGGGTACGCTTAGTGTCAGGCAAATGGCACTGAAGATCCGTCAGGGAAGAGTGGGAGGTGCAGGGACTTATAGAATAGTGTCAAGTGTAGCACATGATTATGGGCGTACTGGCCCTTTAAATTTCAGAGCTCCGGCGCACGCGCCCCCAGGCAACGGTGACGCACGCGCCGGAGCTGAGGGACAGTGGAGGGGCAGCAGAGGAGCGTGGTAAGTGACGGGCTGGGATTCGCATACTGGCACGTCCCGCGACACGAATCCCAGCCCCGCCGGCAGCAGAGGCGAGGGAGACAATGCGCTCATGGCCAGCCCTTGCGGCCGGAGCGCAATGTGTTGCAACATCCATATAGAGATACAAACACATGAACACTACATATATACATCTACAGTGCTAACACACATAGCATAGGTCCTGCTGCCTTGCAAAGGCCCATTTTTTCTACTGTTTTGTGTGAAATACAGAGCCAGTGGCATGGAGCCCCTATTTTGATTTAAAAGTTCCCATACATATTAAGTAGTTGATTAAATTGGGCAACTTCAACCATTAAGAAATTTTTTTAGATGAGCTTGTCAATGAATGATTATTTTAGCTGACCAACTGTTTTCTAACCTACTTCTGCCTAATGTATATGGCTAAAAGGAAAAGTAAATATTACCTTACAGAAGTCACAGCCGGTGATATGGTAAGCTGCAGTGTGATGTAACAAGACATCGCTCACTAATTAGCTGACTGCAGTCTGACATGTCAGGCACCAAAAGCAGAAAAGAGACCGGGGCCGGAGGATGGGAGAGCAATTCCAGCTGCACTAGGGGAGTGGTGCAAGGTAAGTTAAGGTTTATTATTTCAATTGCAGCAGCCCAGACATAATGGCAAAATAATTTTTGCCAAGGTTCTGCTGGCTGGGAAATAAAACCTCTCCAAAAGACCACCTCTTCGAGAAGACCACCTTTATCCAGACCAGATTTCATGTTAAAATTTTGTATGCATTGTGTCCATTTTCTTGGAAAAGACCACCCACATAGAAGGCCACTTGTCAATGCAATTTTGGGCAGTTGTCTCTAAGAGGATTTATTGTACTTAAAATATCTGATATATACAAATCACTGGGACCCCCCGCGATCTCTATGCATTCTGTGTCTGGTGCTGCTCCAGAGGCGGAGACATCAAGTCACGCCCCCTCGTGACATCACGCCCCCTCCAATCATGCCTATGTCTTTGGATAGGGGATAAGATGGCTAAGGCTGAAATACTCCATTAAAGTACACCTCACATCTAAGATTTCAGTGTAAACCGGTATTCTGAATAGAGTATAGTCTGCTGCACTGATTAAATAGGAGAAAAGCCAGTAAATGTAAGCAAATAATTACTTGTTCTAAAATACACGTTTTAAGACGACATATTCTGAAAATATATATTGGAGCAATTTTATATTCCTTGTAAATTAAGAGCTATAAAACACACAATAAGACAGAGATCCGTTTAATGATACTTTTATGTATTGCTTATCATACACTGTTCCACTCCCAGGGGTATAGATGTACATTAGAACATTTTTGTACTGAAAAGCACAGCTTGCTACTTGTCAGGAGCTACAATTGGCAGAGAACATCTGTGCAGCCAATTGATGTTCTGCCATAGAATGTATCCAGAGAAAGAAGGCCACACATTATTATTTTCTGGAGATGACACTGTATAATACACTGTATAATTAGCTTCATTGAAACTTTGACTTCAAATGCATTTATTGCCATTATTTTAGTCTAGTCTATGATATCTATCTAATGTCTGTCTGCTAACCCTGCTGCAGAGAATATAAAGTAAGACTAAAATTAGACAAAGCACAGACACTTTCTAACACATTTGAACCTGTGGTCCCTGTTTGCTGATCTGTGGAATAGTAAATATCATTTACATTAGCTGCAGGATAGGAAAGAGTGTACATTTAACAGAAATGTGTAAGGCCATAATACCTCCCCCCCCCCAACCCCGACAAAATTTCTTTGGTGGAGATTGGAAATTGACATGTCTATTCTTTCTGCAGAATCCACTTAGAAATGCATTGCGGTCTATCAGTACTGCGCATATCCGAGCAGTCCTAGCGGCAAAAGAACATGTTCTTTGGGCAACGGAAATATTCCAAGTCGACATTCTGCTAAAATTCCACCATGTGAACATAGCCATTGGAGGAGGAACTGTTTATTCTATTTTAACATAACTGTATCCTGTGTAAATAGTTAATTTACTAATTTAACTTTTTCCCGAAAGTACTACAGTATTTCCTTGTGTAAACTATAAGCACCACCCAAGTTGGCTGATATGTTGCCGGCCTCACAGGTGGACCTTAATGCTGCCAACTTAGGTGGGGCTTATAGTCTATCTCCCTCCTCCCATTGTATGTGCCCAGCCACACTGGAGGTAACCTGGGAGCAGTCGGTGAGTCAGACCTAATACTGCTGTAATTGCCCACTGGCCCCTGGTATTGCCCATACTGCACAGGTAGGTTTAGTGTTAGGTCCTGTGCCACTTGAGAAACCTTGGTGTTAGTGTGTGGGCTCCGGTATGTCCTTCATATAAGGATATATTGGCTAATGTCTCAATTTTAACATCAGTTTTGAGGGTTAGCCAATGTCATTATTTACATCTACCACAGTAGTGCACCTAAATTCCTGTATTATTTTATTGTGTGTAACTTTACTATGCATATCTTTTTATTTCATTGTTATTGTTAAAAAATCTTCAATAAAAATGATAATGATAAATTAAAAAAAAGTTGGTCACCTGCGAAATTTAGA
Source organism: Hyla sarda (assembly GCF_029499605.1). Classification (NCBI taxonomy): domain Eukaryota; kingdom Metazoa; phylum Chordata; class Amphibia; order Anura; family Hylidae; genus Hyla; species Hyla sarda. The sequence continues at coordinate 516,274,583 of NC_079189.1, forward strand.
GCGATTTTCTATGGGACAAGGGGCTCAGCTACTTTTGCCAATTGGGCCTTGATTGTCAAAGATCAGACATTAAGCGAGTGACCATTACTGCTCTTCTGGGGCTCAGGAGGTCTGATCATGAAGAACTGTGGCTTACATTGTTCTGTATGGGCTGATGCTGAAGTTAGCTCAAAGGAGTCTGGCAGGGCTGTCATCTTGGTATGGGAAACCTGTAGGGGTCAAGCGGTGGTGTACTAAAATTCTGTAGCGGGTAAACTTATTAAAGAGCTAAGGAGATCCCAGTTCTTGTGGGCTCATAGGTAGCTACAGTAAGGCCTGGTTGCCTAGCAGACCTCGGGTCTAGATAGTGGGGCTTAGGTATTGACCTGGTTGACAGAGTTCTGGGTGCAGAGTGTACGGGCTAATAGATAAAGGGAGAGGTAGTGAGTAATATGCCAGAGAGGGGGATTTGTAGGAGTAATGTACAAGCCAGCTGCTCTTTTGCACAATCACATTGTGCTACATATGCCCTTTGTGTTCCATTTGTCATTTGGTCACTACATAGCACAATAACTTTTTATTATTACAATGCCCTATAGCTTTTCATTATTAGAAATGCATTATTTGGACACAGGATAATATTATTATTATTTTCCCAATATTAATTTTGGCTGTGCCCAAAGAAGAGTCCAGTTGAATAGCTAAATAAGGGCATTTTCAGACTGATATGGTACCTCACATATACACTACCTCAAATCTGTAGAAAGACACCATAATTGAAATGTTCTGAGCTGTATCATCCAAAAAAGCTTTAGTCCAATGGAACCATGAAAGAAAGTGCCCACAAGTCCTGATAAAAGCCATATAAATGTGAACCCATTCTCTGATGGACTTTTTGTATAACCAAAAAAAAGTAGAAGAAAAAATTGCTTTTTAAAGAATTTGCATTCTGAAGACATTAACTAAAAAGCTCTTACAATAAATATTGCCCATGAACAGCTAAAAGCCTCCTGAATATGCAATAAAGATACCTAGTGACCTTACTTTTACTTTGCTGTGCCAGGTGAATTTTTTCTGTAATAAATTTCTTACAATCTAATTTTCCATACCGACAGGCATAGAGGAAAAAAGGAATCCTGTCTAGTTCACAGAATGCTGCCCTTGAAAGAGGGACTTTCAGTTCATAATTCAGCCCCTACATCCCATTTTATATATTTCCTGGTAAATTCATTGACTTATAATTTCCTGCATGGCTTGAAATGTAATGTAAAATTTCTATTTAAAATCATATAATATTATACGGTAACATATAAAACGTGTGCAGTCAAAAACCGATAGTTAATTTTTATTTTGTACCGCTAAATTAATAAATCATCGAACCTCTTTAAACTTGGCCTTGAACGGGTCACATTTCTACAAGTATAAAAGAACATAAATAGAGATAACAAATTATGCATAAATATTACGCAAAATAGAATTTTCTTTATAGCTGGTAGAAATTTTTATTAATTCTTACTTTTAACATCAGCAATTTAAATTTAAACTTTCGCACAAGGAAATGTAATGCTTGCTGTAATAAACCTTTTTCCCTTATACTCTCAGTGTATACTGTATAGTGCATACATACAGTAAATAGACCTAAACAGACTCTTCTACTTTCTATGGCAGGGCTAGGCTAATAAAATTGATAAACTAAAAGTAATAAGAAAAAATAAAACATCAAAAAAATAGTAAATTCTGAATATTAATACAAGGTTTTAGATTTAATCTCAGTGTTTCTCAAGTGCAGTCCTTAATGGAGATATGCGGCAGAACAAACCTAGCCACAGGGATAGGAGATAAATGTGTGATCACAGGTCCAACTGCTGGGACCCCCCACAATCTCCCATATGCCCCAGTTCGGCCTCGGCTCTGCTCTTTTAATGTACGTGTCCTACCCAGCAAGGAAGCTGGTCGAAACACGCTCCCTCCAGTCATCTCTATGAGAGAGGCAGGGACACAGCCTTCGTGTGTCTCTGCATCTCCCATAGAGATGAATGGAGGGGGTATGTTTCGACCAGCTTCAGTGCTGGGTGCAACATGTCACTACAGAAGCAGAGGGAATAGGTTTGTTCCACCGCATATCTCCTTTAAGGACCTCCAACAGGTCATATTTTTAGCATTTCCTTAATATTTCACAAATTATAGATATCTGGTCACTACAAGCATTCTTAGTATGGGATAACCTCAAATCATGACTTGTTGACAAGCCTTGAGGACTGTACTCTAAAAACAATCTTATAAATCATCTTATATGTATTGGAACTACAGTTCCTGATGAAGCCCCAAATGCTTCCACGTAATTCCCATTACCACAGCCAAAGAGTTGAATAAAAAAATTGTTATTGGCCATGCCCACATAAGGCTGGATCCACACATTAAATACAACAATCCAAATTGATAGATAACAGTCATCCAATTATTAATATGCATGTGCATCCTGTGTATAACTGTCAATATTGGTCCTATATCTCATAGGGAAACTCATGTAACAACATGTATACATGGTTTTTATTTTTATACATTTTTAAAAGCCAAAATGTATTATTTCACAATTAAAAATATATTGCCATGGTAGACGCTATATTACAATTCAAAAATGAAGGCTAGTGCAATACGTAGAAGAACTTGTAGTATAATTCAGCTATACCATTATTTAAATGATACAAACAATCATCATTACAAAATTGCTTTTAGTGCTGGGTAAACATAATGGGCATAGGCACACTCTGCCCCCCAAGTATAGTCACACAAGTGCATGAATAGTATCACTAGGAATGCTGGGCGCCGCTATAGCTGTGTATTATGCTTAACAAAGCTCACCCAATGTAATTGCAGGACCACGCTCCATCACCCCTATGTACGTTGTGATACTTCTTTATCAAGAGGATCTAACTACTGAACCCACTGCTCCTCTTTAACCCCTTAAGGACCAAGGACGTACCGGTACGTCCTTGGTCCTGCTCTCCTGATATAATGCGGGGTTACACAGTAACCCCGCGTCATATCACGGCGGGCCAGGCATCATAGTGAAGCCGGGACCCGCCTCTAAAAGTGGCAGAGCTGAGCCGCGCGGCTAAAAGTGAAAGTTGCCGGCTAGCCCAGTCGGGCTGTTCGGGATAGCCGCGGATAATCGCGGCATCCCGAACAGCTGACAGGACAGTGGGAGGGCCCCTACCTGCCTCCTCGCTGTCCGATCGCCGAATGACTGCTCAGTGCCTGAGATCCAGGCATGAGCAGTCATGCGGCAGAATCGTTGATCACTGGTTTCTTATGAGAAACCAGTGATCAATGATGAAGATCAGTGTGTGCAGTGTTATAGGTCTGAAAAGACCTGCATTTATTTGCCCGCAAATTACTTTTGAAAAAACTACACACCAGACCAGAACATTCATCTTTAGACTTTACAGAAAGGGAATCATTACAAGCACTTGAGAAACTTTTAAGAGAACAAGACACCAACTTAACAGACAGACCACCGGCAGCAATTATGCCAAAGTCAAACCCACCACACCCCCACACCCCCTGCCATTGTGTCCAACAGTAGAAATTTTCATTAAATTAGTTACGGAGGAATTTTTTAAAATGCCCAGTTGCAAGTGTCATGACAATTTAACATCTGCCCAACGAAAAGCACTGGGCGAATTACAGAATTTTAATGATGTGATTTATAAACCCTGCTGACAAGGGCAGAATGTTGTAGTATGGCCGGTGGCTATGTATGAGAACGAGGCTTCCGACAATTAAAAGACAAAAATTCATATTAAAAGTTGACAGCAAATCCGTTACATTCTTTTACAGTTCTACTAGAAATAATTTTGGAACATGCCTAAGAGAAAGGGATTAATGCAAAAAAAAAATAAAGATGGCTTACTACTTACCTATCCACAGGTCCCGACATTTTACTTGATTCCTAAAGTCAACAAAAATCCCCTCGATCCCCCGGGCCGTCCCATCGTGTCCGGTATAGAAGATCTATGTGATTCTATATGCAAATTTATCGGCATCTATCTTAAACCATTAGTGGAATACTTACCATCTTACATGAGAGACACGATGGACGTGCTCAGGAGGATTGACAGGATTTTTGTGGAATCAGACATGTTACTGGTTACAGCAGACATTGAATCCCTCTATACATGTGTTGCACATACAGATGGTATTCAAGCAGCCAGGTTCTACCTTGAATCTAGTAACATAGACAGAGAGCTGTGTGATTTAATTATGCAGCTCTTGGAGTATGTGCTGTTTTAACCTTTAAAAATGGCTACTAACTTCAACAGCAGGGCACTGCCATGGGCATGGCCTGTGCTCCGTTGTACGCAAACCTCTTCCTAGGGTACTGGGAGTGGGGGGTTTTCCAGTGTGGCGGCGTACAGGGCGTAGACCATGTGCAGTGCTCGCACAGGTACATTGATGATGTACCATTTATAGGGCAAGGGTCTGCAGAGCAGCTGGAAAATGTTCTGTCTAGGCTTACCAACAATGAAATTAATGTGAGATTAAAATAAATTTATAGTAATGCATGAGCCAACTTTCTTGACATTCTGATCGAAAGACAACCTGACGGACACCTTGCCACTGGCGTATTCCGAAAAGAGATAGCTACATATTCACTCCTCGGCACACCTACAAACAACAGTGAAAGCAGTTCCAACAGGTAAGTTTCTTAGGATTAAGAGATTGTGCTCATCAGAGGAGACATTTGAAATACAAAGTAAAGAGTTAAGTAAGAGGTTTGAAGAGTGGGGATATAGCAAGAGGTGTATTAAAAGGTCGTATAGACAAGCAAAAATTGACACCCAGAAGTGAACTGTTGGTGACTAATAAAAATATCACTAGACAGGAGAATAATGTCAAGTTTATCACAACATATAATTGCCAGTGGAATGTAATGCAGAAGGTAATACAGAAATACATAGGAGTTTTGAAAACCGATCCTGTTATGGCCTCCCAAATCCCAGATCGAATACCTATGATGGCTATACAGGGTAAAAACTTAAAAGATCTTTTAGTCAAAAGCCACTATGTCCCAAAAGTACATCAGCCTTTCAGTGACAGCCATCCCAGCGTGGGATGTTATCCCTGTGGGGAGTGTTTGGCATGTGCTAATATCAATCGAAGTAAGAATTTTAAAATAGCTGATGCCTCACGAGAATTCTCCCTTCAACAATATATATCTTGTAGCAGTACACATGTGGTATATTATGCCACATGTGGCTGCTCAAAAATGTATGTAGGACTTACGTCAAGACATTTACGGATTCGAACCAGAGAGCATGTGAGGGACATCTTGGCAGCTAAAAATGTGGATGATATGGTAGGAATAAAAACATTTCCCCATCACTTTAAAATGATTAAACATGGATGTGATCCTAAGTACCTACAAATTAGAGGGATAGAGAAAATTCAAGGGGGCATACGAAGAGGAAATCTTAAATGCACCTTAATGAATCTTGGTGGATTGTGATATTAGGTACGATGGTTCCACATGGCCTCAATAAGCAACTGAGTTTTGCTCCCTTTCTATAGAATAGGTATTGTATAGGTAGCAGTGTCGTATCCAGCTGTTATTTTTTTTTTTTTAGGGGAGAAATCATGTATATGAGGGATTTTTTTATATTATGCACTGTCACTTTAAATAATATTTGAACTATTTGAATTTGAGATTTATGTATGAAGATTTTGTAATAATTATACACTGGATTGTAATGTATATGCACTTTTTGAATAATTGGGAGTTTGCTAACTGTATGCACTGTATTTAATATAGATATATTTTATGTATCACTGTTGTAATAATGTAGCACGATGCACTGCACATATGTACATTGCATGGTATGACTAGGGTTTATAGTCACAGCATAGTATGGGGTTAGAATAATTACTTTGCACTTTGTATATGCAATAACAACATCGCCAGCCTCTGTGTTGTGTGTGCGCTGTGCTCAGTACAGAGCGCTGCCGCTGAAGGCGACAGTAGGGGAAGTCCGCATGCTCAGAGTAGTAATTCTGAGTCTGCGCACTAGCTCCGTGACAGCAGAAGTGGAGCAGCAGGTAGTTCCAGTGAGTCACTGCGCACGCGCCACCGAACATGGACGCTGGCTGTTTTCAATCCCGGATAATTAGATGAGTTATAAAAGAGGAGCGGAGGGTTCAGTAGTTAGATCCTATTGATAAAGAAGTATCAAAACGTACATAGGGGTGAAGGAGCGTGGTCCTGCAGTGATCAAGCATTATACACAGCAATAGCAGCGCCCAGCATTAATAGCGATACTATTCATGCACTTGTCTGACAATACTTGGGGGGGCAGAGTGTGTCTATGACTATTATGTTTACCCAGTACTAAAAGCACTTTTGTAATGATAATTGTTTGCATAATTTGGGTAATGGTATAGCTGAATTATACTGTGAGCAGACAAGTGATTCGGACATTTATGCACGAAACAATACCACATTTGTTTATATTTATTTATTTTTTACATAGTTTGTTTTTTATGGGAAAATGGGCTGTGATTCAAACTTTTATTAGGGAATTAGGTGAAATCACATTTTTACCCTTTTTTTTTTTTTGTAATGTTATAGCCCCCCATAGGGGACTATAACATGCAGTACATTGATTATATCGCCGATTATATCGCCGCGTTTGAAGGGTTAATACCGGGCCTCACCCCAATCGGTGATGTCCGCCGTCCAGTATTAGCCATGGGTCCCAGCTACCGTTAGCCTGCGTGACCCCGCTTTATATCGCTGGAGCGGGCGCAGTACATACAGGTACACCCTGTGCCTTAAGAGGTTAAAGGGGCACTCCACTGGCCAGCATTCAGAACATTTAGTTCCAAATGCTGTGTGAGCACTGCAGGGTTCAGCCACGCCCGCTCATGACGTCAGGCCACACACCCTTCAATGCAAATCTAAACTTTTACTACCATTACCCCTACCACGCCCCCTCCCATAGACTTGCATTAAAGGGGACGTGGCCTGACATCACAAGGGGGCATGGCCAACTCCCACAAATGCTGGCCAGTGGAGTACCCCTTTAAGACGGAAATGGGCTGTGTCCTTAAGGGGGTAATAATGCTTTCTCTGATAAAACAGAAAAAAACAGAACTTGTGTTCGGTCAAGTAAACAACTGTGCACTTGAATTTAGGCATCCACATTGCTTCATGTCTCTCAGAAGCTACATCCTGCCATAGAGATGGCAGTATACATGTGATAATTCGTTCTCCACCAGAACAATAGGCTTTTACTGACTTATCATAGAGGAAATAAATTATCATAAAGAAACATAAAGACAACAATATTACCATCTCCTTCCATAAATTTGTATTCACATTGCTTATGAGTGCTTAGACTGGATAAGCCCAAATATACATGTTGGACATGATCCTCATTAATAGGAGAGACTGTGAGCTATTTCAGAAATCAGGAAATTTCAGCATATTTAACTAGATCTCACTCAGCATGGCTATGAATAATAACAAGTTTGTGTCCAAGCTAGTGCAATAGAAGAAGGGATAAGACTGAACTCGCCTTAATTATGTCCGGACATACACATCATTCTGCCATGTGTTAAACATTTGACTGAGGAGTGGATAAGATTCTCATTTACATCAAGTGTCTCAACATGCCTATTCCATTTTGTAGAGACCATGTGGAGACCTTTTGCACTAAAATAAAACACACATGGTAAATGTAAGCTCCTTCTCAGAGTCATGTTATAAAACTAAACAAGTGCAAAGAATATATCTAGAGATAAGCGAATTTTTTAAAAATTGGATTTGGCCGATTTGCAGAATAAAAAAAAAAATCTATTAGATCCGAATAAATTCTCAGCAAATTTTTATTAGTAGTGTATTTTAATAATGTGTTTAATAAATTGTGTGTGTTTTACTTTTTTCTCTATTTTTATTTTTTTACTTTTTAGGTAGTACTACTACTCCCAGCATGGAACAGATTGTTCCATGATAGAAGTAGTAGTACCTGTGCTAATAGACGGATCGCCCCGGTTGTCACTCCGGACACCCACTGCGATTGTCTTGCATAATGTATAGATGCAGGCGGCTTTCTCGCATCTAGATAGGATGATCGCATCGGGTGTCAGGAGTGATACCTGCTGTGATCTTTCCTTAAGTGCAGGTACTACTGCTGCCAACATGGAGCACCCTCTGCTCCATGCTGGGAGCTCTAGTACCTTTATTAATAGACAGATTACAGAGGGTGTTACTTCTGACACCCGATGCGATCAACCTGTATAATATATAGATGCAGGCGGCCGGCCGCTCTTCTCTGGTCCCACTGTAGTATGAGTATATGCCATATATATACCTATTGTTCATATTTCCCGCAGGGAGCTGTGATTGGCTGGAACCATCTGGCCAATCACAGCTCTCTGCGGGAAATATGAATAAGTGATGTGAATTCTATTCACATCACTGGCCGGCCGGAGTATAGTGCAGAGATGCGAGCACAGGACAAAGTTGCTACATTGCTGCAATAGAAAGGACAATCCCATCAGGTATCAGGAGTGACACTTGCTGTGATCTGTCTATTAGTACAGGTACTATAGCTCCTATCATGGAACAGTCTTTTCCATACTGGGAGTAGTAGTACTGTACTACCTAAAAAAATTTAAAAATAGAGAAAAAAAAAGTGAAACACACACACACACTTTATTGAACACAATATTAAAATACATTACTAATAAAATAAATGTAAAAATTAATTATAATTCTTTTTACATTTAAATGGCCCCTTTCTACATTTTTATTATTGTCGGCTACCTTTTTAGGTCCCTGCCCACCTACATAAATCGATCCCTGTTTACATCATCATTTTTTTTTGTCTTTCAATTTTCGGGAGCAGACAGAGACCAGAAAATTCAGCACTCAATATGAAAAATGGGGCTAAAAAAGTAAAGTGAAAATAAAAAAAATTATGATTTAGATTGAAAACTAGAAAAAAATATTATGAAATGCACTCCTCATTCATTTTTAATATTGAGCACTGAATTTTCTGGCCCTTGCCCGCTCCAGAAAATTGAAAGACAAAAAAAATATATATATTAATGTAAATTTTTAATGTCAATTTATGTGGGCGGGCAGGGACCTAAAAATGAAGCCGACAATAATAAAAATGTAGAAAGGGGCTATTTAAATGTATGTTTTAAAATAAAAATTTTTAATTTTTTCATTAGTAATGTATTTTACATGCGCTGTAAATGTATGGCACTTAGCGCACAGCACCGTACATTTAAGGCGTGGCTGTGTCGCGAGCGCAGGAGATGCGCTCACTTCATACCCGGCGGGTTCCGACAGCTGTCAGCAGCCGCGGACCCGCCGGTAATGGCGGACATCAGTGATCACGCTGAAGTCTGCCATTAACCCCTCTGATGCCTTGATCAATGCAGATCACAGCATCTGCGGCAGTGCAGCACTTATAATGGCTGATCTGATCTCTAGCGGCACTGCCACGGAGATCAGATCAGCCAAGATGGTGGACGGAGGTCCCCTCACCTGCCTCCGTCCGTCTCCCGGGGTCTTCTGCACAGATCTGCCTTCCAGCAGGCCAAAGCAGAAGATCACCGATAATACTGATCAGTGCTATGCCCTATGCATAGCACAGAACAGTATTAGCAATCTAATGATTGCTATAAATAGTCCCCTATGGGGACTAAAAAAAGTGTAAAATAAATGTTAAAAAAAAGTGAAAACATTTGTGGAAAAGCCCCTCTCACAATAAAGTTTTAAATCACCCCTTTTCCCCATATTAATTAAAAAAAAGCATAAAAAAAGATAAATAATAAACATTTTGGTATCGTTGCGTGCGTATATGTCCGAACTATAAATATATAATATTAATGATCCCCTACAGCGAGCGGTATAAACTTAAAAAAAAGTCAAAAATTTCAGCTTTTTTGTCACATCAAACTGCAAAAAAACTTAATAAAAAGTGATCAAAAAGTCACATATATGCAAACTGGTGGTACCAAAACAAACTACAGATCATGGCGCAAAAAATTAGCCCTCACACATCCCTGAATATGGAAAAATAAGAAAGTTGGAGGTGGTCAAAATAGGGCAATTTTAAACATACTGATTTTGCAAAAAAAGTTTGAGATTTTTTAAAAGCAGTGCTATAACAGAAATGTATGTAACCATGGGTATCATTTTGATCTTATTGACCCAGAGAATAAAGAAAACATGTAATTTTTACCGCAAAGTGTACAGCGTGAAAACAAAACGACCCAAATTTGCTAAATGATGATTTTTGTTAAAATTTCCTTACACAAAAAAATATTTTGGGGCTTTACCATACATTTTAGGTTAAAATGAGTGATGTTATTACAAAGTACATCTGGTCGTGAAGTCCTCATATGGGTCTGGGAATGGAAATATAAAAGAGTTATGAATTTTAGAAGGCGAGGAGGAAAGAACAAAAACGCAATAATAAAATTGGCTGTGTCCTTAAGGTCGAAAGGGGCTGTGTACTTAAGGGGTTAATATTGTGTTTAATAAAGTGTGTGTATGTGTGTTTCACTTTGTTTCTCTTTATTTTTATTTTTTAGGTAGTACTACTACTCCCCGAATGGAACAGACTGTTCCATGATGGGAGCTGTAGTACCTGTACTAATACGGGGCACTGATACTACTAGATATATAAATTAGATCTCCCAGAAAAAATAATAGAAAAATTGTGACTGTACAGGGAACCTTAAAACTTAGCTTTTATTATGCTAGTATAAAAATAGCAATAAAGTGTCAAAAATCAAGAAAAAATTAAAAATCATTTAAAAATATTCAGATTAGGTTATCTGAAGTATTCTGAGGTTATAGAAGTACTCACAATCACTGTTGGTGCATTTTAAATACTTATGGGATGGGATAAGCATAATGCTATCTTTCATTTAAGATAGAGATAGGCATAAGGTTATTCTTTATATAAGATAGGGCCAGGGACTATTGATAGGATTCAGATTATTGGGTAGACTAGATGGGCCAAATGGTGCTTATACTGATCCCAGCAGCTGCTCATGAGTGTTGGCTGTAATATACTGCCAGCACCCACCATACATGGAAAGGATTCAGCTACCGAGCCTGCTCCACATGTCTCCTCCACATGCATCATGTACATGATAAGGGGTCCGGCTACGAACTTCTTGCCAAAGAGCCTTATTCTCTCCATTATTCTTAAATGGAAGTGTCACGAACCGGCAGGGCTGGTAGTGGATCCTCCAGACCAGAGAGGCGATGGCACGGGCCGTACCAGGGGAACGGAGTCTAAGGGACTACTGGTCTTCACCAGGGCCCACCGCAAAGCGGGATGGACTTGCTGCGGCAGGTAGTCCCCAGGTCATTCCCCAATAGCGGCTCGACCTCTCTTGGCAGCTGATATAGCGAAGTACACAGGGAGCAGGCAAAGGCGTAGTCGGACGTAGCAGAGGTCAGGGCAGGCGGCAAGGGTTCACAGGCGAGAATACGGTAGCAACGGCAACTATCACAGAAGGGAACACTTTCTCAGAGGCACTAGGTACAAAGATCCGGCAAGGGCAGGAATGGGCAGGTGCCTTTTATTGGGAAGGACACAGTGGGAGGTGAGGAACCAGCGCACCAATTACTGGTGCGCTGGCACTTTAAGTTTACTGAAGCCGGCACGCGCGCGCCCTAGAGAGCAGGAGTGCAGAGAGCCGTGCGTGGAGCAGGTAAGCTGAACAGGGACGCGGCGCGTGAGCGGGGACCAGCCGCCACGCCAGCCGCATCTCTGCCACTGTGGGACCCGTGCTCCCGGTCAGTGCATCTGACCGAGAGACGCTGGGACCCCGGGACAGAGGGTTGCGGCAGCGGGCGCTCCGGCCCGGAGGTGATGACCGGAGCGCTCGCTGTGACAGGAAGAAGGTTCAAACAACCAGGATTCTTCCCAGAGGGGGCCACCCAACCATCCTAAGTAAATGGTGGAGAAGGGCCTATTTAAGAGAGGTGACAAAGAACCCAAAGGTCACTATTGTTGAGTTCCAAAGATCCTGTGTGCAGATAGGAGAAGCTTCAAAAAAGGACAGCAGCACTTTAAAAAAAAAAAAAAAAAGCACCTAAATGATTCTCAGACTGTGAGAAACAAGAGGTTCTAGTTTGACTAACCTCTTAAGGATGCGGGGCCCGCTCCCACATCATAGCTGGTGTTCCCCCTGGTGAGGTGATGTCCCGGCAGCTCAGTGGTCCCGATCAGCTGAGAGGACGCGAGGAGAGTCCATACCCTCCTCTTTGGCATCCAATTGTCACTCGATTGCTCCATGCCTGAGATCCAGGCTGGAGCAGCAGAGTGCCGATAACACTGATCAATGCTATGCTATAGCATAGAATTGAATAGTTTATGCAATCAGAAGATTACATAATAAAGCATTATGGGGGCTTTAAATGTAAAAAAAAAAAAAAGTAAAACAAAAACTTAATAAATATAATTTAACCCTTTCCCTATTAAAAGTTTGAATCACTTTTCCCCCCAAAAAATATGTAAACAAAAATAAATATAAACATATGTGGTATCACCACGTGCATAACTGTCCGAACTATAAAATATGATCTTAATTAAACTACACGGTGAATAGCGTACACGTAAAAAAATATATATCAAAGTACAAAATGTTGTATTTTTAGTCACTTTGTATACCCTAACATTTTTTATAAATGATATCAAAATGTCCCATCAAATCAAAAATGGTACCAATAAAAACTTCAGATCATGGAGCTAAAAATGAGCCTTCAGATAGCCCCGCATGCAGAAAAGTTAAAAAGTTTTAGGGGTCAGAGGAGGAAATTTGTAAACATACTAATTTTATAATTTTTTAACAGTAGTAAAACAAAATCAAATCTATATAAGTTGGGTGTCATTTTAATCGTATGGACCTTCAGAATAAATACCGAAAAGTGCACTGCTTCGAAACAGAAGCCCACAAAGTTTTGTCCCACAAGGAATTTTTTTTTTTCACCGTAGACTTTTTTGGTAAAATGACTGATGTCCTTAAAAAAATGGTAGTGCATAACACAAGCCCCTATATGGGTTTGTAGGTGAAAAACTGGAAGCATTATGATTTTTAAAAGGTGAGGAGGAAAAAACAAAAGTGCAAAAACAGAAAAACCCTGACTGAACTTTTTGGCTTTAAATCTAAGCATTATGTCTGGAGGAAATACCATCACTACAGTTAGGGTGGCACCCTAAGCATATAGCCAAGACAACACAGGAGCGACTTAGAGTGCCCTAACTTGAACCCAGTTGAAAATCTCTGGAAATGGCTGGAGAGGATCTGCAGAAAAACCCGAATGCAGGTGTACAAATCTTGTGGCATCAAAATCAAGAAGACTAGACCGGTTCCAACCCACTGAGGAGAGAGTCCTAGGGAACTCCCACAAATTTTTGTAACAGCCTTGTGGGGATGTGTGTCATGTGATCTGCTTCTCATACATGTTTACAGACAGTAAATAAATCTACCAATAGGTGCCAGCAAAACATATGGAAGCCATTACACAGCTATATACCTCAGTATAAAAGGAGAGTCTAATGCCACTCTACAAACTTTTTCCTTCAACCACAAGTAGACTGGGTACCGGGACATTGCATGGCAAAATATATATATATTTTTTGTGCTAATTTGGTATTAATAGCCAGGATTTATTTAATTTCATTGTAAAAGTAGCAGAAATGATAAAAATAATTTCCTGTGAAGAAATACAAACGACATTGACTATAAATCCTAAACATCTGCCCAGTTCTGCAGCACAATCTGATTTTCCGACTTTTGAAAAGCTGGGTGGTAAGCACCGAAGTTTTAACTGTCCTTTAAAAAACAATAGCTTCCTGACAACCTCCAGCAGGCCAGAAGGGGCTGAGAGGGTACTGCTTTATCTAAAAGGTACAATTCCCATAGGGGGTCCACATCTATCAAACATTTATGGCATATGCTGTCGATATGCCATAAATGTCTCATAAAAATATCCCTTTAAGGAATGACACTTGGAAGAACACAACATTAAGCAATAATTGTTTACTTGAATGTAGAAATAACAACTTTTAATTCTTTACTGTAAATGTGCATTGACCCATTCAATGACATGGACTTAACCGAGAACTTGGGACATTGTCCAAGATAATAATGACGATCTACAAAAATCAGATGATGCTGCGGGGAGTTATCTATATTCTTGGATACACAAGAAAATGGGTCATTCATTTTTCATCCTTGCGGCAAAGCATAAGAATGCACTATTAGGAAAGTATACTCCTCCATCTTGACATTTTAAACGTCGAGCTTTAGATTTAATCACATTCACTTAGAATGCTTTAAATACATCTCAAGACTAAGACACAGTGCATGCTTTTCCCAGTACATCAAATGGAATTTATTTGTTCAGTGCTTGCGATATATACATTATGCCTTTTATTACTGTCACACAATTTAGCTCAGACGTACCTTTCCTAAGTCCTATACTGGCATCTTGTGTTAAAAAAGAATAACTACAAATATAGTGACCTGATATAATGAAAAAGGTAATATGGCCGTATGCTATTGGTAACAACTGGGTACATTTTTTGTGTAAGGACATTTTTTTTTATTGTAAAGCTGAATATACTGGACCATGGTTTATAGCAGTGACCACAGCTTGCGGACTATCACTCTAACACCTAGGTCTGGACTGTGCAGACTTCAGAGATGGACAAATAGACATGTCCTCAACCCAAACTAAGGAATCATATGTCCATTCACAATCACCTCATTGACCTAAAGGACTGGAGGGCCGCTCTGGAAATCTCAACTGAGGACAAAAGGTATAAGAATATGGAATGTACAATAAAATGAACAATAGTTGACGGTGAAGGGTTATTTAATATATTTATTGGAATGTTTACAGTTAATCTGTAATCAATTACTCTAATCTGCTGTGATGTCAAAGTGTGCATAGTGACTAGCTCAGTGGGGGTCCCAGTGATTGATCCTTAAACAATTGAACAGTTATTTCCTATCCTGTGGATAGGTTATGAATATATTTAGAGGAAAAAATCCTTTAAATGCACCACCAGGATTACCCCATATGATTTAATGGAAGGTTTATAAAAATGGGAGACTTTTTCCAATGTCTGCAATAAAAATGCATGCAACACTGATTTTTTTTATTCTTTTTATTTTGCATTTTAAAACATAATGGGGGAGATATATCAAAATCTGTCTAAAAGAAAAGTTGCCGAGTTGCCCATAGCAACAAATCAGATTGCTTCTTTCATTTCTGAAAAGGCCTCTGAAAAATGAAAGAAGCGATCGGATTGGTTGCCATGGGCAACTCAGTAACTTTTTTTTCTAGACAGGTTTTGATAAATCTCCCCCAATGTCTTTTAGTGTTATAGCATAATAAATAAATACTTTAACATCAACAAAGCCAACACTAAATGGCATAATATCTTTAAAGAGTACCTGTCACTAAACCAAACTTTTAATATATTGTTCTTTATGTTATTATAAGACGCTTTGCTATTTGCTTGCTGTTAAAATTCTCAACCTTTATGTTTTTAATGTGATAGAAATAACAGACACTATGTGGCTCTGTTTTGTTCCCAAACAGTTAATTTGGTCTCCAGAAGGACTTGCAAAAGTCCAAACTAAGGAAGTTCGTGCCGGGCATGGCGAGCTCTTGTAGGCTTCAGTGACATTGCGCCTGCTGGGGAACGTCCACTTTCTTCTGCCGGGAGCTCACACAATGTTAGCAAGGGGAAAGGTATGATACACAGCTTTTTAAAGCTTAGAATTTTTTTTAGGGCAGGAGGGGTGTTGGGAGTAGTTATTGAATATAACCTGAGTTAGTTTGGTTTTATGACAGGTACTCTTTAACCCCTTAAGGACCCATGACGTACCGATACGTCATGAGTCCGCTCCCGATCCATAATGCGGGGCCACGGACGGGACCTGTGGCTAATAGCACGCGGCATTGATCGCGGTGCCGTGCGCTATTAACCCTTTAGACGCTGTGTTCAAAGTTAAACGCTACGTCTAAAGTGAAAGTGGAAGCATGCCGGTTAGCTCAGGGAGCTGTTCGGGATAGCCGCGGCGAAATCGCGGCATCCCGAACAGCTTACAGGACAGCTGGAGGATCCCTACCTGCCTCCTCACTGTCCGATCGCCGAATGACTGCTCAGCGCCTGAAATCCAGGCATGAGCAGTCAAGCGGTAGAATCATCGATTACTGGTTTCCTATGAGAAACCAGTGATCAATGTAAAAGATCAGTGTATGCAGTGTTATAGGTCCCTATGGGACCTATAACACTGCAAAAAAAAAGTGAAAATAAAAAGTGACTAAAGATCATTTAACCCCTTCCCTAAAAGTTTGAATCACCCCCCTTTTCCAATAAAAAAAAAACACAGTGTAAATAAAAATAAAAATAAACATATATGGTATCGCTGCATGCGGAAATGTCAAAATTATAAAAATATATCGTTAATTAAACCGCACGGTCAATGGCGTTCGCACAAAAAAATTCATTTTATATCATGAAAAAATTAATAAAAAGCGATGAATAAGTCGTATGAAAGCAAAAATAGTACCACTGAAAACTTCAGATCATGGCGCAAAAAATTAGCCCTCATACCGGCCCATATGCGGAAAAATAAAAAAGTTATAGGGGTCAGAAGATGACAATTTTAAACGTATTAATTTTCCTGCATGTAGTTATGATTTTTTCCAGAAGTACGACAAAATCAAACCTATGTAAGTAGGGTATCATTTTAATCTTATGGACCTACAGAATAAAGATAAGGTGTCATTTTTACCAAAAAATGTACTACGTAGAAACGGAAGCCCCCAAAAGTTACAAAACAGCTTTTTGCTTTTCAATTTTGTCTCACAATTATTTTTTTTCCGTTTCACCATAGATTTTTGGGCAAAATGACTGAATCATTACAAAGTAGAATTGGTGGCGCAAAAAATAAGCCATCATATGGATTTTCAGGTGCAAAATTGAAAGAGTCATGATTTTTTAAAGGAAAGGAGGAAAAAACGAAAATGCAAAAACGGAAAAACCCTCGGTCCTTAAGGGGTTAAAGACGTACTTTGGTAAAATAAAAAATAAAAATATTAAAATCAACTGGTGCCAGAAAGTTATACAGATTTGTAAATTTCTTCATTTTAATCCTTTCTTTAACTCTTAATCCTTCCAGTATTTATCAGCTGCTGTATGCTCCAGAGGAAGTTGTGTAGTTCTTTCCAGTCTGACCACAGTACTCTCTGCTGCCACCTCGGTTCGTGTCAAGTACTGTCCAGAGCAAGAGAGGTTTGCTATGGGCATTTGCTTCTACTCTGAACAGTTCCTGCTTCTACATGGAAGTCCAGATTTACTTTAAAATTAAAAAAGAGCCACAAAGATCACTCATCTGTTGAAAGTAGGGCTTGTTGGGAGGTAGTTCTCAACAAGCAAATGTTAAAGTAAAATGGATATACCCCCCAATTTTCAAGCCCTTAAAATGTTCATTTTGTTTTAGGGATTGTAAGAAAGGTTCCATGGTGAGCAGGTATTGGGTATGTAACACTGGTTGCTGGTTGGCAACCACCGGCGTACTATGTGTCCTGGCTCTATTTGTCCTTGTTTAGTGACATTCTCTGTAGCATGTCTCTGCTGTGCACTCCTGCCTTTCTCCTCTAGGTTCTCTCTGCTGCTTCGACCATTGCTGCCGCTTCCCCTCTGTCCTGTAGGGGCTGTGCACGAACACTGGCTGAGACTTATAGGGCTAGTGTGCACTCTTTAATGGATCCTTCTCCAATCCCTGCCAGGCACCCCCTATAAGAGAGCACGCCTCCCTTCCAATGGGACCAGCACAATAGTGTAGTTTGTGCTACATGCAAAGATATCTGACCTGCTTCTGTGAACGTGTTTGACCTTGCTTGTTTTCTGACTCAGTCTCAGCCTAATTCCTCAGTTCCTGTAGGATTTTGCTGATCCTGACCTGGATTCTGAAGAATCGGTATTACTTAGTCACAGCAATAATCTATAGGACTAAGATGGAGATTGTAAAGGCCAGGAAAGCAAGGAAAATTCACAGTCATGTTCTTATAACCAGTCCTGCTTGTAGCATGATGCATTGTCCTGATGAAAGTGTCCTACTGCCATAGAGGGATGAACCTTGTTGGCTACAATGTTTAGATAAGCCATACTATCCAAATGTCCGTTTACAGGTATCAGAAGACCTAGGGTGTGGCAAGAAAATGTTCTCCACTCCATTACACCACCTCCAGCAGCCGAAACTGTTGACATCTGACATAATGGGTTCATAGATTCATGCTGTTTTTCCAAACTTTGACCCACCATGGTGCCACAGAAATATGGATTAATCTAACTATGCAATGTTTTCCTCTGCTCTGTATTTTATGCCTCTTCATCCAGTGGACCTTTTCTCTTTTCCTTTCTGTAGGAGTGACAACATCCATGTTCAGACATGTTAGTTGGAGCAACTGCATTGTGTGCAGATGTAATTTCCTTGACTATGCACCACCAATTTATCAGAATGATTATTGATGTCCTCCTCTGACCCCTTTTGATGATGAGTTGTTTATGTCAACAGAGTTCCCTTTAGCTGAATGTTTTTCTCATTGACACATCAAGAGAGTGAAGGTAAATTGTATGAGTGAATACTTTTGAGTGTGTCTTTGTGGGTGATTAACTCCAGCCAAAGTGCCTGGCTATTGCCATCTGAGCAAATAAAAAAAATAGAGGAAAAAAAGAAAGGCTGACACATTTCATTAAAGGGGTACTCCACTGCTAGACATCTTATCCTCTATCCAAAGGATAGGGGATAAGATGTCTGATTGTGGGGAGCCCATTTCTGGGGCCCCCATGATGTCCAGCAGCACCTGACATTCTAAACAAACACTGGGTTCCTGTGGCAGTGGTCGTCACGGCCACGCCCTTGTGCCATGATGCCACACCCCCTCCATTCATGTCTGTGGGAGGGAGCCTGGCTGTGACGTCATGATAAATAACGCGGGGTCACGCATACCGGGTCGGTCGGTCCCGGCGGCTAATGATAGCCGGGACGTTGTGCCGAGCACTGTTAACCCTTTGATTTTCATTTAAAATGAAAATGAAAGCTTCACGACAGCTCAGTTGGGCTGATCAGGACCATCGCAATAAAATTGCGCTGTGTCCCGATCAGCTAACACGCGAGCAGAGGTCCACTCACCTGTCTCCATCGCGTTCAAGCAATCGACTGCCTATAACACTGATCAATGCAAAGCTATGGCTTTGCAGGGATCAGTGTAAAGATCAGTGTGTGCAGTGTTATAGCCCCCTATGGGAGCTATAACACTTAAAAAAAAAAGTGAAAAAAAAGTTTAAAAAAAGTTTGAATCACCCCCCTTTTCCCATAAAAAGAAAAACTGTGTAAATAAAAATAGAAATGAACATATGTGGTATCGCTGCGTGCGAAAATGTCCGAATTATAAAAATATATTGTTAATTAAACCGCACGGTCAATTGCGTATGTGCAAAAAAAAAATCTAAAGTACAAAATTGCTTATTTTTGGTCACTTTTTATAAAAAGCAATCAAAAAGTCAGATCAATACAAAAATGGTACAGATAAAAACTTCAGATCACGGCGCAGAAAATGAGCCCCCATGCCAAAAATAAAAAAGTTATAGGGGGTCAGAAGATGAGAATTTTTTTTTTGTATAACTTTTCATTTAAAGAATTTCGTATTTTAATACAGAAGAAAAATACGACATGTGTACAGTGAGCATGAGTACGTTGCATTATATAAAGCAAAATTTGCAACTTAATGTATAAATTTTCCTGCACGTAGTTATGATTTTTTTCAGAAGTACAACAAAATCAAACCTATATAAGAAGGGTATCATTTTAAACCTATGGACCTACAGAATAAAAACAAGGTATAATTTTTTACCGAAAAATGCACTGCGTAGAAGCGGAAGCCCCCAAATTTCAAAATGGCATTTTTTGTCGCACAATAAATTTTTTTTTCCGTATCGCCGTGGATTTTTGGGTAAAATTACTAATGTCACTGCAAAGTAGAATTGGTGGCACAAAAAATAAGCCATAATATGGAATTTTAGGTGCAAAATTGAAAGCGTTATGATTTTTAGAAGGTCATGAGGAAAAAATGAAAATGCAAAAATGGAAAAACCTTAAGGGATTAATTTGTGGTAGTATTTTCTGGCAGTGTAATTTGAAGACTATAAGGCTTAATAATGTGCAGGCTTTATTTGAACACGTGTAAATATGGGTCAATCTTCCCACTAGCAGATAATTCTCAAAATGACAGCTAAGGGCTCGTTCACACAGCTCCCTGCTCCCATCAAAAAATTCCCGTTATGCAACCCGTTAATTAATGTTGCAAACGGGTTGCAAAGGGCGGTAGATGGATCCTATTGATCTCAATGGGATTTTTTTTTTACAGTCCTTTATCAGCCGTGTGCACCCGTTTTGTTTGTAACCCGTGATTTTTGACAGGCAAAAGAAGTTGAATGCAAACATTTTTTGTCTGTCAAAAATAACGGGTGAAAAATGGATCTTTTAAATTTAACATTGAAGTCTATGGGAAATGGGTTACCCTTCAATGTACCTGTTTGTACCCGTTAATTTAAATCCATTTTTGACCTCTTTTTTCTTCTCAGCATGCTCAAAGAGGTGGCATGAACCAGGAAGTACACTACAGGAAGTACAAAGCCTCCTAGGAACGATGGTGAGAAGGGAAGAAATACAGTGATCTGGCCATTTATACTATCCAAGTGGATAGTGCAAAATTACAAAGCTGAGCGCAAGGATGGCAAATATTCAGCATGGATTGAGTCTGTACAGTGTTTTTTGCTGTACATATGCTGTCCTATGTTTTGCAATGTTTATTAGGATATGTTTTATTTGGGGTGGGGGGTGTGTGGGATTGTCGGAGGGGGGGGGGTGGTGGTAGTGGGTAGGTGTATTGGTAATATATTTTTTTAATCGTTAATTTTTATTTTTTTTACAGTCAAAATATTTGAGCGCCAAAGTGTTCCCCCAGCATAACGACGCACACGTTCTGTAAGTAATTTCACTGTGTGTATCGTCTTCTTTTTTCAATACCAGTCTAGCGCAATATTTGTGCAGTTTTCCATAACCATTATGCAGATTGCTTTGTTCATTTTTGAAAAGGCCTCTGAAAAATGAAAGAAACAATTGGTTGCTACGGGCATCTGGGCATATTTTCCTCCCCCAATGTCTTTACCTAATGACTTGTGGCGTACTGTTGCATAACTACAATGGACAGACAGACAAAAGGTCTTGCTGTTATTTGTAGTTATGCAACAGCTGAAGGCACACATGCAGGTTCAAAATTGTGGCTCAAAATTGTAGCATGGAAAAGGCATTTTCAAGCATGGAAAAGGCTTGCTAGCCGAAACGTCGCATTGTTCATCTTGATGCAATAAAGACCCTGTAGCTTGCACTTTATCTGGACCTCGTTTGGGTGCTGTTCCGTTATTTTACTTGAACGGGTGAATATGGGGACAGTTAACAATGGCTGTGTGAACAGGCTGTGTGAACCTAGCCTAATATAGATTTGTTAGTAACTATCCTTCAAATGCACATGCCATTTCTATAACAATTCATACCTAAAAGTCACATTTTTTTTTTATATACAACCATAAAATAGCGAAGAACCAATGTCACTATGGTTTCTTATGTGCCACTAACAAAGTTTGCAACTCTTGGCAAAAAAGTGGCCAAGCAGTTTATATTTTTAGACTTTATCTGTCACCAATTATAATTATAGCTGTCAGTCTAAAGAATGTATTTACTAATTTCTATAAATGACTAAAGATGCTAATTGACTCACACGTCTAAGGATTTGTTTACACTACATTCAGTGTATACACCAAAGAAATGTCCCAACATAAAATGTATACTATGCTGTACTTATCAGATGGTTACATTATCTGGGCTTTACACACAATGGCCCTCATTTACTAAGTTAAAACCGACCAGTTTTTGTCTGGATATTTTGGTGCAGAGTGTCTGCGACATGTCTGCGCCAGTGTTCGGCAGGAAAATTTGACAAACCCGACATTGCTCTGTGAAAAGCCGAAAAGGGGGCATGGGCTGTCGCAAAGGGGTCATGCCAGGCACAAAAAGGGGTGTGATTTCACAACCCAACCTATTTACTATTGAATTCACAGAAAATCCTGTGGATAAATGGCTGGAAATATCCACCTAGAAAAAGCTGGTCAGGAAATTTTCCAGACTTTTCCCCATAGTAAATAGGGAGGAATCCTGAAAGTCTGAAACAACATTTCCTACTAGTAAAAACCCGACACTCTTGGTAAATGAGGCCTATTGTTTTGCATGTTTTTGGTAGTTTTTTTGCTGAATGTTTTGCAGTTTTTTTTTTCTTTTTTGAAATGTTACCTTTAATTATTGGAATAGCATTTTGTTTTGCTTTCTTGCCATTCTTGGAGTGTTATTTAGGTCAACTTTTTTTGGGGGGGGCATTTTTCAATAGTCTTCACAAACGCCAGTAAAAACATGTGTATAAAATGCAAAAAATTCAAAATGGCAACAAAACCATAGAAACATAGAATGTGTCAGCAGATAATAACCATTTGGCCCATCTAGTCTGCCCAATAATCTTAATCCTATCTATAGTCCCTGGTCCTATCTTATATGAAGGATAACCTTAGGCTAAGTTTCCACTTGTTTTTTTTTTTTTTTGTGTCAGTTTTTGGAAAACTGCCACTGCAGTTTATGAGCCAAAGTAAGAAGTGGATCCATAAGGGAGGAGAAGTATAAGTTCTTCCTTTATATGTCCTATTTCTTTTGAATACACTTCTAGCTTTGGCTCAAAAACTGCAGTTGCAGTTTTCCAAAAACTGCCAGAAAAAAAAAACAAGTGGAAACTTAGCCATATGCCTATCCCATGCATGCTTAAACTTCTTCACTGCATTTTCAGCTACCACTTCTGCAGGAAGGCTATTCCATGCATTCCACTACTCTCTCAGTAAAGTAATACTTCCTGATAGAGATGAGCGAAATAAGGTGGAGAGCCAGAAGTCATCCCGCTGCCGAATGATGACAATTCGGCTGTCACTACGTAAGCAAGTGAGCATGCATCGTGCCATTTGTGCAAGTGACTCGGAGGGACTCCCTGCCTCCATCTCCACTGCATACTGCCACGGTGTGTCTGCGTTCTCCGTCTCACCTTCCTCATAACCTTCTAGCTCCTCTCACTGCTCCTGCTCCTCCTCTCCTGTCATATTACTAGAAAAACCACCCATTTAGTGAAACCTAAACTGTGTTCCACTGTGCCCCTCCCCCTCCTCCTTCTCCTCCAGTTCAGCCCCCCACAGGGCTCATGTGGCCGTGAGATATAGGCGCCATGTCTCCAGTGCCCTGACCAGCCATCGTTTCCAACACGTGTCATCCCTTAATCCTGGTGACTTACTAATAATGTGGCTTCTTCAAAGGGCATGAACAAATGGCAGGTGTCACGTATGAGCTGCCACTGGTTCACATTGAAGTTACACAGGGGAGTACCCCTATCGGCTTGGATCATCAAGAAATCGGTGATGGCTTTCCTCTATTCGTACAGTCGGTCCAACACATGAAGGGTGAAACTCCAACATGTGTCAACTTCACAAATCAGACTATGTTTGGGGATACCGTTCAGATGCTGCAGCTTAAGCTTTGCGGTGTACGAATGGCTGAAGTGCATGCAAATTTTCCTTCCCTTTGTTAGGATGTCTTGCAAATGGGAGGAACACTTCAGGAACCACTTCACAACCAGATTGAACATGTGTGCCATGCAGGGCGCATGGCTCAGTCTTCCCAGTCGCAGCACATGCAAGATGTTCTTCCCATTGTCAGTCACCATGGTTCCCATTTCCAGCCATGCTCCGATTTATTTACGAATGACTTTTAGCAGTTCCTCCCCTGTGTGACTCCATTCGCCAAGGAAAACCATGTGAAAAACAGCGTGACACCACCGTGCCCTGCACACATGGTATGCTGAAGGGCCACTGAGACTTGTCTGGGCAGAGTCGCACACTGTCACAGGACCAATGGCCTGAGAGCGTGGAGGAGGAAGCGACATGACCTGTCCAAGTCGGGGTTGTGGCTGTGCAGGAACCACATTCACCCAGTGAGCCATAAAGGACATGTATTTTCCCTGACCATAGTTACAGCTCCAGACGTCGGCACTGCCATGCACATTGGTACACACCGACAGGCTCAAGGACTGGCCCACCTTCTCTTCCACAAAATTGTGCAGGGATGGTACTGCCTTCTTCGCAAAGAAATGACGGCTCGGCACAAGCCATCAGTTCTCTGAAAGGTGCAGAGTCCCCCACTTGAAAAGGGAGGGACTGCAGCACCAGCAACGTAGACAGGAGCACATTCAGCTTCTTCGCCGTTGGATGAGTGAGCGCATACTGGCCCTCATTTACTAATGCAAACCAAACATGTTTTGTCAGGTTGTGCGCCAGATTCTGGCACATTGCATCAGAAATTCTGTTTGCGCCCCGAATTTTTGCCAGAATTGAAAAAACCCTGACTAACTCTCCATTTTACTAAGAAAACCCCAAAAAGGGGCGTGGCCGGCGGTATAAGCAGACAAGGTCACCGAAAAGGGATGTGTTCCCGACATTTTCACAAAAACCCAACATATATATACTAAGGTTTCCACAGAAAATGTGGTGGAGGAAAACCCTACAGATAAAAAAGCAAAATGTAGGGAAAGTGGAAAATGTAGGGAAACCTTAGTAAATAACGTGGAAAATAAATTGTAGGGAATTAAAACAAAAAAACCTACACTCCACTCCACTCCAGTACACAACCCAAAAATCCGCTACAGTACACTTAAAAAGTATTTGAGTACGACACCAGCTGGTGAGTACTTTTGCCTTGGACTTTCACAGTATCTAGGCCCTTGAAAGATTAACAGGTACAAAATAGTACACTACTTAGATGTAGGTATGTGATATGCACTTATGATGGCAGAAAAATGCGCTACAGTATGCATTTTAGTAAAACACCAGCAGTACACAGTCACTGTGTACTAAACCCAAAATTGCACTCTCTCACAGACTATTAGGAATGGACTGCTGGGTATGTATTATACCGTCTACAGACTAGTATAACCAGCATGTGATTTGTTGTGGAATAAAGAGGGCAGAATACATGTGCTACAGTACGCTTAAAAAAACCTATTGGAGTAAATTACTTTTGCCTGGAATTTCACAGTATCTAGGCCCTTGAAAGATTAACAGGTACAAAATAGCACACTACTTAGATGTAGGTTTGGGGTACGCACTCATGAGGGCACAAAAATGTGCTACAGCACACTTAAAAAACATATTGGAGTAAAACACAAGCCGGTGATTACTTTTGGCTGTCCTTTCACAGTATCTAGGCCCTTGACAGATTAACAGGTACAAAATAGTACACCACTTAGGTGTAGGTATGTGGTATGCACTTATGAGGGCAGAAAAATGAACTACTGTATCCTTCAAAAATTATTTCAGTAAAAAACCAGCTGGTGATTACTTGTGGCTGTCCTTTCACAGTATGTAGGCCCTTGACAGATTAACAGGTACAGAATAGTACACTACTTAGATGTAGGTATGTACTTATGAAGGCAGAAAAATGCGCTACAATACGCTTAAAAATTTGTATTTTTGCACAACACCAGCAGTACACAGTTACTGTGTACTAAACCCAAAATTGCACTCTCTCATAGATTATTAGAAATGGACTGCTGGGTATTATACCACCTACAGACTAGTATAACCAGCAGATTTGTTGTGGTACAAAGACACAGAACTGCACAGAAAAATTATTCCTGCCTCCTCTGCTAAGGTTTATGAAGTTGAGGCAGCTTGTTGAAATGCATGAGGCAATACACAGCTCTCTGACCCTCTCTGTAATATAATGCTGTAGAAAGTGACTGGGAGGTTAATGGCTGCAATAAAAATCCTTTTCAGTGAAAAAAAAGCACTGCTCTCTGTCCACCAGAACGCTGTTGTGACTAGGAGGTGAAACACTGCTGTAATAAGCTTTTCTGTGTAACACACACACAGGCTGTCCGTCCTATCTCTCTGCAGTGTAATGAATAAAGTGACAAGCCGCAATATGTCTGCCGATTACATAGGGCTGTGACATCACAGGGGTGACTGGCTGCTGATAGGCTGCATCCTACATGTGACTAAGGGTCATCGTGCCTACCTGCCTTCCTTCCTTGCCATCCCACTTTCCCAGAATTCCTTGCCCCATGTACTGACATGTGGATCCGCCATTTTAGATACCCTGATGCCTGGACAGCACTAAATGGAGTTTAACGAAGGGATTCGTGCAATAGAATCATGGCGATATTTGCATTCGTTCCAAATCAATTTTTCATGAGATTCGCAACAAATTCGGGTTTGTCAACTTTGATTCGCTCATCTCTACTTCCTGATATTACTTCATAAACCTTTGGCCCTCTGATTTAAAATGATGTTTTCTTGTGGTAATTTTTTTCTTCTTTTAAATATGCTCTCCTCCTTTACCGTGTTGATTCCCTTTATGTATTTTAAAGTTTCTATCATATCCCCTCTGTCTCTTCTTTCTTTCAAGGTATACTTGTTAAAGGGGTAATCCGGTGGAAAACTTTTTTTTTTTAAATCAACTGGTTCCAGAAAGTTAAACAGATTTGTAAATTGCTTCTATTAAAAAATCTTAATCCTTCCGGCTGTATACTACAGAGGAAATTATTTTCTTTTGGGATTTCTTTTCTGTCACAACCACAGTGCTCTCTGCTGACACCTCTGCTCATGTCAGGAACTTTCCAGGGCAGGAGAAAATCCCATTGTAAACATATGCTGATCTGGACAGTTCCTGAAATGGACAAAGGTGTCAGCAGAGAGCACTGTGGTTGTGACAGAAAATAAATCCCAAAAGAAAATAATTTCCTCTGTAGTATGCTGCTGCTAATAAGTATTGGAAGGATTAAGATTTTTAATAGAAGAATTTACAAATCATTTTAACTTTCTGGCATCAGTTGGTTTAAAAAAAAAAAAAAGTTTTCCACTGCAGTACCCCTTTAAGGTCCTTTAACCTTTGCTGGTAAGTTTAATCCTGCAATCCATGTACTAGTTTAGTAGCTCTTCTCTGAACTCCCTTAAGAGTATCTATATCCTTCTGGAGATACAGTCTCCAGTACTGTGCACAATACTCCAAGTGAGGTCTCACCACTGCTAATACCTCTCCCTATACATCCAAGCATTCTGCTAGCATTTCCTGCTGCTCTATTACATTGTCTGCCGACTTTTAAGTCTTCTTAAATAATTACTCCTAAATCCCTTTCCTCGGATACTGAGATTAGACTGTGGCAAATATTCTATATTCTGCCCGAGGGTTTTTACACCCCAGGTGCATTATCTTGCACTCATCCACATTACATTTCAATGGAGTTCTGAACAACACCATTAATACATTAATAACTTTGAAAAGTGTTTGTATGATGCCCATTTAAGGAATGACTTAAGGAATACACCATGTTTACAGCACTATAGATACGAAGAGATGGCGGAAAGGCGTTTAGACTCTGTATTATACAGAAGTAGTTTCAGCACCTGTGTGCTGTGACAACTTTCAAAGAAAAGTGCTGCTGGATCTAAATAAAAATAATCAAATAATTAGATACCATATGCATGAAAATTATACCTATACTAATTTACCCAGCACAGGTAGAACATCACTAACAATTGCCCAGTTATTAAAGTGTAATAGGTGTGTTAAGGTGCCCTAATGATGACCAAGCGTTTTTTTGCCGTGAAACGGAGCCGTTGCGACTCGGGCTCGGCTAGGCCCGCTTTCCTTCCCCCCCCCCCCCCCACGATCCCCTGTACTATTGGACTTCAAATAAACCAAGACACGTTGCTGTAAGGGTGAGTGCTGTGCCCTAATTCCGTGCCCTAATGATGATATTACAGTATTCCTCCAATGTGAACCGCAGGATTAAACAGGCGCCAAGAACTTGTGTGGAGTAATCAGTTTATTTTACCCACAATGCAACGCATTTCGCAGTGAAGACCGCTTCATCAGGTTGCCTGATGAATCCATCTTCACCGCGAAACGCGTTGCATTGTAGGTAGCATAAACTGTTTGCTCCACACAAGTTGGAGTCTGTTTAATCCTGCGGTTTACCTTGGAGGAATACTGTGGTCTTTGTGCACCTATCCCAGGAGCGGCTGCCTGATCTGAGAAATCCCTTTCTCTACATGCTTTTACCATTGTTGTGCTTGGCTGAGTACAACCACCGTGGGTGAGCATTATTTATTACCGTTCACCGAATTTTATCTATACGGTTTCACTCTATGGAGCGCTTTCCTTTGTTTTAGCTAATGATGATATTGACCACCATATTTGACTGCCTCTATATTTGATTACACTTTAATATACAGTTTTAAAAAAAACATACGCCCCTGCATAACTGCCAAGTGTATGCCTAAAGGACATTATCAGACGTCTAATCTATAGAGGTTTATGGATAAATGGCAGTGGAATATTCCCCTGGATCTACACATCACTGTGGTATCTACTTAATTGAAGTAAACTTTTGACTTGGCAATAAAAATAAAAACACACAGTGAGCAGCTAAACATGCTGGCACTATAAATCAAACCATCACAAAATGTCAATCTTGTCACAGTATAATTAACAAAAAATATTTAACTATAATATTTTAATTTGAACAGAGTCAAACAATAAAACACAAAAGAAATTAAACTTGACATTATCATATAAATGTCAGATAAATCCTGAAGCTCCTTTGTATGCATTGCTACATTAACCAGTTGATGCATCTTTATAGGGATCTTTTATTTTTTCTACAAAAACATCTCAGAGACAGACCTAAGGGAAGACAGAAAAATAGCATACATTTAGTTGTCTTCTGTTAAATGACAATGATAAAATGAAACATAAACTATATGATGGCTTTCAAATATAAGATCCTAAAGCAACAAAGGCGATAACAAGTGATGTGCAATGTGTCATCCAACAATCTAATAATTCAACTTTTCTGTATAAAGTTTTCTTTACAATATGAACAGCACTGCTCCCTCTTGGAGCTCTGTGACAAACACACTTAAAATGCATAGAAAATAGTGATCAGAATAGCAAAAAACTAGCAATACATCAAAGAGATAATTCTCACATGCCACGGGGCACCTGTAGTGAACCAGGTGACTGTAGACATAAAATGTGTACAAAACTGTGTGCATTTTTAAACTAAATTGCTGGGGGGGAGTTAAGCAGTTTTTGTTTATGTAATTACAGATGTAGTTGGCAGAAGAAGTTGGTGCGCTACATATATAGCAAAGTGTGGTACACTATTAGGGTAGCACACTTTGCAAGGAGCAGAAACATATATCTTTGACAGATGTCCGTGCTCCCTTGTGTAATTTTTATGGCACCCTACCCTATTATTATAGGCCGCCATGGAAAGAAGAGCAGGGAAAGTAAGCTAGGGAAGCTTTATGCATACATGCTTGCTGCATGCTTATAGTTTTTAAATTCTGAGCCATTGCACTTTGTAAGGTGTACCTACACTTTTCTTTACTGTCATTTCGACCCCTCTGATTAGATATAGCTAGGTATAGATTGTGGTAGCATTCTCCATTCCCAGCATGGCCCTCGATCCATCGGATTGTCTGTGCTTCACAGTCTTCTCTGTAACATGTCAAAAGTTTATTTAAATGAAATAAATGACTCTTCGATCCAACGGATTGTCTGTGCCACATTCTGCTTTTGCCCAGGAAACCCTGTAGAAGTATGCAGAGATAATACTGAACCAAGGAGAGGTATGTAGTATATCTCTTATATTTCAAATGTCTTACATTTTTTTTTTTTTTTTTACAGATTTTGAGAATCATTGTGGACTCGAAAACTATGTTTGTGTGTTTTTTGTTTGTTTTTTGTACCTTTTTTAGAAGCAGTGAAAGCATCTGATAGACAGCATTCAGTACCAGTGTAAAATTGGGGGGGGGGGGGGGGTGCTAGCCATTTTATGGGTCAACGCTAAGCCCCTGCTTAGTAATGGGCTGTCTATCAAAGTACTGGATTAAGATTTTTAAATAGAAGTAATTTACAAATCTGTTTAACTTTCTGGCATTGGTTGATTTAAAAAAAAAAAAAAAAAATGTTTCCCAACAGAGTACCCATTGATTAAACATTTTTTTTGTGTTTATTTAACACTTTTTAATTCCTCAAAGGGGATTAGTGATAGCAATCATTACATTGCTTTGTATTGTTCAGTACTATGTAATATTATAGTATTGATCAGTATTATCAGTGATGTTCTTGTACCGCTCTTCAGGCTGTAAAAAAATATTGGCCTTTTGCACTAATCAGTCCCCTGTGATCCCATTGTAGGGGTTCGATGAGTTCACCCAAACCCATGACACCTCAATTTTGCCTACAAAAGCTGTGATGGCATTGATCATAGCTCCTGTGCTCGCTTCCTGTCTCAGGGTACCATGATGTACATTTGCGTCTTGGGTCCATTGGGGGTTAAACAGTAGTGTAGGTAAGCCAATACTGTGAAACCAACAAACAGCAAACCAAGTAACAGCTCAAAAAGGGCTCTCAGATTTGTAAATTACTTCTATTCAAAATCTTAATCCTCCCAGTACTTATCAGCTGCTGAAGTTGAGTTGTTCTTTTCTGTGTGACAACAGTGCTCTCTGCTGACACCTCTGTCTGTTTCAGGAACTGTCCATAGCAGGAGCATATCCCCATAGCAAACTTCTCCTGCTGTGGACAGTTCCTGACACAGCAGATAGCACGGTTGTCAGACAGAATAGAAAACTCAACTTCAGCAGCTGATAAGTACTGGTAGGATTAAGATTTTTCAATAGAAGTAATTTGCAAATCTGTTAAACTTTCTGGGCCAATTGATATGAAAAAATAGTATTTCACTGGAATACCCCTTTAATCTTGCTGATGTTAACTGGAAAACCAAAATAGCTAGCTCTGCCGGGAGTACAGAAATTCGAAATTCACTACTGGGATTTTCTCTACAACAAGTAGTTGAGGAGCCAACCCTAAAGGAGGCCATCTTAGATTTAGTATTAACAAATGAAGATATGGTATCTGACATAACTGTAGGTGAAAGCTTGGGATCTAGTGATCACCAGTCAGTGTGGTTTAATATAAGAACTATTAATGAGTCATACCACACAAGCTAAAATGAGCTCAAATATAAACATAAATGATATAGCTCCAAAGACTAAAAAATAAAAAAGTTATAGGGGTCAGAATAGGGAGATCTTTTTTTTTTTTTTTTTTTTTTTTTTTTTTAAGTGGTAAGGGAAAAAATATATATTATATATATATGGTGAGTATTTACCTCAGGGCGAGGCCACCACTCAGCTTCAGAAGGCCATTAAGCACTCCACAGGCATTCTGGGTAGGGGATTATGCAAAGCAGCTAATTACATCACTTTTTCAGGTAATGTTCCCTGGTATCAGCTTAGCTCCTGTTAAGGAATATAAAAAGCTGATCGGGATTTTATGCCAAGCCAGACTACTCCCCAAAAGGGAAGTTTCTGCCCACGGAGTGCTTAATGGCCTTCTGAAGCTCCGTTACACCAGGAGTGATGGCCTCGCCCTGAGGTAAATACTCATCCCCTTTAGCTGCTCTCAGGCCTCTTACCCCAGCCAAGCCAGATCACCCTGCTCTGTACTGATGAGTGGCAAAAACCCACAAAACAGCTGTCTGCAGATGGGTAGAAACTTCCCTTTTGGGGAGTAGTCTGGCTTGGCATAAAATCCTGATCAGCTTTTTAAATTCCTTAACAAGAGCTAAGCTGATACCAGGGAACATTACCTGAAAAGGTGATGTAATGAGCTGCTTTGCATATTCATATATATATATATATATATATATATATATATATATATATATATATATATATATATATGGTATAAAATTTGAGTATCATTGGAATGTTTGCAATTTTTTTTTTATGGTAAAATTCAGGGTGTCATTACAAAGTGCAATTGGTACCACAAAACAATAAATCTTTATATACCTCTGGAGATTGAAAAATTGACATTTGGCCCTTTTGAATAAAAGGAAACCCTAAAAAATTAAAAATGGCTAAAATCTTGGTGCCAGATACTAGAGGACATCTTCAGAGGTCATATGGATTCCATATCTCACTGGTTCAGAGCTACTTTGGCAGCACAAGTGGGGGGCTACACAATATCAGGCATCTGGTATAAAAACTTTAAATAGCAAAAACGTGTGATCATTGTCATCTAGTTATTGCTACTGCACCCATTCAACTGTGCAGAGAGCTCATATTTAACCCCTTAACGACGCAGGACGTATATTTACGTCCTGCGCCGGCTCCCGCGATATGAAGCGGGATCGCGCCGCGATCCCGCATCATATCGCGTCGGTCCCGGCGCTCATCAACGGCGGGGACCAGCGGCTAATACCACACATCGCCGATCGCGTGCCTCCTTACGTGCCTCCTCGGTGTCCGATCGGCGAATGACTGCTCCGTGCCTGAGATCCAGGCAGGAACAGTCAAGCGTGTTAAAACACGCCTGTGATCTGTGTAAAAGATCAGTGTGTGCAGTGTTATAGGTCCCTATGGGCCTACACTGCAAAAAAAAAATTAAAAAAAAGTGTTAATAAAGGTCATTTAACCCCTTCCCTAATAAAAGTTTGAATCACCCCCCTTTTCCCATAAAAAAATAAAACAGTGTAAAAATAAATAAAAATAAACATATGTGGTATCGCCGCGTGCGTAAATGTCCGAAATATAAAAATATATAATTAATTAAACCGCACGGTCAATGGCGTACGCGCAAAAAAATTCCAAAGTCCAAAAAAGTGTATTTTGGTCACTTTTTATACCATTAAAAAATGATTAAAAAGTGATCAAAAAGTCCGATCAAAACAAAAATCATACCGATAAAAACTTCAGATCACGGCGCTAAAAATGAGCCCTCATACCGCTCTGTACATGGAAAAATAAAAAAGTTATAGGGGTCAGAACATTACATTTTTAAACGTATAAATTTTCCTGCATGTAGTTATGATTTTTTCCAGAAGTGCAACAAAATCAAACCTATATAAGTAGGGTATCATTTTAACCGTATGGACCTACAGAATAATGATAAGGTGTCATTTTTACTGAAATATGCACTACGTAGAAACGGAAGCCCCCAAAAGTTACAAAATGGCGTTTTTTCTTCAATTTTGTCGCACAATGATTTTTTTTTACGTTTCGCCGTGCATTTTTGGGTAAAATGACTAATGTCACTGCAAAGTAGAATTGGCGATGCAAAAATTAAGCCATAATATGGATTTTTAGGTGGAAAATTGAAAGGGTTATGATTTTTAAAAGGTAAGGAGGAAAAAACGAAAGAGCAAAAACGGAAAAACCCTGAGTCCTTAACCTCTTCAGGACATAGGGCGTATGGATACGCCATGCATACCGAGTCCTTAAGGACCGAGGGCGTATCCATACGCCCGTGGGAATTCTGGCCCCCACTGCTAGCCGGTTGGGGACCGGAGCCGGATGCCTGCTGAAATCGTTCAGCAGGCATCCCGGCATATCGCCCAGGGGGGTCATTATGCCCCCCCATGCCGGCGATCGATAATTCAGTCCAGCGATCTGCGGCGATTCCGGGTCAACCGGGTCTCCAGTGACCCGGTGACCCGGAATTACTGGCTGTTCGGGGCCGTCTCTGACGGCCCCAAACAGCCAGAGCCTGCAAGGGTGAGGTGGCACTGGTGCCACCTCACGATCGCCCTGATTCGTCGGCCAGATTACCGGCCGACCAATCAGGGCGCCTGCTGCGGGTGTCACTCCCGCACCCGCTCCGCCCCTCTTCCGGAGGACGTGAGCGGGTGCGGGACGTGCACCCCGGGTGCTGGGGACCCCGATCCCCGGCGTCAATGTTGGGATCGGGGCCCCAGGAGCAGCGGGGGCAGCAGCGACGTCGAGGGACTGACCTCATGCGGCTGGATCATTGGAGGTGAGTGACAGCCTCCTGCTGTTGCTTAGCAACAGCTCCCAGCATGCAAAAAGGGCATGCTGGGAGCTGTAGTTATGCAACAGCAGGAGGCAGACCACCACAACTCCCAGCATTCCCTTATGGGCATGCTGGGACTTATGGTTTTGCAACAGCTGGAGACACATTTTTTCTATGGAAAAGTGTACCTTCAGCTGTTGTATAACTACAACTCCCAGCTTGCACAAACAGCTAAAGTGCATGCTGGGAGTTGTAGTGGTGCATCTGCTGGTTGCATAACTACAACTCCCAGCATGCCCGTTGGCTGTCGGTGACTGCTGAGAGTTGTAGTTTTGCAACAGGTGAAGGCACACTGGTTGTGAAACTCAGAGTTTTTTTTTTTACCTAACTCAGTGTTTCACGACCGGTGTGCCTCCAGCTGTTGCAAACTACAACTCTCAGCAGTCACCGTACACCATGCACCGTACATGCTGGGAGTTGTAGTTTTGCAACAGCTGGAGGCACACTGGTTGTGAAACACTGAGTTAGGTCACAAACTCAGTGATACATAACCAGTGTGCCTACAGTTGTTGCAAAACTACAACTCTCAGCAGTCACCGACAGCCAACGGGCATGCTGGGAGTTGTAGTTATGCAACAGCTGGATGTCCCCCCAATGTGAATGTACAGGGTACACTCACATGGGCGGAGGATTACAGTAAGTATCTGGCTGCAAGTTTGAGCTGCCACAAACTTTCTGCTGCAGCTCAAACTGCCAGCGAGAAACTACTGTGAACCCCCGCCCGTGCGACTGTACCCTAAAAACAATACACTACACTACACTACCACAAAAAATAAAATAAAAAGTAAAAAACACTACGTATACACATACCCCTACACAGCCCCCCTCCCCTCCCCAATAAAAATGAAAAACGTCTGGTACGCCACTGTTTCCAGAACGGAGCCTCCAGCTGTTGCAAAACAACTCCCAGTATTGTCGGACAGCCGTTGACTGTCCAGGCATGCTGGGAGTTTTGCAACAGCTGGAGGCACCCTGTTTGGGAATCACTGGCATAGAATTCCCCTATGTCCTCCCCTATGCAAGTCCCTAATTTAGGCCTCAAATGCGCATGGCGCTCTCACTTTGGAGCCCTGTCGTATTTCAAGGCAACAGTTAAGGGTCACATATGGGGTATCGCCGTACTTGGGAGAAATTGTGTTACAAATTTTGGGGGGTATTTTCTGCTTTTACCCTTTTTAAAAATGAAACATTTTTGGGAAAACAAGCATTTTAGGTATAAAAAAAAAATTTTTTTTTTTACATATGCAAAAGTCGAGAAACACCTGTGGGGTATAAAGGTTCACTTAATCCCTTGTTACGTTCCCCGAGGGGTCTAGTTTCCAAAATGATGTGCCATGTGGTTTTTTTTTTGCTGTCCTGGCACCATAGGGGCTTCCTAAATGCGGCATGCCCCCCGAGAAAAATTTGCTTTCAAAAAGCCAAATGTGACTCCTTCTCTTCCGAGACCTGTAGTGCGCCAGCAGAGCACTTTTCACTCCCATATGGGGTGTTTTCTGAATCAGGAGAAATTGGGCTTCAAATTTTTAGGGGAATTTTCTGCTATTACCCTTTTTAAAAATAAAAAATTTGTGGGAAAACAAGCATTTTAGGTAAAAAAAAAAAATTTTTTAACATTTGCAAAAATCGTGAAACACCTGTGGGGTATTAAGGTTCACTTTATCCCATGTTACATTCCCCGAGGGGTCTAGTTTCTAAAATGGTATGCCATGTGTTTTTTTTTTGCTGTTCTGGCACCATAAGGGCTTCCTAAATGCAACATGCCCCCCAAAAACCATTTCAGAAAAACGTACTCTCCAAAATCCCCTTGTCGCTCCTTCGCTTCTGAGCCCTCTACTGCGCCCGCCGAACACTTTACATAGTAAAATATGCAGTAAACATGTAGGTAAATATAAGTTTTATTCCTATAATGTGTTTTGAGTATACTACCCTTTGCCAGATTGGTGAATGATACATTTAAATAAATTATATATATATATATATATATATATATATATATATATATATATATATATTTATATATATATATTTATATATATATATATATATATATATATATTTTTTTTTTTTTTTTAAACATGCATTTTTAACCTTATATAGATGTTTAATGTACCCAATGTATCATTCACCAATCTTACGAAGGGTAGTATAGGAATAAATCTTGTTTTCTCCATATTTTTCCATGCCAATTCAGCGCCTGTAGAGGGGACTTTTTCCCTACTACTACTCCAGTACTTCTATGAATCGGGAGCTGACCGAGCACCGCTACCCCATGGCAGCAGCCCTATGTCCTTGGTTGCAAGGGTGATATGCTTTTTTTTATATGCTCAAGGTGAGTAGCCTACATGCCTGAGCCCTTTTGTGTTATCTCTTAATGTACTAGGCGCCGACCTTTGTTTTGTCCCTTTTTTTATCTTTCACCTTCAGTTATCAGCAAGATACAATTTGGGGGGGGGGGGGGGGGGTCAGGGGTAGACATCCAAAGTTTAGAATCTTGAAGGATATCTTTGTAAGACAAATGCTGTCAGAAAGAATAGCTAGAACTTAGTAATATATATTTTATTTCTATAACAGAGAAAGACTGGAGTTCCTTTGGTATCTAGTAGGTGTCCCAAGGGGACCAGGTTGTATCAAAGAGGTCAACTCTGTTTTGCAGGAGAGCAGAAAGACATTCCGTACTTCATACATCTTTGATTCTTGAATATAACTCAAGCCTTGAGGGAGGGGAATGCTTTTTTCCAGTTTCTGGCAATAAGGCCAAAGGCAGCAGTGTGTGTATATAGGAGCAGCCTGGCAGTTCATCATACTAACTTTGTAGTAGGAATGTTTAAGGGATAAAACAATAGTCTAAAGGAGTCCTAAAACCTGTGTTGTAAACCTTTTAACTCCAGTCTAAAAGGGGAAATTAGTGGGCATGTCTACAAGACAAAAATTAGGCTTGGTTCTCACACAATTTTTGGGGGTGTTTTATGACCAGCCAAAAAATTCTCCAAAAATGTTCTTTTGTCCCAACTGAATTAAAATAGGCTTTTAGGGAGTCATGTTTCAACACCAAAAACATTGCACATTTCCTCATTGTAGCTGCGCAGTAAGTGTGCGTTCGCATTTATGAAACTGTTTTTGCTGACACAGATGGCATTTCTGCACTAACGGGTGTTTTTTTATCCGGGCCACGACAGGCAGGACCTGGTATAAAATCCTGCGGTCAGAAATGCAGCTGTATGTGCTGTGCAGGAAACATGCCTCCTGTCCAGACAGAAAAGTGTTAAAGAGCCATATTGTACATCGCTTCTTTACTCTTTGGGAACAGGCCCTAAACATCTGGCCAAGCATTTAATGGGTTAAGTAAGAGTGAGAGTTAAAGGGGTAGTCCAGTGGTGAAAAATGTATCCCCTATCCTAATGATAGGGGATAAGTTTGAGATCGCGGGGGTCCGACCGCTGGGGCCCCCCGCGATCTCTCTGTACGGGGCCCCGGCTCTCCGCCGAGATAGCGGGTGTCGACCCCCGCACGAGGCGGCGGCCGACACGCCCCCTCAATGCATCTCAATGGCAGAGCCGGAGATTGCCGAAGGCAGCGCTTCGGCTCTGCCATAGAGTTGTATGGAGGGGGCGTGTCGGCCGCCGCTTCGTGCGGAGGTCGACACGCCCCCTTCCCGCAGGCTGTCGGGGCTCCGTACAGGAGATCGCGGGGGGCCTCAGCGGTCGGACCCCCCGCGATCTGCAACTTATCCCCTATCCTTAAGATAGGGGATAAGTTGTAAACCACTGAGTCACCACTGGACTACTCCTTTAAGTAAGAGTTAAGTAAGAGTAAGTAAGCATGCTTAAAATTCTCCTCTTCTGATCCCTATAACACCTTTACTTTTCCGTATACAGGGATGTATGAAGGCTATTTTTTACTGACATATGATGTGACCAAAAAACTGCAATTCTGGGCATTTTTTTATGTGTACATCTTTCACATGCGGTTTCATTAACGTAGACATTTTCAAATGCAGTGATGCCTCATATGTTATTATTTTGAGCGTCTGGCTTATCTAGCAGGCTGGAGAAGAAGAAAGAAGATCTGACAGCACAAAGACAGGAAGTGATCATCCGTCATGTAGGCTGTTCAGGACCTTACAAACTAAATGGTGGTCCCGGTCAATTTCCCCAAACAACTGACGCACATTTTAACTCAGTTAGATGCCACAATCAAATTTGTTGCAAATACATTCAAAAAGTGTCACCAGCCCAGACATTTGCTTAGCTTTTTGGTGTGTGTAAGAAAGTTGCAATTTTTTTTAGCAAAATAAAGGAGTACAATAATAGTTTCACTTATACAAACAAAGATACCTTTCCCCTATGTATTTGATTTAGATCTCAAAGTGCCATTTCACTTGGTGGGAGGCGGGAAGAATACATTT
This sequence comes from Hyla sarda, assembly GCF_029499605.1. Taxonomy (NCBI): domain Eukaryota; kingdom Metazoa; phylum Chordata; class Amphibia; order Anura; family Hylidae; genus Hyla; species Hyla sarda. Next base: position 516,313,116 of record NC_079189.1, read on the forward strand.
CTCATTCATGTCCTTATGAATTTTTTTGTTTTTGTTTTTTGGAAGAAAGATATGAGCTTTGTTACCCTTTTCATTGTTTCAAATTAGATGATCAATTCTCTCTGGGATTGGATCAGTGACTTAAAGTCTCTCCAAACACGTAGACTGGCTCATTAGACCACTGCTTGCACAATGTCCCACATATTTGAAAGATACGGGAGAGTTTTTTTTAAAGCTCTGTATGAGATCATGTGGCAGGAAGGATACCACTTAGCTTCCGTGAATGTAAAGAGTCTCTACTCTTGGATGCCTCAGAAAGAAGGGGTCCAGTTGGTAGAGCAGTTCCTACAGGATATGGGAAAACCAAGAGGCTTTATGGACTTTGGCCCTGACTTACTATTGTAAACCCGACTTGTATTGTCGGGTCTGCACCAGAATTTGAGCCAGAATTTGTGTCAGAATCTCAAAAACTTGAAACCTGACCAACTCACCATTTTACTTAGAAAACACAAAAAGGGGCATTGCTGCTGGGAAAAGGGGTGTATCCCTGACATTTTCAAATAATCACAACATATTTACTAAGATCTGCACAGAAAATGTGGTGGATTTGAGCTCTGGAAAACCCCACAGCTCAGAGCATATGTAAAGAAAGCAAAACATAGGGAAAAGTGAAAAATGTAGGGAAATCTTAGTAAATACTGTGTAAAAATATCTGTTGGGGAAAAAAAACACAAAGAAAACAACACTCCACTCTTAGTAAATGAGTGCCTTTGTGTGTGAAGCCTTGCAGTTTGTCCTTAGTCATAATGAGTAATTTTCAGGATAAGTGGTTTAGGCTGTTACACTCTGCGCTCCTGCCGCAAGCACTTGCCGTGAGTGCAGAGTCCCTGTGTCCCCGTCTGCCAGTGGGGCAGGGATTCGCAACACGGGGCGCGCCCTCATGCAAATCCCATCCTGTCAATCACCATGCTCCGCTGCCAACTCCTCCCCTGTGTCTCAGCTCCGACGCACATCCCCGTCTCCTAGGGTGCGCACACGCCGGAGCTCTGAAATTTAAAGGGCCAGTATGGTCATAATTACTGTCACACCTGTCATTACATTATAAAGTTCCTGCACCTTCCCCACTTCCCTGCCGGATCTTCAGTGCCCCATATTGCCTGTCTGCCTTATCCGTGTATCCAGACCTTCCCGCTACGTTATAGACTTCGCACCTTTGCCGACTGCCTTGACCTTCTGCTACGTTTGACTATGCTACTGCCTTATCCTTCGATACCTTGCCTTGCCCAGCTACCTGTGTGGTCGAGCCGTGTCGGGGGAAGCGACCTAGGTGTCACCTGCCGCAACAAGCCCATCCTTCCTTGCGGTGGGCTCTGGTAAAGACCAGCGGCACCTTAGACACCGCTCCCTGATACGGTCCGTGTCATCAGCAACACAGGTTAGAGGATCCACATCCAGCTCCGTTACAGCAGGATCCGGCCATGGATCCCGCTGAGATTCCTCTGCCAGATAATCCGGATCTCGCTTCAATCATGGCACTTCAGTCGCAGCAATTGGCCCAGCAGGTACAGCAGTTGAGCCAGTTGTCCACCATGATGCAGCAGTTACTCACTGCACAACAACAACCGCCACAGCCACAGCCTCCTCCTGCTCTGGTTTTGCCTCCCTTTCCTGCAGCCATCTTTGGATCTAAACTCTGCTTGTCTCTACCAGAGAAATATGAGGGGGATCCCAAGTCCTGTTGTGGTTTCGTGACTCAGTGCTCCCTGCACATAGAACTCATGGCGGAACAGTTCCCTATGGAACGAGCAAAGGTGGTCTTCGTCATCAGTCTCTTGACTAGGAGGGCCTTGGCCTGGGCAACTCCGCTTTGGGAACTCTGCTATTTAGTGAGGACGATCTAGAGGACAGTCAGCAGCTACTGTCCAGCCAAGAAGTGGAGGAAACATCCGCTGCTTCCTACGCTAAGTAGTGATGAGGAGAGTGGCGTGGGAGGTGCTGTTGCGAGCATTCAGGCTCCTGTTGAGGAACCTGAGGAGGACATTAGTGATGTGCAGACACAACTCGATGATGATGATGAAGCCGATCACACTTGGGAGTCAGGTGCAGAAGGGGCTTCATCATTTAGGAGAAGAGGGTTGAAGGTTGCCTGTGAGGCAGCAGCTGAGCCAGCAAGGTGGTAGCATGGTTGGCAGTCAGCATGGTGGCAGAAGTGGAAAGTCTGGAGCCAAACATACCCGGGGTAGACCACCTTATTCACGGCAGCCTACCTTCCCAGGAGGTAGTGAAACAGGGGTTCCTGACTAGCAGTCAATCAGTGCGGACTGTCGGTGGGAAAATCAGCTACTCGGCATTGTGGCAGTTTTTTTTTTATCAAGCATCCGAAAGACAAGCATCCCAACATTGGGACCCTGGCCACATGCAAGATTTGTCGGCAGAAGGTGAAGCGTGGCCAGGGTCCCAATGTTGGCACCACAGCCCTGCGTCAACATATGCAGCATCACCATGAAGCAGCCTGTGAGAACCGTGGCTCCGATGTGGTGGTCCAACCTGCTGCATCACCCAGTGGCACGCCGCTCCCTGTTTCAGCCAGCCAAGGCTCCACCACCTCAGCCGAAGGGAGCTGTGTTTCATACCCATCTTATGTCGCTCTAGATACTCCTGCTCCTCCTACTTCGAGGCAGTCATTCTACCAGCAATCCATTGGCGATGCCTTGTCCAAGAGACGACAGTATGCGTCCACTCATCCAACGGCACAGAAGCTGAATGTGCTCCTGTCCAAGTTGCTGGTGCTGCAGTCCCTCCCTTTTCAAGTGGTGGACTCTGCACCTTTCAGAGAACTGATGGCTTGTGCCTAGCTGAGGTGCAGAGTGCCAAGCCGTCATTTCTTTGCGAAGAAGGCAGTACCAGCCCTGCAGAATTTTGTAGAACAGAAGGTTGGCCAGTCCATGAGCCTGTCAGTGGATTACCAAAGTGAACGGCAGCGCCGACGTGTGAAGCTGTAGCTACGGTCAGGGACAATACATGTCCTTTACAGCCCACTGGGTAAATGTGGTTCCTGCACAGCCACAAAAATAGCAACTTGGATAGGTCACGCCGCTTCTGCCTCCATGCTCACCGGCCGTTGGTCTTGTGACAGTGTGCGATTCTGCCTCCTCATTAGAGATGAGCAAATCGAAGCAGGCAAACCCTTACGAATTTCAGGATTTATTCGATTCGCAACAAATGTGAATATTGCTGCGATTCTATTCTATTCTTCAGTAAACTCCATTTTACAGCATTCCAGGCGCCAGGACACCTAAAATGGCAGATCCACATGTCATTACATGGGGCAAGGGATGCTGGGAAGGCGGGAATGTGAGGCGGGAAGCGAGATAGGCGTGATGACCCTGAATCACATGCGGGATGAAGCCAATCAGCATTCATTGACCGCCATTAAGCTCCCAGTCACTTCATTCAGCATTTTATCAGAGAGGGACAGATAGCTTTTCGTTGCCTCATATATATCAAGAAGCTGCCTGAACTTCACGAACCTTATCACAGGAGGCAGGAATGATTTTTTAGCGCAATTCTGTGTATTTTTTCCACAAGAAATCTTCTGATGCTTATACTAGTCTGTAGACAGTATAAAAACCAGCAGTTCACACCATTCTTAACACTCTGTGACAGAGTGCAATTTAGGGTTTAATCCCCTTTTTTTTGTGGTGCTAAACTGTTGTGTCCTGCTGCCGTGCAAAAATACGTCTCTAATGCGTATTGTAGCGCATTTTTCTGCCCTCATCAGTGCATACCGCATACTTACATCTAAATAGTGTACCATTTTGTACCTGTTAATCTGTCAAGGGCCTACATACTGTGAATGTCCAAGCACTAGTACCCACCGGCTGGTGTTTTACAGAACATACTGTGAAAGTCCCAGCACTAGTACTCACCGGCTGGTGTTTTACAAAAATACAGAGTTTTTAATGCGTATTGTAGTGCATTTTTCTGCCCTCATCAGTACATACCGCATATGTACATCTAAGTAGTGTACTATTTTGTACCTGTTTATCTGTCAAGGGCCTACATAATGTGAAAGTCCAAGCAAAAGTAATCACCGGCTGCTGTTCTAGACAAATACTGTTTTAAGAGTAGTGAAGTGTATTGTACTACCGTCATATACGCACTATGTCAGGCAGATAAGTGCCAGAACATGCACAAAGGAGTGGCAGAGGCCTAAATCCTTCAGGCAGAGGTTGCAGCAGACTAGGGGCGAGTGGCAGCAGGAGTTGCAGCGAGAGGCTTGAGCTCCCGGTATCAGCTAGCGGTCGTGTCTCGTCCAGCAACCCATCTGCCATCGTCGATTGGTTAACACGGTCATCCACTTCATCACAAGTGACATCTGACACCCCCAGACAACAGTCGTTGGGTTCCTCAGACACAACCCTCAGTTGGCATGGCCCATGAGCATTCCCGGTCCTCCCATTGCCTCTGTCTATGCTGTTTCCTCTCCTACAGAAGTATCTTATGCTGTGGGTTCAACTCCACTATTCACTGAGGACGATCTAATAGAGGACAGTCAGCAGCTACTGCCCAGCCAAGAAGTGGAGGAAACATGCGCCGCTTCCTCCGCTAGGTGGGCAAGTAGTGATGAGGAGAGTGACGTGGGAGGCGGTGTTGCCAGGGTCCTGAAGCAGACACTGTTGAGGAACCTGAGGTGGACATCAGTGACGTGCAGACACAACTCGATGATGATGATGATGATGATGATGATGAAGCCAATTGCAATTGGGAGCTGCATGCAGAAGGGGCTTCATCGTCATCAGGAGAAGAGAGTTGTAGGTTGCCCGTGAGGCAGCAGTTGAGCCACCAAGGTGGTAGCATGGTTGGCAGTCAGCGTGGTGGCAGAAGTGGAAATTCTGGAGCCAAACGTGCCTGGGGGAGACCACCTGCTTCGCGGCAGCCTACCTTTATGGAGACGGCAGCAGTAGCAGTCAATTAGTGCGGAATGTTGGTGGGAAAATCAGCTACTCGGCGGTGTGGCAGTTTTTCATCAAGCATCCGGAGGAGGTTCACATAGCCACATGCAAGGTATGTCGGCAAAAGGTGAAGCATGGCCAGGGTCCCAATGTTGGCACCATGGCCCTCCGTCAACACATGCTTCACCACCATAAAGCAGCCTGGGAGAACCGTGGCTCCGATGAAGTGGTCCAGCCTGCTGCATCACCCAGTGGCCAGCCGCTCCCTCCTTCAGCCAGCCAAGGCTCCACCACCTCACCCGAAGGGAGCTGTGATCATGCCTGAAGAAAGGATTATTAATATCCAGAAACGCGTTGTGTGAATAGAATAAAAGAAATTAAGACTTCCAACAGTATCTTTGAACCTTTCTGCAACAGCGCGATCTCAGCTTCCGATTTCTTCCTCCTTCACTGTCTCTCACACGCCGGTGGATCCAGCGTGGGAAGCCGCAGCAGTTGTTACATTAAGCCCACATCAGCGTTGTGCCTGGAATATGCACAACTCGACCCGGTGAGTGCGTTCCTCACTCACCCACATAATCCTACCTGGTCTGGAAGATCGCACACAGAAGCGCTCTGTTGTCTTTTGCACAACTTTGTGGAAGAGAAGATGGGCCAGTCCTTGAGCCTGATGGTGTGTACCAAAGTGCACGGCAGCGCCGACGTCTGGAGCTGTAACTACGGTCAGCCACAACCCCAACTTGGACAAGTCACGCCGCTTCCTCTTCCACGCTGTCAGCCTGTTGGTCCGGTGACAGTGTGCGACTCCGCCTCCTCATCCTCCAACGTGTCCTTAGCCTCCACTGTCTGGACAAGTCTCAGTGGCCCTTCAGCATACCATGTGTGCAGGGCACGGCGGTGTCAGGCTGTTCTTCACATGGTTTGCCTTGGCGAAAAGAGTCACACAGGGGATGAACTGCTAAGTCATTCGTAAAGAAATCGGAGCATGGCTTACTCCAAGAAAACTGGAAATGGGAACTATGGTTCCCGACAACGTGAAGAACTTTGTGGTTGCGCTGTGACAAGGAAGGGTGACCCATGCGCCCTGCATGGCACATGTGTTAAATCTGATTGTCAAACAGTTCCTGTTCCCCCCATTTGCGAGACATCCTAAGAATGGATTAGGAAACTTTGCTTGCGCTTCAGCCACTCGTACACCGCAAAGCACACCCTCCTTGAGCTGCAATGCACCCGCATCGTGAAGCAACTCATCAGCAGAAGTTAGACCTGGAGCAGGCCCTGAACCAGCAGGTGATGGCATACCTTGACATAACCATGCCAACACACCTTGAAGATCCACTGGAATTCTGGGTAGCCAAACTTGATTTGTGGCTGCAACTTGCGCTGTAAAAGTAGTCCTGCCCGGCTAGTTGTGTGCCATCAGAGCGGGTGTTTAGTGCTTCAGGGGCCATAGTAACCCCAAGAAGAACTTGTCTGTCCACAAAAAATGTGGAGAGACTGACCTTTGTGAAGATGAATCAGGCATGGATCAGCCAGGATTTCCACCCACCAATGCCTGAAGCATCAGATTAGATTACCATGGTGCCACACTAACACTTAACAAATATGGATAGTGCAAAATATGCTTACGGTGCTGCTCCCCAGTTACAGACATTCCTCGTCATCAGACCACAAGTAAGTATTGAGGACTACACCAAAAGAAAAGGGTATAAAAAGCTACAAAAAATTAATGCAAAAAATCTTTATTAGAAATAATGAATCAATAACATATACATAAAATAGAACTGGCACAGTATGATAGCAACATGGATGACAATGACATGGGGAAGGTTGTTACATAGTTACAAACCATAGAAATCATAAGGAACAGCCTATCATAAACTCATAAGTAAAATACAAGTGTACAGAATAATCAGATAGGGAACATAAGTAAAGAACCAGTACCCACAGATATAGAAACCTTACCCAGGTCAATGTCACACCCCTACATATGTTTCGCTCCGTCGAGCTTCCTCAGGGGGCGTGGATATGCATTAGCTAAAATGTAATTTTTCTTAGGATAAAATATACTCAAATTTTTTCTGAAATCAAACAAAAGGAAAGGTGTGCAAAAAACACCATGTGCTACCTACACCACCAAGTATTGATGTGATGCAAAGACCTCTAAAAGGTGGAAGGGAACAACGTATGGTCCATTGTAACCGATGGGGCTAAACACTTCCCCTGTAAGGCACTACTCTTGCATTATTAACGGGGTTATCCAGTAAAAAGCTTTTTTTATATATCAACTGGCTCTACGAAGTTAAACAGATTTGTAAATTACTTCTATAAAAAAATCTTAATCCTTTCAGTACTTTTTAGATGCTGAAGTTGAGTTATTCTTTTCTGTCTAAGTGCTCTCTGATGACACGTGTCTCGTGAACTGTTCAAAGTAGAAGCAAATCCCCATAGCAAACCTCTTCTACTCTGTGCAGTTCCCGAGACAAGCAGAGATGTCAACTTCAGCAGCTGATAATTATTGGAAGGATTAAGATTTTTTAATGGAAGTATTTACAAATTTGTTTAACTTTCTGGAGCCAGTTGATATATATATATATATATATATATATATATATATATCTATTGTGGCAGTGTGGCAAGGAAAGGGTGTATTTCCTTGGCTCACCCTGCAGAAGCTCTCACCTGCTTCTTAAGTAATGAGGCAGGAGGGAAGGGAGGTGTATATGAGATGGAGACTCAGTGTAATGGGGGCTCTTCCTAGGAGACAGCATGTGGGCTGTAGGGAAGAGACAGAGCCTGCTGAAGAGTACACAGCTCGAGCTATGAGGGGCTCAAAGAGAGTGACATTGTGAGTAGAAGGTTGCAGGGGACATGTTTAACCGGCTGAGGGAAGCTCAGCAGTTGTTAGTCATGACAAGCTGATCTGTTTAGTCAGTGACCAGATGGTCTAGGATTTTGTTTTGTTCCTGCTTTTTGTTTATTTCTTTCCCTGCAACCTGTCTAATAAAACTGGCAAGGTGCCAAATTTGCATTATAAGCGTTTGTTTGCTGGTTCATTGAGAAGAAACGCATCCTGTGGCGTAGTCCAGGACGATCCCAGAGCTAATCCCTAAGACGGATCGTCACATTTTGGTGGAGGATGCGAGCACGCCGTTGCTAAGGGCAACCTGTTGCCAAGGGCAACCAACAAGCGAGTTGGAGAGGAGCTGTTGCTAGGAGCAACCCCCTGCAAGATTGCAAGTCGGAGGAGCCCAGCAGAGGAGTTCAAGCACAGTTTGGTGTCTGTGGAGGAGCGTTGCTAGGGGCAACGGATCGAGAATTTTTTTCAAGAAAATGGGACAACCTCGAAAGGTGTTGCTGGGAGCAACCGATGTGGGCCACAACCGATGGACGCCAAGAAGAAGCCGAGGTCCCGTGAGTTGTCGGTGGGTGGAGTCCCACTGTGGATTGTTGCCAGACTGTATCTCGGATTATGCCAGAAATAATTCCCTTTGTGAAGTCCCGCCCGGAGCCCGGTAAGACTGTTCAAATTACCTTTGATACATGTTTTGGGACAGTAAGTCATATGATGGAGGTATGTGCCGAACTTACAGTGGAAATTGTACTGGGCAGAGACTTTCCGTTTTTCTGGCAGCTGTGGGATGCTGAGAGTGCACCTGAGAGTTCGCACACAAAGGTTCCGGAAGGAGTAAGGACTGGGGGGGTCTCTACTGGACTGTGTGAATGGGGCTGTATATTGGGATCCCATGCAGGCTGATAATGTTTTTCTTGAAACACTTATGTTAATGTGTTCTGATGTAAAGAGTTCTATTCCCACCTCTCGCAGGACAAAAGAAAACCTGTGTGAGCTGGAAATAGAAGGTAAAAAGATGACTGTTTTGTTAGATCCAAAATGTGTAATAAGTCTGGTAAAGACCAGCTGCAGAAAGCCAGACCCCTCTATAGTGTCTATACAGGCCAGTATTTGGGGTTATAAAACAGTTAATGTGTGTATTTCTACTCCCTATGGTACCATAAGTCACAAGGTATATCTAGAGCCCACCTTAGAGTATGAAGTAGTGCTGGGGAAGGATTTTCCTTTTTTTCAGCAGTTGTGGGAAGATAGTCAGGTGACTAGAGCAAGAACACCTGATAGGCCCACAACACTTGGTTTTCACCACATAGCAGGGGACAGTAACTCAGCAGAGGCTGAGAACAGGGAGTGTCAGCAGACCCTAGGTACATCTCAGGTGGGAGTGTGCCAGACCACTAGGGGAGCTGAAGAACAGTCTGCGAGTAAAGATAAAGAGGTGACTGGAATAGAAGCTACGGAAAAAACAAAACTCCTCAAGAGAGTACCAGTGGAGCTGGGGGCTGCACTTACAGTCACAGACAGAGTCCTAAGTGAAGGAGACTGTGACAAGACAAAAGTCTGCCAAGAAGCCGAGAGACAGTTCAGAGGAACTGATCAGGAATCTCCCTGACTCGCTGGTGCCAAGAGCCATTGAAGTTGTTGCTAGGGGCAACAAACTAACCGCCAAGGGATTGCCAGTCCGACAGGAGTGTTTAGCGAGAGTCTCCAGAGTTGCCAACGTGGTGGGAGAGGAAGAGTGCCAGGTGTCAGTGGCACCTGTTGTGGATGATATTAATGAGGCACAAGTGGCCGCAACCCCGAAAAAGGGGGAGACTTCATCTAGAAATGGAGAAGAGCTCGGTCGAGTGTCCGACAGAGGACCAGAGGATGTCTCAAGGTCTAACAGCGAGAGTGAGGAGACCGCTGTCAGTAAAAGGTCTCAGAAAAGACGAGCTGGCCTTGGGAAAAAAACTGGAGCAGATCCAGAATCTGGAAGAAACCCTGCAGATGGTTTCTGTGAAGTTGTTGGAGAAAGAAAAAGAGGTACATCGCTTGACAGAGGAGAAGGACAAATCACTTGCTGACTTTAAAAAAGATCAAGAAGCGAGACTTCAGCTGGAGAAAGTCATGGAGCACCACAGAAGTGAGTTTGTGGCTCTGCAGGATGAACTGTCCCGCTCCCAGGGTCTTGTGACCAGCAAGGAGAGTGAAGTATAGAGTCTGGCCAAGCGGATGTTGTTCCAGGAAGAAGTGAGTCTTCTACATGGTGCATATCAGGCTCTGCAGAGTGATCACAAGGCTAGCCTGGTAGCCATGGAAAAAATAGAAAAAGAGAAGAGTGAAATGAAGATGGAAGCTGAAGCTCTTGCCAGCAATCTGGAGAGTGTCTCTAAAGCTAAGAGACAACTTGAGGAGGAAGTCAAGGTGAAGAATGCCCTTGCACATGCTCTTCAATCTGCTCGTCATGACAATGTCTTGCTCCGTGAGCAGTATGAGGAGGCCCTGGAACAAGTTGAGACTCTGCAACATGAAAACAAGAACTTGCAACAGGAGATCTCAGATCTATCTCAACAGATTGGTGAGAGTGGAAAATCTATCAATGAGTTAGTGAAGTCCAAGAAACAGTTGCTGGACAGTGAGAAGGTGATCTCCGCACAACTCAAGAGTGAGCAGCTGAGATATATAAAGCTGGAAGAGGACCAGGAAGTCCTAAAAGAGAGCAGAGACCAAGATATGGCGGAATTGGCTCAAGAAAGGCTTCTGGGGCCGAAGTTACAGGATACAGTTATGCTTTCTCTGATTGCGAAAAAGTCCTCTAAAGCTAAGATTGAGGTGAAGTCCTGTAGGAAGTCTCCTGAAGCTAGGACTGAGCTGAAACCTGGTGGGAAATCCTCTGAAGTGAAGACTAAGGAGAAGAGAGGTGGGAAATCCTCTGAACCTGAGCAGACCAAAAATTTTGAAGGTAATGCTGAGGCAGAGAAATCCTCTGAAGCAGAAGCTAAACCAGAGTCAACCTCAAAAGCTGTGAGTAAAGAGAATGGCACAACTGAAGCTACAGGTGAAGAGAAGAGTAAGCCTGAAGAAGCTGCAGAGAAGAGCCAAACAGTAGTAGAAGCTGATTCTACACAAGAATCTGAAGGAGCCAAAGACTCTGAAGCCAAACCTGAGGAAGCTGGTGCCCCAGAAGAGAAAGCTGGATGGGATGAGGTGAAACCATGTGAGAAATCCACTGAAGACAAGACTGAGGTGAAACCAGGTGGGAAGTCCTCTAAAGTTGAAACTGAGATGGACCCGTGTCAGAGGTCCTCTGACGGTACAGAGAACAAGACAGTGGTTGGTGAAGCCACTGAGGCCGAAAGATTCTCTAAAGCAGAGACAGAGGTCCGGCAAGCAAGAAGAAGACAAAGGTTAGAAGCATCGGTCCTCTCACTCCTTAATTTCAAGAACCCTGCCCACACCAGGGTGAAGAACCTGGTACTGGAGAGGTGTGACCGAGAGACTTGCAATTGGTGGCTGGTAAAAGTTCGGAAGAAAAAAGTCAAGGACTTAAGAGACTGTGGGACAAAAGTTGTCCAAGAGAAAAGAAAGGCAGATGGTTTCTGCCTTTCCAACATATGTGCTCCTTCCCGGTGGTCTGAGCAAAGGGGGGGGGGGATATGTGGCAGTGTGGCAATGAAAGGGTGTATTTCCTTGGCTCACCCTGCAGAAGCTCTCACCTGCTTCTTAAGTAATGAGGCAGGAGGGAAGGGAGGTGTATATGAGATGGAGACTCAGTGTAATGGGGGCTCTTCCTAGGAGACAGCATGTGGGCTGTAGGGAAGAGACAGAGCCTGCTGAAGAGTACACAGCCCGAGCTATGAGGGGCTCAAAGAGAGTGACATTGTGAGTAGAAGGTTGCAGGGGACATATGTTTAACCGGCTGAGGGAAGCTCAGTGGTTGTTAGTCAGGGCAAGCTGATCTGTTTAGTCAGTGACCAGACGATCTAGGATTTTGTTTTGTTCCTGCTTTTTGTTTGTTTCTTTCCCTGCAACCTGTCTAATAAAACTGGCAAGGTGCCAGATTTGCATTATAAGCGTTTGTTTGCTGGTTTATTGAGAAGAAACGCATCCTGTGGCGTAGTCCAGGACGATCCCAGAGCTAATCCCCAAGACGGATCGTCACACTATAATATATATATATAATATATATATATAAAAAGTTTTTTCCCTGGAATACCCATTCAATTCCCTTCTTTGAAAGTGTTACTCGCCCTAAAAAGGGCAGCCCCAGAAAGGAACCTTTCCCTATTTCCCCCTACAAATACTGCCATTTCCCAGGGTTTTTAGCTGGAAATAGAGAGTTTCCTGTGTGGGGCTACCTTTTTTAGAGTGAGTAACACTTGCCAAGAAGGGAACTAATAGGGCGAGAGTAGGGTTTTACAGGGGAAGTTTTGACCTCCAAATGCAACAATGGACAATACATGTTCCCTTCCACCTTTTCGAGGAAAGTGTTACTCGTCTAAAAAAGGGCGGGCCCACACAAGAACCAATCCCTATTTCCCCATAAAATCTTGGGAAATGGCAGTGTTTGTAGGTGGAAATAGGGAGAGGTTCCTGTGTGGGGCTGCCCTTTTTAAGGCGATTAACACTTGTCAAGAAGGGAATTAATAATGTGAGAGTAGGGACTTACAGGGGAAGTGTTTACAACCACCGGTTACAATGGACCATACATTGTTCCCATCCACCTTTTAGAGGTCTTGGCATCACATCAATACTTGGTGTTGTAGGCGGCACATGGTGCTTTTTGCACATCTTTCCTTTGGTTTGATTTAAAAAATACATTTGGGGTCATATATTTTATCCTAAGCATATTATTAAAAGTTAATTTTTACGTAATGCATATCCTCAATACTTACTTTTGCACACTAACACTTTTACAAAAGAGACAGTTTTCTTCTGCCTACCTGCCTCAGCTACTATTCTGATCCTGTCACCCACCTGATGCTACACATCTAATGCCAAGTTTTCTTTTTTTTTTCCAGAATAGAATTTTTATTGCAAATTTTTACAAAGAAAAATAGTAACATATCACCGAAGCACGTGATAATGAGAGGCATTACAAAAGGCACAGTGCGCCAGTTAGCATGACATATGGAAATACAGTGAAACCGCAAAAACAACAAACCAAAGAAACTTGGAACTATAAACAGGTCGTAGAGTGGCGCAGTTAACACTAATACAGTAATGTAGCCATATGGTCATAGCTGTTCAATATCGGGGGCTCCGGTGTAACCAGTGGGGGTATGATAGAAGCAGAAGGGGAAGAAAAGGGGGAAGGAAGGAGGAAGGAAGACCAGAACCGAATAAAGAGAGATAAGTATAGATAAAGGGGGTAAAGAGATACATGCGTGTAGGTGAGTGATCATTCAGTGGAGCGCGCAGGCGGAGCCTCTCCCAGGCGGCGGACTGACACTGAAAGCAAGGGTACACGCCCGAGAATCTCTAGAGTTCATGGATCTGGGGGACTGATATGCAGTGTTCTGTAGGTGCCCGACGATAGGAAGTTAATCCATGGACCCCAGATGAGGTGGTGTCTGTCAATTTGTCGTCTAGAATCTGCCAGTAACTCCTCCATCCTGTGAAGGTGGGAGAGTTCTTGAAACCATGAGGACAATGTGGGCAGGGTGGAAGATTTCCACAATCTGGGTATGACCGACCTCGCGGCTAGGACCATGAATCAGGCCAGGTGGGCCTGCCAATGGGGTAGGGCAGGCGGGAATATGGAGAGTAGGAGAGGGCCCAGGACTTGGGTAAATGTAGGGATGTCAGCCTGTGGGACTTGGCTTCAGAAAGTGTTCAAACTCGGGCACTCGTCAGCCATATGTGGGACAACGAGCCTCCCGGTTCCCTACATCTCCAACAAACGTCTGGCACTCCAGGGTAGAATTTATGTAAAAGCGAGGGGACTCTATACCATCTTGTTAAGAGTTTGTAATTTGTTTCCTGCATCTTACATGAAGTAGAGAGTTTATGACCGAGTTGCATTGCTCTCCCCCATTCCTCGTCCGAGAATACCACGTCTAGTTCTCGCTCCCATCCACTCCGGAAGGGTAGAGGATGAGAGCGAAGTGAGTCCAGAAGAAGGGCGTAAATAGAGCTGATCGGACGAACCGTCCGGGATGAGGCTACACATAGTTTCTCAAACGAAGTAAGGGAGCGATGCAAGTCTAGGCTGTCCCTGGAAGTGTTGGTAATATTGGAATTGCAGCATTAAGCAGGCAGGGGCATTTCCACAAAGCTCATGTAGAGTTTTCAAGGAGGTTGGCACTAGGACACTCGAGAAACTGGGCGAGTCCTCTTTGGAGAGCCCTAAGATTTGAGATGAGGAGTAGGCCGGGGGGAACAGGGGATTGCCAAACACCTGGAGCAAAGGGCCATCCGAGGAGATAAGCTTCAGTGGGGGGAGGTATGAGCATCAGATGTGAGCTATCGTCGCCAGCACCGGTGGCAAGGCAGATAAAGATCATGTGGTAAACGTCTTATCTGGGTGCCATAGGAGGGTCTTAAGGTCATAGGAGGAAGCATCCCATTCCAGTCTCACCCATAATTTGGAAGGTGATGGAGAGTAGCAGTCAAGGACCCTGGCCAGTACCGCAGCCAAGTGATAGAAAGGCAGTCTGGGAGACCAAGGACTCCATCAAGTTTACTTCGGGCCAGGTTCCTCTGTGCCAATCTTGGACGTTTGGGGGCCCAGACAAAGCCAGTCAGGAGTGCAGAGATCCTACCAAAAAAGGACCGCGGGAGGATAGCAGGTACAGTGGAGAATAAGAAGAGAAGACGAGGTAATACATTCATCTTCAGAATATTTATGCGGCCTATCCAGGAGAAGTCCCTACGTTCCCACCTGGCCAAATCTGACTTCAGCAAGTTTAAAAGTGGGGGGAAGTTGAGGAGGAAGGTGTCAGATAACGTAGCAGGGACTTGGATGCCAAGATATGTAAGGGACTTGTCACACCACTTAAAGGGGTAAGTGTTCCTTAGAGGATGTACAGTACATGTGGAGAGAGTGAAATTGAGGGCCTCCCTTTTCGCCGGGTTCAGCTTGTAATTACTATAGTGAGAAAAGGTATGTATGGTAGCTAGTAAAGAGGGGAGGGTGGTTAGAGGGGAGGAGAGGTAGAGCAGCAGGTCGTCTGCAAAAGCTGAACATCGACAATGGCACGAGGGGGTCTGCAGGCTCAGAATATTTGGGTCTTGATGTATGGTGTTGAGCAAATGTTCCATACATAGAACATAGAGAAGCGGTGACAGGGGGCATCCCTATCTGCCATTGTGAATGTGCCATTGTGAATATCAAAAGGGGAGAGATAGTTGACTGTTTACCCGGACCTGTGCTTGAGGGATGGAGCCATGATGCGGGCCCCCATCTGGGTACCTAAGCCAACCTGGGACAGAGTGGCCTCCACGAAGCCCCAATCCACCCGATCAAAAGCCTTCTCCGCATCGAGGGAAAGTAAAAAGAGAGGTTTATTAAACTTGTGGGCATAGTGGATGGCGGAGAATGCACGGAGAGTGTTATCTCTAGTCTCCCTTCCACGAATAAAGCCCGTCTGGGTGGATTAGGGCCTCCATGTGGACAGCCGGTCTATTTGTAATCAGCTTGGCAAAGAGTTTTTTGTCTGTACTGAAGAGTGAGATGGGCCTATAGTTTTGGCACTGTGTGGAGTCTTTGCCCTCTTTAGGAATCACTGTGACAAAGGCCCGTAGAAAGGAGGGAGGGATTGAGGCGGAGCCAGGTATGGAGTTGAACGCCAAGATGAGTGGGACGGAAAGTTCAGCTCGGAGGGACTTATAAAACTTTGCCGTGCAACCATCCCGGCCAGGGCTTTTCCCAACCGGGAGGGCTGATATTGCCTGATCCGGTTTCTCTGGGGTGAATGGGAATTCGAGTGAGCAGATCATCTCGTCAGGAAGCGTGGGGAGGGCCGTGGAAGTGATGTACTGCTGTAAGGACGGGCGGGAGTCAGAGGAAATGGAGAGGGGAGTAGGAAGATTGTACAGTTTCATATAGTAGTGTCTGAAGGCGGATAGTATGTCACTCGTTAGATGGGAGAGTGCACCAGTGGGTGACGCAACCGAGGGGACGAAGAGCGAGGACCTCTTCTCTCTCAGTCGCCAACATCCTGCCCGACTTATTACCCCATTCGTAGAACTGGCGACCCGTTAATTGTGTGTAATATTTATGCTTGGCATTTAACAGTGACAGCAGTTCCTGGCGTATGCGCAGAATGTCTCTAAGAGTCTGTTCCTGTAGGGTTTGTTTATGTAGGCATTCTAGGACCGCAAGGTCTGTAAGTAGTGAGGATAGTTTGGCACTATGCTCTTTTCTTAACCGAGCCCCATGTTTCACCAGCACGCCTCGGAGCACACACTTCAGCGCTTTCCATTTGGTGAGTGGAGGAGTGTCATCATGTGCGTGATCAGTATGGAAGTGTACCATTGTGTCTTTAATTTCCTTAAGGCTCAGGGAGTCCAGAAGGAGGGATTCATTGAGGCGCCAGGTGGCATGGGGTTTGGAGAAAGAGGGGAGTATGAAAGTGAAGTGAACTGGAGCGTGATCAGAAAGCGTGATAGAACCAATAGAGGCTGAGGTGACTGATGGTTAGAGATGATGTGAGCAGAAGGTATAATCAATTCGGCTGTCTATGGTGGGAAAAGAAAGAGAAGTCTCTCCCTTGTGGGTGCATCGTGCGCCAAATATCACTTAATTGTAGGTAGTGTAGTTTTTGTCGGATGGCCCTGAGTTGTCTATAGGATAGTAGGTGTGGCCCGAGGAAGTATCGGATAGGGGGGATAGAGGGATGTTGAAATCTCCACAAAGGATGATTTCACCCGTTGCGAAGGATGACAGTGTCTCTAGCATATGGCACAGGAACGCTGTTTGGCCATGGTTAGGGTGCATAAATCGAGGCAATTGTGAAATTATGGCCTGCCAGTTCACAATTAGCAAAAACATAGTGGGCGTTAGTATCTTTAGCAGTGTCTAGGACCTTTATGGGCAGGGACTTACGAAATGCCAGGGACACTCCTTTAGTTTTTGCCTCAGGATTCGTGCTGTGTATCCAGGTTGGGAAGTAGCGACTTTTGAAGTTGAGGATGTGGCCATCTTTCAAGTGTGTCTCCTGCAGAGGTAGGATACATGTCTTCTGTTTGTGGAGGGTATACAGGATTTAAGAGCATTTCTCGGACGTGTTAAAGCCCTTAACATTCAGGGAGGTAACCTTAATATCAGCTGCCATAAGGAGGTAGAGGGAAATAGTCTGACTCGCCGCCACTCGAGGATTTTACCCGCGCGCTCACACTTCGAGACCATGATGCCGAGAGAGGGAAATGCCTGTGTGGCCACTATATGCTGCTGCCAACTCCAGGCTGTGTCATTCAGCCACTATATGTTCTCTTCGTTCTTTGACCACCTCCAGGCTGTGTCATTCAGCCACTATATGATCTCCTCATGCTGCCGCCATCTCCAGGCTGTGTCATTCAGACACTATATGTTCTCCTCATGCTGCCGCCACCTCCAGGCTGTATCATTAAGCCACTATATGGTGCCGCCAACTCCAGGCTGTGTCATTCAACCACTATGTGGTCTCCTCATGCTACCGCCAACTCCAGGCTGTGTCATTCAGCCACTATATGGTATCCTCATGCTGCCGCCACCTCCAGTCTGTGTCATTCAGGTACTATATGGTCTCATCATGCTGGTGGCACATTACCTAAAAAATTTTTACGGTAGCACTAGCTACCAAAAATCTTCAATTCAAATTTTAAAATGTATCTTTTAATCTTTTGGAATTGTGAGGCCCTATGGTCTCCTCATGCTGCTGCTGCCACCTCCAGGCTGTGTCATTGTGCCACCATATGGTCTACTGATCCTATTGACACCTTAGATTAAAATTGAAAAATGTTCATGTATCTAAAATCTTCAATTTAAATTTTACAAAATATCTTTAATCTTTTCTATTGTGAGGCCCTATGGTCTCATCGGGCTGCTGCCACCTCTAGACTCTGTCATTGTGCCGCCATGTGACTCCTTGGGTTTTGTGGTCATACAGTGTTAGTTCAAAGTAAACGCCGGGACATTAAACTTGGGAATCTACTACAAATCTTAAATTTTTATTTAAAAAAATGTATGTAATCTTTTCTGGTTCAATACATTTTTATTGAAGATATTGTTTGTCAGAAAACATTTACAACAATCGTACAATAAACATTACATAAAAAAAAAGAAACAGAAAAACAGCGAAAATGTCACTTGGTGTAATAGAAAGAAGTGTGGATCTATTCCGGTCCACTATGGTAGTATGAATGTCGACATTCTCACGTAACAACAAAACAACTTTGTTTAATACAGTAGAAATCAATGTAACTGTCTGTCTACAATGAATCAGGAGGTTACATAAGTTAAGCTATTCATATGTCATTACCCATCAGGAAAACTGAAAGAGTGAATGGTAGTTTACCATAGGGCAGTGTAGTATGTTGGATGGCTGAGTAAGTGTGGGAGAAGAAAGGGATATGTAGGAAAGGCTGGAAGTGGGGGAGGGGGACATAGAGAGGGTGAGGGTAAGAATATGTTCCACAGTGTCATTATTGATTACATTTTCACAGTAAGTGAGGGGAAGAGAGCCATGGGCCCCAATGCTTCTGAAATTTAGCAGCACCACCGCTAACCGAGAGGCAATTATTTTAGCGAAGAACTTAACCTCTTAAGGACTGTATGCCCTGAGCCCAGTCCCAGTGTGAAAAATGGTGTCACTTCGTTGTTCCACATCACACCGGGTCGGTCCCGGCTGCTAACGATAGCCGGGACCCTGGGCTAACACTGTGTGGTACCGATTGTTGTGCCCCGCGCGCTGTTAACACTTCAGACGCGGCGTTCAAAGTTGATCGCCGCGTCTGAAAATGAGAGTAAACGCTTCCCGGCAGCTCAGTCGGGCTGATCGGGACATCGCGATAAAATCGCGATGTTCCGATCAGCTGGGACGCAGGTCGAGGTCTCCTTACCTCTCTCCGTGGTGCCCGATCGGGGTTTGATTGCTCCAAGCCTGAGCTACAGGCTTGAGCAATCGAGCCCATATCTCGCTGATCCGTGCAAAGCTATGGCTTTGCAGGGATCAGCATAAGAGATCAGTGTGTGCAGTGCTATAGCTCCCTATGGGAGCTATAGCACTGCAAAAAAAAGTGAAAAAAAACAAAGGTCATTTATCCCCTTCCCTAATAAAAGTTTGAATCACCCCCTTTTCCCATAAAAAAAACTGTAAATAAAAATAAAAATTAACATATATGGTATCGCCGTGTGCGTAAATGTCCGAACTATAAAATTAGATCATTAATTAAACTGCACAGTCAATGGCGCAAAAAAATTCCAAAGTCCAAAATAGCGTATTTTTGGTCACTTTTTATGTCATAAAAAAATGAATAAAAAGCGATCAAAAAGTCCGATCAACACAAAAATGCTACCGATAAAAACTTCAGAACATGGCGCAAAACTTGAGCCCTCATACCAGCCCGTACGCGGAAAAGTATGATTTTTTTCAGAAGTGCGACAAAATCAAACCTATATAAGTAGGGTATCATTTTAACTGTATGGACCTACAGAATAAAGATAAGGTGTAATTTTGTCCCAAAAAATGCACTGTGTAGAAACGGAAGCCCCCAAAAGTTAAAAAATGAAATTTTTTTTTTCAATTTTGTCGCACAATGATTTTTTTTTTCCGTTTCGCCGTGGACTTTTTGGTAAAATGACTAATGTCACTGCAAAATAGAATTTGTGGTGCAAAAAATAAGCCATCATATGGATTTTTAGGTGCAAAATTTATAGCGTTATGATTTTTAGAAGGTGATGAGGAAAAAACGAAAATGCAAAAACGGAAAAACGCTGAGTCCTTAAGGGGTTAAGGTCCTGGTTGAGTAAAGAAATTGGCCTATAATTCTGGGGGAAGTCAGGATCTTTCCCCGGTTTTGGGATAGTAGCTATGTGGGCTTGGAGATTTTCAGCAGGAAAGGAACCCTGGGATATTGCTGCCTGGCAGAAGTCACGGAGGAAGGGAGACAGAGTAGTGCAAAATGTCTTTTAATATAAATGTATGAAGCCGTCAGGGCCTGGGGCTTTCTGGGCAGGGAGGAAATTAATGGTTTTTGTAATTTCTGTAAGGGAAACAGGATTATTGAGTTGGCACAACTGTCGTTCCGTGAGTGTGGGAAGACCCAACCTATTAAGAAACATGTGAATGGAATATGTCAGGTTGGGTGAGCAGGATTGGTGTCTCGTAGGTTATATAGGGAGGCATAGAGGGCTTGAAAATGGTTAGCAATATCTTCCGGGGTGTAAGCTGTAGACCCAGAGACAGGGTAACGGAGACGCGCTATATGAGAAAGTTCGTTTCTGCACTTAAGCCGGAAAGCTAGGAGCTTACCTGCTTTGTCGTTTTGCGAATAGTATTTAGCTTGCATCCTTTGCAGGTTTTTTTGTAATTAAACAATAGCAGTTCTCTCAGTTCCTGTCTCAGTGTGGTCAGCTGGGTGGCTAGAGTGGGGGAGGGGGTTGTTTTTGATTTTGAGTTTCTACTAATTTTTATTTATCTAGTTTTTCCGTCAGCCTCTCCTCCCTCCTCCGTTTACACACAGCCCCATATTTAATAAAGAAACCTCTTATATATGCCTTGTGACAATTTCACAAAGCTATAGGGTCTTGTATAGAACCAGCATTTATAGAAAAATATTCTGTGTGATGACATGCCCCAGGTGGGACAAGAGGAAGGGACTCGCTCTCCACTGGTATGAAGGAGAAGTGGTAAAATTCTCCTGGAGGGATAGTGTGATAGCCACATGATCCGACCACGTCATAGTTTCTATTGTGGAGTGGCCCAGACAGTTGAGGAGAGGGCGACCCACCAGGAACATATCCAAACGTGAGTATGTATTATATGTCAGGGGATGATGTGTGTATTGTTTGTCAGTGGGCTGTTGAATGTGCCAGGCATCGTATAGATCCTCGGTCCTGAGTGTGTATGCCAGGCTTGGGTGGGCAGCTCGTGTGGAAGATGTAGAGTCTAGAGGTGGGTCTACCACTAAATTAAAATCTCCACAAATCACAAGTGGACCCTGTTTAACCTTGTTCACTGATTTCATTGTATTGCGGAGAAATAGGGATTGGCCCAGGTTAGGGGCATAGAGTGAAACCAAAGTATATGGCGAGTTGTTCAAGAGGCAGGTAAGTATAATAAAGCGCCCATTAGGGTCACAATTAGATTAGGTAACTGTGAATGCTACAGTATCTTTAAAGGCCATTAGAACGCCACGGGACTTAGACTTATAATTTGATTGAAATATATGGGGGTACAGGGGGTGCCTTATGCGAAATGCATCTTTACTAAGGAGGTGGGTCTCCTGGGCGCAAATCACATCCCCTCCCAGTGATATTGCTCCTTTCCAAAAGAAAGACCGTTTGTGCGGACTGTTAAAACCATTCACATTGATACTTACAATTTTAACTACCATATATTAAAATAAAAAGCACAGTATAGGATGTAGTAGTCATCAGGTGGCGGACCACAAGCGCCTCCCAGCCAGCACGCTCGGGTCCTTTGACTACGGGTTATGCCCTAGAGACAGACAGGGGTAGAACCCCTAGGATAAAACAGGAATGTAGGAAGAACAGAACAAACAAATAAAAAAAAATACAAAGCACATAACAGCAAGAAAGGATATAGCAGGTGATGGCCGTAGCCAATCTTCCTGAGTGGGTGAAATGTCCGCGCTGAAGCCGGACAAAAAGGCAAAGGTGGAGCAGCCCATATGAAGATCAGTTCATAGTCAAACAGACTCACCGGATGGTAGACCAGTCATCATGAATCCTGCGGGGAGCCGTTGAAGAAGGGTTCTTAATGGGTTCCATTTACGAAGAAGAGCAGTCCCTTCCTTCAGCGTGCGAATCACATAGGTCACATTTTCATGTAGGATGAGTAGGCGGACTGGAAATCCCCCATCTGGACTGTATCTTAGCAGATTGGAGGACTGAGGTAATTGGCTGGATTGCCCGGCGGAGCTGGAGAGTAGCCGCCGACAAGTCTGCATACAGTGCAACATGATGATACTGTGCAGGTAAACCTTTGTTGATGCGAGCAAAGTTCATCAATTTTTCCTTTACTTGTGGGGGGGAGCTGCCTATCACTATGGCACAAGGTAACCAAAGATCCGGCAGAAAACCAAAGGAGGAGCTGATATTTAAGGACATGGTACAGGTGTAGACACTTGATTAAATGAGCACTGGCCATTTAAGAGTAAGAGCTCCGGCGCACCTGGTCCCAGTGGTCATACAGTATTAGTCCAAAGTAAACGCCGAGACATTAAACTTAATCTTAAATCTTAAATTTTAATTTAAAAAAATGTATGTAATCTTTTCTGGTTCAATACATTTTTATTGAAGATATTTTTTGTCAGAAAACATGTACAACAATCGTACAATAAACATTACATAAAAAGAAGAAACCGAAAAACAGCGAAAATGTCACTTGGTGTAATAGAAAGAAGTGTGGATCCATTCCGGTCCACTATGGTAGTATGAATGTCGACATTCTCACATAACAACAAAACAACTTTGTTTAATACAGTAGAAATCAATGTAACTGTCTGTCTACAATGAATCAGGAGGTTACATAAGTTAAGCTATTCATATGTCATTACCCATCAGTCAGGATCTTTCCCCGTTTTTGGGATAGTAACTATGAGGGCTTGGAGATTTTCAGCAGGAAAGGAACCCTGGGATATCGCTTCCTGGCAGAAGTCACGGAGGAAGGGAGACAGAGTAGTGCAAAAGGTCTTATAATATAAATGTATAAAGCCGTCAGGGCCTGGGGCTTTCTGGGCAGGGAGGGAATTAATGGTTTTTTAAGAGTAAGAGCTCCGGCGCACGTCCTGCAATATGAATCCCAGCCCCGCCGGGCGCGGTTAATAAGCCAGAGGTGGGCAACCTTTTTTTTTCAACTGAGCCAAATCTCGCCAAAACCACGATTGAAATTTATTTTGAGAGCCACATTTTTAAAACCGAAAATACATAGGATGGTACACTGTTTTTAATACGTTTTTATTGAGGGGCACATGACAGGGGGTATTATAAGTGAGGGGCACATGTCAGAGGGGCATTATATATGCAGGGGGGCATTATATGGGCACAGGACAGGGGGGGTCCTGTAATTTGCCCCCACATATAATGCCCCCCTGCCATGTGCCCCTCATAATGCCCCCCTGACATGTGCCCCTTATATATAATACCCCATGTCCTGTGCCCCTCACAATATAATGCCCCCCTGACATGTGCCCCTCACTTATAATGCCCCCTGACATGTGCCCCACACATATAATGCCCCCCTGACATGTGCCTCTTATATATAATACCCCATGTCCTGTGCCCCTCACAATATAATGCCCCCCTGACATGTGCCCCACACTTATAATGCCCCCTGTCATGTGCCCCCACATATAATTCCCCCTGACATGTGCCCCTCACATATACTGTATATGCCGGCGTATAAGACGACTGGGCGTATAAGACAACCCCCAACTTTCACAGTTGAAATATAGAGTTTGGGATATACTCGCCATATAAGACTACCCCTCCTACCGTGATGTACGTTACCTTGTAGTCCCCCCCCCCCATTAGGTAGGCAGTATAGTTCCCCCCTCATTAGGTAGGCAGCATGTTCCCCCCACAATAGTAGGCAGCTCCCCCACATTAGGTCAGCAGTTTCCCCACATTAGGTAAGCAGCTCCCCCACATTAGGTCAGCAGCTCCCCCACAATAGTAGGCAGCTCCCCCACATTAGGTCAGCAGCTCCCACACAATATTAGGAAGTTCCCCCACAATAGTAGGCAGCTTCCCCAACAATAGTAGGCAGCTCCCCCCCCCACAATAGTAGGCAGCTCTCCCCCACAATAGTAGGCAGCTCCCCCCACAATAGTTGGCAGTATAGTTCCCCCACAATAGTAGGCAGCTCCCCCACAATAGTTGGCAGCTCCCCCCCCCCACAATATTAGGAAGTTCCCCCACAAAAGTAGGCAGCTCCCCCCCACAATAGTTGGCAGTATACTTCCCCCACAATGGTAGGCAGCTCCCCCCCACAATAGTTGGCAGTATAGTTCCCCCACAATGGTAGGCAGCTCCCCCCCACAATAGTTGGCAGTAGAGTTTCCCCACAATAGTTGGCAGTATAGTTCCCCCACAATAGTTGGCAGTATAGTCCCCCCACAATGGTAGGCAGCTCCCCCCACAAACATACAGCTTCCAGCCATATACAGTGTATAGCTGGAGGATGTATGTCTGTATACTGCCCCCCACAGTGTTCCGGTCACCGCTCCTCCGGCCCGGGTCACCATCTACTGCTATGGCCTATGGACCATAGCAGTAGGTGCCGGGACCGGAGGAGCGGTGACCAGAACACTGAAGATGACTTGCCGCCAGTCACTCTACCAGGCTCCGGCCGGCGCGCGTCTTCCTCCGGTCCTTCTGGTACTCCTGCGCCTCTATGGTTGTACGCACAGGACGGCACTGACGTCCCGTGCGTACCACCATAGAGAGACGGAGGATCGCAGGAAGACCGGAGGAGGACGTGCGCCGGCCGGGGAATGGTAAGTGACCGGCGGACATCCTTATGTCCCGAAAAGATTTTTTGGGACACAGGGATGTACGGCATAGGAAACCCTATGATTATCTGCCCGGGCCGGCTCCTGTTTGCGGCTGCAGGCGGGGGCCGGCCAGAGCAGTTAAAAACTAATACTGTATACTAAAAACCAGGGGGCCTCCAGCTGTTGTGAAACTACAACTACCAGCATGCCCGGACAGCCTTTGCCGGTCCGGGCATGCTGGGAGTTGTAGTTTCACAACAGCTGGAGGCAACCTGGTTTTTAGTATACAGCAGTGGTCGGCACTATGCTGCCGCTGCTGCTCTGCATACAAGGGCCTGATACTAGTATCAGGCCCTTGTATGTTACCAGTGCGCATTGGCGGCCGCCGCGGCCCGACTGCACTGCAAGAGCCGCATTAAAGTGTGTGAAGAGCCGCATGTGGCTCGCGAGCCGCAGCTTGCCGACCACTGACATAAGCAAAGAGCGCTCACGGCCGGCGTGTCCGGCCAGAGCGCAGGCGTTACAATTTCACTCTCCCAGCACACACCCTATGCTTGTTACAGCAAGGCAAAGTATTCTACGTGCCTATTGAGGCTCTCTGTAGGCCATTTTTAATAGTTATTCACCATGAATAAATTCGTACCGAAACACATTTTTTAGGAAAATTCGGCGAATCGGACAAATTGAATTTTTCAATAATTCGCTCATCTCTATTCATCATCTATACATGTCCATCTGAAACAAAACATCAGTAAAACAGATCCGAGATATATATATAATCTGGACATGTAGCATCAATGTCTCCAAGTTATATAAACTTAGCTAACCATATTTAAAGGTAAAATGAATATAATGCAAAGTGTGGACCAAATTAGAATCACTTCACCAGACATTATGCAAGAAATATGAGTTTCTAGCAAAAATTATAAGTCTTGGGCATATTTTTTAAACAGACTACGTAGGTCATATGTTTAAATGAAAGGGAGGAGTAGGACAAGTTAGGTTGATATATTATCCCATCTGAGGCTAAGTCTCCACTTGGTTTTTTGTCCTGCGTTTTTAGGGATTTAAAAAAACGCCCAACAAAATGCCTGAAAAATCACCAGTGCAATGTATGTCATCATGCGTTTTTTCTGACATTTTTTCTTGATTTTTTTTTTCATTTGTGTGGAAATTGCATTTTTGTGACCTTTTGTGACCTTTTTGCTGGGAGTAGTAGTACCTGTAGTAATAGACAGATCACCCCGGGTCTCAGTCCTGACACCCGATGCGATCGTCCATTATATAGCACAGATGCCGCTGTATACAGCGCTCACATCTCTGCTCTGTACTCCGGCCAGTGATGTAAATAGAACATAATTAATTCATATTTCCCACCCAAAAGCTGTGATTGGCCGGATGGTTGCAGCCAATCCCCGCTCTGAGAGAAATATGAACGAATGAGTGGCCGGAGTACAGAGCAGGGATGCGAACACTGTATACAGTTGCTCCATCTCTGCTATAGACAGGAGGATCACAGTGGGTGTCAGTAGTGACATCCACTGTGATGTGTCCTTAAGCAGGGACTACTACTCCCAACATGGAGCACACTCTGCTCCATGCTGGGAGCTGTAGTATCTGCATTAATAGACAGATCGCAGTGAGTGTAACTTCTGACACTCGCTGCGATCTGTCTATTAAAGCAGGTACTAAAGCTCCCAGCATGAGTGTCAGGATCGGGACTGGTATGCAGCGAGGATACTGGTGGTGGATCCTCTGTATCAGTGGGGTGATGGCGTGGGCCGTACCAGGGGAACGGAGTCTAAGGGGTTACTGGTTTTCACCAGAGCCCGCCGCAAAGCGGGATGGACTTGCAGCGGCAGGTAACCCCCAGGCCGTTCCACTGGGGTTGTGGAACGGCCTGGGGGTGACTCAACCCCAGCTGACAGCTGAGACAGGCGCGGTACACAGGAACAAGGCAAGAGCAAGGTCGGACGTAGCAGAAGGTCAGGGCAGGCAGCAAGAGTTGTAGTCAGGGGCAACAGCAGAAGGTCTGGATACACAGGCTTGGGAACCCACTAAACGCTTTCACAGGGCACAAGTCAACAAGATCCGGCAAGGACAGGAAGGGGAAGTGGGTTTTTATATATATGGCCCAGGTGCAGGTACTGATTGGGCCAGGTACCAATCAATGGTGCACTGGCCCTTTATATCTCAGAGAGCCGGCGCGCGCGCGCCCTAGAGAGCAGGGCCGCGTGTGCCGGGACTGAACAGTCAGAGGACGGGGCATGTGAGGAAATTGGGATGCGACCCGTGGGCGGGCGTGTCCCGCTACGCGGATCGCATCCCCGCCGGTGACACTAGTGCAGCGCTCCCGGTCAGCGGGTCCGACCGGGGCGCTGCACAGAGACGAACGCCGTGAGCGCTCCGGGGTGGAGCAGGGACCCGGAGCGCTCGGCGTAACAATGAGGCAGAGTGTGCTCCATGTTGGGAGTAGTAACTGCAGTTATGGAAAGATCACAGCGGGTATCACTCCTGACACCCGCTGTGATTCACCTGTATAATGTATTGATGCAGCGTCCGCTGTTCTATGGTCCCCTGCACGACCGTATATATACACATATTCCTATTTCTCACAGAGAGCTGTGATTGGCTGGAACCATCTGGCCAATCACAGCTCTGCGGGAAATCTGAATATGTGTATATATACATCAGGGCAGGGGGCCATAGAAGAGCGCCCGCCACATCTATACATTATACAGAAAGATCGCAGCGGGCGATCTGTCTATTAGTACAAGTACTACTACTGGAACAGTGTGTTCCATGCTGGGAGTAGTAGTACTAACTAATAAAATTTTAAAAATAAAGAAAAAAAAGTGGAAAAACACACACACAATGCATTTTTATAATTGTAAGCTACATTGTTATTTCCCCGCACACATAAATTGATCCCTGTTTAAAAAGTGATAAAAATATATATAAAAAATATAAATTTCGTTAGATACAATTTTTTCCTTCACTACTGTATCTTTTTATTTATTTATTTTTGAATGGTACCCTACGAAATTTTATTCAAAACCGGTATCTCCATCACTTTTTTGGATCGGTAAAGTCCAAAAAAGATTAAAAAACGCCTGCAAAAACGCCAAAGTTAAACCCCACATATCGTTTTTCTTGGCGTTTTCTCACTCCCATAGATTTCTATTGGAGCAAAACGCCACGATTTTGACTAAAAACGCCGGTTTGAGCGACATACAGCGGTTTTTTTTCAAAACGTCAAGGAGCTGAAAAAAACGCAAAAAAAAGTGAAAAAACGCCAAGAGGAATTAGAAATTTGCAATTTCTCATTGATTTACAACTAACATCTGGCCGCAGCGTTTTTTGGCCAAAAAAACACCATGCGGCAGAATTGGCATTTTTCTTGGCATTTTGCCAACAAAAAAAAACAAGTGGAGACTTAGCCTGAGCATGCACCAAATAGCTTAAAAATAATAAAGGGGAGATAAAAGAAATACTACAGAAGACAGAAAAAAATAGAAAAAAGGAGGAAGATAAGCACTGAAAAAGATGAAGATTGTGTGAGTAGTCATCCCAATCCTTTCAAATTTTATAAATATGAGATAGGAGGTTGTCTGCGGCTGCCGACAAGTACTCCATTCTTCTAACCATCATTATTCAATTCATCAGGTTCTGTATAGTAGGGCTATATGTTTTCTTCCAATTATGAGCTATTAAACCCTTAGCCGCAATTAAAATATAGTGAAATAGTTTAATTTTATTTCTCTGAAGTGTAATGTCCGTTTGTTTTGTTTTTGCATTTTCCCGTTTTAGGCCCTGTTCAGACCTTGTTATTCATGCATTATCTGTTTTCTCTTCTTTTCTTCCAGGCGTGGAAGAGTTAAGCCTTTCACACATGTGCTAGGCGGTCGTTGCTATATAACTCCAGCTCAGTCTGTATTCTAGTTTCTGGTTATTCAGTGCAATACTACCGGTATGTCTGTTAGTTGAATACCTCAGTCTAGAATGTCTGTGTGTGCAATACACTTCCAAGTCTGCTTGAGCTCGCACCTTGTATTTCTCTTGTGATATTATCTGAGTTTTAGCCATGGTTAAATAGTCTTGTTTATTGTAGATTTTAGTCTGTGTCATATTAGTTGGTTTTAGTATTGTCTGTTCAGCTTTGTTGGTGTTCACACTATGTCTAATTCTTGCTTGTTACCTGTGCTCTGTATTTTATATTCCTGTTTGGTATCCTGGTTCTGTCTCCCAGTGTGAACAGTGTCTTTTATATTTTTATACTGTTTGGTTGATCTGATCCTTTGTTCTTGTACCTGCTTGTGATAGTTCTTAATAACTTACCTGTTGAGTTTAGTGTTTTGGCTCTGTTCTTCCGCTATCCCCTTCATCTGCTGGATTCTGCTGTATACTCCTATCATGCCAGTCTTGTTCATTTTATAATTTATGCCATTTATCTGATATCCGGTTTAGTGAACTGTTTGTTAATTCACTATATTCTGTTCTGTTTGTGAGTTTATATTCTCCCCTGTTAGTGTTTGTATTGTCTAGTAGGTTTCTGTTTCTGGCCTGTGACCGACTTTTTATTATGCACTTTAGCGCAGGAAGGGACCGGTTCCCAGTTGTCGACTCACCGTTTAGGGTGAGTGGGCAAGTAGGCAGGGAGAGATGTTTTAGGGTCAGTTTAGGGCTCACTCTCCCTGTCCCCCCCAAGTGGGCCCTGACCTGAAGGTCTGGAGGTGGAAGATTAAGGAGATATGTCAAAGGGTTCAACTGAATTAGCTTACCCAATATCTCCCGTATCAGCTACTGTAGCTCCAGCCATAAGTGCCGGAGTCAGGGACACTCCCAGAAAATGTGTGGTGGAATACCTAGATCTGAGTGACATCTCCAGCATCTGGCGGACAACTGAGGCTAAAAACGATTAAGAACCTCAGGGGTATGATACCACCGAAATATATTGTCTCTTTAGAGGAGATACAAGATGATGCTTTAGCCGTATGTTCCCATATTATCTGTCAGGTAGCCGGAGACACAGGTCCACGTCAGGGCTGCCCCTGGTCCCCTTTACTTTTTGTGTTATGTATAGAGCCACTTGCAACACTGATACATAATTGCCCAGATATTACCGGTGTTACAGTGGATCACAAGGAATATAAAGTTTTGCTTTTCATGGAAGACGTGTTACTAACATTAACTAATCTGCTCATATCACTACCATCCCTCCACTCGATTTTGAAAACATATGGCCACATGTTGGGTTATAAGATAAATGATAATAAAACTGAAGCCCAGCCCATTAATATGTCTGACTCGGAACTCTCTAACTTTAAAGCGAATTACCCATATAGATGGCAGGATTCCTCGCTCACTTATCTTGGTTTCCATCTTACATCTAACTTCTCCACATTATATAAACATAATTATCCCCGTTTTTTCACTGAAATAAATTCCCTACTAGAAAAATGGTCACCTCTCCCCTTATCCCTCAGAGGTAGAACCACAGCAGTTAAATGACAATATTGCCCAAACTTCGATTAGAAATCATACCTATACTGATACCTGGAGGGGCCCTTATGATGTTTCAATCTTCCTCACTTAGATTTATATGAAAATGGGGTAGGCATAGGATAGCTATTTTGGGACTTATGGGTAAAAATGAACAGATGTATTTCAATACTACCATGCCGGACACCTTAGGAGAATTCCTTCTTGGACTCAATTTTTGCCTTATAATAAATGGACAGAAATTGAGAAATTATGAAAAGCCCCCATCCACCCATGTTCTCTGATATGGTCCTCACCCTCCTCCCAAATGCCCAAAAATCTGCTGGACTCTGATGCTGACTCTCAATAAGGACACTGTTGAAAATGTAGAATCTTGACTATATACTTATACCAATGAAAATAAGTATAGTCAAGATTCCACATTTTCAACGGTGTCCTTTTTGCATACTACAGTATAGGTTTTGGTATATGTTTTAATATAATGTATTCTCATATATATATATAGACCATATTTATCGGGGTATACCACGCACCGGCCTATAACACGCACCCTCATTTTACCAAGGATATTTGGGTAAAAAAAATATCCATGGTAAAATGAGGGTGCGTGTGTGCGCGTGTATACCCCGATACACCCCCAGGAAAGGCAGGGGGAGAGAGGCCGTCGCTGCCCGCTTCTCTCCCCCTGCCTTTCCTGGGGTCTAGAGCGCTGCTGTCGGCCCTTCTCACCCCCTGGCTATCGGTTGCTATGCACAGTTGCTATGCACGGCGCGGCGCACTGACGTCATGCGCCGCGCCGTTCAGCACATAGCAACGACGCCGGGGACGCACGCCGGAGGCCTGCAGCAGCGCGGACCCGACTCAGGTAATTATGCCACCGGGGATGGGGGGAGGCAATGGGGCAGCGGCGCCGGCAATGGGTGCCGCTGCCCCTTCTCTCCCCCTGGCTGTCGGCGTCGCTTCTCTCCCCCTGGCTATCGGCGCCGGCAATGGGGTGCCGGCACCGATAGTCAGGGGGACAGAATGGGCAGCGGCGCCGATAGCCAGGGGGTGAGAAGGGCCGACAGCAGCGCTCTAGACCCCAGGAAAGGCAGGGGGAGAGAAGCGGGCAGCGACGGCCTCTCTCCCCCTGCCTTTCCTGGGGATGTATCGGCGTATAACACGCACACAGACTTTAGGCAAAACATTTTAGCCTAAAAAGTGCGTGTTATACGCCGATAAATACGGTATATGTTTTATTCTATATATTCCAGTTTACATCACATCTCTAAACATCATCACTTGTGTGCGATCATACAAGTACACATATTGATACATCAAATCTTTTAAAAGTATATATATATTTTTTTCTTTTAATTTAACACTAGTACATACTGAGTACTATAGATGTTTACTGGCTATTAGTTTTAGTACTACATACAGATATATAGATTTGTGTGTCATATAGATACTTTTTATATATATGTATCATCTTTGTTTCATTTTAGCAACTAATTACATCACCTGCAAACAATTGTAGTCTTTTTACTCCCATTTACAAATCCAAGTTGACACCACCTTTTTCCAATTCCTTGTAAATTGGATGTGACTCTCATAGAGGAGAGGTTTAAGGTCCATATATATCTTAGCAAATGACCTTCTTAACCCCTTAAGGACTGAGCCCTTTTTTGCAATTCTGACTAGAGATGAGCAAACTTACAGTAAATTCGATTCGTCACGAACTTCTCGGCTTGGCAGTTGATGACTTATCCTCCATAAATTAGTTCAGCTTTCAGGTGCTCCCGTGGGCTGAAAAAGGTGGATACAGTCCTAGGAGACTCTTTCCTAGGACTGTATCCACCTTTTCCAGCCCCCCCCCCCCCGGAGCACCTGAAAGCTGAACTAATTTATGCAGGATAAGTCATCAACTGCCGAGCCGAGAAGTTTGTGACTAATCACATTTACTATAAGTTCGCTCATCTCTAATTCTGACCATTGCCACTTTATGAATTAATAACTCCTGGATGCTTTTATTGATTATTCTGATTCCGAGATTGTTTTCTCGTGATATTCTACTTTAACACAGTGGTAAATTTTCATTGTTACTTGCATCCTTTCTTGGTGAAAGATCCCAAAATGTCATGAAAAGTTAGAAAATTTAGCATTTTTCTAACTTTGAAACTCTCTGCTTGTAAGGAAAATGGATATTCCAAATAAATTATATATTGATTCACATATACAATATGTATACTTTGTTTGCATCATAAAGTTCACATGTTTTTACTTTTGGAAGACATCAGAGGGCTTCAAAGTTTTTCACAACATTTTCAAAATCAGAATTTTTCAGGGACCAGTCCAGTTTTGAAATGGATTTGAGGGGTTTTCATATTTTAAATTATTATAAAAACTGCACCCCCCCCCCCCCCCAAAGTATTCAAAATGACATTCAGAAAGTGTGTTAACCCTTTAGGTGTTTCACAGGAATAGCAGCAAAGTGAAGCAGAAAACTCAAAATCTTCATTTTTTACACTTGCATGTTCTTGTAGACCCAGTTTTTAAAATTTTACAATCAGTAAAAGGAGTAAAAAGGAGAAAAAGACCCCCAAAATGTGTAACCCAATTTGTCTCGAGTAAGGAAATACCTCATATGTGGATGTCAAGTTCCGACCAATCAATCACGTGATCGTGAGCCGGCACCCGTGTCATCTCCCTCCTGCTGAGTAAGGGTGAATTGGGATGTCTCGGACAGCCCCATTCACCCTTTTTTCTGGGTCACCAGAGACCCGATTGACCTGGAACTGCCGCAAATCGCAGCAGGGGTTTGCACGGGGTGCCTGCTGATAGATATCAGCAGTCCCATGGGCGTACCCATACGTCCTCAGTCCTTAAGGACTTTAAAATGGGGGCATATGTATACGCCTGGCATCCTTAAGGGGTTAAACATTATACTGAGCTCCTGAAGAAAGGACCTACAGAGGTCCTGAAATGCGTCCAGTCATACTATTATATACCAATGACCACCACTATCTCCAATATGGAGATACATCTACAGCCTGAATTTTATTCATCCAGCTTTGTTACCTGATCTGCCAATCAAATCAGTGTCAGTGTGCGCTACCTCAAACACGAGGACGCCGCTGCGTTCTGTTATTACTGTACCCATTGAAGTGCAATAGTCCACCTGACCGGAGCCCACCGCCAGCTGCGTTGTGAATACAGGAGATGGCCGAATCTCCAGCAGTGCCCTCCCCACCAGGAGAACCGGTACGAGGATCTGGACTCACGCCCACCACAAGGTACCTTTGATCACTGTATAACAGTGGACTAATATTGCACTACATTTAATGAACAATATTCCACAGAGACTTTGCAATATTTTATTGGGGACTTACAGACTTGTACCTGGACAATACTAACTAAATGAAGTGGCTTCTCATATAGAGTTAGTCATATAGAGCATAATTACTTTAATGTGCACCATCATATCCAATTTAAAGCCAAAGTACATTTTTTTGTGCAAAATTTTTTCCAGGTTGGACTTATTTTAGTGTGTGGCCACATACTTTTAATGTTATTTTACTTTTGTTTTTATTCATTTTAATTATTACTAATATTTTTGTCAACATATATACTGCACTATTGTTCTCTTGTGTATCTGTTGGCTCACAAGGGCCCTGTGAGTCACAAACGCATAACGCTGAATATTTTAAAGGGGTACTCCGCCCCTAGACATCTTATCCCCTATCCAAAGGTTAGGGGATAAGACGTCAGATCCGCTGCGGCACCCACCTGTAGCGGCTTTCGGAACCGCTGGAGGTCCTCACACTAAGTCCATCCCGACCAGGAGGGCTCAAGATCATGACGTCACGACTCCGCTCTCGTGTGACCTCACACCCCGCCCCCTCAATGCAAGTCTATGGGAGGGGGCGTGACAGCTGTCACACCCCCTCCATAGGCTTGCATTGAGGGGGCGGAGCGTGATATCACACAGGGGTGGAGCCGTGACGTCACTATGCTCCGTCCCCATGATCGCCAGTAATCCGACCCAGAGCGAGCACACTCTGGGGGCTGATTCTAATGGGGTGCGGCGTGGAAGATCACGGGGTCCCCAGTGGCGGGACCCCCGCGATCAGGCATCTTATCCCCTATCCGAAGGATAGGGGATAAGATGTCTTAGCGCCAGAGTACCCATTTAAGAAAACTGTTTCTTTAAGAAACAACAATGAGGGGTTGTCCACCATAAGTTTCACTAACACTAGTCATTTTTTCTTGAGTTCAGAGTAATCCTTCAAGGCGTTCCATTTGATACAGGAGGCTAAGGAGATACAGTTGACAGTGATGAGCGGCATTGGCCATATTCGAATTCGCGATATTCTGTGAATATACGTCCTATATTCGTGAATTTTGCGTATTTGTTATATTCGCATATGTGTATATTCGCATATTTGCATATTTGAGGAAGAAAACAGTGAGTGGGTGGGCAACTTTACTATTGGTTGCTAGGGATGTTGTTGATAACCTCTGGCAAGTGTATTTGCATCATTCTAATTGGCCCAGAAGTGAAAAGGAATATGCAAATATGCGGAAAAAAGTGAATATTTGAAATTTCTGATATATAGCGATTATATTCGCAATATCCACGAATTTGCGAATTTGCAATATTCCCGATAAAAGTTCAAAGTGCAAATAATCATGCCCAACACTACTAAAAACTGCTTTGTGGGCTTCCCACGAGGTGGAAATAGAGGAAACACTATCAATGTTTCTGTCAAAATAGCCTGAGACCCGCCACAAGGGTTTCCTTGTGTTCGTCCTTTTTAATAAGGGATTCGTTAAGCCTCCAATGGCATATTTTTTGCGGGATGGAGGTTAGTCTCAGATCCAATGTGAAAGGAGCGTGATCTGTTATTGGATGGATTTTCTTTTTGTCAGATAATCTAATTCCCTTATATTGCTCATAAACATATCAATTCTAGTATGTGTAGAATTGGGATGTGATAAGAACATGAATTCCTTACTATTAGGGTTGGAAATCCTCCACAGGTCGAAGAAGTAACATTTCCTTACAAGTTTACGGAAAGCTGTGGAAAGCCGTATGGCAGTCGGAGAAGCGGTGTGATGTAATACTGATTGTCTGTCAGATGAGGTCGAAAAGGGGACATTAAAATCACCCCCAATAATCAATGTGGTAGGAAGTGTAGAGTTTAGTTTTGTGAAGAACCTTTTCAAGAATGTTATCTGAGATGTGTTTGGGGCATATAAATTACAAATTGTAATAGGAGTGTTTGATAGTTTGCCGGAAACAATAATAAATCTACTATCAGTGTCTGCATAAGTGGAGGACATTTGGAATGGACAGTTACGGGAGATCAATATGGCCACCACCCCCCCCACCCCCCCCCTCTTCCTATCCTGGGTAGCCACGTAAAATTCTGTGTAATGTCTAAGGGCAAACTTGAATGAACAGGATTCATCGTGGTGAGTCTGAGCCAGGCCTTTTTTGGTCATTAACCCTTTCAGGACCCATGATGTACCGCTACGTCATGGGACCCTGGGTCTTAAGGACCCATGACGTACTGATACGTCATTGATCAGCAGGCACCCCGTGCAAATGCATGCGTCATTAGACCCCCCGATGTTGGCGATCGCCGCAAATTGCCGGTGGGAATTCCCACCGGCGATTTGCGGTTATTCTGGGTCATACGGGTGTCTGGTGACCCGGAAAATAAGGGAGATCGAGGTTGTCCAAGACACCCACGACCCCCGAAGGGATAGGAGTGAGGAGGCAGGGGTGCCACACCTCCTATCCCTGCAATTCATTGTCTAGTAGCAACACCCAATAGCAGATCGGGGGCGAGGGGTTAACTTTCGGTTTCCCCATTCTGCCCACCCACAACAGGCGCGGCAGAACGGGGAAACCAAAAGGGAAGGTCCAGATACCCATCGGCAGCGGCGGAGGCGACGATCGGCGGCGGTGATCGGCGGCAGCAGAGGACGGCGATGCGGCTCCCTGGATCCTACGGAAGCCGGTGAGCTGCCTAGCAACATCTGGAGGCCTACAGTTTGAGACCACTATACAGTGGTCTCTAAACTGTAGCCCTCCAGATCTTGCAAAGCTCCAACTCCTAGCATGCCCACACAGCATTTTGCTGTCTGGGCATACTGGGATTTGTAGTTTTGCAACATCTGGAGGTCCACAGTTTGGAGATCACTGTGCAGTGGTCTCTAAACTGTAGCCCTCCAGATGTTGCAAAACTGAAAATCCTAGCATGCCCAAACAGCAAACAGCTGTTTTGGCATGCTGGAAGTTGTAGTTGTGTACCTCCAGCTGTTGCATAACTATCTCTCCCAGCATGCCCTTCGGCGATCAGTACATGCTGGGAGTTGTAGTTTTGCAACAGCTGGAGGCACACTGGTTGGAAAATACTGAGTTAGGTAACAGAACCTAACTGAAGGTTTTCCAACCAGTGTGCCTCCAGCTGTTGCAAAAGTACAACTCCCAGCATGCACGGTCTGTCAGTACATGCTGGGAGTTGTAGTTTTGAAAAAGCTGGAGGTTTGCCCCCCTATGTGAATGTACAGGGTACATTCACACAGGTGAGTTTACAGTAAGTTACCTGCTTGAAGCTTGAAATTTTTTGTCGCAACGCAAACTCCTAGTGGGAAACTCACTGTAAACCTCCGACTGTGTGAATGTACCCTTAAAACTCTACACTACACTAACACATAATAAAGGGTAAAACACCCCCCTTATACTGTCCCCCCCCCCCCCAATAAAAATAAAAAAACTTATTGTATGGCAGTGTTTCCAAAACGGAGCCTCCAGCTATTTCAAAACAACTCCCCTCAGCATTTCCAGACAGCCACTGACTGTCCAGACATGCTGGGAGTTTAGCAACAGCTTGAGGCACCCTGTTTGGGAATCACGGGCAGAGAATACCCTATGTCCACCCCTATGCAATCCCTAATTTAGTCCTCAAATGCACATGGCGCTCTCTCACTTTGGAGCCCTGTTGTATTTCAAGGAATCAGTTAGGGGCCACATATGGGGTATTTCCGTACTCGGGAGAAATTGCACTACAAATTTTGGGGGGATTTTACTCCGTTTACCCCTTATGAAAAGGAAATGTTGGGGGCTACACCAGCCTGCTAGTGTAAAAAAATGAAATATTTAACACTAACATGCTGGTGTTGCCCCATGCTTTTTATTTTCACAAGCGGTAAAAGGAAAAAAAAGACCCTCAAAAGAACCTCAGAAATTTTCACAATTTCTCCTGAGTACTGAAATACCCCATATGTGGGCGTAAAATGCTCTGCGGGCGCACAACAAGGCTCATGAGTGAGAGTGCACTATGAACATTTGAGGCCTAAATTGGTGATTTGCACAGGGGTGGCTGATTTTACAGCGGTTCTGACATAAACGCAAAAAAAAACACCCACATGTGACACCATTTTGGAAACTACACCCCTCACGAAATGTAACAAGGGGTATAGTAAGCCATAACACCCCACAGGTGTTTAATGAAAATTCTTCAAATTTGGATGGAAAAATGAAAAAAAATTCACAAAAATGCTGGTGTTACCCTACATTTTTCCTTTTCACAAGGGAAAATAGGAAAAAAGCCCCCCAAATTTTGTAACCCCATTTCTTCTGAGTAAGAACATTCCCAATATGTGGATGTAAAGTGCTCTGCGGGCAAACTACAATGCTCAGAAGAGAAGGAGCGCCATTGGGCTTTTGGAGAGATAATTTGACCGGAATTGAAGGCCATGTGTGTTTACAAAGCCCCATAGTGCCAGAACAATGGTCCCCCACCCACATGTGACCCCATTTTGGAATCTACACTGCTCATGTAAAGAGCATTTACGCCCCACAGGTGTCTGACAGATTTTTGGAACAGTGGTCCGTGAAAATGAAAATATAATTTTAGTGAGAATTTTTTTTTTCATTTACACATCTAACTTTAACAAAAAGTCGTCGTCAAACACCTGTGAGGTGTTAAGGCTCACTGTACCCCTTGTTACGTTCCTTGAGGGGTTTCGTTTCCAAAATAGTTTGCCATGTGTTTTTTTTTTCTGTTCTGGCACCATAGGGGCTTCCTAAATGTGACATGCCCCCCAAAAACCATTTCAGCTAAATTTGCATTCCAAAAGCCAAATGTGACTCCTTCTCTTCTGAGCATTGTAGTTCACCAGAAGAGCACTTGACGTCCACACATGGGGTATTTCCATACTCAGAAGAGATGGTGTAACAATTTTGGGGGGCATTTTTCTCCTATTGCCCCTTGTAAAAATTTAAAATTTGGGGGAAAACTAGCATTTTAGTGAAAAAAAATTATAAAAATGTACACATCCAACTTTAACGAAAATTTGTCAAACACCTGTGGGGTGTTAAGGCTCACTGCACCCCTTGTTACGTTCCTTGAGGGGTTTCGTTTCCAAAATAGTATGCCATGTGTTTTTTATTTTTTTATTTTATTTATTTTTTGCTGTTCTGGCACCATAGGGGCATCTTAAATGTGACATGCCCCCCAAAAACCATTTCAGAAAAACTCACTCTCCAAAATCCCACTGTCGCTCCTTCCCTTTTGAGCCCTCTAGTGCACCCGCCAAACACTTGACATACACATATGAGGTATTTCCTTACGCTAGAGAAATCGGGTTACACATTTTAGGAAGAGTTCTCTCCTTTTACCCCTTGTAAAAATTAAGATTTTGAATTTTCTCCTTCAAATTGCTGCTATTCCTGTGAAACACCTAAAGGGTTAACAAACCTTTTGAATGTAATTTTGAATACTTGGAGGGGTGCAGTTTTTATAATGGGGTCATTTATGGGGTATTTCTAATATGAAGGCCCTTCAAATCCACTTCAAAACTCAACTGGTGCCTGAATAATTTCGATTTTGAAAATGTGAAAAATTGGAAAATTGCTGCTCTACTTTAAAAGCCCTCTGATGTCTTCCAAATGTAAAAACATGTCAACTTTATGATGCAAACAAAAAGTAGATATATTGTATATGTGAATCAATATATAATTTATTTGGAATATTTACTTTCCTTTAAAAGAAGAGCTTCAAATTAAAAAAAATTCAACATTTTCAATTTTTTCATCAAATTTTTGAATTTTTCACCAAGAAATGATGCAAGTATCGACAAAATTTTACCACTAACATAAAGTAGAATATGTCACGAAAAAACTGTCTCGGAATCAGAATGAAACTTAAAAGCATTCTAGAGTTATTAATGCTTAAAGTGACTGTTACGCCGAGCGCTCCGGGTCCCTGCTCCTCCCCGGAGCGCTCACGGCGTCTCTCTCTCTGCAGCGCCCCGGTCAGACCCGCTGACCGGGAGCGCTGCACTGACATTGCCGGCAGGGATGCGATTCGCATAGCGGGACGCGCCCGCTAGCGAATCGCATCCCAAGTCACTTACCCGTCCCGGTCCCCGGCTTTCATGTGCTGGCGCGCGCGGGCCAGCTCTCTAAGATTTAAAGGGCCAGTGCACCAATGATTGGTGCCTGGTCCAATCAGCTTAATTAGCTTCCACCTGCTCCCTGGCTATAATACCTCACTTCCCCTGCACTTCCTTGCCGGATCTTGTTGCCTTGTGCCAGTGAAAGCGTTTAGTGTTGTCCAAAGCCTGTGTTTCCAGATCTTCTGCTATCCTCATTGACTACGAACCTTGCCGCCTGCCCCGACCTTCTGCTACGTCTGACCTTGCCTCTGCCTAGTCCTTCTGTCCCACACCTTCTCAGCAGTCAGTGAGGTTGAGCCGTTGCCAGTGGATACGACCTGGTTGCTACTGCCGCAGCAAGACCATCCCGCTTTGCGGCGGGCTCTAGCATCTTAGAACCGGTCCACCGACACTGTCCACGCCAATCCCTCGCTGACACAGAGGATCCTCATCCAGCTAGCCGAATCGTGACAGTGACAGTGGTCAGATGTGCAAAAAATGGCCAGGTTCTACACTGAAAATTGGCTGGGTCCTTAAGGGGTTAACTATTTCAAAAGAAGGCGTCTTTTGATGTCAGAGTTCAGACCTTTGACATTAATTGACATTAGACGTACCATGATAAAGACTGTAAAAGTGTTAGAAATAGTGTGATAAGTCCTACCGATAAGGCCATTTATAAAGAAGATGAACTTAGATGAGAACTTCTGGCAGCATGGACCACGATGGTGAAGAGTGAATGTTTTACCCCAAACACGTGGGAATGGGAGGAGACTGCTGGATCATGTGGGAAAAGGGAGACAAAAACATAGAAAGCTATACAAAGGAAGAAGAGAAACAAAAAGCAGAACCATGAATCTACGAGAACAAATATTAAAAAAGGTAATACAACCCAATTAACACAAGGAATATGTCCCTTGAATATGAGGATTCACTAACTACTACTCACACCTGAAGCTACTCTAGCCTGAGGTAGTGAGATGAGCCCTCAATATAGGGGATAAGAAGCGGTATCCGGAGGGAAAAACAAGACCCAAAAGGTAAACTATATTTGGGTAACTGAATCCCTTCGCTCTCTGATAATTAAAGTTGACCTAGAAATCTAGGTAAAAGATAACTTACATCGTAACGTAGCATAAACTAGATTCAGGAATATTGACTACAATGCGGTTCTAAAATAAAACCTATGACTATTTGTTAGCCCTTTAATATAAATAACTTTTAGCATTATGTATGTAAAGAAATCTACCGTATCCTAGGCTAGAGACTCAACTGGTAACAATTAAAATGTGTCATTCCTGAGAAGCAAAACAGGAAAACAAGAATGTTATGAAGTGGATATTTTCAGGAAACGGATCTTCTCTCAGTGAACTGTGGTGTGATGGGTTAACATTCTTGTGGAGGACGTTTCTTCTGAGCAGTGACTTTTGTCCACACAGGAGGCGGTGATGGTGGAGGTGGGAGTAGTTCCCAGTTAGGCAGCTCCAATATGTCCAATATGTCGCAGAAAGGATGTAAGTCCTGTGCACTTCTACCATTGCGCCTAGCTGTCAGGCTAAACCAGTGTTTCCCAAACGCAGTCCTCAAGCACCCCGAACAGGTCATAATCTTTCACAGGTGATATAATTATCGTCAGTGAATCAGGCATCACCACAGTTATATCACCTGTGAAACACTAAGGAAATCCAGAAAACATGACCTGTTGGGGGTGCTTGAGGACCGCATTTGGGAAACACTGGGCTAAACAGATACCCCCCATCTATAGACAATGTCTCTATCTCTCAAAGATTGAAGTAGTGGCCTTAGTCCCTTAACGACAATGGACATAAATGTACGTCATGGTGCCGTGGTACTTAACGCACCATGACGTATGTTTACGCTCTGCCATGACCGCGAGCATCCGACCAGTGTTTGCGTCATGCACGGCAGATCCTGGCTGCTATCAGCAGCCAGGGACCCGCCGGTAATGTAGGCCATTAACCCCTCAGATGCTGTGAGTCAATACAGATCACGGCATCTGCGGCAGTGCGGTACTTTAAATGCATGTTCGGATCGCCTGCAGCGCTGCCGGGGGGATCCGGTCATCCATAGTGGCGGACGGAGGTCTCCTCGCCTGCCTCTGTCCGTCTCACGGGGTCTTCTGCTCTGGTCTGATATCGAGCAGACCAGAGCAGAAGATCACCGATAATACTGATTAGTGCTATGCAATCAAATGATTGCTATAAATAGTCCCCTATGGGGACTATTAAAGTGTTAAAAGAAAAATGTAAAAAGTAAAAAAAAGTGAAAAATCCCAACCCCAATAATAATCAATTTTTCCAATTTTACCCTCCAAAAAGCGTTAAAAAAAATAAATTAATAAACATATTTGGTATAGCCGCATGCATAAAATTCTGAACTATAAAAATATATTGTTAATTATCCCGTACGGTGAATGGCGTAAATGTAATAAAATAAAAAAAAGTCCATAATTGCTGCATTTTTGTCACATTGTATTCCCCAAAAAATTAATAAAATTAAAACCTAAGCAAAAGTGGTACCTATAAAAACTACAGATCACAGGCAAAAACTTAGCCCTCATACCACCCCATATATGGAAAAATTAGAAAGTTATAGGTGGTCAAATTAGGGCAATTTCAAACATACTAATTTTGTTAAAATAGTTTGAGGTTTTTTTAAGCGGTACAATTATAGAAAAGCACATATCATGGGTATCATTTTAATCATATTAACCCACAAATTAAAGAAAATGTCATTTTTACCATAAAGTGTACACCGCGAAAACAAAACCTTCCAAAATTTGCTAAATTACGGTTTTCTTTTAAATTTTCCCACACAAATAATAATTTTGGGGATGCGCCATACATTTTATAAAATAAGCCCTCATATGGGTCTGTGGATGGGAATATAAAAGTTATGATTTTTAGAAGGCGAGGAGGAAAAAACTAAAAAGCCAAAATGAAAGGCCAAAATGGGCCTGGTCCTTAAGGGGTTAGTAGTCTGCGCTTCTGCAGCGTCACCCATGAAAGGTCCGGTAATAGCTGGATATCTACTCCATCAAAGTCTATTGACTTCAAGGTTCGAATTTTGGCTGTTATCTCTTCCTTAGTCGTGTAATCAGTTACACAGCAGATGATGTCTCTTGGCGTAGTTGTGGATCCTTTTGGTTTTAATGCGCAATGCGCTCTGTCCATTTGGATTTTATTGGTGGATGGGGCCTTGAGTATCTTATTAAAGATGGCCTCCAGAGTCATTTTCAAGTCTTGCGTTGCCTCTGGTAACCCTCTAACTCTGATATTATGGCGTCTGCCTCTGTTATCCAAGTCTTTAAGATGACGTTGATATTCACAGAGACTTTGATGCTGGGCTGAGACTGTAGATGGTAAGGAAGAAATATAGCGACGGGTGTTATGTTCTTCCTCTAAATTATCCACTCTTTGAGCCACACCTTTGATATCCTGGCGGACCGCAGAAATTTCAAATTTGAGGGTATCCTTATCTTCCTTCAGGAACCCAGAAAAGTATTGTTTAGTAGGAAGTTGTAGATATTTTCACCAATCATGATCAACTTCCGAAGGCTTATCCCCCACATCAGAATCAATGGAACGTGGAGACCAGAAAGGTTTATCCTGTCTTTTTCTTTGAGGTGAAATATGAGTACCTAGAGGCTCCATGTTCCAACTAGAAAGAGCAGTAAGGTCACCTCTCTGGGGTTTCTTTGCTCTTTCTGAGCTGTCGCTGGAACCATTGTGATTGGACTATGATTTAAATTGTATGTAGAAGACTCTGGTTGTAAATGGTCATCCATGTCTGGACAAGACATCAGGTTTTGTTAAGACTGACTTCTGGTCAATTGTCTAGTAAGATAAGATACTGGTTTGCGAAGGCTCTTGGAAGAATTTTCCAGTGTTAAGCATGTAGGCGAGGAAGGCTCACTTCTAGTTTGTAATTGCGTTTGTGAAATAGCTTTAACTTTTGTCAGGTGCCATTTATTACTTGTCTGGTCTTTTATCTGTGAAGAATCATCAGCATGGGAAGAAATAAATGTAATGGTACTAAAAGTCCCAATGTAAAGTGAGAAAGCAATTCACAGTTTGACCAGTAGGTGGTGCTCAGTGTTCACTTGATATGCAGAAATACTGAGCAAGGAAATGGTCGAAGATGCTATAGCAGGCGGATAATATAGCGGCAGGAATTCTTATGCTGGACTCCTCTAGGAATCTTCTGTTTACCAGAGTAATTTGAAAGTAATTGTATCAGCAAGGGTTGGTTTAAATTGTAGCTCAAGGATATGTAGCTTTCAGATGTTACATAAAGTCTTTCTCGTGAGGAAACTTCTTTTTCTCAGACAATAGCTAGGATATTGGTAATGTAGGTCAGCAATATGAATATGAATTCTAGAGCAACGATTTGCACTTTTCGCTCTCTCTCTCAGCACCAAAGCTGCACAAATATGGGCATTGAGGAGTAGAATTAGGGAGAAGCCCTTGCAATGGCTGCTCACAGGTCTCGGCTTTCTTGTGCTCCAGGCAGGCATCACTTTTAACCCTTTATTGTAGGGATGGGGAGT
Source organism: Hyla sarda (assembly GCF_029499605.1). NCBI lineage: Eukaryota > Metazoa > Chordata > Amphibia > Anura > Hylidae > Hyla > Hyla sarda. The sequence continues at coordinate 516,357,046 of NC_079189.1, forward strand.
CCTCAACTCAATTGCTTTAAATTATGTTTGTTAACATTAATAAAATCATGTTTTTAATTACAATTAATTTTGGTTTATCATCTTTTTTTCCCTCTTGTTTTCTCTTGTGGTATCATGTTATTATATTGATATATGTGGTAGCACCGTGAATTGTTATATTTGCTGAGCCCGCTTTAGTTTGGTTGTGGTTCGAGATTGTTTTCAGTGATCAAAAGAGCCCTGAGACTCAATGGCATCCATGAGTTAACTATGACTATGGCCTTCGAAGGAGGTATATTGATTAACTCCTTCCCACCACAGGGTAAATGCATATGTCTTAGCGATCTTCTTCACAGCACCGTGCCCTGCAGGAGATAGCTGATGGGAACCGGCAGCATTAACCCCAAAGATGCTGCGATCGGTCCTGATCAAGGCATCTATGGGATTGACAGGGAGAGGGGGCTCCCCGTTCCCAGCAGCAACTCTGCAAAGTGATCGCAGTGTACCTTTAGTTGCCATGGCTGCAGGAGGCCACCTGACGGCATCCTGCCACCTAGTACAGCAGCCTGTGACGTCCAGCCATAGGCAGGTTGAATGTCAGTGCACACTGACAGTTATGCTATGCTGCAGTACAGATGTACTGCAGCATGGTATAACAGGTAAAAAGTTTAATATAGTTAGTATAGTTTTTCAATAAAAAGTGTAAAAAAAAATGCCCCTTTCCCGATAAAGCCCTGTATTATCACCCAAACACCCCCCCCCCCCCCCCCCCCACACACACACACACACACAAAAACATAATAGGTATTGCCTTGTACAATAAAGCAATGTTATTTATCCCACATGGTGAACGCCATGAAAAAAAAAAATATATATATATATGTGTGTGGTCCAAAACGTGGAATAAAAAGATCAAAATGTCAAAAGATGGTATCACAAAAATGGTATCAATTAAAAGTACAGCTCGTCCTGCAAAAAAATAAGGCTAAGTTATGCCTGCCAGAACATGGTAACATGAAAAAGGGGGGGGGGGAGGATTTTGGGGGATTGAGCCCAATATAACCCTAAGGACGGGAGAATTTTTTTGCAAATCTGACCTCTATTACTTTTTTATAACTCTGGGATGCTTTTACTTATACATTTAATTCCAAGTTTGTTTTTTCGTGACATATTCTACTTTGTTACATTGATACTTGCATCATTTCTTGGTGAAAAATTCCAAAATTTCAGCAAAAAACTGAAAATATTTCATTTTTCTAACTTTGAAGCTCCCTGCTTGTAAGGAAAATAGACTTGCCAAATAAATTTATATTGATTCACATATACAATATGTCTACTTTATGACTGCATCATAAAGCTGACATGTTTTTACTTTTTAAAGACATCAGAGGGCTTCAAAGTTCAGCAGCAATTTTCAAATTTTTCGCAAAAATGTCAAAATCTGAATTTTTCAGGGACCAGTTAAGTTTAGAAGTGAATTTGAGGGTCTTTATGTTGGAAATCCCCTATAATGGACCCCATTATGAAAACTGCACCCCTCAAAGTATTCAAAATGACATTCAAAAAGTTTGTTAACCCTTTAGGTGTTTCACAGGAATAGCAGCAAAATGGAGGAGAAAAATCAAAATCTAAATTTTTTACACTAAAATGTTAGTGGTTCGTTCCCCCTGTGGGCACTGGTGTCGCGGCGGTGGTGGTCGCCGCCCAGTGCTATGCCATTTTATGCTAGGGACGTTAGGGACCCACTCTAAATAGGTGGCCTTGACGTGGCGAGTGGGCTTTGTACTTTTTGATCAAAACGTATATATTTACAACCTGTTAGTTTTTGAAATTATGTTGAGAAGCAATTCGATCATTGTGCAAGATTGTAGACGTGCACCGTGTCTGTTTTCTACCTGAATTCACACTAAAATGTTATTGTAGCCCCATTGTTTTCATTTTTTATAAGGGCTAAAAGGTAAAATGGCCACTTAAAACTTGTAATTCATTTTCTCTCGAGTAAGGAAATACCTCATATGTGGATGTAAAGTGCTCTGTGGGTGCACTAGAGGGCTCAGAATGGAAGGAGCGACAATGGGCTTTTGGAGAGCAAATTTTACTGAAATGGTTTTTGGGGGGCATGTTCAATTTAGGAAGCCCTATGATGCCAGAACCGTAAAAAAAAACAAAAAAAAAAACACACATGGCATACAATATTAGAAACTACACCCCTCAAGGAACGTAACAAGGGGTATACTGAGCCTTAACACCCCACAGGTGATTAACTAATTTTCGTTAAAGTGGGACGTGAAAATGAAAAATTAGATTTTTAACACTAAAATGCAGGTCTTACCCCAAACTTTTAATTTTCACAAGGAGTAATAGGAGAAAATGCCCCTCAAAATCTGTAACCCCATTTCTCTCAAGTAAGGAAATACCTCATATGTGGATGTAAGGAGCGACATTGGGCTTTTGGAGAGCGAATTTTGCTGAAATGGTTTTTGGGGGGCATGTCGCCTTTAGGAAGCCCACATGATGCCAGAACACTAAAAAAAAAAAGGCATACTATTTTGGAAACTACAGCCCTCAAGGAACGTAACAAGGGGTAAAGTGAGCCTTAACACTCCACAGGTGATTGACAAACTTTCGTTATAGTGGGACGTAAAATAAAAAAAAATTTTTTTTGCAATAAAATGCTGGTGTTACCCCAAATTCTTTATTTTCACAAGGGGTAGTAGGAGAAAAAGCCTCCAAAAATGTGTAACCCCATTTCTTGAGTATGGAAATACCCCATATGTGGATGTAAAGTGTTCTACTGGCGAACTACAATGCTCAGAAGAGAAGGAGCGCCATTGGGCTTTTGGAGAGAGAATTTGGTTGGAATGGAAGTCGGGGGCCTTGTGCATTTACAAAGCCCCCTGTGGTGCCAGAACAGTGGACCCCCCCCCCACATGTGACCCCACACAGTGAGCATTTACACCCCACTGGCATTTGACAGATCTTTGGAACAGTAGGCTGTGCAAATGAAAAATTCAATTTTCAACTGTTTAAAAAATCTGTCAGACACCTGTGGGGTGTAAATGCTCACTGTACCCCTTATTACATTCCGTGAGGGGTGTAGTTTGTAAAATGGGGTCATATGTGGGGGGTCCACTGTTCTGGCATCATGGGGGCTTTGTAAACGCACATGGCCTTCAATTCCAGCCAAATTCTCTCTTCAAAAGCCCAATGGCACTCCTTCTCTTCTGAGCATTGTAGTTCGCCCACAGAGTACTTTACATCCACATATGGGTATTTCCATACTCAGAAAAAATGGGGTCACAAATTTTGGGAAGCTTTTTTCCTATTCTCCCTTGTGAAAATGAAAAACTTGAGGTAACCAGTATTTCAGGGGGGAAAAAAAAAACATTTTAAATTTTCATGTCCAACTTTAACGAAAATGTGTCAAAGACCTGAGGGGTGTTAAGGCTCACTATACCCCTTGTTACATTCCGTGAGGGGTGTAGTTTCCAAAATGGTCACATGTGGGTGTTTTTTTTTTTTTTTTTTTTCATTCATGTCATAACTGCTGCAGCCACCTCTGTGCAAATCACCAATTTAGGCCTAAAATGTACATAGCACTCTCTCACTCCTGAGTCATGTAGTTCATCCCCAGAGCACGTCCACATATGGGGTATTTTCATACTCGGAAGAAATTGCGTTCTAAATTTTGGGGGTCTTTTTCTCCTTTTACCTCTTGTGAAAATGAAAAGTATGGGGCAACACCAGCATGTTAGTGTAAACTTTTTTTTTTACACTAACATGCTGGTGTAGCCCCTAATTTTACCTTTTCATATGGAGTAACAGTGCATTCTGTTCATAACTTCAACTACCAGAATGCACTGACAGACCGTACATGCTGGGAGTTGTAGTTTTGCAACAGCTGTAGGCACACTGGTGGGGAACCAATGAGTTAGAAAACAGACTCTAGCTCAGTGATTCCAACCTGTGTGCTTCCAGCTGTTGCAAAACTACAACTCCCAGCATGCACGGTCTGTCAGTGCATTCTGGGACTTGTAGTTTTGCAACAGCTGGAGGCACACTGGTGGGGAACCAATGACTTAGAAAACAGACTCTAGCTCAGTGTTTTCCAACCAGTGTGCCTACAGCTGTTGCAAAACTACAACTCCCAGCATGCCCAGACAGTCAGGGATGCTGAACGTGTAGTTCTACAATATCTGGCCCTTTTGATGTTGCAGAACTACAACTCCCAGCATGCCTGGACAGTCTGTGCATGCTAGGAGTTGTAGTTATGCAACAACTGGGGAAGAACAGTTTTGAGACTGCTAAGTAATGGTCTCCAAATTGTAGCCCTCCAGATGTTGCAAAACTACAACTCTAAGCATGCCGAGACTGTCCAATGTTGTAGTTCTGCAACATATGAATGGCCAGGTATTGCAGAACTACACGCCCACCATCCCTGACTGTGTGGGCATGCTGGGAATTGTAGTTTTGCAACATCTGGAGGGCTACAGTTTCGAGACCACTGTAAAGTGGTCTCCAAACTGTGGCCCTCCAGATGTTGCAAAACTACAACTCCCATCCTGCCCAGACAGTCTTTAGCTGTCTGGGCATGCTGGGAGCTGTAGTTTGGCAACTCCTAGAAGGCAGCAGTAAAGATCACTTTACGGTAATCTTTACTGCTACCTTCACCGCTGCTCCGCGGCCTGCTTACCGCCGCCTGCTTACCGCCATCAATCCTGCCGCTTGTCTCGCCGCTGGTCACCGGTCCCTCAGGTACCCGCCGCCATCTCCCCCCCGATCTGCTCCGACATTCAGGGGCGGACAGAGCGAGGATTTCAACTTTAAGTTAGTACTAATTAACTAATGGCAGGGGATAGGAGGAGGTGTCACCACTGCCACCTGGCTCCTATCCTTCAGGATGATCGGTGCGGTCTCTGACCGCTACGATCATCCCTTTTTTCCAGGCTATTGGGTCATCAGAGACCCGATCAGCCAGGAATCGCCGCAAATAGCTGAATCTGAATTGATCTCAGGACCCCCCTAGGCATTGCCACGGGATGGCTGCTGATAGATATCAGCAGTCATCCCAGTCCGGTCCCCACCCGGCACGCGGTGGGGACCGAAATTCCTACGGGTTTACAGGTACGCCCTCCATCCTTAAGTACCAGGACGCGAGGCGTACCTGTAAGCCATCCGTCCCCAACAGGTTAAAAAAGAAATACATTTTAAAAAAGCTATATAGGCTATACAAATTGAGTGTTGCCATAATCGTACTGACAGTAATAAACTGTCAGTGAATACCACAAAAAAATTATTTAAAAAAAGAAACTAACATTTTCCAATTTTTCACAAAAATGCTGCATGTATCAACAAAGATTTATCACTAATATAAAGTACAATATGTGACAAAAAAAAACTATCTCAGAATGATGTCACTCAGTAAAAGCATGTCAGAGTTATTACAACTTAAAGAGACACACATGCCAGATTTGAAAAAAATGGGCCCGGTCATCAATGTAGATACTATGCTATTGTTTTTGCAAAAATTTCAAGTTATTTTACATTTAATTTTCCATTCACAAACATGGCTGTTTTCAGTTCTGGCTCAAAATGTTGCTAATTTTATTTAGACAAGACTAAGATTGCTTGAATTATTTTGGATAATTTATCAAAATGGCCACTAGATGGCAGCAGTTACTAATAAAGTTTTCATACCATATTAAAAAAGCCTAAAGAAAAAAGAAACCTCTCAAACCTTACTATTGTCACAGCCCCATGTAGACACAACACATTTATACATCTTTGTTCTTTTTATACATATATTAATAATTAATTTTAAAAATGTATTTTATTTAAAATAATCAGTTAATTCATGGAGCTTTATGTATAACCGTCAGCTGTTTGCCCTTAATATAGTGCCAGCCTCAGTGATCCTGTAATAGATTTGACTGCAAAATACATAGAGCCGCCACAGAGACCCTTTGAAAGTGCAATCCACTGTCACATTGACTTTCTAAAAATAACAGACACAGAAGTGCATAAGTGCCTTCCACAAAGTGCTTGTAAGGCTGTGTTCACACGATGGAGATTCTATGTGCAGTCATTCTGCAAACTGCGGGCACAGTCATAAATGTTTATGTTGGTGCTAGGACCCTACAGGAATGCACCGTCTCATAGACAGCTATACATTCCGTGCGGAACCCACACAAAGAATGAACGTGTTCATTCATTGTGCGGACACGGAAAATGGAATTTCCGTGCCAGAAACATCTGGCACAGAAATTCTGCCATGTGCACAGCGCAACAGAATCCTGTTGAATTCAATGGGACTCTGCTGCAGCAGAATTTCCGTGTGGACACTCTAAGTGGAATACCGCACGGAACTACCGACGTGTGAACCTAGCCTTATAGTCAGGGCCATTTCTGCCTATATGGAGCACCCTCTTGATGGGGGCACCGCTCTGCACACTGCAAAAAACTTTAGTAGCCAGCAGGCATCTGAAGCACCTGCCGCTCATCCGAAGCACCCGTCCAGCCAGCCAGCACCACTGTCTCTATAATGTATGAATGTATGAAGAGCCAATGGGAGAGGTTAAATGGGCACTGTCACCAAACTTTTTTTTTTTATATGTTGTAGTACTTATGTACTACAACATATCTCTATTATAAATCCATTAATTTTTTTTTAATTAAAACAGTTTATTTTAATTTTGAAAACCGGACCCTAGGGGTCTCCCTCCTAGTGGACGGCTGCAGGCTGGCGTGATGTCACGCTTGAATTCGGACCAATGCCGGCTGGGCAATCTGTCCTAATTCCTTCAGCCTGCGCTCACTCCCTGCCTGTCAATCAGACAGATGGGAGCGAGCACTGAGAGCGCATTGGCTCCCAGTCCTCATACGCTGGCCCCGCCTCCTGGCATTTACACGCCACTGCTGCTGCCCTACTCTTCACTAGGGTATGTCTTGGGGAGAGCGGGATTCTGGATTTTAAACACGGGGGTTGGGGGGAGAGCGGGGTTCGGGGTTTTCAACACGTTGGGGGGAGCAGGGTACAGGGTTTTCAACATGGACAGGGGAGAGGAATGGGTAGCGCCCTGGCCCTAACTTATTGTTTTCAACACAGGGTGCCTCTAGCTGTTTCACCACTACAACTCCCAGAATGCCAATAGATGTCAGAGCAAGCTGGGAGTTGTAGTGGTAAACCAGCTGGAGGCACCCTGTATAGGTGAACTAAAGGCGGAAGTGTTGGACCCAGCAGGCATCAGTGACATAGTGCCTACATTGTGCCTCCATTGTGGGGAAGTCTGCCTGGTAGTTAGCACACTACCATGCAGACAAAAAGGCATTTTTAATATAGTAAAAAAAAGAATTAAAGGCAGTGAGGGGGTTAGGGATAGATGGCAATAGGCCGGGACAGAAAAAAAAAGGATGGTGGGAGCTATTCTTTAAGGGGAGGCAAAATTAGCTTTCGCCTGGGGGACAAAAATTCTTGCACTAGCCCTGCTTATAGTGTCAGTCTTAAGCTAAGTTTTCACTTGTTTTTTTTTCTGGCAGTTTTTGGATATCTGCCACTGCAGTTTTTGAGCCAAAGCCAGAAGTGTATTCAAAAGGAATGGGAAATATAATGGAAGGACTTACACTTCTCCTCCATTATGGATCCACTTCTGACTTTGGCTCAAAAACTGCAGTGGCAGATATCGAAAAAATGCCAGAAAAAAAAACAAATGGAAACTTAGCCTTAGAATAGGAGCAACAATGTCAACTAAAAGAACCCTGTGGTGATATTGCTAGCAACCGTGCTGGAAAATCGTGACACACTGATGATCCCAATGTAAAAATTTTTTATAAGGAGGGGGTCAATGCTAAACTCTGCCCCCTACAGGATGGGGCCTTAGAACATTCCTAAAGGTTTTCTTAAGAGGTGAGGTAAATATAAACAGAGAATAAAATATGCCCCTGGTTTGATTAACCCAAGGCTGACAATGCAGGTAATGTCACGGATGACATTATGTGGGTTAACAACTTTTTCGGTGTCTTCGGAGCTGTGGCCAACACCCCCCCCTTCAGGCATCTCTTTGGGAGAGCTGGAGATACAGTGCCCGTGCATGGGGAGAGCCAGGGTGCCGGGTAAGAGATCAGTATATTGCAGATGGCATCCTTGGTCAAGCAACATTCCTAATCACTGAGCCACCATGCTGTTAAATAAATAATCAAATATTTTATTAAAATAATGAGTTGCATGTTGTATTTATTTATAGAAAACTTTATTTTAATTAATGTTTAATTTTTATTCAACCTAAAGTTTACATTACATTTTTTTGTCTTTAACAATTACGTCATATACTATTACAAGCTAGCATTTTGTGCCTATGTACAGAAATATGCACATGCACCTAGTAGAGCCCCAAAGCTATAATATATACATACTGTGCTGTCTACTATACTGACGTCATGACCCTGCCTGGACTGGTGACTGCCCTTACAAGGGGCCTTCATTTGGGTATAGTGCTGTTGTTTGATCACAGCACTGAAGGGATTATTTGCTGGGATAAACTCAACATGGGCACCAGGGGCATGAAGATCACCTGCACCTGTTAGCATGAGCTGAGCTTATGCAAGAGAGGGGGCACTGTGCCTAAAAAGTCAGACATTGGCCTTGATTTACTACTGTAAACCCGACATGTTGTCTTGTTCTGCGCCAGATTCTGGTGATTGCGCCAGAAAATTTGTATGCGCCAGAATTGAAAAAAACCTGACCAGCTCTCCATTTTACTGAGAGAACCTGAAAAAGGGGTGTTACCTTCGGGAAAAGAGGGGGGTAAACACTGTGGGAAAAAATCTGTTGGGTAAAAAACCTACAAAGAAAACAATGCTCCAATGTTACATAGGGCCACTATGGCTGACATGGAGGGCGTTATGGCTAGAATGGGACATTGCGGTTGGCAACAGAGCTTTGTAGCGGGCATGGTGGAATTGTTAATGTAATGATGCATTATGACTGGCAGAGAAGCTTTGTGACTGGCATGGGGCATTGCAGATATTGGTCCTGATTTACTAAGAGTGTTGTGTAGTGTTTTTTTTTGTGGGTTTTAACTCCCTACAAGTATTTTTCCACTGTATTTACTAAGGTTTCCCTACGTTTTGAACTTTTTCCTGCATTTTGCTTTTTTTAAACATGCTCTGATCTGTAGGGTTTGTCTCAGCTCAAATCCACCACATTTTTTGTAGAAACATTAGTATGTTGTGATTTTTTGAAAATGTCTGGGACACGCCCCCTGTTCAGCAGCCACGCCCCCTTTTCCCGGCAGTCATGACCCCTTTTCTGGTCTTCTAAGTTAAATGGAGAGTTGGCCGGGTTTTTGATTTTTTTGCCATAAATTCTGGCGCAGACAATATTTGTGGTGCAGTGGGCCAAATTCTGGCGCACAACCCAACAAAACAGGTTGGCTTCACAATAGTAAATTAGGGCTATTGTCATTAATATAGGTGCATTAAGAAGGGACATTGGCTGTGATTAGGGTGAATGTAGTTGATGGGAGGGCACAGTGACTGCCATGAACACACGGTATCTGTTACAAAGGACTTGTGGCTGTATACACATGTAGTTCCTGCTATCATGAGCGTGGCAGAATAACGTATTGATATCTCAGCGTTGTGTACGTGAGCGACAATGTATACACTGTGCTATGCTGCTCCATACACTAGCTGTTCCAATCATAGGAGCGCTTGTTCCATGAAGCCGCGCCTGATGTCACAAGAGGGGCTGTGCGGTTTAACCTCATCCGGACACATGGCATGGGTCACTGAGGAAGTATGGCATGTGCTCGGGAGCCAGGCATGCTGCTTACAGCTGATACTTGCCTGTAATGACTGATATTCAAGAAAACTCCAATACCAGTCATTTAACTGTTTAAATGCCACAATCAATAGTGAACGCTGTATTAGAAGTTTTCGGTGCTACTGGTCCGATCGGAAACCTGCGACAAGCAAAGCAGCCTGATCCAACCATTTGTCAGGGCAGCCACAGGCCTTTACTTGGCATCGGTGACTGCCGTGACTTGACAATTGATACAGCCTGCAAACGACTGGCTACGACAATAAGGGGAAAAAAACTAAATAGTGATTACTTTTGTAATTAAATTATAGTGTTGAACGTGAATATTCGAATTGCCATTTTTTTCCGCAAATATCAGCACTTAGCAATTTCTCGAATATTTAGAATATAGCGATATATATTGGTAATGATAAATATTCGTTATTTTTTTTAGTTTTTTCTTTACACAGTACACATCACAATGTTGTGGACTGTGTAAATAAAAAGTGATCATCCCTCCCTGCTTACAGCTTGTGGTCCAAAAGAAGGCTCCAATATTATTTACTGTGTGAGTCTGTGTGGAGTGGGAATATTTCATATAAGCGAATATGCAAAAATTCATGAATATCGACACTTCCAGAGGACACTGATCCCTCCCTTCTTTTAGCTTGTGGGCCAATGAGAAGGATGCAAATACAGTTTTCAGAGGTTAGTAACATCCCTAGCAACCAATAGGAAAGTAGTTAATTGAAAGATATAATCGCGCATGCGCACTTTGCGAATTTCATTACGAATTTCAGGTGGAAAAAAAAAGGTGAACGAATATGCAAAATTCGTGAACATTGAATGTATATTCTACCATATATTCGCAAAATATCGCAAATTTGAATATGGCCTATGCCGCTCATCACTATTAAACGTACGTAAACCAGTTTTACATGCCTTTTTCTGGTGCGTATTACCTGTAAAGTTTCCTGAGCCAGGAAATCATATTGTCCTTCTGATATGAAATAACAGTTTCTCTCCACTAGATGGCAGCAAATATCTGACAGACGAATATGTATCGACTGCTCATTCCCTTCACTATATAATCCTAAGAAATCCTAACAGGTTTTAAAACAAAAATTTTTAAATCATACCATTGACCTTCTTTTAAATCTAATGCTGTAAATTATGAAATTAATGTCATATTTGTGGATACATACTTCCACACATTTAAATTCCCATTTGGAGAGAATTTTTCCGCAACCAAGCAATCCAGGAATGGCCAAAAAAGCCTCTAAAACAGAGTTTTGCAACCAGTGTGCCTCCAGCTGTTGAAAACTTACAACTCTCAGCAAGGCCGGGCATGCTGGGAGTTGTAGTTTTGCAACAGTTGGAGTCACACTGGTTGCAAAACATTGTTCTGGAAGCTCCCACTTTGGGCACTTCTGCATACAATCTGCATCTTCGAGGTCTGATTTGTGCAACACAAAATCCTACAAAACAAAAGGACAGCTGGGATGTATAATTTATTGGGTTATCCAGGATTACAAAGACAAAACAGATTTATAAAAAAAAAAAGAAAAAAAAAAAAGGCACCATATCTGTCCTCAGGTTGTGTGTGGTATTACAGCTCATTGAAGTGAATGAAGCCAAGTTGTAATACCACACATAACCTAAGGACAGGGGTGGTGCTGTTTTTGGAAGAAATTAGTTATTTTTTATTATTTTTATTATTGTTTATTATTATTATCCAAATGTACTGATAAAAATCTTTAACCCTTTGAGGACTGGGCCATTTTTCATTTTTGCACTTTAGGTGTAAAATTTAAAGCATTATGATTTTTAGAAGGGGAGAAGGAAAAAACTACAGACCCATACGAGGGCTTGTTCTTTGCACCATTCATTTTGTAATACAGTCAATCATTTTAAAACAAAATCCATGGCGAAATCAGAAAAAAATGTTTTTTGAGGTAAAATTGAAAAAAAAAAACGCCATTTCTAACTTTGGGGGGCTTTGAATTCTACACAGTGCACTTTTATAACTTTTTTTTTTACCAAAAATTTGAATATTTAAAATTGTCCCCTTCTGACCCCTATAACTTATTTTTTTCCGTATATGGGGCTATATGAGGGCTAATTTTTTGCGCTGTGATCTGTAGTTTTTATAGGTACCACTTTTGTTTTGAATGGACTTTTTAATCACTTTTTATACATTTTTTTAGGGTATACAAAGTGACCAAAAATAAGCAATTCTGGACTTTGGTATTTTTTTTATGTATACGCATACCACATATGTTTGTTTATTTTTGTTTACAATTTTTTTTTATGGGAAAAGGGGGTGATTCAAACAGACCGAGGATGAGAGGGGCAGGGGTAAAGGGGGTGGTTAAAATATATGATGTGTATGCATGTGTGTATGTATGTATTATGTGCATATGTAGGATGTGTATATGTATGTTTGTATGTGTGAAGTGTGCATTTATGTATATGTGTATGTATGATAGATGTATGAATGATAGATATGTATATGCATGAAATATGAGTGTATATATGATAGATGTACATATGGTAGATGTATAAATGATAGAAGTATGTATGATAGATGTACGTATGATAGATGTGTGTGTATGTATGATAGATGTGTGGTGTGTATGTATGATAGATGTGCGTGTGATAGATCAAAAATCTTTCGTACATACATCTATCATATGTACATCTATCATGCATACACACATCTATCATACACCAGTGATATACGCATCTGTCATACATATATATATACACACTATACACCAATTTGGAGGGGTGGGGGGCCAGGGGGTGATTGGGAACAGGTCGGCCTAGGACAGAAAAAAACTAAAATAAATCACTGATGGGTTGAGGAAGATTGGTTTAGATGGGTGTTTCCCAATCTGCTCCCTTCCAGCTGTTGCACAACTACACTCCTATCATGTTCTGACAGCCTTTTAGGGAAGGACATTGGAGTCTGTGGGGGGCAGAGGAGCATGGAGAGGACTTTTAATTGGGAGGGTGAAACAGAGGAGTCTGGAGTAGGAGGACAGAGGGGTCTGGGGGGACAGAGGAGCCTGGAGGAGGAGGACACAGAGGTCTGGGGGATGACATTGAAAGGGTGGGATTCAGCTGAAGAAAAAACAGTGTGTGACAATTTCATTATGGTGTGGCAGTGTTATATTCTGAAGGCGCAGTGGGTGGTAGTAATATTCTGAAGGTACAGTGTGTGGCAGTATTATATTCAGAGGGTGCAGACTTTAATCCCATTGAAAATCTATGAAAAGAACTGAAGATCATGATTCATAGAAGAGGCCCACAGAACCTTCTTGATTTGAAGACTGTTTGTGTGGAAGAATGGGACAAAACCACTGGACCAGATGAAGAAGAACAGGAAAGAAAGAGAGAAGACGTCACTCAGGTCATTGATATTGTGTATTCTGTGTGACTGTCCCATCAACTCTGTAGTCACTTGTAACTTGTGCGGGGATGATGGGTGAAACTGTGCTCAAATCTGTGGCTCTCCAGCTGTTACAAAACTACAACTCCCATACTCCTTGAGGCTCTCCATACATGATGGGAGTTTTAGCTTTGCAACAGCTGGAGAGCCACTTGTACCGAGGTCATCGGTGTCGGACCCCCACCAAAAAAATGGGATGCTTATTCTAAAATGCTCAGGCCTATTTTTGGTCCCAATACCCAGAATAGGTAATAATAACGTAGCACTCACCCCGGTAGTATGGAAAAGTGATGGTGGGTTTTATTCACACAACATCAAGGTGAAACACATCGGGGCTAGAGATAAACCATACAGGTGCTCCTCAGACCTCGAGGACATGGCGACGGGTCCATTTTGCGGTCTTACCACGAAACGGACCTGACGCCACATCCTCGAGCTCTGAGGAGCCCCTGTATGTTTTATCTCTAGCATCGATGTGTTTCACCTTGATGTTGTGTGAATAAAACCCACCATCACTTTGACAGACTACCAGGGTGAGTGCTACGTTATTTTTTACCTATTCTGGATATTGTCTGCTCTTCTCTCTGGATATTGTCTGCTGTACTCCAGTGCCGAGTAGCTCTTCTTCTCTAAGACGCTATTTTTGGTCCCAGTCTGGCCTTTGCATAAGGGGGGGTAGGGGGCCCCGAGGCAATTTTTTACATGGGGACCCTGTGGTTTCTAGCTATGCCCCTGCAAGACTCCATTGCTGGATAAAAAGCTTCTGAAGCTTGTTTAAAGTTTTCTGCACAACATTTGGAAAAACCAGTGAAATATTGGGAAAATATAGTGTGTCATATGAGAGAAAAATTTAAATGTTTGGAGGAGAAATGGCACTGCACATTACACTAAAACGCCAACAGTGAAGTTGGAGGTGGGAACATCATGGTTTGCTTTTCAGCAAATGGAACTGGCACATTTCACATAATGGAAGGAAGGATAAATGAGCAAATTTACTGAGATATTCTTGACAAAAATCTGCTGCCATCTACTAGGATGATGATGAAGATGAAACAAAGGAGGGTATTTCAGCAAGAAAATGATCTCAAACACACAGACAAGGAAACTCTCAAATAGTTCCAAAGAAAGAAAATAAAGCTGCTGGAATGTCCCAGCCAATTAACTGACTTTATGAGAAGAACTGAAGATCATGATTCATAGAAGAGCCCACAGAACCTTCTTGATTTGAAGACTGTGTAGAAGAATGGGACAAAACCACACAGGCCAATGCATGCAATAATTTTCTCCATACAGGAGGCAATATCAACAAAGGCTTTTGCACAATGCATTAAATAAATATCAGTAAGAGTGTTCACTACTTTTTCCCTTTGACCTTTCACATTATTACACATAATTTAATTTCTGAACTTATTTGTTTTGGTTTCTTTGTATGTTGGATTACTTGGGTTGTCACGTATATCTGGTAAAAAAAAATTACGTCAAGAGAACCCTTGGAAAATACTTATATTTATTTCACCCGCTGTATATAACAACTTTGTATAGAAATTCTCTCCTAGTCAGTATAAAAAAACATCTTGAGAAGGTGCAAACAGAGACCCCCACCTATCACAGGCCATTTTCAGTACTATCGTCCTCTTATGGGGCAGAGGGGTCTTTGTGCATCAGAATAGATTCTAAATGTAGACAACACAGACACCAATATTGAATGGGGTAATAAGATTTTACATGGTGATGGTTGTATCAAAGACCTTCTGACAAATAAGATTATGTCAATATATATATTCAGTTCTACATCAGTAAATGTGCTATAAATTCTTATAGGTCTCTGTTCACATTGTTTACACATCTCGATAGGACATGGTGAAAGATCCCTCAAGTGTTATTTCCCAATGTCTTCTTTCTTCAAGAGATGACTAACGCCTTGAAGAGAAGAGATTGTGTAAGTTCAGATGCAAACAGCTAAATGTCAGTTTTGTAATATCTGCTGAGAACAGGATCTGTGTGTGAGTGGTTTACTGTGGGGAATGGTTCAGCGATGACGTCAATGTGTTTTTTCCAGTTGACCACTAGATGGCAATATTTGGTCTGTTTTCCAGTAAATCATTCTTTATACACTGTAGTTCTGGTATATGCTTGTGAAGTTCTGGGGTGGAGGCAGCAAAGAGAAGTTCATTACATCCTTTCTATTTGCATTTCTTCTGACTCTGTATCTAACTTTGGCTCAAAAAACTGCCATAAAAACTGTGTCTGAAATTCCCTTACTAAAGTTTTTTCTGGACATTTTCACCTATACGAGGGGTAAAGTCCCAGCTTTAAACAATGCAAGGCCGCTATTAGATGCTACTTCTATTACTATTGCATGTACATTTCAATTCTAGGCCAAGTCAAGCTCCCTCTTTCATTGTCCGCAGAGCAGGTTGGAACTAAAAGAGATAGCCCGTAGGATCCTGCTTACCCCCTACCTCACCAGATAAGAGGAAATACAAAAAGAATAGTGGCACAATGCATTCAGATTTCTGCACTCTGCACTCAATATCCCATAATGACAAAGCAAAAACAGATAATTTTTTTTTCATTTTTCAAAATATATTAGAAATAACATCAAAAATTTCTCATGGACATAAGTATTCAGACATATAACATTTAAAGGGGAACTCCGCCCCTAGACTTCTTATCCCCCTATCCAAAGGAAAGGGGATAAGATGTCTGATTGCAGGGGTACGGGCAGCCCAGTGTTCAACTAAACCAGTGGAGGCCATGGTTGTGAGGTCCTGCCCCCTTCATTTATGTCTATAGGAGGAGGAGTGACGGCTATGGTCGCTTCACCACATCCGTCATGCCCCCTCCCATAGACATGAATGGAGGGGGCGTACCGTGCAGGAGATTGTGGGTGATCCGAGCGGCCGCACCCCCCCCCCCCCACGGTCAGACATCTCATTGCCTATACTTTCTATAGGGGATAGAACCCCTTTAACTCTGGGGTCTCCCATTACTCTTGATCATTTTGAGATGTTTCTACACCTTGATTGGAGTCACCTGTGGTTAATTTAGTTGATCGGACAGGATTCGGAAAGACACAGCCCTGTCTAGATAAGGTCTGACAGCTGACAAAGTATATCAGAGAAAAAAAAAACCATGAGGTGGGAAATAACTGCCTGTAGAGCTCAGAAACAGGATTGTGTGGAGACACAGATCTGGAGAAAGGTACATAAATGCCTCCATAATTCTTAAATGAAAGACGTTTAAAACAACCAAGGCTGTCCTCCCTGGATAAACATCTTGTGCTCTGCACTTTTCCAGCACCCTCCTAAACTTTTTCCCATCTATAATGCCCAACACAATAATAATGCTTCCCTTGGTGTCCTGCACAGTAAAGTGTGTAGGCAAATGGGTTGATTGGAGGTTTAGGTGGGTTGAGGATAAGTAGATAGACAGGTCACTCCAGGGTCCCCAAATAAGGTAGATGCCCCCAGTATGCATTAATCCCAAGTAGAGAGATCCCTCTTCTAGGTAGGTCCCCTATAGGTACTTTACTCATGTAGTTCCCCTCTGTGGGTAGACCTCTCTTTGTAGGTAGTTTACCCCTATATGTAGGTCTCCCGTTGAGGTAGTTTCTGTCCTGTAGGAAGGGCCCCTTTAGGTAGTTTCCCTCTGTAGGTAGGACCCTTGTAGTTATTTTGCCCCTTTAAGTAAGAACCCCTTCTAGATAGTTTGATTCCTGTGTGTAGCACACCCTGCTGGTAGTTTGCCACCAGTAGGTAAATCAACCCATAAGATAGGTGCCCCCAGTATGGAGTTTTTAACGCAGGAGAGAAGTACAACTTGTAGGTAGGTCACCTATTGGTAGTTTTCCTATATAGGTGATGTACCTCTGTAGGTAGCCCCCCTGTAGGTTGTTTAGCTCTTTACGTAGGTAGTTTCTGTCCTATAGGTAGGACACCCCTTTTGGAAGTTTCTGTCCAATATGTAGGAAACCCCTTTATGTACTTTGACCCTATAGGTAGGACCCTTCTGTAGGTGGTTTGACCCCTGTATGCAGGATCTCCTCTAGGTAGTTTTACCCCTGTAGTGTGCCCCAGTAAGTAGGACCCCCCTGTAGGTAGGTTTTCCTAGTAGGTAAATGCCCCTATAGGTAGCTTTCCCCTAGTAGGTCGGTCTGCCTGTAAGACAAGTTGTCCCAAGTTTCTCCCATCAGGAAGGTGCCCCCAGTATGCAGTTTCCCTAGGTAAACAAGAATCCCTTTTACAGGGATGTGGAAATCCTATCGCCCGACGCCCAGGACATGTAGTTCTGGGTGCCGGGCAGGTGAATTTTTCATAGATTTAGCCCTGTATCAGGCAAGCAGGGACAGACCGACTTCCCCCTTATTTTTCTTTAATGCCGGTGTGAGGCGCAGGAGCCGATGCAAGTCTGCACCCCTACACCGGCGCTCAAGGTGTATGGAGGGGGCGGCGGCCTCCAGCTGATTTCAGCCCCCCAGCCCCTGAGAGGTGAAAAAAAATCAAACCCATGAAAAATTCGGACCGCTCCTCCCCTCCGCTCTCCGAATTTTGCCGAAGCTAGGGCGGGGAGGAGTAAGGGCAGAGCCCGAGGTCGCATGTCTGCAGGAGATAATTAAACCAAGCCCCCTCATCCCCCTCCTGCCGGAGGATGGAGAGCACAGCTCTGCATAATACAAGAAGACAGGGGGAGAATGAGGACATACACAGCTCCTCCCCTCCCCCGCTCTGTCTACACAGGACCTCACTTATCACGGGGAGGTTTCAAGTTTTCACGGGAGAAAATACTGAGCATGGGGAGGGGAGAGGATGTGTGTGTGAGGAGACTGCACTGCACATGCTGGGGATTTCACCTCACACAGGCTCAGGTGAGGAGGCTGAGCATGCAGGCGGTGGGAAGGGTGGTTGTATATGTATGTAATGTATGATTAGGGGGGTGTATCAGCGGCGGGTGTATGTATGATGTGTGCATATGTATGGTGTATGTGTCATGTGTATATATGATGTGTGTATGTGTATGTATGATGTAAGTATGTATGTAATGTATGGTGTATGTGTCATGTGTATATATGATGTGTGTATTTGTATGGTGTCCGTATGTATGATGTATGTATGTAATGTATGATGTGGTGTGGGGTAGCGGCAGGTGTATGTATGGTTGTGAGTGTATGTGTATATATGATGTGTGTAGGGTGTATGTGTGATGTGTGTATGTAATGTATGATGTGGGTGGGCAGCGGCGGGTGTATGTATGATGTATGTATGATATAGGGGGCAGTGGCCGGTGTATGTATGATGTGTCTGTATGATGTATGTATGGAATGTATAATATAGGGGGCAGTGGCCGGTGTATGTAAATGTGTATGCATGTATGTTTTGTACAGGGGCGGACTGACAAGTGCTGCCACCAGTTGTGCTATCTAATTTTTTAAAATTTTTTTTAGTGGTTTCTGGCCACCCGCACTAAATTGCACCCCCAGAATCCCGCTCCCTTCATACTCACCCGCCAACCGGGAGCCCCACGGATGCACGCAAACACGCCCGAACCAAAACTACAACTCCCAGCATGTTGCACCATAACCTAAACTGTAGAACTATAAAGTGTAACATGCTGGGAGTTGTAGTTTTGGTTTGGGTCAGCTGCAGAGCCATAGGCTGTATCAGGGCATGCTGGGAGTTCTAGTTACTAACTGCAATTCCCAGTATTCCTTGAGACAGCCTATGGCTCTGCAGCTGACACAAACCAAAACTACCACTCCCAGCATGTTACACAATAACCTTAACTGTACTACTATACAGTGCAACATGCTGCAACGCCCACACAACCATAGGCTGTATCAGGGCATGCTGGGTGTTGTAGTTATCTAGTAACTAAATGCAACATAATGACACAAATTACAGTAAATAAAATGCACCACACAAACTGGAGAAGCAGAACACCCCCCCCCCAACCCCCCCAGTAACACAGCGCTGTTCAGTGTTTTCCAATCAAAAGACTCCATATATAAGTCCTTATGAAGACTGAAAAATAGTGATTAAAATATTTTAAGAAGTGCTTATATATGTGAATAAGCCCCTTTCCTAATAAACGTTCCGATAATAGATGGTTCCGATAAAAACTACAGATCACGGCCCATAAGATTACCCTCATACATCCCTGTATATGGAAAAATTTGAGTTATAGGGGTAGATTGGGGGGGGGGGCGCAATTTTCTGGGCTTGCCTCGGGTGTAAAAGGAGCTAGCTACAGCTCTCCCGCCACTAAGAGCCCGGCATGCTGCGATCACCATGGCCGGCTGTTGACAGCAGTGTCTAATGGGATCTTATATCCATTCCTGGTGGTCTAGTGGGGGGGATCGTACTATTTTGGTTGAAATCATTTCATCTACCAGGACAAGTGGATTCTTGAGGGACAAGTAGATTGTGTTCCACTTTAGTCCCTTGGACAAGTAATTTTTTTTTTTAATTTCCATACCCCTGCTTTTAAATAGATTCCCTTGTATGTAGGTCCCCTATAGGTAGTTTACATCGATAGGTAGTATACCCCTGTATGTAGGTTCCCCTGTAGGTAATTTACACCTATATTTAGGTCCCACCTTTAGATAATCTCTATCCTGTAGGTATGAGCCCCCCCCCCCCCCATTTTAGGTAGTGTGATCCTTGTTGGTAGAACCACATGTAGGTAGTTTTCCCCCAGCAGGTAGGACCCTCTCTAGGTAATTTTCCTCCATTAGGGAGGACCCCCCTTTAGGTAGTTTCCCACCTGTAGGTAGTAGGTATATTTCTTAGCCTGGCTCGAGGCTTCTGGCTCCAGTGCACCAGCGTGGTTTCTCTTCTTCCTTTCCTTGCCCTCCAGGTGCAGGATGATGTCATCTGGCGCCAAAGTGCAGAGCAATAGGGGCTCCTGGATTCTAGTGATGGGGAGAGAAGAGTCAATGATAAGTTCAGAGCCTTCAGCTGAGCGCCATTTTTAACTGTAAGAGCGCTGGGGTGCCGTGGTTCTACCATGATATATAGTGAAATACATTTTTGAACCAATTTTTAAGTATACTGCCAAAATTGTTCAAATATATCAGCCAAGCATACAGGTCTTACATAAATATGTGAGAAATAATCCATAGCCATATATTTTACTGATCATTTATAGCAAAATAAATACATGCAAAAAAAACCTATATTTCCATTTTCTCACAGTAAAGTTCTTGTTTTAGTGCATATTCAGCAAGGATTAATGTGAAGCATTTGTTAAGTAGATGACTGGCAGTTTCACCACTTCCCTCTCAACGGTGACTAAATCTTGACATAAAATGCTGGTGAAAGCTTCTACTTCAAGCCAAATGTCTATGCTACCCAGTGTTTATGCTGTCATCTCTGTGATATTGGATATTATGTGTTCTCATTATTGATATCTTTCCTATATTCAGATTCACTGGTGAAAAATTGTCGCTCTACATCAAAGCCTCCACTGTCTCTATGTATTGTGATTATGTATTGAGCACAAATAATAATTGAAACCAAGATTAGTGATATAAAGCAGGGAGTTAAAGCTTACCTACCATATCACAGAAAAAATACCTATGTTGCTAAAATAAATGTTGCTTTTATGTGTCTAGCTTATGTATTTAGCTAACAAATTTCTCTGTTCTGCTGCTCACTCATTCTGACATTCACTGCCAAGGAAGGAACATGCCCAAGGCAAGCACTGAGCCCACCTTCACTCGTCATGCATTTACTTCCTCCCTGAGTCTGCTGTGCTGTGTTGGGTATCTTCATCCAATCTCTGCAGGCTGCTTTGTAACCCCCTCCTCTCTGTTTTCAGACAGGAGTCTTAAAGACAGGACGGGAGTGAGCACAGTTGATGCTAGTCCCGCCCTCACTTTCTAGACTTTGTCCTTTTCTGTGCTTTAGATGGGTCAATGATACTGCTGCAGCCGGAAAGGATTATGTTCTGAATGGTATGGGGACCCCTAGTGGTCTTTTTTTTATAGGCTATGATTGCTATAAGAAGAGGAACAATGTCTCCCAATCAATGTGCCTCCAGCTGTTGCATAACCACAACTCCTAGCATTATCCGGGCATGCTGGGTGTTGTATTTTTGCAACAGCTCTGGGCACACTGGTTAGGAAACACTGTCCTAAACAAATGTCATTCACAGTTATGTAAGATATGGATGTGGTATTTTTTTTTTTGCTAGATAAAAATGTAGTATAAAAAATATTAAACAAATAGGCATAGAAATTCGGACAGACATTCCGTGAATCAGGCTGGGTTCACACCACGTTTTCTTAAATACGGTTCCCGTATACGGTTTGGAGGAGGGGGGCAGAGCTTAATCGCGGCGCCCGCTCTCAGCTGCATTCGGGAACCGTATTTAATGCAAGTCTATGAGCCGACCGGAGTGAACCGCAGCCTCCGGTCGGCTTCGTTTTCGGCCATATGCGGTTTCCCGACCGCAGGCAAAAATGTGGTCGACCACGTTTTTGCCTGCGGTCGGGAAACCGCATACGGCGGAAAACGAAGCCGACCGGAGGCTGCGGTTCACTCCGGTCGGCTCATAGACTTGCATTAAATACGGTTCCCGAATACGGCTGAGTGCGGGCGCCGCGATTAAGCCCCGCCCCCCTCCTCCAAACCGTATACGGGAACCGTATTTAAGAAAACGTGGTGTGAACCCAGCCTTAGTCGGTACTAGGACCGCTCAACATGCGCTGTCTCCATTGTCAGCAATGCATTTCTGAGCATATTCCACAGAAAGAATGAACAGGCCCTGCCTTTTGGCAGTGTGTGGAATATCCAACGTGGAAATTTTGCACTGTGCATGGTACAGCAGCATCCCTTTGAAAACAATGGGAGGCTGCTGTAGCGGAATTTCCAAGCAGACTGTCTTCACTCAGGAACTTCTTACTGTGAATAGAGGCCCTTAGGCTGTTTTAACAATGAATCCATGGCTTCAATTTCTGAAGTTCAAAAGTGACTTCTATGGGTCAAAATGGAAGACAAACAGATCCTAGTAGGCTGAAGTAGCGGATTTTAGTGCCACATCACTCCTCCCCTTTTATAAGTCCCTGTGCCACATTTAACCCCCTCTGATTCCATGTGTGCCTCCTTTCCCCAGTGATTGCCCCTGCTCATCAATTCCCCACTGGCGAATCATCTTTCCCCCTGCTCATTATTCCCCCCCTGCTCATCATCCCCCTGCTCATTGTTCCCCCCCCCCCCCCTGCTCATCATCCCCCCCCCCTGCTCAACATCCCCTGCTCATTATTTCCCCCTTGCTCATAACCCCCCCTGCTCATCATAACACCCCACTGCCTTATCTCCTCCCTGCTCATAATCCCCCACCCTCCGCTCATCATAACCCCCCATTGCATCATAACCCCCCTTTGCATCATAACCCCCCTTTGCTTCATTCCCCTCCCCCCCCCCCCCCCCCCGGTCATTATTAAAATCAGGAAGTGTTTGCCTGCAGGAGCCGCCACTGGTCACTGATTTAAATCAGTGACCAGAACATTTATCAGTGTATAACACGCAGGCAGGGTTTTTGCCCTAAATTTAAGTTTTATAAGTGCTTCTTTAAATGCACCTTCAGAATATGACGCAATATACACACAGCCAAGAGAACAGACTGAGCACAGTTGTCGTTCTCATCATGCGATGCTCCATTTAGCATCCTGTCCCAGAGGAAAGGGAAACAAGTCCTTTCAAGATGGTCGTACTCATTTTCAGGAAAGCACAAAAACTCCGGAGAGTATTTATGGCATACAACGCTGAACAGACTTCATTAAATAGACAGAAGTGAAAAAATAGAAAACCAGAACTTACCTTTCATTAAAAGGAACCAATCAAAAATAATAAGAAAGTAATGCAAGGAAACATTGCTGGATATTAGGGAATATTGGGCACAGTCATCACTGGGATTGGGGCAGTTTTCTGGCATTTCAGCATTCATGTTCATGTTTTTTCATCCAGTTTTCCTTGTTATTTAACATGACTGGGACTAATTTATTAAAAGGTCACACAGCCTTTCATGAACTGTGTGTAGAAGCATCAGTCATAATAATGACTAGTGATGAGCGGCATTGCCCATATTCGAATTTGTGATATTTCGCAAATATATAGATGAATATTCGTTCTATATTCACGAATTTTGCATATTCCTTATATTCGCATATGCGAATATTCGCATATGTGAATATTTGCATAATCTCGTATTTGAAGAAGACACCAGTGAGGGGGTGGGCAACTTTACTATTGGTTGCTATGGATGTGTTTGATAACCTCTGACAAGTGTATTTGCATCATTCTAATTGGCACACAAGTGCAAAGAAGGAATATGCGAATATTCACATATGTGAATATGCGCATATGCGCAAAAAAAGCGAATATTCACAATTTTGAATATATAGCGAATATATTCTCAAGATTTGCGAATTTGCGATAAAAATTTGAAATGCGAATATTCGTGCCCAACACTAATGATGACAGGAAATTTTACATGGTATAGACACTTCTTACTATGTGGTGAGACTTGGTGTGACTTTGTGCATAAATCTGGTCAATGGCACATAAATTGCAAAAGTTGCAAATGATAAATTGATGAGCACTGCAAAAAAAACTCCTATGGTACACACTAATGCAGTGGTGTGTAAAAAACATAGCTCTATTTAAAAGTCTTTATAAAAAGTTGCAGCACAGCTTGCTGCATCTTTCTTGGGAACAATGGACAATTTTACACACAAATAAAAGGATAAAGATCATGATAAATGTCCCTATGGAGTGTGAATTATTTATTATAAGATAACTTCCACCTTTTCGATGTCATGCAATGCATTCTCCTGTCCTATAAAAGTCCTAGGTTGTGGTCAAGAAGATTGTAATGTATGGCCAGAGGTGTTGCAAATGCATTAAGAGGAGTGTGCTACTTAACACCTTGGGGACTCAAGGACTCACCCCCTATCCCAGGACCCACCCCCTAACAGTTCGTTGCTGCAAACCCGGGCTCCTTTTTAGCTAGCCCCAATGGCTGGTTCCCAATCGATGCAGCTGAAATGAGGACCTTTTGGGGCCTCGTGCTGCATATATGGGAGTGGGGACGTCCTCTACCAGACCCCAGTCTACAGTATGGCCATGACCCATCTCCGGTTCGAGGCCATTCGGAAATGTTTGCATTATGCTGATAATGCGACATGTCCACTCAAAGTGATCCCGCGTATGACCACCTGTATAGAATCAGGCCGGTCATCAATCACTTTGGGGCCAAATTTTGGGAGGCCTATGTCCCTGGAAGGGAGGTCTCTGTTGATGAGTCTCTCATCAGCTTTAAGGGGAGACTCAGCTTTCGGCAGTACATTCCCACTAAGTGGGCGAAGTATGGCGTGAAGATGTATAAACTTTGCGAGAGTACCTCAGGGTACACTTGCAAGTTTATGGTCTACGAGGGACGAGATTCCCGTCTTGAACCCCCTGAATGTCCCCCCACTCTGGGTATTAGCGGGAAAATCATTTGGGACTTTTTGCACCCATTGCTAGATAAGGGTTACCACTTGTACGTGGATAACATTTATACTAGTATCCCTCTGTTCACACCCCTCGCTGCCAGATCCACGTTCGCTTGTGGGACAGTCCGGAAGAATCAAAAGAAGCCTTCCGACCCATCCCCTACACACACCTATCCCCCGGGGTGAGTCCCGGGCCTTTACCCATAAAAACCTGTTGCAGGTCAGGTATAAGGATAAGAGTAATGTCCTTATGCTGTCCACAATTCATGGGAATGGCAGCACTCTGTCCCTGTGCAAGGTACCGCAGGATTGGTTCTCAAGCCCAATTTTATTCTGGACTACAATCGGTATATGGGGGAAGAGGATCTGTTTGATCAAGTCCTCAAGCCATATAATGCCATGCGGAAAACACTGACATGGAACAAAAAGGTTGCGGTCTACATGATACAGGTTGCCATGTACAACTCTTTTTTTACATTGCCAGTATGCTGGAAATACAGGAATATTCCTGCAGTTCCAAGAGGAAGTTCTAAAGGCCCTAATGTTTGGCCAAAGCGCGGGCCAGAGCACCTCTGGAACTGTTTTGTCTGGAACCCTTGTTTCGACCCAGGCCAACACTTTCCAGGTGAGGTCTCCCACATTGGAAAGAAGAGACCATCCCCCCCAAAAATGCAGTGTGTCACAGGAGGGGGATTTGGAAGGACACTACCACTCAATGTGACACTTGCCCGATCATCCGGGCCTCTGCATTAAAAACTGCTTCAGGGAGTATCACACTTCCATGGAGTTCGAAATTTTGTATCCCTTTCCCTCATTTTAATTTGCTAGAATTTTACTCTAATGTACCAGTCCAGAGTACATTGTCTTCATAATTTTAAACCCCCCCCCCCCCCCCCAAAAAAAAAAAAACTCTTTCCCCATAACCCTGATAATATCTGACCCTGAGTTAACCTTGAGTCAACCGCATTGGGGGTTTGCAAGTTGCCTCAAATGTGCAGCACTCTCTCCCCACCTGAGCGGGGTGCGCATTTGAGGTAACAGAATAGAGACGGCCACACACATCACATTCCCAGAATGATGATTCAGAGCATAGGGTTTGGGGTAGGCATAATTTTTACTTTGGATATACTCTGGGTCATCATTCTGGGATAATAATTGGCATATCAGTAGCAAAATTGCAATTTTCATTTTCCACAAAATGCACTTCATCCATTCCTGGAAAATATACACCTTCCCCAGGGGGTGTACTGTTTGTAATAGGTTCAAATGTGGGTGTTCCTTTCTTGTATTTTCCTCTGAATGTATGTATGTATGTAACTGTCAGGTCCATAAGAGATATCGGCCTCAAATGCGAAGTGTTCTCGCTCATGAGCTCTATCGTATTTCCAGGCGACAATTCGGAGTCACATGTTAGTTGTTCCCAGAAAAATGAAGCAGAGCATCGGTTGAAAATTGCAATTTTCAAAAGCTTACCCTTCATCCATTCCTGGAAAAAAAAAATTGGAAACACCTGTGTGTTCAAAATGTCCTCTTTACCCCTATACCCATTCCTCGGGGGGTGTCAAATGTGGGTATTTATTTTTTGTATTTTCCTCTAAATGGATGTAACTAGAGATGAGCGAACTAACAGTAAATTCGATTCGTCACGAACTTCTCGGCTCGGCAGTTGATGTCTTTTCCTGCATAAATTAGTTCAGCTTTCAGGTGCTCCGGTGGGCTGGAAAAGGTGGATACAGTCGTAGGAGACTCTTTTCTAGGACTGTATCCACCTTTTCCAGCCCACCGGAGCACCTGAAAGCTGAACTAATTTATGCAGGATAAGTCATCAACTGCCGAGCCGAGAAGTTTGTGACGAATCGAATTTACTGTAAATTCGCTCATCTCTAGATGTAACCGTCAACTACTGATATGCCATAGGCCTCAAATGCAAACAGACCTCTATGACCTCTGAGACTTGTTGTGCACCCACCCAGCACGGTACCCCATATGTGGATATATTTCCATAGTCAGGAGAAAAAGCCCTCCAAAATTTGTAACACAATGTCTCCCATTACCCCTTGTGAAAATGTAAAAAATTGGGTAACCCCAGCATTTTAGTGTAAAAAATCTAATTTTTCATTTTACGGCCTAATGTTCTAAAACCTGTGAAGTGTACGTACTCACTGTACCACTTGTTTCCTTCCTTGAGGGGTGTAGTTTCAAAATTGTGGTCACTTGCTGTTTTTTTTTTTTTTTAGATTTTATGTCAGAACCTCAACCATTGCAGCGCAAAGCACCACTTTAGGCCTCAAATCTCATTGGTGCTGTCTCACTCCTAAACCCTGTTTTGCACCCACATAGTGCTTTACCGGGTATTTCCTTATTCTTAGAAATTGGGCTACATATTTTGTTGAGCTTTTTTCCTCTTACTACTTGTGAAACTAAAACATGTGGGTTAATACCAGCAATTCAGTGTTAAAAATCAAATTTTTCCCTTTTACAGCCCACTGTTCAAAAAACCTGTGAGGTGTAAGTACTCACTGTAACCCTTGTTACCCTTGTAGTTTCCAAAATGGTGTCACATGTGGGGGGTTTCTGCAGTTCTTGCACAATGGAAGCTTTGTAAAAGGTACATGGCCCCAACTTCAATTCCAAAAAACTTCTCTCTCCAAAAGCCTAATGGCGCTCCTTCTATTCTGAGCATTGCAGTGCGCCTGCAGACTTTACATACACATCTGGGGTATTTATTTTCTTTCTCAGGTGAAATTGCACTACAAATTTTGGGGGCCTTTTGCCCTATTACACCATGTGAAAATGAAACATTTGGATTACACTATCATTATAGTGTTAAAAATCAAATTTTTCTATTTTACGGCCCACTGTACAAAAAAACTTGTGAGGTGTAAGTACTCACTGTAACCCTTGTTACGTTCCTTGAGCGGTGTAGTTTCCAAAATGGGGTCACATGTGGGGGTTTTCTGCTGTTCTGGCAACATGAGAGTTTTGTAAATGAACATGGCCCCTGACTTCAATTCCTGCAAAATTCTCTCTCCAAAAGCCCAATGGCTCTCATTCTGTTCTGAGATATGTAGTGCACCAGAAGAGTTCTTAACATCCACATATGGGGGGTTTTCTTTATCGGGAGAAATTGGGCTTCGAATTTTGGGGTCTATTTCTCCTATTACACCATGTGAAAATAAAAAATTTGGAGTAAAACCATAATTTTAGTGTTAAAAATTTAATTTTCATTAAGGGTACCTCTCATCAAAAAAACTTTTGATATATTATAGATTAATGTATGCAGAATAACTTCACAATTGCATGTTATTAAAAAATATGCTTATTTCTATTTAATTTTCCACTTTGAAGAAATGACCACTAGGGTTCTCCCTACCAGTCCTGGCAGCAAGCATTTCAGACTCATGCTGGAGTCCTAAACACTACGAGCTGCCAGTCTGCTTTGTTCTCAAAGGAGAACACTCAGAGCTTCCAGCCTGCTTTGTTCACAGCCTGTTTGGCTGAGAACAAAGCAGGCTGGCAGCTCTGAGTGTTTAGGACTCCAGCATGAGTCAGAAATGCTTGCTGACAGGACTGATCGGGAAAAATACAATAGAAAGAAGCATATTTTTCATTAACATGCTATTGGAAAGTTATTCAACATTCATTAATCTAAAATATATCAAAAGTTTATTTGATGAGAGGTACCCTTTAAACCCAAACCCGTCAAATACCTCTGAAGTGTTAAGGCTCACTGTACTCCTTGTTGCGTTCCTTGAGGGGTGTAGTTACCCAAATAGTGTGCCATGTGGAGTTTTGTTTTTTATGTTCCGGCACCATGGGAGAAATAAGGTTACAAATTTTGGGGGGCTTTTACACCCTATACCCCTTTTAGAAATGAAAAAAATGATGCTACATGAACATGTTAGTATAAAAAATTTTGATTTTGATTTTTCTCTTCAAATTTGCTGCTATTCCTGTGAAACACCTAAAGGGTAAAAAACTTTCTGAATGTCATTTTGAATACTTTAAGGAGTGCAGTTTCTATGATGGGGTCACTTATGGGGAATTTCTCACAGAAAGGCCCCTCAAATGCACTTCAGACTTAATTGGTCCCTGAAAAAATCTGATTTTGAATTTTTCGTGAACATTTTGAAAATTGCTGCTAGACTTTGAAGTCCTCTAATGTCTTCAAAAAGTAAAAAAACATGTCAACTTTATGATATCCACATAAAGTAGACATATTGTATATGTGAATCAATATATAATTTATTTGAAATGTCCATTTTCCTTACAAGCAGAGAGTTTCAAAGTTAGAAAATGCTAAATTTGGCATGAATATTGAATGTCCAGGGACGTGTATTCACCTCTGGCCTCGCTTAAAGGGAACCTGTCATCACATTCAGGCTGCATGAACTGTTATTGGGGGAGGGTCCCATGGGTAGCATTGACTGACAGATCTCTCCCAATGCCAAAACAGGAAAAGATCTACCAATCAAGGATGGTGGGGCAGAGGGAAGTCACCGGGGACCGCCCAAAAGACTTGTGGTTAAGGCTGCTTAAAAGTGATGAGAGCTTCCATTTAATACACTAGTCTTCCCCCAAAGTGTATAGAATTCCCCCAAAGTGTATACTTGGCTGGTGGAGGCTCTTTTGGCACTGAAAGAAAAGTAAACGCTCAACCTCTATAACCATTAGCAGTTTCCCATCTATGTATCTATGTACTACTGTGCCCTCCCAACAGAGTTTCCCACAGATTCGCAATACAACTGTCAGCTATGTATCCACCATTACCGAGTCAGCCACACTGCCCTGTGACAGTGCCAACAATAGTACACTTGAATGCAAGCCATATTGCCACCATAGAAGTGTCATCCATAGTTTAGGCAGGAAGATAACTTTTGTAACACAGTGATCCTCTGGATCAAGTGACGTATAATGCTGCACCCACTATAAGATAAAGGATCTACCTCTTGTCCCAGCTCCAAGCATTCAACTAACATGATCTCAGTTCATAATGTGTTTGTTTAACTTATTTTGTATTGCTTTATTGGTAAAATAGATAAAATGTGGCATATATAGCAAACAAAAAAACACAAAAGTGAGCAAAAGGAAATGTGAGAAAACTCAATACATATAGATAGGAGCTTTAAAAAAAAAATTGTAACACTTTTCCTATATAAAGTTGTGAAATGATGTGAGGGAGCCAGTCAATGTGGTGAGTAACAGCATGAGTCATGACAAGTATTCACTCCCTAGTGATGTAACATGCTGAAATGTCTATAACTATCACCATTCTTTATATATTTATACTTGTTCTGTATACCTTTACACATGTTCATGTTCTTTGAATGCTTTCCTTCTCCTGTGCAAGGATCTTTTACAATTTATAGATCAACATATGGGGGAGTGAATCTCCTACCGGCAGTATGATAGCATTAGGGCTCATAAACATGGTGGTTTTATGGATCTGTGTTGTACCTGTCTGTAATATAGTGACAGCACAATGGTATGGACTCTTCTTATTCCTTCTGTTTGACAGAGCGAAGACTAAGGTCTTGGTTTTAATGGTATCTATAGGTTGACAAAATTTAGCTTGTTTTAGGTTAAAAAAAAAAAGTCTGAAAATGTTTGCCAAGGTTTGTCTACAAATGTGGCCCTTTAGATTTCCCCATTTAAAAAACATACAGTGGGGCAAAACAAAATAAAAATATTTAATCAGCCACCAATTGTGCAAGTTCTTCCACTTAGAAAGATGAGAGAGGCCTGTAATTTTCATCATAGGTATTCCTCAACTATGAGAGACATAATGAGAAAAAAAAAACATAAAACCACATTGTCTGATGTTTAAAGAATTTATTTTGCAAATTTGAAAATAAGTATTTGGTATATAACAAAAGTTCATCTCAATATTTTGTTATATACCCTTTGTTAGCAATGACAGAGATCAAACGTTTTCTGTAAGTCTTCACAAGGTTTTCACACACTACTGCTGCTATTTTGGCCCATTCCTCCATGCAGATCTCCTCTAGAGCAGAGATGTTTTGGGGCTATCGCTGGGCAACACGGACTTTCAACTCCCTCCAAAGGTTTCCTATGAGGTTGAGCTCTGGAGACTGGCTCCAGGACCTTGAAATGCTTCTTACGAAGCCACTCCTTCATTGCCCGGGCGGTGTGTTTCATCTTCAATGCCCTTACTGATGGAAGGAGGTTTTCACTCAAAATCTCACAATACATGGCCCCATTCATTCTTTCCTTTACATGGATCAGTCGTCCTGGTCCCTTAGCAGAAAAACAGCCCCAAAACATAATGTTTCCACCCCCATGCTTCACAGTAGGTATGGTGTTCTTTGAATGCAACTCAGTATTCTTTCTCCTCCAAACACGGCGAGTTGAGTTTTTACCTAAAAGTTCTACTTTGGTCTCATCTGGCCATATGACATTCTCCCAACACTCTTCTGGATCATCCAAATGCTCTCT
Source organism: Hyla sarda (assembly GCF_029499605.1). Classification (NCBI taxonomy): domain Eukaryota; kingdom Metazoa; phylum Chordata; class Amphibia; order Anura; family Hylidae; genus Hyla; species Hyla sarda. Next base: position 516,388,228 of record NC_079189.1, read on the forward strand.
AGCAAACTTCAGACGTGCCCGAACATGTACTGGCTTAAGCAGGGGGACACATCTGGCACTGCATGATTTGAGTCCCTGGCGACGTAGTGTGTTACTGATGGCAGCCTTTGTAACTTTGGTCCCAGCTCTCTGCAGATCATTCACTAGGTCCCCCATGTGGTTCTGGGATTTTTGATCACCGTTCTTGTGAGCAAAAATCCATGGGAGCCCCAGATGGAGGGAGATTATCAGTGGTCTTGTATGCCTTCCATTTTCTAATAATTGCTCCCACAGTTGATTTCTTCACACCAAGCTGCTTGCCTATTGCACAGTCTTCCCAGCCCTGTACAGGTCTAAAATTTTGTTTCTGGTGTCCTTCAACAGCTCTTTGGTCTTACCATAGTGGAGTTTGGTGTGTGACTGTTTGAGGTTGTGTCCTTTATACTGATATCAAGCTCAAACAGGTGCCAATAATACAGGTAACGAGTGGAGGACAGAAGAGACTCTTAAAGTAGAAGTTACAGGTCTGTTAAAGCCAGTAATCTTGCTTGTTTATAGGTGACCAAATACTTATTTTCCACCATAATTTGCAAATAAATTCTTTAAAAATCAGACAGTGATTTTATGGATTTTTTATTTCTCATTATGTCTCTCATAGTTAAGGTATATCTATGATTAAAATTACAGGCCTCTCTCATCTTTTAAGTGGGAGAACTTGCACAATTGGTGGAAAACTTTTTTGTCCAACTGTACATTGTCTAGACTTTTTTGTAAGCATAAATAATAATGTAAAGTCCCATGCTATTGCCTCTGTTTATGTCACGAACTTGACCAGCACGGCTCCAGCACCGCATCCGATCCTCTTGTTACAGTCGGCACCGTCACTCATCCTGACAAATGCTTTGAGCGCCGCACAGCCATTCTTCACTGAATAGCAAGCCCAACAAAACAGGAGGAGGATGCAATGGGTTAATCTGTTCTGGTCCCGGAGTTCACACCTCCTGGCGGCGGGGGGGTTTTACACAGGCATTTCACTATCTTAGCTGCCCGTAATTGTGGTAAATCCTGTCACCAGGATTACTTAACCCTTGTGTAGTCCTCTGTGTTCCTATCTGATCTAACCTCCCATAACTTGACCTTAGCCTGTTCCTGACCATCCTCTGCTTCTGATTGTGTACTATGCTCCTCTTTAGGTTTTGACTTGAAGGCTTGTCTCTGGTTTACCCTTTTGTCTAATATTTTACCTCTTCTGCCTGTTTGTTGCTGATCCAGTCTGTCTGAGGTCCCTTGACACCTCATATGCTTAGTCAGGTATAGGGACTGATGCACAGTTAAGGGCCGTGAGGGTGGATCAGTTTTGGGTGGATCATCCAAGTTGGTAGGGAAAGTGGTTCTGGAGTAGCTCAGGTCTTAACACATACTTGTCATGTTTGGTTCACAGTCAATATTGAGATGGATAATTTTGGATAATCTTTTAAGGGGAAAAACATTTTTAATATATATTTAATGGGCCAAACCTGTATTAAGCAAGCGAGACTAGTCTTAACCAATGAGGACATGCAAGACATTACACAAGTCTCTCAAAATGTGTTGGCACACTGGTTTTATCTAAACAACAAATCTTTACTTATTTTGTCTACAAACCTATCAGTTTTAAACCAGCAACAAGCCACCATTCCTTGCTTAAACACGATCACATCCATCCTGTCCGGGTGAGTGACAATGAACAGCTCCCTGAACACACAACAGCAGCTGTAAAGCCTATGATTGCTGTAAATGAAGATTGTAGTTCAAGAATTTTACCATATGGTGGCAGTAGAAGTTATTAAATAAATTGCTGGTAACAAACAGTAGGCATCAACATGACAGGAAAACATACTTTGTAAAATGAATTTATAACATTGAGAAGCAGATTTTTAAGTCAGTTCTTATTTTCTCTTCACTTAAAAGGTCCATTGATTTCACGCTATGTTGTATCCATATACTTTATACAAGTTATTAGTTCAGCCAAACTGGTTTATAGGACCCATAACCCATAATCTTAATTATTATATGCTTTAATTTTTATATTATAATGTATATTTACAGAGAATACCAGTAACATGGTGTAATTATTAATATCTATTACTAGTTATTTCATAAATAACCAGTCATATACTACTAGTTTTACAGTCGTTTTACTCTCTGCTACTAATACTTTGCTACTACTACTACTTTTAACACTGTGCACAATTATTAGGTGAGTATTTTGACTATAATATTGTTTTATGCCTATTTCATAAACTTGAATGCTTATAGGATTTCTGTCTATCAGGTGATGTGTGTAATAAGGGAGGGTATGGCCTAAGCAGATGAGCACCCTATGACAAAGTGTGAAGACAATGGCATAAGTTGTTTTTGACAATCAGACATGATTATCTTTTCAGAAAATGGCAGCTGTATTTGATATCATAATGTAGTGTAAAATGGTGAGAAGGATTGGGGGATATCTGTGATTTGCATTATGGCATGCATTGGTGGCAGTCAGCCTGGGAAATATCTCCCTTACTTTAGGGGACATCAATCTTGCTGACAAACTGGAGGATATTTCTGTGGCAGGTACATTAGGGGGCACCTTAGGCTAAAAGCGATTTTCCCATCACTTGGCCAATGATCTTTCTCCTTGAACTTCCACCAATTCAGAGAATGCTAGCATAGTAGCCAAGATACACAAGCTGTACTCATGTATCTCCAGCTCTCCCATAGACAGAGAATAAAGGTGTGACGACCACCTCCGTTCCGTTCACAAGAGAGTGTTCTAAGCAAAAATCTTCAGAACACCAGGGCACCAGGCAGGAGTTCGTTGGGGGTCCTAGCAGTTGCCCCCCCCCCCCCCTTGTGATCATACACTCATCCCCTATCATGTGGATAGGGCATAAGAACAAAAGTTCCAGAGTTCCCCTTTAATAAATTACAGACTAATCAACAATTCATACAATAGGGCTCAGCTAACAAGAGCTTACAATCTATGAGGAAATAGAGGTGATAAAAAGGGTGTTTGTTCTAGACAATGGCCCACTTAAAGTTGCAGGAAGCTGTCACCAGCCAGTATCTGTGTATGTACAGATATGAAGCTCATTAGCGCTGAATTGAGTGCAGCATATTTTAGAGGACTGGGGTGGCATCTGAAAAGTCATAGAGGAGGGAGAGCTTATGGAGCCTGATAGTTTTTAATCACTGGCAGAACGTAGTGTAATGTTAGTGTCGTAGAGAAATGTAGGGAGCTGCTACACAAGAGGCGCAAGCAAGGGAACCTATAGCAGAAGCCATGACCACCTTCAGCAGTTAATGGCTGAACTTGATAGACATGTGAATTATTTCAGTCTTATAAACTATGTTACTGTGTAGTAAGAAAGGCAAGTGCCTGGCATGTAAAAGGGAAAAACTTATATAAAATGAGGGAACTCCGTAGTACCTCACATATTTCACTTTATTTATTTTCAGTGATTTATATTTACTTTTGGCTACACTCACAATACTTTGCCCTATTTCATGATTTTTTTTTTTTTTTTGGGGGGGAAATTGTGATTTACCATAGAGGTAAGGTAGATAGATAGAGAGATAGATAGAGAGATAGAGAGATAGATAGAGAGATAGATAGATATCCTCTAAATCTTTTACATACTTTCACAGTTACTTCTTGAATTCAGCTACAGAAAAGGCCATAAAGATAGTTCTTGCATAAAAACACAAATAATTTAGTATTATTTCAGTCTTAAATCTCAACAGAGGCGGCTCTAGACTTTGTGAGGCCTTAGGCAAAGCTTAAAACATGAGGCCCTCACTAATGAGATGTCACAACATAGTGTGGGTTGGCAGAACCCAAGCCAAGGCACAGTGTTAGTTTGCCCCCATATTAGCTAAGCAGGAACATAGTAGATAGTCCCTCACATTAGGTGTAGGCAACAGAGTCCCCCCACAGTAGGTGTAGGCAGCAGAGTTCCCCCACACTAGGTGTAGGCAGCAGAGTTCCCCCACACTAGGTGTAGGCAGCAGAGTTCCTCCACAGTGGGTGTAGGCAGCAGAGTTCCCCCTCAGTGGGTGTAGGTAGCCGGATCCCCCTCAGTAGGTGTAGGCAGCGAGGTCCCCCCCTCAGTAGGTGTAGACAGCGGGGTACCCCCACAATAGGTGTAGGCAGCAGAGCTCCCCCACAGAAGGTGTAGGCAGCGGGGTCCCCCCACAGTACGTGTAGGCAGCATGGTCCCCCCACAGTAGGTGAAAGCAGAGGGGTCTCCCCACAGTAGGTGTAGGTAGCTGGGTCCCCCCACATTAGGTGTAGGCAGTGGGATCCCCTCACAGTAGGTGTAGGCAGCGGGCCCCCCCCAAAGTAGGTGTAAGCAGCTGGGTCCTCTTACAGTAGGTGTAGGCAGCGGGGTCCTCTCACAGTAGGTGTAGGCAGCGGGGTCCCTCACAGTAGGTGTAGGCAGCGAGGTCCCCCCACAGTAGGTATAGGCAGCGGGGTCCCCCCACAGTAGGTATAGGCAGCGGGGTCCCCCCACAGAAAGTGTAGGCAACGGGTTCCCCCCACAGTAGGTGTAGGCAGCGGGGTCCCCCCACAGCAGGTGTAGGCAGCGGGTTCCCCCCACAGTAGGTGTAGGCAGCAGGGTCCCCCCACAGTAGGTGTAGGCAGCGGGGTCCCCCCACACGAGGTGTAAGTAGTGGGGTCCTCCCACAGTAGGTGTAGGCAGTGGGGTCCCCTCACAGTAGGTGTAGGCAGCAGGGTCCCCGCACAGTGGGTGTAGGCAGTGGCGTCTCCTCACAGTAGGTGTAGGCAGAGGGTTTCTCCCACAGTAGGTGTAGGCAACGGGGTCTCCTCACAGTAGTTGTAGGCAGTGGGGTCCCCCCACAGTAGGTGTAGGCAGCGGGGTCTCCTCACAGTAGTTGTAGGCAGCGGGGTCCCCCCCCCCACAGTAGGTGTAGGCAGCGGGGTCTCCTCACAGTAGTTGTAGGCAGCAGGGTCTCCCCACAGTAGGTGTAGGCAGCAGGGTCCCCCCACAGTAGGTGTAAGCAGTGGGGTCCTCCCACAGTAGGTGTAGGCAGCGGGTTCCTCCCACAGTAGGTGTAGGCAGCGGGGTCCCCTCACAGTAGTTGTAGGCAGCGGGGTCCCCCCCACAGTAGGTGTAGGCAGCGGGGTCTCCTCACAGTAGTTGTAGGCAGTGGGGTCCCCCCACAGTAGGTGTAGGCAGCAGGGTCCCCCCACAGTAGGTGTAGGCAGCAGGGTCCCCCCACAGTAGGTGTAGGCAGCAGGGTCCCCCCACAGTAGGTGTAAGCAGCGGGGTTCCCCAACAGTAGGTGTAGGCAGCGGGGTCCCCCCACAGTATGAGCAGCGGAGTACCCCAACAGTAGGTGTGGGCAGTGGAGTCCCCCCAGAGTAGGTGTAAGCAGCGGGGTCCCCCCACAGTAGGTGTAGGCAGTGGGGTCCTTCACAGAAGGTGTAAGCAGCAGGGTCCCCCCACAGTAGGTGTAGGCAGTGGGGTCCCCCCACAGTAGGTATGAGCAGCGGGGTACCCCCACAGTAGGTGTGGGCAGCGGAGTCCCCCCACAGTAGGTGTAAGCAGCGGGGTTCCCCCACAGTAGGTGTAGGCAGCAGGGTGTCCCTACAGTAGGTGTAGGCAGCGGGGGCCCCTCACAGTAGGTGTAGGCAGCAAGATCCCCCAACAGTAGGTGTTGGCAGCAGGGTCCCCTCACAGTAGGTGTAGGCAGCGGGTTCCCCCAACAGTAGGTGTAAGCAGAGGGGTCCCCCCAAAGTAGGTGTAGGCAGTGGGGTCCCCCCACAGTAGGTGTAGACAGCAAGATTCCCCAACAGTAGGTGTTGGCAGCACGGTCCCCTCGCAGTAGGTGTAGACAGCGGGTTCCCCCAACAGTAGGTGTAAGCAGCTGCTTCCCCCAACAGTAGGTGTAGGCAGCATGTTCCCCTCACAGTAGGTGTAGGCAGCAGAGTCCCCCCACAGTAGGTATAGCAGCGGGGACCCCTCACAGTAGGTATGAGCAGTGGTGTCCCCCCACAGTAGGTGTAGGCAGCAGGGTCCCCCCACAGTAGGTATAGGCAGCAGAGTCCCCCCACAGTAGGTATAGGCAGCGGGTTCCCCCAACAGTAGGTGTAAGCAGCTGAGTCCCCCCACAGTAGGTGTAGGCAGCGGGTTCCCCCCACAGTAGGTGTAGGCAGTGGAGACCCCCCCCCCCACAGTAGGTGTAAGCAGAGGGGTCCCCCACAGTAGGTGTAGGCAGTGGGGTCCACCCACAATAGGTGTAGGCAGCGGGGTCCACCCACAATAGGTGTAGGCAACGGGGTCCCCCCACAGTAGGTGTAGGCAACGGGGCCCCTCACAGTAAAAAACAAAAAGCAAAAATGAAACTTATCTGTGTCCGTTGCAAACATGGGCTTTTTTTTCATAAATTGGGCTATATGTGTATGTGTAGTTTTAATCAGTACCATTTTTGTACTGATGGGACTTTTTGATCACTTTTTATTTTTTCTAATATATGAAGTGGCCAAAAATCTGCAATTCTGGCATTTGATATTTATTACATTTATACGCTATTCCCTGTGTGGTTTTATTTACTCTATATTTCCACATGCTGCTATACCAATTATGTTGATGCATTTTTTTTTTTGTTTACACTTGTTTATTTAAAAAAATGGGAAAAGGGTGATTTAAATTTCTATTAGTGTAGGGGCTTATTTACATTTTAAAAAAATGGTAAAAGTCACCATAGTGGGATTATTATAAGCAATCTTTCAATTGCTCATAGTAATCAGTGCTATCAGTGATATTGGCACTCTGCTTGTATTGACTGCATGAGGCAGTCTGTACAAGAAAAGTGATAATCTGCGGCTTGGAGGTATGCACAAATGGCACTCTCTCTATTTATCAGATCCCCACAATTGTGCTGCAGAGTGCCCGATTAGAGCCCTTAACCCAATAGCACCTGTAATTTAGTCTTTAAGATGCCAATGCAGTCATTAATCAGGGCATCAAAAAGGTTAAGTGATAGACATCAGTGTGATCACTAATGTTTGTCATTAGCAGTGAGTCCCAGCTGCTAACAGCAGCCAGTACTTGTCGAGTAAGAAGTGAGTTCAGCTCCTCTTTAAAATGTAATCTTATAGGGACTCTGTCATCAGTGTCATCGACACCAACCTGCTGTTACAGGCTGGTACTGCGGGTGACACTGCTAATAATTATACTTATTACAATACATGGCCCCATTCACCTGTTATCTTCCCTATTCAGGCATCAGGCTTGGTGCACGAGCAGAGCTCAGGGAGCACGCTGACATTATCGCTGCTGCTTCACCCAGCTTTGAAGCTGCAGTGGTGACGTTAGCATGCGGGGGTCCTAATGACAGATTCCCTTTAACCCCTTAAGGACGCAGGACGTAAATGTACGTCCTGGTGCGGTGGTACTTAACGCACCAGGACGTACATTTACGTCCTAAGCATAACCGCGGGCATCGGAGCGATGCCCGTGTCATGCGCGGCTGATCCCGGCTGCTGATCGCAGCCAGGGACCCGCTGGCAATGGCCGACGCCCGCGATCTCGCGGGCGTCCGCCATTAACCCCTCAGGTGCCGGGATCAATACAGATCCCGGCATCTGCGGCAGTGCGTGATTTGAATGAATGATCGGATCGCCCGCAGCGCTGCTGCGGGGATCCGATCATTCAGAATGCCGCACGGAGGTCCCCTCTCCTTCCTCCGTGCGGCTCCCGGCGTCTCCAGCTCTGGTCTGTGATCGAGCAGACCAGAGCAGAAGATGACCGATAATACTGATCTGTTCTATGTCCTATACATAGAACAGATCAGTATTAGCAATCATGGTATTGCTATGAATAGTATCCTATGGGGACTATTCAAGTGTAAAAAAAAATTTTTAAAAAATGTAAAAGTAAAAGTAAAAAAAAGTGAAAAATCCCCTCCCCCAATAAAAAAGTAAAACGTCCGTTTTTTCCTATTTTAGCCCCAAAAAGCGTAAAAAATTTTTTTTATAGACATATTTGGTATCGCCGCATGCATAAATGTCCGAACTATTAAAATAAAATGTTAATGATCCCGTACGGTTAACGGCGTGAAGGAAAAAAAAATAAAAGTCCAAAATTCCTACTTTTTTAATACATTTTATAAAAAAAAAAATAATAAAAAATGTATTAAAAGTTTTTTATATGCAAATGTGGTATCAAAAAAAAGTACAGATCATGGCGCAAAAAATGAGCCCACATACCGCCGCTTATACGGAAAAATAAAAAAGTTATAGGTCATCAAAATAAAGGGATTATAAACACTAATTTGGTTAAAAAGTTTGTGATTTTTTTTTAAGCGCAACAATAATATAAAAAGTATATAATAATGGGTATCATTTTAATTGTATTGACCCTCAGAATAATGAACACTCGTCATTTTTACCATAAATTGTACGGCGTGAAAACGAAACCTTCCAAAATTAGCAAAATTGCGTTTTTCGTTTTAATTTCCCCACAAAAATAGTGTTTTTTGGTTGCGCCATACATTTTATGACATAATGAGTGAGTTAATTACAAAGGAAAACTGGTCGCGCAAAAAACAAGCCCTCATACTAGTCTGTGGATGAAAATATAAAAGAGTTATGATTTTTAGAAGGCAAGAGGAAAAAATGAAAACGTAAAAATGTAATTGTCTGAGTCCTTAAGGCCAAAATGGGCTGAGTCCTTAAGGGGTTAATGGCTATAGAAATAAAAAAAACTTCAGAAAAGTAAAAAGAATGTAAAGATGAGAAAACCTGTTGATGACATTAATATTATCAAAATGAAATGTTTAAATCTAAGTCAGAGTTATTGTTAAAGGTCTCCAAAATACAAGACACATAGCACAGCATGCAGCACTATTTTGTCTGGTATAATAGTGGACACCATAACGGAAACCTAATAGACTCAATCAGTTCTATTAGGTGCTGTTAGTGTTGGTCGTTTAATGGATCCACTGTTATTTTTGTTGCTCTGCTCCTATGATGGAGAATAACAATGCAGGTGTGAACAAAGCTTAAAGAGTACTTGTCACCAAATAAAACTTTTAATATACTGTTCCCATTTACTTGCTTTTAAAATTATCAACATAAATATGTTTAAAATGTAATATAAAAAATGGCCACTATGTGGCTCTGTTCTGTTCCCTGCCACAATTAATAAAGTGAGTTTGGTCTCCTCCCGGCCTGGCAGCAGTCCAAACTCTGAAGTGTTTCTCTGCGCTGAGCTTGATTGATAGCTGCAGAGAAAGTGAAAGCTCCACAGATTCTTACAGAAAGTTGCACAGACTGAAGGCTGCAGGAGAGCCTCACTGTTAGCAACACTAACTGAAGCATGCACAGAGCCTGAGGTCTTCTATTTATCATAGCATTGTAACCATATGAGGGTGGATGTGGTCCCCCAGCAGGCTTCAGTGATATCATGCCTGCTGGGAAACGCCCACCTTCTCCTGCTGGGAAATTGCACTATGTGAGCAAGAATAAAGGTATGATAAAGAGCTTTTTAAAGCTCTGACATTTTTGTAAGGGCTGGAGGGGTGTTAGGAGTAGTCAGAACATAGCCTGTGCTAGTTTAGTACTGTTTATTTGGTGACAGGTTCTTTTTAAGAATGTACACTGTTTGCTAAGAAAATATTACTTTTCTATTCATGGGTTCTGATGTGTTATGTAAATAAAATTTAATACATGTTTTTCACATTCTTTATTGTGAAATGTATTTAGTTTCCTTTAAAACTCAACTACAGATTCTTAGAAATCTTCCCATGATATAGTGATATTCTCAGCCACAAATGTAACGTCCTTCAGCAGGGTCAGAAGCAAACAAGAAAAGATTTATTAGTCATTAAACACAGAAGAACTTGATGCTTAGGTTGTGTTTCTCATGACCAAGCACTCAACTTTAGGACAGAACGTTAGGTGTGAAGACGCGTCAATGCCAGGGTCCTTGGTAGACAGACTATGAAAAACTGCACACAGAGCCACCAAGTTGCCATTCTCCTTGAATTTAACCTTTTCAATCCTGGTTGGAAGCAAAACAATGCTGGCAGTCATATTAGCAAAATCTTTCGCTATGACACATTCTGTGGCTTTGAAATGTAAGGTAGGAAAGTCATCAGATATTTGGTGACATGGCCAGAAGGGTCTATACAGATTATACAAAGGAATCTTGTCATTTCAATCCCAGACCAAGCAGATGGGACAAGTAGGATGGTTCACCAAAACCCCTCATATAGTGAAGATGGAATGGAAAGAAGATGGAGAGGTTTTTGATAAATCTTTACCATCCACTTGTTCTATAACAAATATTTAACAAAGAACTCTGCCTGTTCAGGAGCAAATTCCTCTCCATATGATGCAAACATTTATTTTGTAGAGTATAATAAAGGTGATGAGCTTAGTTCAGTCTAAAACTTCAATATGAGGTTTCCCACTAATAGCATTTATCACGTATCCTCAGGTGGTTCACAGTGGCTTCTCGTGTATAGAGCGACAGTTCCCATTCACTGTCTGAGACTGTTTATGATCGCGCTTGGCAATCACTTTGACATGTCTCACTTTCACTAAATATGTCTCTATGGGGGAGATTTATCATTGCATTTAGGTCTCCTGTTCACCCTCACTATAACCAAGTGCATTGGGTTTACTGTGGGTTAACGGGATGACCGTTTTCCTTTAAAGGGTCAATGAGTTTTCCCAAAAACTTTTAGCTTTTAACATATCCTAGGGACATGTGAAATGTTTTGATCGGTCAGGATCTGGGTATTCAGACCCTATACGATCACTAGAACAAGCTGGGAGAAATCTGCGCTAAGCATGATCTCTCCCAGCTCTGTGCCACATGAGTCGATCTCACAATTTAAGTCTATGGAGCCGACTTGAGTCGCGAGAACAGATAGTGTAGAGAAGCAGAGCTCAGCCATGTGTTTTTCCCCTCTAGTTCTAGCAATCGGCCGTTGAACACCCAGACCCTGACAAATCAAAACTTTTCACATGTCCCTAGGACATGTTAAAAGTTTTTCGAAAACCTACTGACCTTTTAGGGCCGGGTTCACATATCACAGCTGCAGGGTGGACATGTGCTAAGCGGCTTACTGTGAATTGTGATGGTTTTACGCCAAGTACAGGTATAGAAAATAGTATTTTTCTTTTTTGTGCTTCACTTGCTTGCCACAAAACTGCAGCAATTTGCTGTATACTAGCACGGTTCCCGGGCGCACAGCATACTAACGTTCCGCAGATGCCAATGCAAAGCCAGCCCTAGAGAATATTTCAAGAAGTACCTAATATCTCTGTGTAGGATTATTAAAGGTAAATCTACACTTTATATAATAATGAGACGAATGCAATATGTAATAAGACATTTACTCAGTGAAAGCTTTTTAAATGACTCAAGGGCCGAGGCTGATATCATCCTGTGCACTTCCTTTGTTTAAGCAGAGGTGACACTTCATTTTTCTGTATACTATATGAATCATGAATCCAAACAGCCTAGAAGACGCTCATTTTTAAATATATTCAGCTTTTAAGGGCAAAACAATTATACTACAAAAAAATTAAAACTGGTCAGGGAGTATTAAGTGACTAAGAAAAAGAAGACACCGGTGGCAGATTCTATGAAATACAGAGAGGGGTCCCTATTATCATTTCAGGTAGTATTATCTACTCCTAAACTAAATATAATAGGCATATCCCATATTTGTCTTTAGGTGTGCTCTAATATCTGTCATAATAGTAATATTTATAGATGTGGCTTCAATGTGAAGTGACTGATTTGTGCTGGGTGACCTAGTTTTACGATCCACCCACCTACTTTCTCTGGACCACAGAATCCATGATAAAGATCGAAATACTGGGACTACTGAATTGTGATATTGTCTTCGATTCCATGAATTGTTACCATAAAATTCCTCAACAAAGTTAAAAGCATTGAAAAGAGACAACAGAAGAATTTGAATTGCACACACAAATATCCTCAAATGTTCCGGTAGGTTTCAGGGGCCAGATTTATTTCAACAGAGTTGTTTTTACACTAAAGGCATAGACCATCATGCTTTTTGGTATAGAAAAAAAAAACTACATTCAATTATAACTGGTAGTTAACAAAGTGTTACAAGTTACTTTGCATACAGTTATGCAAACATTTTTAGAATGAGGAGATTGAAAAAAATGAATGAACTAGGGCTGGGCAGTATGGCCAAATATGTGTATCGCGGTATTTTAGTAACTTATGGCGGTTCCACGGTATAAAACGGTATCCCCCCCCAAAAAAAATAACAAAACATTAATTAGCCCAGCGCTGCGCTGTCCCCATCGGGATACTACTCACGTCACCCGCAAGTGCTGCTCTCCTCGTCCTCCTGTTTATTGCGGTTGCCAGTGCTGACACTCTATACTATGCCCTATGCCCGGGCTGCAAAAGGTAGACAAAAATAAAACTTTAATGCATGTTCTTACGTTGGCCTTACGCTCTTCCTAGGGAATGGAACGTCGGAAAGCCGGCAGCCTATCACCGGCCGAAGCGATGTTCCGCCTCGGCCGGTGATAGGCTGAGCCCATTGTCATGTAAGAAACCGGCTTCTTACATGACAGTGGGCTCAACTTATCCCCGGCCGTGGCGGAACATCGCTGCGGCCGGTGATAGGCTGACGACTTTACGACGTTCTATTCCCTAGGAGGCTGGTCTGGAGCAACGGGGAAGGTGAGTTAAAGTTTATTTTGTTTACCTTTTGCAGCCCGGGCATAGGGATACAGTATAGAGCAGTGGTCTTCAACCTGCGGACCTCCAGATGTTGCAAAACTACAACTCCCAGCATGCCAGGACAGCCAACGGCTGGGAGTTGTAGTTTTGCAACATCTGGAGGTTGAAGACCACTGGTATAGAGTGTTTGCGCCGGCGGCCGCAACAAACAGGAGGACGAGGAGGGCAGCGCTTGCGGGTGACATATGTAAGTAGTACCTCAGGGACAGTGCAGCGCTGGCCTAATAATTAATTTGGGAGGGGAGGGGGGGCAGAACATCGCTCGCGGGTCACATATTCATTCCCGAGGGGGAGGGGCCAAACCGGTATTTCATATCGTGCAGCACAAAAATGTTATTATTCGGTATGAACCGGTATACCGCCCAACCCTAGAATGAACCAAATATAGTGTTCCATGAGGAAATTCGGTGCAAATTCCGCTTACAGCAGCATCCTCTGAAATCGGTGCTTACTGTCCACGGCAATCTGCCATGGACAGTACGCACCATCCCATATACTACAGTGTAGCGCCGGGACTTCAATCTTGGGGTAGAATCCACATTCAGTCTTCCAGCAGAATCCAATTCTGCATGGGAAGTTCAGCAACAGACTTTCCATAGTATGAATTTCGTAGCAGAATCCCACTGGGAGTCTGCTGCAAGTAGAACGGAATTCCATGCAGAAATGTTGTAGTGTGAACGGGCCCTAAGGGTACCAGGACACCAGAGAATGTGCTTACTTTTAAAGGGGTACTCCAGTAAAAAACTATTTTTAAAAAAATAAACTGGTGCCAAAAAGTTAAACAGATTTGTAAATTTCTTCTATTTAAAAAATCTTAATTCTCCCAGTACTTATCAGCTGCTGTATACAACAGAGGAAGTTGTATCGTTCTTTTCAGTCTGACCACAATGCTCTCTGCTGACACCTCTGATCATGTCAGGAACTGTCCAGAGCAGGATAGGTTTGCTATGGGGATTTGCTCCTGTTCTGGACAGTTCCTGTCATGAGCAGAGGTGTCAGCAGAGAGCACTGTTGTCAGACAGAAAAGAAATCCAAAAAGAAAATAACTTCCTCTGTAGCATAAAGCAGCTGATAAGTACTGGAAGGATTTTTAATAGACATAATTTACTAATCTGTTTAATTTTCTGGCACCAGTTGATTTAAAAAAAAAAAAAGTGTGTTTTCCACCGGAGTACCCCTTTAAGTAAGACACAGAGTGCTACATATCCAACCAACAGCCTTCCCTACATCACTTGTAAAGTCTGCCCTGTGAAAAAGGTAACATGGAAAATGCCCATATGATTCTGCTGCCCAAATATCATTCATGTATAGAGAAATTATGGACCAAAAAAAAGGAAAATACACAATTTATGATAACAAAACTTCGAGATATTAAAGGGGTAACTTAAAGACATCTTTAAGTACCACACATTCAGATAATGTGCTTACCATCTTTCACAAATTCCACAAACGATTAAAACTTTATAACCAAGTGTATTCCCCCCCCAAATACCCACATACCACTCTGTCTACAGCCACCCTACTAAAGTTAACATTCCCTAAAGGCGCTCCTCATGTAAAATACATTGCACTGCATGGACTTCCATTCTCATCAAAAGTTTGCCAAGAACTGTTAAAAGCCAAGTGTCCTTTTTTGTTTTGTGTTTTGCCATGCGTTGTATTCCACTGGTTTACATTGCAGGTCATGTGGACACTGTACCTTTCATGATGAAGACTGTATGCACAGTATACCCGCATGGGACACTGAGATTTAGGCTACTAAAAGGTAAAGGTTGGCATACACTTTAGTCAAAAGTCAGCAGAACCGACTGACTGTCTAAAGTATATGGGGGTCTCCCGAATCTTCCCTTGACACATGTTGTTGAGGAAGAGAAGGGACGTGTATGTTAGAATTCCACTGTCTGACCCTTTTGTTCTCAAAGATTTGTCAGGCAATGGCTAAGGGCACTATTACATGGGCTGACATGCCATGTGAATGAGCTAGCAAAAGCTTCAGTAAGGCTGCATTCACACCTCGCTTTTTACATACGGGTGCCGGATCTGGAGGGCCACAGTTTGGGGACCACTGCACTATACAGTCAACAAAGTCCTTTTTCACAGCAGCTTGATCTCTGCTCAATACCTCTTAGGCTGCATTCACACCTCGTTTTTTTTACATACGGGTGCCGGATCCGACTGGGGGAGAGGAAAACCTGGCGATCCCTTACCACAGCCGGATCAGCCTGTGACTCCATTTACTTTAATGAGCCGACCGGAGTCAAATGGTGACTCCGGTCGGCTCAGTTTTGACCCGTATGCGGTTTCCTGACCGGACCTAAAACCGTAGTATACTACAGTTTTAGGTCCGGTCACAAACCGCATACGGATCAAAACTGAGCTGACGGCAGTCACCGTTTGACTCCGGTCGGCTCATTAAAGTAAATGGAGTCACAGGCTGATCCGGCTGTGGTAAGGGATCGCCAGGTTTTCCTCTCCCCCAGTCGGATCCGGCACCCGTATGTAAAAAAAACGAGGTGTGAATGCAGCCTAAGAGGTATTGAGCAGAGATCAAGCTGCTGTGAAAAAGGACTTTGTTGACTGTATAGTGCAGTGGTCCCCAAACTGTGGCCCTCCAGATGTTGCAAAACTACAATTCCCAGCATGCCTGGACAGCCGTTGGCTGTCCAGGCATGCTGGGAGTTGTAGTTTTGCAACATCTGGAGGGCTACAGTTTGGGGACCACTGGTATAGTGTATAGATCAGTGGTCTCAAACTGTGGCCCTCCAGATGTTGCAAAACTTCAAGTCCCAGCATGCCTGGATAGCAACATCTGGAGGGCCACAGTTTGAGACTACTGGTATAAATGTAACAGTTGAAATACTGACCGAAATACAGGCTGCAAGCGGAGAGTGGTAAACAAGCCAAACACTATACCATAAAAACTGCAACTCCAAACATTAAAGGGGTACTTCCCTGGAAAACTTTTTATTTTTTAATTTTTCATCAACTGGTGCCAGAAAGATAAACAGATTCGTAAATGACTTCTATTAAAAAATCTTAACCCTTCCAGTACTTATCAGCTGCTGTATGCTCCGCAGGAAGTTCTTTCTTTTCTTTTTGAATTTCTTTTCTGTTTGACCACAGTGCTCTCTGCTGACACCTCTGTCCATTGTAGGAACTTTCCAGAGTAGGAACAAATCCCCATAGCAAACCTATCCTGCTCTGGACAGTTCCTAAAATGGACAGAGGTGCCAGCAGAGAGCACTGTGGTCAGACAGAAAAAAACTTAAAAAAGAAAAGAACTTCCTGTGGAGCATACAGCAGCTAAAAAGTACTGGAAGGATTAAGATTTTGAAATTTACAAATCTGTTTAAGTTTCTGGCACCGTTTGATTTGAAAAAAAAAATGTTTTCCAGTGGAGTACCCCTTTAAGCTTGAGTGCCTTTTAGCACAGTTCCTGTTGTGCACCAGCCTGTAAGCCAGTGTAGTCCAAACTATGGCCCTCCAGATATTGCGAAACTACAACTCCCAGCATTCCCAGTCAGCTGTTGGCTATTAGGGCATGCTGGGAGTTGTAGTTTTAGAACATCTTAAGGGTCACAGTTTAGAGACCACTGCTCTGTAGGGTAATCGTGTCCAATATCCCATATGCATTTGGGCCCCTTGCATTTTTTTGAGGCATGTACAGCTGGAAAAAAAAATCAAAAATCAAAAAGATTTTGGTTAGTGTTTTTTTAGCTGTTTTTTTTTTTTTTTTGCGGCATTTATACCCGTTTGTGAAATTCTGAACTCCAATAAAACAATTGACCAGCTAACAGCAGGTCAGACCTGACGTACATGTAACCATTTTGCTAAAGAGTGGAATTCCGTACAGTTTGCATGTTTTTGTGAAATTGTAGACATAAGTGTTTCTCTGACATGTACATTTAAAGGATATGTTCATATATTCCTGTCACATCTGCAGGAACACTTTGTATGTAGCTCCTGCCCATCTTATCAGTTATCTTTGTAGGGGTTTCTGCACCATCTGAAAAATAGATTAATATTTGCACCACTTTATTATTTTTATTACAAAATGAATCATTGAGTAGTGTAATCTGGGCTGTATCTTGGTATCTGTAGTAGGTTCTCTTGTGCTCTTACCTGTAGAATAACCTGGCTGCATATTGCTTCAGGTTCTTTTTTGCTTTTCTAGCAAGGAAAATTTACCTCTTTTCATAATACCGGTAACTGTTCTCATTGTTCTGTCTTACATAATAATTCATATATACAGTGTTTTAATTTGTCATTGTTTCTGGAAGCATTCTTACTATAATTGGCATTGTTTCTTTTTTTCAGTGAATTCCATAAGTTAAATAAAGATTTGCCAGCAATCTTATGTCTTGGAAAACCTTAGCCAAGAGCTGGATTCATGAATCCAACAGTAAATATTCTCTTGTCTCAATGTGTTCCCCAAGGGTTTACTGGTGCCATTGATGTCTGCGTGCTACTGACTGCTGAGTTACAGGCGCTTTCAGCTATTGGGAGAATGAGGACTGATAACTGTCAGTCAATGGAGCATTCAGGGATGCTGGACTTCTGTTTTTTTTATAGCCAAAGGGGTTTGCCTCAAAAATACGTGGCACATGCATTAAAATACCGTATTTTTCGCACTATAAGACGCACCTAGGTTTTAGAGGAGGAGAACAAGAAGAAAAATATTCTGAACCAAACGGGTACTAAAATGTGCTCCTGACCTATAATGCCCCCCCTGACATGTGCTCCTGACCTATAATGCCCCCCCTGACATGTGCTCCTGACCTATAATGCCCCCCCTGACATGTGCTCCTGATCTATAATGCCCCCCCCCGACATGTGCTCCTGACCTATAATGCCCCCCTGACATGTGCTTCTGACCTATAATGCCCCCCTGACATGTGCCCCCAACCTATAATGCCCCCCTGACATGTGCTCCTGACCTATAATGCCCCCCCTGACATGTGCTCCTGATCTATAATGCCCCCCCCCGACATGTGCTCCTGACCTATAAATGCCCCCCTGACATGTGCTCCTGACCTATAATGCCCCCCTGACATGAGCTCCTGACCTATAATGCCCCCCTGACATGTGCTCCTGACCTATAATGCCCCCCTGACATGTGCTCCTGACCTATAATGCCCCCCTGACATGTGCTCCTGACCTATAATGCCCCCCTGACATGTGCTCCTGACCTATAATGCCCCCCTGACATGTGCTCCTGACCTATAATGCCCCGCCCTGACATGTGCTCCTGACCTATAATGCCCCGCCCTGACATGTGCTCCTGACCTATAATGCCCCGCCCTGACATGTGCTCCTGACCTATAATGCCCCGCCCTGACATGTGCTCCTGACCTATAATGCCCCGCCCTGACATGTGCTCCTGACCTATAATGCCCCGCCCTGACATGTGCTCCTGACCTATAATGCCCCGCCCTGACATGTGCTCCTGACCTATAATGCCCCGCCCTGACATGTGCTCCTGACCTATAATGCCCCGCCCTGACATGTGCTCCTGACCTATAATGCCCCGCCCTGACATGTGCTCCTGACCTATAATGCCCCCCCTGACATGTGCTCCTGACCTATAATGCCCCCCCTGACATGTGCTCCTGACCTATAATGCCCCCGCTGACATGTGCTCCTGACCTATAATGCCCCCCCTGACATGTGCTCCTGACCTATAATGCCCCCCCTGACATGTGCTCCTGACCTATAATGCCCCCCCTGACATGTGCTCCTGACCTATAATGCCCCCCTGACATGTGCTCCTGACCTATAATGCCCCCTGACATGTGCTCCTGACCTATAATGCCCCCCCTGACATGTGCCCCTAACCTATAATGCCCCCCTGACATGTGCTGCTGACATATTCCCATCCCCCATTATGTGTCCTTCCCTGTATGGTATTGCACCCGAGCAGCTTCTTCTTACTTGCTTTAACCTTTATCAGATGCTGCTCTATTCTTGCAGAGTGTGCGCCGTGGGAACGAGATCTCCGGGCACCGGCGCGATCATGTGACGTCATCGCGCCGGCCTGCTGTGGATGACGTCCCGTGGCGCACACTCTGCAAGACCGGAACAGCGTCTGATAAAGGTGAGGGGATGCCGGATGGTGCAGTGGGAGCTAACAGCTCCATCTCCATCAGCTATAGTACGGGAGGGGCAGCAATCTCCATAAGACGCACAGACATTTGCTCAATAAGACGCACAGACGTTTCCTTTCCACTTTTGGGTGAGAAAAAGTGCGTCTTATGGAGTGAAAAATACGGTAAGTTAGGAGACTTGTTCCCAAGATGTTTTCCATTACTTCAAAGGGTTATGCCACTTTAAAAAAATAAAAATAAAAAAAAATACAAAAAAACTTTTGACAACTCATTTTGACAAGTTTTGATTAGTCGGAGTCTTGGTGCTGAGACCCCCACTGATTGCTAGATATACCCGGGAAAAGCGGGAATAGGGCACATGTAAACAATGATGGAGGTGGTAGTTACGTTATTACTGCGGCATCCCTAGCATCCTGTTGCACATTTTCCGACTTATATAAGCTGTTACTGTATATATCTGTGCATGCACAGACAGGAGATGCTATAACTACAGTGGTTTCATAATACATCACATGACCATCTCCATCCCTGCAATTTCAATTTTTTAACACACAACCCCATTTTGTAGCACATGTCAAATATATGGCAAAAGGAGCAATAACTTAAAAGTGGATCAGTTTAAGGTAATAAAATACTTTGTTATTGAGACAAGTGTTATAAAGACCTGTTACATATTACTGCATAAACTGGAAAGAACACTGATCAGCCATAACATTAACCACAGTGAACAATTAGAGAGAGATTATGATCTTTATAACAGATCAGTTATGATCTGTTATATGGAAGGATGGGTTTCCATTTATGGGCCAATCTGGCACCGACCCTGATGGTAATGGATGGAAACGCCATCTCATCTGTTGCCTCAAAGGATGAAATGGGGGCATGGCTCAGGGCCTATAGACCATACAACATCTTTCAACATCATTCAGGAATCGCCAGATAAAAAAAAACCTTCATGTATTGTTTTTTTAACTTGTGCCTGCAGGCCGGGTGGCAAATATGCTGGATAAATGGGGATAAGGCCTAATCTGGTCAGTTTTCCTCAATTGACTTATAATGGATCTACTAGATTTTCTGAATGTTAGAGATGATATGCTAATCAGGATGCAACCAGTATCTGGCCATATAATGTACAATATCCATAGGATTCTATTTTGTTGAGCAAATATACGTTAAAACTGTGTCATTTTGGTTTTAGTTTGTCAGGTTTACACCTTTCTTCTTGAGTTTATATTGTTATGTGATTTAAAGGGAATCTACCATCAGTGTCACTCATTGATTAAAATGATGCTTACCACTCCTCGCTCCATGCCCCTGGTCTTCAAGGGGTACTGCAGCCAGAATTAACGTATCCCCCATAGGATAGGTGATAAGTAGCTGATAGCAGGAGGTCCGATCGCTGGGGCCCCTAGCAATCTCTTCAAAGGGACCCCTTGGTTAGGGGAAAAGTTAATTCTGTCTGCAGTACCCCTTTCAGGATATGCAAATGTGGAGCTTAGTGAACGAGGGGCATTCCCAAGCCCCTGGTGCACAGTGGCGTCCGGCTGGCATCTTCATAGTAACGCCTCCATTCCAATGATGAGCCAACTCAGCTGTAGAATGGAGCTTCACTCTGCAGAGGCTCAGGTAAGTGATGCACATGCATGTAAAACAAAATATAATTCAACACCTCAGGCCACCTTCTTCTATTGCTCCAATTCTAAGGCTCACATCCCCAATTTAGGCCATTTTAGCAGTGGAAAGGGGTTAGTATGGGTGCTTTGGCTGGCCTTTGGAAATGCACTGTGTCTACTGACACCTTTCTATCTTAAACAGTACTTTTTCAGTAATTTGGGATTTATGTAATCTGACTAGATGAAATAACTTTGCTTCCCACATGCATCAATGATCCGTGGATGCCCCTGACCTTGTATGACCCCTTTTGGAAATGTACTTACATTCTTGGCAGGTACTTACCCTTGCATACCAGGAACAACCCACAAGACCTGCTGTTTTGGAGATGCTTAGACCCAGTTATCTCGCCTTCACTATTTTGCCAGGTGAAAGTTGCTCCGATCCTTACGCTTGCCTATTTTTCCTGCCTGATGACAGGTATTATTGTAATGAGACAATCAATGTTACTCACTTCACCTGACAGTGGTGTTAATGTAACAGCTGATCAGCACTTAAAACAAAATTTACTGTTATTGTCTGAAGTCTTGGAGAAACCAAGGAGCAAGTCACGGAATTTTAAATAGCATTTAGAACATCCCAGAGAGGATGAATCAACACATCAAAAAAAAAGTACTGAACTGTATGATATTAAAAAGGATACATGGTAAAATACAGAAGTCTTACCATTCAAGGTTCCGTTTTGGTGAATTTTTTATATAACCTTGTGATCTATTGTATGTATTTGCGTTATCAATTGAGAATCAATACAAAACCAGTGTGACATAAGTATTTAAATAGGTCCAACAAACCATGTGTCATTAATTATGCTTAGGGCTGTCAATCGTGGACAATGTAGGTTTCAGTCTATCATCAAGCTTTAAAAGACAGACATATGGTGATGAAAGATAAGGAGTAGTGTTGAGCGGCATAGGCCATATTCGAATTCGCGAATATTCGCGAATATATGGACGAATATTCGTCATATATTCGCGAATATTCGCATATTCGTTATAGTCTCGTTTTATTTTCGCATATACGAAAATTCGCGTATGCGAAAATTTGCATATGTGAAAATTAGCATATACAAAATTAGCATACGCGAAAATTTTCGCACGGCAGTCTCACACAGTAGTATTAGAGCCTTCTTTACACCACACAAGCTGGAAGCAGAGAGGGATGATCACTGTGATGTGTACTGTGAAGAAAAAAAAAAAAAAAACGAATATTCGTAATTACGAATATATAGCGCTATATTCGCGAAATTCGCGAATTCGCGAATATGCGATATTCGCGAATAATATTCGAATTGCGAATATTCGCGAGCAACACTAATAAGGAGTCACCTATAACACATTTACAGCACTATAATCTATAAGATCTAAAAGCTGTAATGGTACTAGGATACAATTTCAGTGTGGGATATATAAAACACATGTTTCAATTTAGTATTATTAAAGGAAATGTGACAGAACATATGTGCCTGTTAGAGGACCTGTGGTCAGCCCAAATTACTGAGTTATTTACATTGTAGTATTGTATTTTCACTTTCAGGTGCCGTGATGCCAGTGGTATTTGCGCTTTCTTGCTAAATCCCCTGGTCCCTGAGGTTTTACTGTTTGTTTGACTATGTGCACTATTCACTGAGAGTCAGATGGGGGAAAATTTTATGCAAATTGGGGTGTGAATGCTAGGCTCGGGGGGGGGGGGGGGGTAATATACAAAAACTCTTTTTTTTTTGTTTGAACTAACCAGTTAAACTAGGAACAGTGCTGGATAGCGGATGTAAAATTTAAGTTGAAACATAACCCATGCTAACAGGCATCAAATAGCTTCAAATGTCATCTTTTAATTGGTCAGGAAAGTGTCCTGGAGGCAGGCCCGTCGCTACAGGACAGGTAAAACAAAGCAATTGCTTGGGGCCCGAGCTGGCCAGGGGCCCCAAGCAGAGCCGGTGCAATTCCCCCCATCACTATTGGACATCCCTGTGTCCCAAAAGATATTTTTGGGCCACAGGGATGCCCCCATTGAGTTAAGTTTAAAAACGCAGGGGCCGCCGGGTGATAGCGCACGCCGGGACGTCATTGGCGTCCCGTGCATGCACCCATAGCAACGGAGACGCAGAAGACCGGAGCATCGAGGAGGAGGAAGACGTGCGCTGGCCAGCTTGGTAAGTGACCAGCAGCATGTCATCTTCGGTGTTCTGACCACCGCTTCTCCAGTCCCGGAACTAATGTTATGGCCGGACGGGAGGAGCGGTGGTCGGAGCTCTGAAGTGGGGCAGTACACAGGCATACAGCCTCCAGCCATACACTGTATATGGCTGGGGGCTGTATGTCTGTAGGGAACACTGCCTACCTAATGTGGGGGAACACTGCCTGCCTAATGTGGGGGAACATTTCCAGCCTAATGTGGGGAGAACTCTGTTGCACCTAATGTGGGGGGAACACTGCCAGCCTAATGTGGGGGGAACACTGCCAACCTAATGTGGGGAGAACTATGCTGCACCTAATGTGGGGAGAACTATGCTGCACCTAATGTGGGGGGGGGGACACTGCCAACCTAATGTGGGGAGAACTATGCTGCACCTAATGTGGGGGGGGGGGACACTGCCAACCTAATGTGGGGAGAACTATGCTGCACCTAAGGTGGGGGGCACACTGCCAGCCTAATGTGGGGAGAACACTGCCAGCCTAATGTGGGGAGAACTATGCTGCACCAAATGTGGGGGGAACACTGCCAGCCTAATGTGGAGAGAACTCTGCTTCACCTAATGTGGGGGGAACTCTGCTGCACCTAATGTGGGGAGAACTATGCTGCACCTAATGTGGGGGGAACACTGCCAGCCTAATGTGGGGAGAACTATGCTGCACCTAATGTGGGGGGGAACACTGCCAGCCTAATGCGAGGAGAACTCTGCTGCACCTAATGTGGAGGGAACACTGCCAACCTAATGTGGGGAGAACTATGCTGCACCTAATGTGGGGGGGAACACTGCCAGCCTAATGTGGGGAGAACTATGCTGCACCTAATGTGGGGGGGGGGGGGGGACTCTGCTGCACCTAATGTGGGGGGAACACTACCAGCCTAATGCGGGGAGAACTCTGCTGCACCTAATGTGGGGGAACACTGCCAACCTAATGTGGGGAGAACTATGCTGCATCTAATGTGGGGGGGAACACTACCAGCCTAATGTGGGGAGGAACACTGCCAGCCTAATGTGGGGAGAACTATGCTGCACCTAATGTGGGGGGGGGGGGGGACACTGCCAACCTAATGTGGGGAGAACTATGCTGCACCTAAGGTGGGGGGCACACTGCCAGCCTAATGTGGGGAGAACACTGCCAGCCTAATGTGGGGAGAACTATGCTGCACCAAATGTGGGGGGAACACTGCCAGCCTAATGTGGAGAGAACTCTGCTTCACCTAATGTGGGGGGAACTCTGCTGCACCTAATGTGGGGAGAACTATGCTGCACCTAATGTGGGGGGAACACTGCCAGCCTAATGTGGGGAGAACTATGCTGCACCTAATGTGGGGGGGAACACTGCCAGCCTAATGCGAGGAGAACTCTGCTGCACCTAATGTGGAGGGAACACTGCCAACCTAATGTGGGGAGAACTATGCTGCACCTAATGTGGGGGGGAACACTGCCAGCCTAATGTGGGGAGAACTATGCTGCACCTAATGTGGGGGGGGGAACTCTGCTGCACCTAATGTGGGGGGAACACTACCAGCCTAATGCGGGGAGAACTCTGCTGCACCTAATGTGGGGGAACACTGCCAACCTAATGTGGGGAGAACTATGCTGCATCTAATGTGGGGGGGAACACTGCCAGCCTAATGTGGGGAGGAACACTGCCAGCCTAATGTGGGGAGAACTATGCTGCACCTAATGTGGGGGGGGGGGGACACTGCGAACCTAATGTGGGGAGAACTATGCTGCACCTAATGTGGGGGGAACACTGCCTACCTAATGTGGGGAGAACTATGCTGCACCAAATGTGGGGGGGAACACTGCCAACCTAAAGTGGGGAGAACTATGCTGCACCTAATGTGGGGGGAACACTTCCAACCAAATATGGGGGGGGGACTCTGCTGCACCTAATGTGGGGGGAACTCTGCTGCACCTAATGTGGAGGCCTTGTATCGACATTCGCTCACGTCGTGCTCTCAGAATTCAATGGCCGGCCCTAGAGCGTGACGTGTGTGAACATCAAGGGGGGGGGGGGGCCTCCATGTCCATTTTGCTTGGGGCTCCCAAATTCCTTCAAACGGCCCTGCCTGGAGGTGTGGCCTAGCCAAAAAAGTGCCATAATTTCCTTGGTATAATTGCTACTCAGCCCTTCTTTATTCATCATGATTGATCTGGCACTGCTTAAATTATGGAGCTCAGAGGGAGGGATCTATAAACTTTAATCAAACCATGATCCTGAATGCTAGGTGCACTTTCCTAAAAATTTTAGCAATTATAAATTATAATAATATATTATAATAGATTATTATTATAATTATGCCAGGAAATCATTACTTTACACTGTAAGGACCAATGTACAGATCCGGATAGTGGTCTCTGAAAATAAAAAAAAAACATAAAACAAACAAGTTAATATCACTTTGACTTGAATCACTTATCACTTTGCCTGCAATTTCGCTTTGAAATTGCCGGCAGAAATTCTGCTTGCAAAAATGTACAAGCTAGTGAATGGGTTTTCCGTTCACAAATTCACACTTTGGAATTTTTCGAACGGAATTTGTGAACGGAAAATCTGCTTAAAAATTTTCCCCTGGAGAATGGTGTTGCTCATTCTTCAGGCAGAAATACTTGCGGAACACATTGCAGTCTATTGGGGACTGCAATGTCCGTGTGGTCCTAGTCGGTGCAGGCCGCACTCTGTCTGGAGATTCCGTAGTGTGAACCTAGCCTATATGGTCAACTTTTTTGGGTCCTCGTGGTCTTGACTTAGTTTTGACTTCAACAATATCTAAAGCTACGGTTACAGGAACCTGGGAGGTCAGCAGATTTGATGGCTGTTGTTTCTGTGAAGCGAATAGAGAAGTCCGAGCAGTCACTGCACCCGTCTGAAGGGTCTCTCGTCTTCAACTCTAAGTAAACAGCCAGGACCTTAATAAAAAGAAAATTAAAAAGAATACTCACCAAGTTCTTCAGTATAGAGGTACATTCAATGTTTCCCTTGGGGATGTGTTGGTAGGATTTAGCAAGGAATAGTGATAAGTGGCACAGGCAATTTACAAATTTGCGATATTTTGCGAATATTGGGACAAATATTCGTCCTATATTCGCAAATTTCACATTTTCGTTCACTTTGTTTTTCCATGCGAAATGCGTCATAAAATTAGCAAAATGCGCATGTGCGATTATATCTTTTAACTAACTACTTTCCTATTGGTTGCTAGGGATGTTGCTAACCTCTGACAACTGTATTTGCATCCTTCTCATTGGCCCATAAGCTAAAAGAAGGGAGGGATCAGTGTCCTCTGGAAGTGCCGATATTCGCATAAAATTTGCATTTGCATATTCACCTTCTTTGGACCACAAGCTGGAAGCAGGCAGGGATGATCACTTTTTATTTACACAGTACACATCATTGTGGTGAAAAAAAAACAATATTCGTCATAACGAATATAATTTGCAATATACTAAATATTCGCGAAATCGCTCAACACTAGCAAGGAAGACTCCTGGGGTGACGAGAACTGTTCTTAGTATGGATTAGGATAGATTATTATGATTTCTCCCAACAATGCCGGCCCTACTTCAATGCTAATTGTAATCATGGCTGGTCATGATGGCTGTTAGCTACAACTTCCAGGACAAACTTTTCTGGTGCCCAAGAGGTTTAGAATGAGTCTTCTTAGGTCACATAAATGTCCATCTATCAACCCTGATTCACCCAGATAACAAGACAGTACATACATTATGGGAGATGTATTAATACTATTGTAGGATGCTTTAAAAGCGGAATTTGTGAACGGAAAATCCGCTTGAAAATTTGTGTGAAAAGTGTGAATTGGAGTGCGGAATCCCATAGAAGTCTATGGGCTTTAATTTGAGGTGGAATTCCGCAAGTGGAAATTCTGCTGTGTGAATAGACCCTTACTAAGACAGAATCCACATTGGGTAGCCAGTAGGTGGATTAGCCCTATAGGGATTTTTCTCTCAGAACCGTGGCCAGCACGGGTTAGATATCCCTCAAGCGCATTTCCACCACTCCCATTCAAGTCCACAAACCACAACGTTTTGGACACGGAAGTCATCATGTTTTCTGTGTTCAAACTGCACGTTTTTAGTACATGTAAACATACCCTAAAATAAAGACCTATCTTTGTTGCCAATAGCAAACAATCAGAGCTCTGCTTTTATTTTATATTCAGCTTTGAAAAATGAAAGTCAAATGTGATTGGTTGCTAGGGGCAATAAAGGCCTTATTTAGCAAAAGTGCTAAAAAAAAACTGCCCATAGCAACCAATCAGAGCACTGATTTCATTTTACCAAAGCAGTATGGAAAATGAAAGCTAAACTGTGATTGGTTGTTACGGGCAGCATGAGAATCTTACTTTAAGACAGTGCAAGAAATCTCACCCAGTAGGATAACTGTACCATTGTTGGTGTAAGTGATCGATTTTTGTCCCTCTTTATTTTGTGTGAAGCCAATGTGTACATGCACCAAATTTATAAAATGTTTGGAGGGCATTTGATCCATTTTGTACAGGTACACATTTCCTAAAAATTTCATTTCAGAACACCATTTTCTATAGTTTACTTCTTGCAAAAATTACGCAACATTTTATCCTACTGCACAAAAATGTACAACTTTCCCACAGATAAAAAAGGCTAAGCCCTATCTGGTGTATATTGACTTTTAAGTCGCATTTGATTAAAAAAAATCATACTTTTTACCACTAAAAGAACAGTGTAAAACCAATGATAAATCTCCCCAATGTGTCCACATCAATGTTTCCCAACCAGAATGCCTCTAGCTGTTGCAAACCTACAACTCCCATTATGCTGGGTGTTGTAGTTTTGCACCCTGGTTGGCAAACACTGGTCTTCATACACCCACCATATGTCTGGCCAGTATGCTTTGACATTTCTTTATTTCTTTATTTATTTTTTTTCTATGCTTTTCAGTACCGAAGAATCCTGTACATTTTATTATTTTTTTTTTTTTTTATAATAGATTGGGCTGGGTTGACATCTGCGTCTGAGGTCCGATTGCAGAATCCATTGAAAAAACGGGAGATGAGCAGAGAAATAAATAGTGCAATCAGTAATTTCCTCTTAGCGCAAATCCTGCTAATAAACGGATATCGAACGTAATCTCCAGACAGACCCAATAAAGTCAATGGGAGCCGGCGTGGCCTGTTGGTATCTGTTGTGCAATGGACTGTCCAGCTCAGTTTTCTGTGAGAAACTGGATCTGTGGCAACGCTGCCGTGACTCTAAATTAAGTTCCGTCGCAGATGTGAACCTAGCCTACGTTACGTAATTGTATTGCATACATTCAGCATACATGTCCCCTTCATGCAGCACCCGGCATTCTTTTACAACTGCGGCGGGTGTCGTGACGTCATGTCCACGCCCCTCGTGATGTGACACCACACCCCCTCAATGCAAGTCAATGGGAGGGGGAGTGGCGACACCCCCTCTCATAGACTTGCATTGAAGGGGTGTAATGTGACGTCACAAGGGGCGTGGCTGTGATGTCACGACCCCCCGCCGCCTGCTCCAAGTGTTCAGAATAAAATGTTCTGTAAGCTAGGGCAGCGGAGTACCCCATTAAATTTACTGTGCAGATTTTGGTGCAGGTTTTCCTGTGGCTTGTCAGGCTTTTTGTTCTTATTTTTTAGTCTAAGCTATCAAGCAGAACCGCTTTACAAAGCAATACGTCACATCATTTTTTCAGCGCATTTTTTTATATATATATTTTTTTAGACGGAGATAGAAACAGCGTATTAAAATTTGGCGAACTTTTTGTTAGTGTATTAACCAAACCCACAGGCCTAAGCCCGGGGTGAAAAACTCCTATTAATACCCACCCCTAAAACTTCACTTTTATTAGATAATAGTATAAAAGAGTGTCACTTTAAAATAAGGGGGCACGTAGAGGGGGCACGCATACAGCTTTTAACAATAGGTCTTGGTGTCATAAAGTGGATGCTGCAGACCCTCTGTGATTAATACAAGCCAGCTGGCTATAACTAATGTGTACTATCGCCAACATCATCATCTAATTTTAAAGTGACACTCTTTTACTGTATACTATTATCTAATAAATGTGAAGTTTTAGGGGTGGGCATTAATAGGGGTTTTTCACCCCGGGCTTAGGCCTGTGGGTTTGGTTAACATTTTGTTGTCCCCTTACTCACCCGGGGTTGAGTTTATAACTTTTTGTTAGTGAGAACATATTGGCCGACATTTATCATTGTCTTTAGACAGTTTTTTGTGTCTACAAAAGGCGCAAAAAAAGAGCAAGCAGGGTTTATTTGCGCCTTTTGGTTTACACATTTCTGCTGATTTTGAGTTGCAATCCACTGATTTTTGGTAATACACATGATATGGAAGGGTTTTATGAACTGCACCTTTTAGTGAAAAAGCACAAAAAAAGGCACAAAGCCACTGAAAAGTCTCTAAAACTACATCAGCCCAGACTTAGCTTAGCTTTTTGGTGAATGTGAAGAGTGGAATTTCAGAAAATGTGACCTACAAAAAATTCATAAAATGCTCTGTGACCATTTAATAAATGTGTTGTTCCTACACATTACCAGAACACAAAAAAAGGTGTAGAAAAATGCTTCACTTACACCTACAGTGATAAATGCCGGCCATTGTGTTCTATGGGGGAGATTTACCAAAACTTGTGCAGAGGAAAAGTTGTCCAGTTGCCCATAGCAACCAATCAGATTGCTTGTTTCATTTTTCACAGGCCTTCCTAAAAATGAAAGAAGCGATCTGATTGGTTGCTATGGGCAACTGGGCAAGTTTTCCTCTGCACAGGTTTTGATAAATCTCCCCCTATATGTGTACTACCACTGACTGGTTGCTCACATAACTACTAGGCCACACTTTTGCACATAACTTTGCTGTGAATTTGTACCAAATCTCTGACCAAAATGTGAATATGTTAAGTGTACGATCACACAGGCGGACTACCTGAGTCAGCAGAAAATCCGCCGTACATGCAGACTTGCAGATTTTACTTTGGAGCTATTGAAGTCAATGGTAGCAAAATCCGCTGCAGATTTTCCGCAGGAAATACGCTGCAAAAAATCCGCAGGTAATCCACCCGTGTGGACCCCTGCATGGTGGCTTTACATGTGCCTGCTCAGAGCGGCAATACGCTGCTACAAGCAGACACATTGTGATGTGCGAGTTGCCCTGCATGCGCCATGTACTCGCACACATCGCGGTGTACCCTGCTCCATAAGCTAGGCCGCATGCGTGCTGCGACTTGCACATTGCAGTGTGTCTGCTCTTAGCGGAGTATTGCCGCTCCGAGCAGGCACATGTAAAGCCACCATCCAGGGGTCCTTCAGGGGCAGATCTGCAGCGTAAAATACTCGCTCATGTTAACGTACCCTTACAATGGATTTTACTGGGATCCAGTAGTGTCCATTGTGCAACGAACCATCCAGCTCAGTTTTCCTTGTCATGAACGACTCTGTGACGGAGGATTTGAACCTAGCCTTAAAGGGGTATTCCAGTGTTAAAAAAAAATTATGTATTGATGGGACTGGAGTAAAAAAAAATAAAAGAAAATGATTTAACAGGTTAACTATACAGAATATTTTGATTGTAATGATCATCATTTTACCGGTCAGGGCGTGAGGGTGTCCATACGTGATGCAACAAAGTTGCGGTAACTGCTCTTTGTTTAAAGTAATGTTGCAGCAAGTACAGGTGAAGCCCAGCAGATGTAAATGGGGTGTGATTTGCCAAGTTCAGTCATGTACTGTCACCTTAAGTGATGATGCAACATAGTATATTACCTTTAATTAATTCGCATTTATTTTTATTTTGATATTTTAGCCTGCGAACATGCTGGCTGTTTCAGACATTTTGGCTAGAGAGAAAAAGGACACCTTCCTAAAGAAGTTCTGCAGCAGCAGGAATAAACTACCCTCTAGTACAGTAGTCCTCAAACTGGGGACCTTCAGATGTTGCAAAACTACAACCCCCAGCATGTACGGATACCAATGCTGCTAATATTAGTGGATATTATTAACAGGGTACAGAGCATAATATTATTAACAAGTACAGAGCATAAATGTATTTATCATTCTCACAGCAAAAAATAAATAAAAAGAGAAAGTTAATACGCCTATGGGTCCAAGCTGTGCCTTCCATTTTACAGGGCCGAAATATAGCTGTCATACTGAGACTGTGTACCCTTATGTAGCATTAACCCCGCAGAGCCCCTAGAACAGTGTTTTTTAACCAGTGTTCCTGGACAGTCTTTTGTAATTTTGCAACAGCTGGAGGCGTAGTGTTTCCAAACTAGTGTGACTCCAGCTGTTTCAAAACTACAACTCCCAGCATGCCGGGACAGCCATAGGCTGTCCCGGCATGCTGGGAGTTGTAGTTTTGAATTCAAATTGATTTATTAGGAACAGGACAATGGGGGAGATTTATCAAAGGATTTAGACTGGTTTTTCTTGTCTAAATTTGTCGCACAGAGAGTCGCAGTCTAAATATGTGCGACTTTTCCGCGACTTTTGCTCTAGAGGATTTTTAGAACATGATGCATGCAAGTCTATTTTAGACTGAAATGCATTGAAAAATGCATTGGTGCTGAATTTATCAAAAGCGACTTTTCAGCGACAAGTCGCATAGGCTGAAAGTACGCCGAAATGTCAGACCATGTTGGAGCAGGTTTAAATATAGACTAAAGCATAGATCATGCAGTCTGTGCACAGAATTTATCAAGAGCCGTGCGCCATTTGATAAATTAGGCGCACAATAGACTAGCCTAACCCTCTGTAGTTTGGTCTATATTGATGCGGGACATAGACAACTTTGATAAATATCCCTTAATGTGTTTCGAGGAGGAACTATCCTCTTCATCAGGTAATGATGACGAGGATATGGACCTAATAGAGGATAGTTCTTTTACTATTATGCTTATACTATTACTATATGCCTGAGCGCCTGTAAGTATCCCTTCTTATCCCACAGTAGGTCTTCAAATATTGGCTGCTTCTCTGTGTCTTTTCCTGGATCCATGGCTGTGTACTGGCTGTACGCTGATAAATTTGATGCCTTTTGACCTCCTCGATGTGGCGCTTGGAGTAGGGATCGACCGATTATCGGTATGGCCGATAATCACGATTTTGGGCATTATCGGTATCGGCAATTATCTTGCCGATAAGCCGATAATGCCCCGAACCCCGCACCGCCCCCACCGCACCGCGACCGCCACCCCCTCGACCCGCCGCACCGCACCCCAAGACCCACCGTGATGCTAGGCGGTATACCGGTATGGATTTTTTCCCATACCGCTATACCGGTCAGGCCCCTCCCCCACGCTCCGAGTCAATAAAAAATTTTAACTTACCCGTAATGGGGGTGGTCCAGGCCATCCTTCCTTCATGTAGTGTCCGGGGGCGTTCCGGGTGGAGGCTGTCCTTCTTCTCCCACGGTCTTCTTCTCCACTCCGGGCAGGCTCCGGCCTAGTACGCTGCATAGACGCCGCTACGCCGTGACGTCAGGTGCGTCGCTGCGCACGGGCGTCACTGCGCAGTGACGTCTATGCAGCGTACTAGGCCGGAGCCTGCCCGGAGTGGAGAAGATGACCGCCGGAGAAGAAGGACAGCCCGGACCGGACCACCCTCCACCCGGAATGACACTACATGAACGATGGATGGATGGCCCCGACCACCCTGACAGGTAGGGGAGAGAAGCGAGTGGTGGCGGCGGCAGTCTATGGCCCCTCAAAAGCCACTGCAGATCATTGATTTAAAGCGCCCGCTTTAAATCAATCATCTGCAGCGGTGTCGCAGGGGGTTAAATAGCCGATAATTTATACCGGAATATCGGTATAAGTTATCGGCTATCGGCCCTAACCTGAACCGATTATCGGTATCGGCCCTAAAAAAACGATATCGGTCGATCCCTAGCTTGGAGCATAACCATTATAGCTGAGCTCACTCCCCTACCTGACCACTATCTGCCTTCCACCCAGATAACAGCATATAGAGTACCACCATTCTATTCCCATTTTGTTTCTGCATATTTTGGGAGTTGTAGTTTTGATGCCATTGTTGAGATAGATATATATATATATATACTTCATTATGGACTGAATCTTTATGTACAAACTTTACTCAGTATGTTAAATAGTGATACGGAGATGCAGCTTGATAACTGGAAACCTTCCAGATGAAGAAGAAAAGCCTTCTTATTCATTCATGGCTAATAAAATCAATTTGTGATATGCACATTAAATCTATAAGCTATTCCTTGTACAAGTATTCAAGTATACAAGTCACAGCCAACATGACTGCATCCTGGTGCCTTCAGACTAGTGTTGAGCGGCATAGGCCATATTCAAATTCGCGATATTTCACGAATATATGGACGAATATTCATCATTCGCAAAATTTGAATATTCGCAATATTTGCTGCCTTTTTTTACTATGCGCCATAAAATTTGCATGTGCATTCACCATAAAATTTGCATGGGCATGCACAATATCGCGTGATAAAAGAGCTAAAAGAAGGGAGGGATCAATATGGGTGAAAATTCACATATGCGATTATTCGCATATGCGAATTTTTGGGCGCTGGCCAGTCTGACACAGTAACTAGTATTGGAGCCTTGTTTGCACCACAAGCTGGACGCATGGAGGGCTGATCACTGTGATGTGTACTGTGAAAAAAATGCGTCAAATAATTTGTAATTGAGAATATTTTGCGCTATATTCACAATATTCACGAATATGCGATATTCGTGATAAATATTTGCATTGCGAATATTCGCGCCCAACACTACTTCAGATATCTTACAGCAAGGGATCATGGAGCTAAAGCAAGATGTGATCAAAACCTCCTATAGCCACTGCAGTGTTCTTCAACCAGCGTGCCGGAAGTTGTGGTTTTGGAACAGCTGGTGCTGGGAGTTGTAGTTTTGCAACAGCTGGAGGCACCCTGGTTGGGAAACACTGATCTATTGCTATACAGTATGAAGGGAATTTATCAAAATCTGTGTAAGGTAGAGCTATATAAACCCCTTATTGCTGTGTCTAGCCCCCATGTTGCTACGCTGAATTTACTAAGCATGTGCACGTCTTGGTAAATTGCGCGCACCTTTAGAGATCACCTCATCTCTTCTATGTTGCGCGCTAAAGAGGAACACACGTTTACAACGCTCTGATGCTTTCTGACACTTAGGTACGTGTCCTCCGAGGTGGTGTATATTTGGGCTTTTGCACATTTTTTGTGCAGTAAAATCAAAAGGACGCAGTTACTAAATCCAAGTCTACAGAATAAAGTGCTCTACGGTAAACATAAACGTAGACATCGCTATGAAGAATTCTATCAAACTCGGCGCAAAAAAAAAAAATGCAATGGAGATGCTTTGCGCAAAATTTTGTGCACAAATAGACACCGAAAAAACCTCTGTATCCTGTGATAAATCTCCCCCTATACAGTGATCCCTCAACTTACAATGGCCTCAACATACAATAGTTTTAACATACAATGGACCATTGTAACTTGAAACCAGACTCAACATACAATGCTACAGACAGTCCAGATCTGTGATACCTGTCACAACTAGAGGAACTGACCAATCAGAATAGGCATTTTACTGGTAAATCACCTCTATTACTGAAGTGCATGCACTGACTGGCTGTCTGGTAGCGTCCCCTACAGTAAAAGGGAGGAACTACAAGTTCCATACTACTCCTTACCTGTGCCAGGGTTAGTGGCTCCATTTGGGACACTGTGTGTACTGTATAGGACCCTGAAGAAGCTCCTGTCCTCTATATAAACCATTGTTTCCCAACCAGGGTGCCTCCAGCTGTTGCAAAACTACAACTCTCAGCATGCCCGGACAGCCGTTGGCTGTCCGGGCATGCTGGGAGTTGTAGTTTTGCAACAGCTGGAGGCACCTTGGTTGGAAAACACTGACATAGACAGTGATTACAGCCCCCAGCAGATCTTTCTTACTTTTATATGTAAGGATTTGCTTTATCTATATTAGTTATCTACTTATTTTTCTTTAATCCTCACTTTTTTTCCTATTTTTGGATGACATTTTGGTGGCTTCAGAACCAATTACCAGGTTTCCATAGAGTTCTGGTCTCAACATACAATGGTTTCAACATACAATGGTGGTCCTGGAACCGATTAATATTGTAACTTGAGGGACCACTGTATCCTCAGTGCTTCCCCTTTGTCATATACAGTGGTCCCTCAACATACGATGGTAATTCGTTCCAAACGACCCATCGTTTGTCGAATCCATCGTATGTTGAGGGATCCGTGCAATGTAAAGGATAGGAAGCTGTACTCACCTGTCCCCGTCGCTCCGGACCAGGTCCTCACCGCTCCCGATGCTGTCCCAGGGGCTCCCGATGCTGTCCCGCTGCTCCGGTGTCTTCTTCGCGATCCTCCGGTGTCTTGCGCATCTTCTGCAGGGTCCGGGCCTTGCTTTCTGGTGACGTTATGACGCTGCTGCGCCAGCGCTGCGTGCGTAGTGACGTAATAACGACGCCGGAAAGCGAGGCCCGGACCCTGCAGAAGATGCGCAAGACACCGGAGGATCGCGAAGTGGACCCGGAGCAGCGGGAATAGGTAAGCGAACCTGCCAGGGATGCTTAAACTGCTATCCGACAGCAGCTTAAGCATTTTGTGCTGTCGGATAGCAGTTAATGCGATGGCCCCGACATATAAAAGCATCGTATGTCGATGCTGACATCGACATGCGATGGCCTCTGCGTATGTCGATTTTATCATATGTCGGGGCCATCGCAGGTCGGGGGGTTACTGCATCTGCAGAATGACAGGAGGAGTACTCAGCACCTTCATATGCTGCTACATTTCAATGCATTAAACCCTATGCTATGAATCCAGATCCAGCCATGTAAGAAGCTGAAATCTCTGCAACAGTATATTAAATAAACAAGTGCAAAAAAAAAAAGGGCACGTCCTGCAAAGTTTCTGGAAGAAGGGATAAAGGGCTAGGAGGAGTGGAAGTGTCAGAGGCTGACGCATGCGCAGTCAGGTTGTTTTTCACAGAGCTCTCCATATAACGAGCCGGCACACTGCAGACAGCCGTCTTTGTAAGGAGACCAGTGAGCGGAGCTCTGTGACAGCAGCCCCTGCTGTTACCTCTCCTCCCCACTCCCCAATGAACTGGCTGCACAGCAAGCACTGACCCAGCAGTGCACCACAAGATCACATTATATGAGATCTTAACTTTTCTTCTTTTTATTTTCCTCCCCATTTTCCACCATCATAGCATCTCTATTTTTCTACATTTTCTTACAATCATGGTGCTGGGGAAGGTAAAGAGTTTAACCATAAGCTTTGACTGTCTGAATGGCAGCCATGTCCCTGTGTATTCCAGCGGGGACACAGTCTCAGGAAAGGTAAATCTGGAAGTTACTGGGGAGATCCGAGTGAAATCCCTGAGGATCCATGCAAGAGGACATGCCAAAGTGAGATGGACCGAATCTAGGAATGCTGGATCTAATACTGCCTATACCCAGAATTACACCGAAGAAGTGGAGTATTTCAACCATAAAGACATCCTGATCGGCCATGAAAGAGGTAAGTGGTGCCTCCTGTGACCTACTGCTGCCAAGTATCAATGGGCACTGCCATCTGATGTATTGGATGTACCCACTAATGTACAGCATTGTTGGGCACTGCCATCTGATGTATTAGATGTTACCCACTAATGTACAGCATTGTTGGGCACTGCCATCTGATGTATTGGATGTTACCCACTAATGTACATCATTGTTGGGCACTGCCATCTGATGTATTGGATGTACCCACTAATGTACAGCATTGTTGGGCACTGCCATCTGATGTATTAGATGTTACCCACTAATGTACAGCATTGTTGGGCACTGCCATCTGATGTATTGGATGTTACCCACTAATGTACATCATTGTTGGGCACTGCCATCTGATGTATTGGATGTACCCACTAATGTACAGCATTGTTGGGCACTGCCATCTGATGTATTGGATGTTACCCACTAATGTACAGCATTGTTGGGCACTGCCATCTGATGTATTGGATGTTACCCACTAATGCACAGCATTGTTGGGCACTGCCATCTGATGTATTACATGTTACCCACTAATGTACAGCATTGTTGGGCACTGCCATCTGATGTATTGGATGTTACCCACTAATGTACAGCATTGTTGGGCACTGCCATCTGATGTATTGGATGTACCCACTAATGTACAGCATTGTTGGGCACTGCCATCTGATGTATTGCATTATACCCACTAATGTACAGCATTGTTGGGCACTGCCATCTGATGTATTGGATGTACCCACTAATGTACAGCATTGTTGGGCACTGCCATCTGATGTATTGCATGTTACCCACTAATGTACAGCATTGTTGGGCACTGCCATCTGATGTATTGGATGTTGTCCACTAATGTGCAGCATTGTTGGGCACTGCCATCTGATGTATTGCATTATACCCACTAATGTACAGCATTGTTGGGCACTGCCATCTGATGTATTGGATGTTACCCACTAATGTACAGCATTGTTGGGCACTGCCATCTGATGTATTGGATGTTGCCCACTAATGTACAGCATTGTTGGGCACTGCCATCTGATGTATTGCATGTTACCCACTAATGTACAGCATTGTTGGGCACTGCCATCTGATGTATTACATGTTACCCACTAATGTACAGCATTGTTGGGCACTGCCATCTGATGTATTACATGTTACCCACTAATGTACTTCTGAGTTGTTACATGTTATAAAGTGACAATGGTATCTGATGTCCAAATGGGTGACATGGTATGACAGGTGATCTGCACTGCTGCCCAACTTTTCCAGCTGTATGCTGCAGAAATGCGTGTATATATATATATATATATATATATATATATATATATATATATATATATAGTGTAAGGGTGATGGAGACTGAATGGGAGAAGTCATTGCATGGGGGGGAGGAGGGGAGGGGGTGAAGGAATCATCTTGTTTTTCTGAAGTTTCCAGCAGCCTTTGTTAGAAGCGGTTCAATCCTGTTTTGGGCTAGTGGTGTCAGTGGAGAGAGCTGGGAGTGGGAGGGGGAGCCTCCTCTGCTCACTAGGCATTGGCTGCATGGCTGTCAGGTGGTGCCAATGACTTAATATCATCTTCCACAAGAGAATGGCACAGAAGAGAACAATTCTCCTAAAAATCCCCATTCTAGCTGAACACTGCCTCCTTGTCTCTGTAGGAAGTCACCAGATCCATTGCTTTCTGGCTACTCTAGTCAGACTGACCCACTTTGTGCAGATCTATGGCTAGGACCCTATATAATCGCAGAGTGCAGGATTTATTGCAGGTTTTACTATTATTGCGTATAGAATGCTGCCTTTACCTCAAACCAAGGATGCAGTCAGTACAATATACATGTATTTGCTGTCTTTGCCCAGAACAGTGTATGCAGTCATTGCATTTATATATATATATATTTGCTATTGGGAGATTTCACATAATTTTTTGACAATAGAACAGAAGCTTTTATGCTGCACTATTATCTCACAGGCAAGTTGCTGTGTGCGGCGGCGAAGGGGTTAATCAGGTCCCTCTCCTGTTACGTGCGACTCTACAAGAAGCTCTCACACAAGCTTGGTTCTGGGGAAAGGAGGGGGTGGCAGCGAAAGCCGCACCCAGCGAGCTGCTGATTGGTCGCAGAGCTTTTGTTAGGCTGTTGCCGTGGAGATGACTTTATGCTGTGATTGGCTGAGGCTGTTGCTTAGGGCACCCGGGAGCAAGGAGATAGAAAGTGGGCGTGGCCGTGACGTGTGTTAACCCGCTGTAGTAAGCTGCCAGGCTGTGACAGTGTGAGGAGTCGCATGTGGGCGGCTTGTGTTCTGTCCTCTAAGCTGGTGTGTGTGTGAACGAGGTTCAATTATTACACATAAAGAGCACCGAGTATAAATTCTACTTTAAATGCCAACTAATAAAAGTGCTATAGGACGGAGGAGAGCGGCTACATGTGCGGACATGTTATGGGGAGACAGAAGCACTTCCTGTCACTAATCCCTATGACTAACATTAGTCACCCCCTCCAGTAGCCTAAAATGGCTGTAAAATGAGAACAGTAGCCTTCCATTCACCAAAGGGCACTGTCCTAGCCTGTTTCATGATGGGAGTTGTAGTTTTACAACTCCCATCATGTGATAGGTTGTAGAACAATGCCCTGTGGTGAATGGGAGGCAAATGTTCTCAGTTAACAGCTATTTTGGAGGCTGACTGTAATGTTAGTCATAGGGATTAGTGACAGGAAGTGCTTGTCTCCCTGGTCACCAGTTCCATCCAGTTTGGAGTCCCCTCCCCAGAACATTTCCACGTGGGTGACCGCTATTTAGTAACTTAAATATGCCTGGCCCCATCTATGGTGCTAACTTCATATTACAAGTAGGAACGAGACCCTATTGGCTCCTGGGCCTCTCTGTATCCTTTATAGCGGTGGTCTCCAACCTGCGGACCTCCAGACGTTGCAAAACTACAACTCCCAGCATGCCCGGACAGCCGTTGGCTGTCCGGGCATGCTGGGAGTTGTAGTTTTGCAACATCCGGAGGTCCGCAAGTTGGAGACCAGTGCTCTATAGCAAGGGTGTCCAACCTGTGGCCCTCCAGCTGTTGCAAAACTACAACACCCAGCATGCCCGGACAGCCAACAGCTGTCCAGGCATGCTGGGTGTTGTAGTTTTGCCACAGGTTGGACACCACAGCCCTGTAGGCCTTATTGGCTCCTGGGTCTCTCAGTATCAACTATAGCAAAGGTGTCCAACCTGTGGCCCTCCAGCTGTTGCAAAACTACAACACCCAGCATGCCCGGACAGCTGTTGCCCTATAGTTATACCCGTGGTTATCTACCTGGGGGCACTTCACGTAAAACCATAGAATGCCAGTGCATAGTTAACCTAATACCTTCTATACTGCACCAACAGGCAGCAAATGTAATAAAACAACAACCCGTAGTATAAAAGGAGTCTAGCGCGTCATCCGATAAAGAGTGACCACAAAGGAGGCATAGAAATAGTGCTGTCGGTCCCCTCACAGGGTCTCTTTCTGAGGAGCACTATTCTTACCGGTTTTATATTCGGTCTAGTTCACACATTGCAGATTTGGTCAGAATTTTCGACCCACCTAAACAGAACGGCCACCTATTGAACCGCTTTCTATTGACGCAAAACGCTTTGCTTGTGGCCTGTGAGAACGAAGGGGTTTAGGTAAAAAATTGATTTAACAAGCAGTCATCCTAAACCTACATACAACGTGCTGCGACACAGCCGGCGGCATACAGACTGTCGTACTATCTAGGAAACGTGACTAATCGAGCGCCATTTCCTTAGGTATCGCCGCACGTTTAGACTGGATGACCCTGTTGGGCCGTAGCCTTATGTTTTGTAGTATATGACCGGTGATCACTCCGGAATGCACAGCCACAGGGGCCGGCAGGCACGTTGCCTTTTTTTTTTTTTTTTTTTTTTTTTGCACAATCCAGCATGGTCTACAGTAGACCCGGAAATGGTGGGCGGGCGCGCCAAGAGGAGTGTAGGCAGAGCTCCAGCAGGCTAGGTTGTCCATGAGCTGTCTCTGCAGCGAGCTACGTCATGTCTATGCATATGAGAGACTGGCTGAGGATCTGCTTGCACCGGTTCAGGCCGGTCCTCTCCTGCTAGAGTCTGTCTGTGATTGACAGCTCAGCACTTGTTTACCACACTGTACTGCTGCTAGTGCTCCTTTCCTCAGATTGCTGAGCTGGCATTAAGAAAAAAAATAAAAAAAACTTTGCAGCATAGGAAAGAAAGCACATCGCGTTTTTATGTCGACATATAATAATAAAAAATATGAAGTAAAATATTAGAGGGTGAAGCCTGGTATTATACAAATTACCTCGTGAAGTGGCTTTAGGGCGTCAATAAAAAGAACTGCTTTGTCTTGTGATAAAAAGTAAACGGCAATAGATCGTTCTCTTTAGGCAGAAGGTTTTAGATTACTAGATTTTTATTTTATCATTTTTATTTATTGATATATATATATATATATTTTTTTTTTTACATTTTGTGTTCTGCATTCTGATACACACCCGCATCCCGGTTTACAAAATAATAATCTCACCAGTGAACATGTTAAAGGTAGATTATGAAGGTCAAGTTGTTTACTGCCAGTCCGGACCCCTCCTTAATATCTCAGATGTCTGGGTGGGGTTTGACCTCGGTGCCTTGGACTAGATTTCATTGTTTCCAGAAGACTAGTTAGTTGGCTTTATCGTATTGTTCTTTCCCTCGGGCTATTTGGGAGAGTTTCTAGGCAGCAGGGAGTGCAGAATGGTTTTATTTATTTATTTTTTTTATCATTGCTAATAATTACAACTACTTTCTGGACTCATTTTAATTATATTTTTTCGAAAACTTAATTTTGCAACACATAGACCCAGATTTTATGGCATTAACCCTTGTTCTTCCAGAAGGGCCGATCACTCAAAACTAAACTGAATTGTGCTGCCGTGTTATAATAATGTGCGAAACAGGAAATTAATAGGCTGCCTTCTGCTTGTCCTTTTTCTAGATGATGATAACTCTGAAGAAGGACTGACCACTATTCATTCAGGACGCCATGAATATGCATTTAGTTTCGAGCTTCCACAGACGTAAGTATCTCTTCTAGTCTCCTGTTTTTTTTTTTTTTTTTAAAGGCCAAACCACTCCCTTGTAGAAACTCCTCACAAGCTATACAACTCTAACTCCACTAAAGATATACATATATAAAACAGGGGGAGGGTAACGTAATGTATTTAAAGGGCAAAGGTCTCATTTCTAACCATCTTTTACTACTGGCCAGAATAATTTATTTAAAAAAAATATTTTGCCTTATTTCTGAAGAATTTCCAGTCAATAGTTTAATTTGCTGAACCCTAGGCTCCTGCTGCATGTGGTTATGGGCTGTACGGCGGAGCCGGTAATGAACACTGTCACTAATCTTGCCTATCTCTTTTGCGCAGACCACTTGCTACCTCATTTGAAGGCAGACACGGCAGTGTACGTTATTGGGTTAAAGCAGAGTTGCACAGAGCCTGGCTTCTACCAGTAAAATTAAAGAAGGAATTCACCGTGTTTGAACATATTGATATTAACACTCCTTCATTACTGGTAAGGAATTTTTATTGTTCTATTTTTTTTACAGCAAATTTCTGTAAATAAAAATTGGAATTTTTATATTTTAAGCCACCAGAGTTTGGTTTTTGATATGATTAAAGTTTTTATAAGCCTATGTAGATCCTATTAAGAAAGATGAAGGCCTATTCACCTTTGCCTGGGCAGATTGTATGCTATTATACACCAGTGAAGAGGCAACTTTTTTTTTCTCTTCCAAAATATGAATTACATTTGAAGAATACATATTTTTGAAATATATATAAATTTTTTTTTTTTACTTCTAAATGCACCCCTCTTTTTCATATATATATATATATATATATATATATATATATATATATATATATAGATATAGATATAGATTTTTTTTCTTTTATGTCCCATGTGTATGCATAGTTAGGGACTTGACTATATTGTACCTTGTATCCTATATAGTTTTAAGTTCCTTCAGTTTAACGTGTTGGTCACCAGAATGGTGTCTTGTGCATATAGCTGTCTTGGTTAAAATTTTTAATAAAGGGAATTTTCTTTCTTTTTTTTTTAGTCGCCACAAGCCGGCACAAAAGAGAAAACTCTGTGTTGCTGGTTTTGTACCTCAGGTCCAATATCCTTAAGTGCCAAAATTGAAAGGAA
This sequence comes from Hyla sarda, assembly GCF_029499605.1. Lineage (NCBI taxonomy): Eukaryota > Metazoa > Chordata > Amphibia > Anura > Hylidae > Hyla > Hyla sarda. Next base: position 516,430,780 of record NC_079189.1, read on the forward strand.
GGGCTATACACCAGGTAAGAGCATTTCATTTATATTTTTTTCAGAATTTCATTGGCCTTTCCTTGGATAATTGATAGCTGAGAGTAAAGATAAATGTGGGTGTCACTGATTATGTAGCAGGTTTTGGTTTTAATGTGTTGACTCACAGCCAATTTCTTAAAGCCATGGTTTATCTTTTTCTTGAAGGTGAATCAATTCAGATCTTCGCAGAGATTGAGAATTGCTCTTCCAGAATGGTTGTGCCTAAGGCGGCCATTTATCAAACACAGACCTTCTATGCCAAAGGGAAAATGAAGGAGGTGAAGCAACTTGTGGCCAACTTACGAGGCGAATCCCTTTCTTCTGGAAAAACAGAGACCTGGAATGGCAAGCTGCTTAAAATCCCACCTGTATCCCCCTCGATCATTGACTGCAGCATTATCCGCGTAGAATATTCTCTCATGGTACGTAGGTGATGTATTTATTAAATTTGCTAACTTGTTTGTTAGAATTGACTTTTTAAATATTAGAATTGACCCATTGAAAGGGCCATATGATAAAAAGGTCTATTATAGAATTTTATGTTTTTATTTTCCTAATTTTGATTATAACATTCTGTATTCCTTCTTTTTAGGTATATGTGGATATTCCGGGTGCTATGGACTTATTTCTTAATTTACCTCTGGTCATTGGAACAATTCCTTTGCACCCATTTGGCAGCCGGACATCCAGTGTAAGCAGTCAGTACAGCATGAATAACTGGCTGGGATTAGTTCTACCAGAGCGACCTGAAGGTAATTTTGCAAAACTTTGTTTTATTTGATTTCACAGATGTTGCAATCACAGCATGTTCTTCCACGTGCTATACCTATCCAGACATGTGCATGATCATGTGGCTGCATTGCATAGTACTAATAAACTCAACAGCCACATTTCTTTAATACTAGAATTTTTATTTTAATTTTTTGCAGCTATTTACATGAGTTTTTTTTTTCTGTTTTAGCACCTCCAAGCTATGCAGAAATTGTCACAGAAGAGCAAAGACAGAACATGGTATCCTCAAATATTTGTGATAATTTTGAGTTGGCACTTCAAGGACCACTGTTTGCTTATATCCAAGAATTTCGTTACCTGCCTCCACCTCTTTACTCAGAGGTAAGCAAATGTTAGCTATGCCCTTATAGGGTATGTTCACACAGGTTATCTGCCTGAAAAGCAATGGCAGTCTGCCGCAACGGAATTCCTGAGCAGAATTTTTCTTTTTTGGGATTCTACTAAAGACATTCTGCCATGTGAATTGAGCCTTAATGCAGCACTAACATCTTTAGGGACTTTGGGTACATCTTATCTTTTATAACACTTATGTTGTGGTTGTAGTAGTTTATGGTTGCTTTATATTGGAAGCCACCTTAGGTCTAGTCTTAGTTGGGCAGTGAAGTAAGATTTATGACTTCTCTGTCATGTGACTGGCAGACTGCCATTTAATTAGATTAAATTACAGACATATTATATATTTAAACCAATACACATTAAATTGAATGCAATGTGTATTTTAGCAATTGTCTTATTTATAATACTTGTAAGAGAACATGGGTAATAGACTAATTATAATCAAAGCAATTGGTAACAGTTGCCCAGTTGACTTAATTTACAGAGGCCCCTGAGATTTCTTTTCATATATTTAGATCTTACTTGTATGTTATAGATTTTTTTAATTATCTCCTTAATTTATTTATTTAAATTTTTTTCCCCCAGGTTGATCCAAATCCAGATCAGCCAGTAGAAGAACATCCCTCCTGTCCATCCCGCTGAAGAAATCTGCAATATTCAGCTGACGAGACTTAAGTTAACTGCCTTCAGTGAGACATGGCAGCCATAATGGAGACTCTTTCAGAAAGTAGAGTTTGAGTCTCTCTTTGGAAGCTGCAAACTGAATCAACCTGTGGTCATTATTATGGCGCTTACAGCTTTGTAACACGTTTGCGCTCCATACTTTTGGACTGCCTTGCCATTGGCACAAAAAGATGCTGTGCTCTTACGGCACACGGTCAAGCGGCAAGATGGTCGACAGGTAGTGAAGAGGATCCGGGTTCCTCTAACACTGAATTTCTACACCTTCAGTGTGTCTGTAGAGCAGCTTGGAATCACTTCAGCTATCCTCCTTAAACGTGGTTGTGTTGTGCACAACAAGAAGCAAGCAAAAGAGACAATGCAGTGACAAATGCACTAATATATATATTTTGTTTTACTGTAGCCTGGGCTCTACATGCTTAGTATTGTCCACAATGGCTGCATGTGCACCATCTTCAGCCTACATACAGCAAAGGATTTCTTTACACCCATAAAATGCCTTCATGCCAGTTTATTGCTGTTATGTTTTGCGGCCTACTGTTGTAGAATAGCAACAACTCCAGTGGGTTAGATGCAGAAGAAAGAAAGGAAAAAAATGACACAAGGAAAATCAGACTTTCTTAACGATTGTATTCTTAGTATCTATCAAAGACGTTTTGCCTTTATACTGTCACCCCAAGCAGGATTTTGTTACAGACTTCCTACAAATCACTTAATCTCAGGAGATTTCATCACTTGCCAAACTTTGGAATGCTATTTTGCTATTTTTGTCTTTATGTTGCACTGTAATATGTGGGGAGTTATGAGGTTATGTTGGTTAACATGCACAAGAAAACAAAACAAAAAGAGAAAACAAAATAACTCCTATTCCATTTTTTATTTTATTTTTTTGCACATAAAGTTTAGGGCATTACATTTTTTTTTATTCGTTCCTCAAAGCACTAGTGGGACATTATTTCAGTTAAATGGGAATACTTTGTACCTGATATTTGTGTACCTGTGATGCTCAAGCAGTGTAAGCTTATATTTTTTTTATTTTTGCACATGAAAAGGCATATAGGCCTTCCCAACCTATAAGTGTTCCCTTTTGATAAGTATAGTAGTTTACGTGACTGGTTTAACACTTAACTAATGCACAAAATAAAGTCTTTTATGTTACAGCACTAAATTTACTTAAAATTGGGAACATGGCAGGGTTGATTTTGTTCATATTTTTTTTTTTTCTTGTGCATTTCTATTAACAGTGTTATCTAAATCATTATTGATACATTGCTGTAATGGAGAAACATTTTAAATGGCTTACTGTATTTCTGCATTCATAACTTTTCCTACTAAATAGTTAAACGTAGCACATGTGGTGAGTGCTGGCATCAATCAAAGTCATGTCCGCACAACACCATCCGCTATACAGCAGAGCAGAAAGGTTTCCGCCATAGTGTTGGGAATAGTAAACCAATACGGTTCTCTTCTGAGGAGGAAGTTAAACTAGAACTTGTGACATCCACTATAATCCATGCTTTTAGCAAGTGTCCTTTTTAAGCTAATTTTTGTTAAGTTTCAGTTTAAAAAGATTTAAAAAAATCCTTCCACAGTGAAGATATTAAACTTATTAGTCACGTTTTAAGTGATTTATCTGACGTCTTGGTTTTCTCTATCTGACATAAGTTGAAGAAATGACAGTAGTTTTGGCATTTCCCCAAAGCGCCCCAGCCCCCAACTCTACCCCCCTTTTTTTCTTCTTCCCCCCCCCCTGCTATGATGGATTTAGCACTGATTCATTCTCATGATGTAATTGGCATTAAAACATTGTAGTTTTTTATTTTTTATCAAAACTATTGTTCCATTTTTTTTTAGTATTTTTCTATTTTTTTTTTTTAATGGGGAACAATTCCTGTCTTGTCTATAAAACTATAGGCAAAGTTTATGTCTGAATAGGGTTGACCAATATTAATAGCCACTGTAAGTGTATGTGAGGTTTAGCATAAGGCCACTGGCACTGTATCGCATGAAATGTGGTAAATCAACAATGCTTAAAAACTTCTGCTAAGTTTGTGAAGATATTTATTTACTCTGTTCAGAGGCATTATTACATTTTTTTTTTCTTTACATATATACTGGTCTATTTCTTTGAAAAGAAAATTAAAAAGGAGAAAAAAATATTGGCAGATATAGCCCAGTATTCATGATGGTTCCCTAACTAGGAACAAACGAATGAATCCAAATTTCTAGAGAAATAAAGTGCAATATTATGTGTATGCTAATAGATCCTAATCTATGGCTGTTTGTACATTTTATTTTTATTTTATTTTAATTTTTTTTTATATATATTTTAGTTTTGGTGCTGAAAATGTTATTCTAAGCTCCAGTTTAAAACAAACTTCTGTGGAAAATGTTAAATTTTCCTATTGTTCTTCCTTGTTTCAAAAAATAAATTCTTTTTTTTTTTTTTAATAACTATGTCTTGGATTCCTTATTTCATTAATGTAATGGACATTAAACATTTCCTAAGAGAAGATTCTTGAAATTATATGCACGCATTCACAATAGTGAAAAATAATAAAAAGGGAAGTATGCTAAGAAAAAATGTATAGCAACAAACACTGCTACTTGTGTAGACTGGGAGATGACTTGAACATTTAACCCCTTAAGGACCACGGCTTTTCCGTTTTTGCACTTTCGTTTTTTCTTCCTCACCGTTTAAAAATCACAACCGTTTCAATTTTGCACCTAAAAATCCATATGATGGCTTATTTTTTGCGCCACCAATTCTACTTTGCAGTGACATCAGTCATTTTACCCATAAATCTACAGCGAAACGGGGAAAAAAATAATTGTGCGACGAAATTGAAGAAAAAACACCATTTTGTAACTTGGGGGGCTTTTGTTTCTATGTAGTACATTGTTGGTAAAAATGATACCTTATCTTTATTCTGTAGGTCCATACGGTTAAAATGATACCCTACTTATATAGGTTTGATTTTGTTTACTTCTGTAAAAAATCATAACTACATGCAGAAACTAATTATACATTTAAAATTGTCATCTTCTGACCCCTATAACTTTTTTATTTTACCGCGTATGGAGCAGTATGAGGGCTAATTTTTTTGCTCTGTGATCTGAAGTTTTTAACGGTATCATTTTTGTATTGATCGGACTTGTTGATCGCTTTTTATTCATTTTTTCATGATATAAAATGTGACCAAAAATACATTATTTTGGACTTTGGAATTTTTTTTCGCGTACGCCATTGACCATGCGGTTTAATTGATATATTTTTATAGTTTGGACATTTACGCACGCGGCGATACCACATATGTTTATATTTTTTATTGACATGTATTATTTATTTTTTTTTTTTATGGGAAAAGGGGGGTGATTTGTACTTTTATTCGGAAAGGGTTAAATCCCATTTATGAACTTTTTTTTTTTTTTTTTTTTTTTTGCAGTGTTATAGCTCCCATAGGGGGCTATAACACTGCACGCACTGATCTTTTACACTGTTCACTGCAAAGCCATAGTAAATATACGTCCTTGGTCGTTAAGGGGTTAAAATTAAATACCTCATATTGGGTTGGACTACATTAAATCTACTGTAAAAACCATATAAAACATTTGGTCAATTTAGGATCTCAAAAGTCAAGAAATTAAGCATAAGCCCAGAACTTCTTTAACAAAAAGAAATGCAAACTTTTATGAATCTCGCATGAACAACCAACATTTATTTCCGATTTTTTTTTTTTTTTTTTTTTTTTTTCGAATTCTAAATCTTGTTAGCACTTAACTTTTACTGATCTATGCACTTTGAATAATATTTCAAACATTTGTATTTTATAGTCATTCTAATGCTAGATTTTTTACAGAAATTATTAAAGTTGTAAATTTATGTTTATGTAAAATTTTAGATTTTTCTTAATTACCAAAAAACCTCAAACTCTGTTTTCACATTCTCATTATGGGGTATTGAGTGCAGAATTAACCCCTTAAGGACCAGGCCAATTTTCACTGTAGGACCAGAGCGTTTTTTGCACATATGACCACTGTCACTTTAAGAATTAATATCTCTAAAACGCTTTTACCGAATATTCTGATTCTGAGATTGTTTTTTCGTGACATATTCTACTTTATTAAAGTAAATTTTCGTCGTTACTTGCATCCTTTTTTGGTGAAAAATCCCAAAATTTCATGAAAATGTTGCATTTTTCTAACTTTGAAGCTCTCTACTTGTAAGGAAAATTGGTAGTCCAAATAAATCTTATTTTTATTCACAAATACAATATGTCTACTTTATGTTGGCATCATAAAATGGACATATTTTTACTTTTTGAAAAAATTTGAGGGCTTCAAAATAGAGCAGCAATTTTCAAAAATTTCATGAAAATTGCAAAATCTGAAGGGACAGATGTGACAGAACTACAACTCCCAGCATGCCTGGGCAGTCTAGATTTTCTGTGATCGCCGACATGGGGGGGGGGGGGGGAGGGTCTCAGGACCCCCCTCGGCGTTTGCCTCGGACGCCTGCTAAACGATTTCAGCAGGCGTCCGGTTTCGCAACACGCGCGGCGGGATGCAAAATTCACACGGACGTATGAGTACGTGCCTGGTCCTTAAGACCCAGGGCGCAGGGACGTACTCATACGTGCCTGGTCCTTAAGGGGTTAACGAAGGAAATTGGGCTTTGTTTTTCATTTTAGCGCAAGGCCGCAACATAACATGTGAAAGACATAGGGGGAGATTTATCAAAACCTGTGCAAAGAAAATAAAAAATGTGAACACCATCTTAAATGCTTTAATGCAGGGTTCCAGTGTCGGAAGTTGCAGGCCTGGGTTTTGGCCTATGCTCACTTTAATGGGTATAGTGTTTGTGTTATACCACCAGGGCTATTTTTAATGTCCTTACTGTGCTGCAATGCCTAGTTCTCCCCTGGCTCAAGCTTAACTGAATTTTGATCACAATAGAACCATAGAGATCAGTATAAGCACAAGGGGCCTAGGTGAATACAGATACTTAAACTAACCGTGGCCTAACATACAGCAGCTTGAATCAAACTTTCAGACTGTAGTGTTGCTGTCACTGAAAGAAGGAAATACCATACATTTAAAGTGAATCTGTCATCAGAAAATTAACCCTTTTTCAATCAAATTTACCAAGGAGGAGAAGAGCAAAGCACTTACCCAGCTAGAGGGCCTACAGTTCTCATTAACAATTATCCTTGCGATATGCCATATTTTATTTTTTTACATTGACTACACTTTATCTGTACCAGCTGCTGCCTGGAGTAAGGCTGCATTCACACCACGTTTTTGCAATACAGTTCCCGTATACAATTTTAAATGTGAAAACCGTACGGAACCGTATTGAAAACCATATGCATTGACTCTCCATTGAAAACCGTATGGCAAATGATGCATCAGGTTGTCCGTTTTGCATCCTGTATGGTTTTGTCATTTTTTTTTTTTTTTTTTTCACGTACCCAAAACCATAGCCTACCACAGTTTTTAGTCCGGGTGAAAAACTGTATTAAACTGTATACGTTTTTTAAAACATGGGAACTGTACAGAACTGTATGTGCGTAAGGTTCCATACGGTTTTTGACTTTGCACAGTTTTTTTGCTTGAAATTTCAATCAAACAAATGAAACTATTCATAATGGAGTGAAAAGTTAAAAACGTATAAGTTTTTTTCTTTAACCCCTTAAGGACTCAGCCCATTTTGGCCTTAAGGACTCAGACAATTTAATTTTTACGTTTTCATTTTTTCCTCCTCGCCTTCTAAAAATCATAACTCTTTTATATTTTCATCCACAGACTAGTATGAGGGCTTGTTTTTTGCGCGACCAGTTGTCCTTTGTAATGACATCACTCATTATATCATAAAATGTATGGCGCAACCAAAAAACACTATTTTTGTGGGGAAATTAAAACGAAAAACGCAATTTTGCTAATTTTGGAAGGTTTCGTTTTCACGCCGTACAATTTATGGTAAAAATGACGTGTGTTCTTTATTCTGAGGGTCAATACGATTAAAATGATACCCATTATTATATACTTTTATATTATTGTTGCGCTTAAAAAAAATCACAAACTTTTTAACCAAATTAGTACGTTTATAATCCCTTTATTTTGATGACCTATAACTTTTTTATTTTTCCGTATAAGCGGCGGTATGGGGGCTCATTTTTTGCGCCATGATCTGTACTTTTTTTTGATACCACATTTGCATATAAAAAACTTTTAATACATTTTTTATAATTTTTTTTAAATAAAATGTATTAAAAAAGTAGGAATTTTGGACTTTTAAAATGTTTTTTCGTTCACGCCGTTCACCGTACGGGATCATTAACATTTTATTTTAATAGTTCGGACATTTACGCACGCGGCGATACCAAATATGTCTATAAAAAATGTTTTTTACGCTTTTTGGGGGTAAAATAGGAAAAAACGGACGTTTTACTTTTTTATTGGGGGAGGGGATTTTTCACTTTTTTTTTACTTTTACTTTTACATTTTTTTACATTTTTTTTTACACTTGAATAGTCCCCATAGGGGACTATTCATAGCAATACCATGATTGCTAATACTGATCTGTTCTATGTATAGGACATAGAACAGATCAGTATTATCGGTCATCTCCTGCTCTGGTCTGCTCGATCAGAGACCAGAGCAGGAGACGCCGGGAGCCGCATGGAGGAAGGTGAGGGGACCTCCGTGCGGCGTTATGAATGATCGGATCCCCGCAGCAGCGCTGCGGGCGATCCGATCGTTCATTTTAATCGCGAACTCCCGCAGATGCCGGGATCTGTATTGATCCCGGCACCTGAGGGGTTAATGGCGGACGCCCGCGAGATCGCGGGCGTCGGCCATTGCCGGCGGGTCCCTGGCTGCGATCAGCAGCCGGGATCAGCCGCGCATGACACGGGCATCGCTCCGATGCCCGCGGTTATGCTTAGGACGTAAATGTACGTCCTGGTGCGTTAAGTACCACCTCACCAGGACGTACATTTACGTCCTGCGTCCTTAAGGGGTTAAAAACGGATGCAACCGGACATAATTTTTTAAACCGTATACGTTTTTTAACCATATATGGGTTTAAATTTGTACACACGTTTTGATACAGTCCGGTTTTGAGAAATCAGTTGTTCATTAAAAACCTGATGCACCCTAAGTGGTGGCTACAATGTGATGGTGTTTATAAGGACTGGAGGCTCTCTAGCTGGGTACGAGCTATCTATGGGTGTACTGTTTCAAACCAGAATTATATATCTATGTGTGAAAAGTATATGGCACTTTATTTGCTCAGGTTCTGGTTCTGCACTTCAGGTGATAGCAAACTGCGAAATGAAGAAAATATGTCTTCCCATGATACTCTTTAAAGTCAGTTTTCCAGATGTTGTATGGTTAACTTGAATACTGATATGACTTGATATCCATACTTAGCTTGTCAGTTCGAGTTATGATACAATTTCCTAATGTATATCAGCAGTGCAGGATCAGTCAGCCAGCACATGACAATAATACATCACATGTTTGTAAGAATTTCACTTATAAGCTTCAATTTATATGCAATACTAGGAAATGGTGCCATGCTGATAGTTCCTGGAATTTGTTTTCACTTAGGAACACTATTTATATAGTTTTCCTTTGCACAGCTGTGCTGCTCTGACCAGCACCATGTAATGCCTGCGCTTCAAAACATCTGGACTGCTTTAGTATGTAGACTCAAATCTGTTATTTTCAGTTATTTTCAGATTTCACATTTACAAAAAAAAGAATAGTCATGGCCGTAAATGTTGGCACCCCTGACATTTTTCAAGAAAATGAAGTATTTCTCACAGAAAAGGATTGCAGTAACACATGTTTTGCTATACACATGTTTATTCCCTTTGTGTGTATTGGAACTAAACCAAAAAAGGGAGGAAAAAAAGAAAATTGGATATAATGTCACACCAAACTCCAAAAATGGTCTGGACAAAATTATTGGCACCCTTTCAAAATTGTGGAAAAATAAGATTGTTTCAAGTAGAGATGAGCGAATCGAATCTGATGAATCCGAATTTGCTACAGATTTAATGAAAAATTTGTTTTGCAACTAATGCGAATATTGCTGCGGTGCGAATCGCTTCATTAAACTCCATTTAGTGCGGTCCAGGATCCAGGGCATCTAAAATGGCAGATCCACATGTGAGGACATGGGGCTAGGAACTCTGCAAAGGTGGGAACGAGGGTAGGCAGGATGACCCTGAATTACATGCAGGATGCAGCCTATCAGCAGTCAGTCACCCCTGTGATGTCACAGCCCTATATAATTGGCAGCCATATTCCGGCACGTCACTTAATCCTTTCACTGCAGAGAGATAGGACAGCGCTGTGTGTTACACAGACAAGCTTTTTACAACAGCGTTTCACCTCATAGTCACTTCTGGCGGACAGAGAGCAGTGCATTTTTCACTGAAAATTATTTTTACTGCAGCCATTAACCTCCCAGTGACTTTCTGCAGCATTGTATTACAGAGAGGGTCAGAGAGCTGTGTGTTGCCTCATACATTTCAACAAGCTGGCTCAGCTTGAGCAACCGCAGAGTATGGAGGAATAATTCTTCAGCACAACTCTGTGTCTTTGTTCCACAACAAATGGTCTGCTGGTTATACTAGCCTGTAGACTGTATAATACCCAGCAGTCCATTCCTAATAGTCTTTGAGAGAGTGCCATTTTGGGTTTAGTACTCAGCGACAGTGTGCTGCAGCACTGTTGTGTACTGCTGGTGTGCAAAAATATGTTTTTTTTAAGTGTACTGTGGTGCATTTTTCTGCCCTCATTTAAGTAGCGTACTATTTTGTACCTGTTAATCTGTCAAGGGCCTAGATACTGTGAAAGGCCAGGCAAAAGTAATCACCGGCTGGTGATTTACTCCAATACTTTTTCAAGCGTACTGTAGCACATTTTTCAGCCCTCTATGTTCCACAACAAATGGTCTGCTGGTTATACTAGTCTGTAGACGGTATAATACACACCCAGCAGTTCATTCCTAATAGTCTGTGAGAGAGTTCAATTTTGGGTTTAGTACACAGCGACTGTGTGCTGCAGCACTGTTGTGTACTGCTGGTGTTGTGCAAAAATAAGTTTTTTAAGCGTACTGTAGCACATTTTTCTGTCCACATAAGTGCATACCACATACCTACATCTAAATAGTGTACTATTTTGTACCTGTTATTCTGTCAAGGGCCTAGATACTGTGAAAGGACAGCCAAAAGTACTCACCGGCTGGTGTTGTACTCAAATAATTTTTTTAAGCATACTGTAGCGCATTTTTCTGCCCTCATAAGTGCATACCACATACCTACATCTAAAATGTGTACTATTTTGTACCTGTTAAACTGTCAAGGACCTAGATACTGTAAAAGGCCAGGCAAAAGTAATCACCGGCTGGTGTTTTACTCCAATATGTTTTCTAAGCATACTGTAGCACATTTTTCTGCCCTCATAAGTGTATACCACATACGTACATCTAAATAGTGTACTATTTTGTACCTGTTAATCTGTCAAGGGCCTAGATATTGTGAAAGTCCAGGCAAAAGTAATCACCTGCTGGTGTTTTACTCCACTACTTCTTTAAGCGTACTGTAGCGCATTTTTGTGCCCACATAAGTGCATACCACATACCTACATCTAAGTAGTGTACTATTTTGTACCTGTTAATCTATCAAGGGCCTAGATACTGTGAAAGGACAGTCAAAAGTAATCACCGGCTGCCGTTCTAGACAAATACTGTTTTAAGCATAGGGAAGCGTATTGTACTCCCCTCATATACGCACTAAGTATGTCACGCAGAGAAGTGCCAGGACGTGCACAGAGGAGTGGCAGAGGCCTAAATTTATCAGGCAAAGGATGCAGCAGACTAGGGGCGAGTGGCAGCAGGAGTCGCAGCGAGAGGCCTGAGCTCCTGGTATCAGCTAGTGGTCGTGTCTTCACCAGCAACCCATCTGCTGTCATCGATTGGTTAACACAGTCATCCACTTCATCACAAGTGACATCTGATACTCCCAGTCAACAGTCGGGGGGTTCCTCAGACACAACCCTCAGTTGGCATGGCCCGGGAGCAGTCCCTGTCCTCCCATTGTCTCTGTCCTATGCTGTTCCCACCCCTAAGGAAGTATCTTATGCTGTGGGTTCAGCTCCACTATTTAGTGAGGACAATCTATTAGAGGACAGTCAGCAGTTACTGCAAAGCCAAGAAGTGGAGGAGACATCCGCCGCTTCCTCCGCTAGGTGGGCAAGTAGTGATGAGGAGAGTGACGTGGGAGGCGGTGTTGCCAGCGTTCAGGGTTCTGAAGCAGACACTGTTGAAGAACCCCAGGAGGACATCAGTGACATGCAGACACTTGTTGATGATGATAAAGCCGATGGCAATTGGGAGCCGGGTGCAGAAGGGGCTTCGTCATCATCAGGAGAAGAGGGTTGCAGGTTGCCCTTGAGATAGCAGCTGAGTCAGCAAGGTGGTAGCATGGTTGGCAGTGAGCATGGTGGCAGAAGGGGAAACTGTGGAAACCTGTTTTGCGGCAGCCTACCTTCCAGGGAGGTAGTGGAACAGGGGTTCCTGGAGATGGTGGCAGTAGCAGTGAATTAGTGCAGACTGTGGGTAGGAAAATCAACTACTCGGCAGTGTGGCAGTTTTTCATCAAGCATCCGGAGGAGTTTAACATAGCCACATGCACCTGCTTCGCAGCAGCCTACCTTTCCGGGAGGTAGTGGAACAGGGGTTCCTGGAGTCGGCAGCAGTAGCAGTCAATCAGTGCGGACTGTTGGTGGGCAAATCAGCTACTCCGCAGTGTGGCAGTTTTTCATTAACCTGTCCACATGCAAGATGTGTCGGCAGAAGGTGAAGCGTGGCCAGGGTCCCAATGTTGGCACCATGTCCCTGCGTCAACATATGCTGCGCCACCATAAAGCAGCCTGGGAGAACCGTGACTCCAATGTAGTGGTCTAGCCTGCTGCATCAACCCGTAGCACGCCGCTCCCTCTTGCAGCCAGCAAAGGCTACACCACCTCAGCCTCAGGGAGCTGTGTGTCATAACCTCCTGTTGCTCCAGATGCTCCTGCTCCTTCTACTATTAGTCAGTAAATCTGCCAACAATCCCTTGGCAAAGCCATGTCCAAGAAACAGCAGTATGCGCCCACTCATCCAACAGCGCAGAAGCTGAATGTGGTCCTGTCCAAGTTGCTGGTGCTGCAGTCCCTCCCTTTTCAAGTGGTGGACTCTGCACCTTTCAGAGAACTGATGGCTTGTTCCGAGCTGAGGTGGAGCGTGCCAAGCCGTCATTTCTTTGCGAAGAAGGCAGTACCAGCCCAGCACAATTTTGTGGAAGAGAAGGTGGGCCAGTCCTTGAGCCTGTTGGTGTGTACCAAAGTGCACGGCAGTGGAGCAGATAAGAAAGAAAACTGCGGCAGCTCACCAAATAAATCTCAGGCTTCTTTTATTTCAAGCGGGTGTACATACAGGTGTAAACTCACAATAGCAGAGCAACGTCCATTTCATACGAAGTTGTGCTTCTTCCGGCTCAACGAATATTGTCTGCACTTCCCAGATTATATACAGGTGGATATTGTGACGTGTGCCGGAGCAGAGGCGCAAAAAGATGACGTAATCATCCACCTATGCTCTGAACGGCCCCTAGCCACATACAGATGTGGAGTCCCGACATCTCCCAGGAAACCCGGGAACGCCGGTGCAGAAACAGGCTATGCCCGTCCAGAGTTGAAGCCGCCGCCCACGAGAGGCAGGACCTCCGCCCTACCATTTATATTGCACTCTCCGCTGCATATTGCGACTCTGCCCATAACCGTGGATACCAAGAGACGCCGGACCAGGGATACTCCGCATCCAAGGAACCAGGGTACCTCCGGCACATCATGGGGAGGGTCCAGATTACAGCGAACTTTACAGACTGGTGAGCGGACGGTTCCGGGCTAATGTCCACCTGCACAAATAACAAAAATACAAAAAATATAAGGGAAGTGCCAGACATTTGTGAAACCAAACAGTGTAAATACAAAAAAATTATAATAAAGTACAGTATAAAAACAATAACAATTTTACATTTCCAGTTTATCGTTAAGGCCGACTGGACCCATAGCATTGGTTTTGAGGATCCACTTTGTCTCTCGCTGCAGCAAAACTTTATCTCGGTCTCCACCATTTTTCGGGGGATGTACTATTTCTACTCCCGCAAATTTTAGTACTCCTACATCTCCTCTGTGGTCATTCCTAATATGTCCCTCACCCTGACATACAGGTTTCTAATTGTTTTACCCAAATAAAATCTACCACAAGGGCATGTAATGTATACACGACAAATTTTGTCTTGCATGTAATAAACTGTCTCACTTCCCAATCTACACCACCTATTTTAAGAAATTTTGCTTCTTGGTTTTGGCGGTAGAATGCACACTGTTTGCATTTGTAATTTCCTTGTACCTTAAGCTGCCGCAACCAATTGTTGGTGGGGATGGAGAACTGGTTGGTGCCCAGAAGGCTGCCTAGTGTCCTGTTTCTATGGTACAAGAAAAGGGGTTGGTTAAAAGCTATACTACTCAGATCTTCATCATTTTCAATTAGATGCCAATGTTGTCTGATCGCAGCTTGTACGTTGGCATCCATCGGGGAGTGACTGAAGGAGAAGATGAACCTTTCTTCTTTTTGTTTCTGTATTGACTTTTTACCTTTCCAGTCTTTTGCCTAGGCTTCCTCCACGATTTTGCCAGGGCACCCTCTGTCGATCAGACGACCTGCCAATTCTTTTGCTGCCGATCAAAAGATTCAGAAGTTGCATTAAGTTGTTTAAGCCTAACAAATGTAGGGGACTGATTTCTTGATGTGAGAGGGGTGAAAACTATCATAATGGAGCAGTGAATTGACTGCCGTGGGTTTCCTAAAACCACTGGTGATCCACTGGTGGTCTCCCACTTCCACCCTCAAATCAAGAAATTCAAGGGATTTACCCCCAAATACAGAGGTGAACTTCATATTCATGTCCTCATTTTTATTAAGGTAGTCTACAAACATTTCAAATTGCGCTTGTGTCCAAGACCAGATGACAAAAATGTCATCCGTATAGCAAGAGATGGCAGCGACCTGACTCACGAACGGGTTTTTCTCAGTAAATATGTATTTCTTTTCAAATCCAGCTAAATAAAGATTTGTGAAAGATCACGCCACAGGCGTACCCATCACCGTTCCTGAGTCTTGCCGGTACCATCTCTCGCCAAATGTAAAATCATTATGGGACAAAATGAACTCTAATGACTCAGAGATAAAATTGATTAATTCTTCCTCTTGTTTTAAGTTGACCAGAAACTCTCTCACTACCCGGACTCCCATAGACTGTGGGATCCGGGTATGGAGACTCTCTACGTCAATAAAGGCTAAACTAAAACCCGGTTGACAGGGAACTGATTTAAGGGTCTCCAAGAATTGTCCCGTGTCCTTAAGGTATGTTGGTAAACCTTCCAGCAAGGGTCTGAGGATCCAATCGACATATTTAGACAGACCCTCAGTCACCGAGCCAATCCCTGAGACCATTGGTCGTCCCGAGGGTTGGCTCAGCGACTTATGGATCTTTGGAAGGTAATACCAATAAGGTCGCTTGGGATACCTGGGGAAAAATGTTACTGCAATATTGTTGGAAATGACTCCCCTTTCAACATATCTCCTCAGTAGGGATTGCAGTTGTGACTGGTATCTAGAGGTGGGGTCTCCATTTAAAACAGTATACACTCGAGAGTCACTCAGTAGTCTTTTTGATTCCTCCCTATATTGCTCTCTACTGAGAACAACTATATTGCCCCCTTTATCCGCTTTACGAAAGATTAACTCACGGTGTATATGCAACCAGCGGAGGGCTCTCTGTTCACTAGGGAGCAAGTTATGATTAGACTCTGGATATAGTAAAGGTTTTACATAGTTCTCTACTAGTTTAGAGAACAGATCCAAATTTCCCCCCGGGTGAATAGGGGGGCACCTGCTCCCACCACTGAAGACCATCTCCTGACCCAGGTTTTTGCATTTCCAAAGGACAGCTCTCCCCCTCAGTGAGACTGAGCAGAAGTTCCGCTCCTTTAATCACATCCTCTTGCAGATCAGTAGTAACACTGAAACCTAGGGTTCCCACCTTAAGTGTTTTTCCCCCAGTTTTCTTCATATGGATAGGCTTTTCCTTTTTAGAAAAAAACTTTTTGAGTCCCATTTTTCAGACCAATTTAAATTGATCAGTTTGAAAGTTCAGATGCTTCGGTCATACAAAAGTTCTCTTACCCTCTGCTACTGCCGCCATGACACCTGCTTCCGCTTCTGCGTTCTTGTAGCTCTGAGAGGCCTTCTTTCTACCTCCTCTCCTGATGCGCCTCTTAAAGGGTTAGCACTTTTTTGGGTCGTGGCTTTGTCTCTGGAGGGACCGGACTGTTCATCAGAGCAACTTGAGTCAGAGTCAGTGGTCCACATATCATTCAGCTGTTTTTACTTGGGTCTGTTCTTGCGCTTGACCTGCTTGCGGCTACCCCAGTCAAAAATCTTGCCTTGTTGGTAATCTAAACGGTTCCCCAGGAACGTATCCCGTTTCCTGTCTTTTATCTCGTCTTGGATTGTCACCAACTTTTTTTTCGGTCTTTTTTTGGAAGGCTATAAATGCATCTTCTGAATAGCGTGTTCTGAGTTCTGTTTTGGCACGACAGAGCTCCTGAATTATAGTAGCATATTCTTTCTCATTTCTTTTTACCATTATCCGCATAGGTTTAAGCGAATGCTCCAGATGAGCTTCCTTCCATTCTTCTAGAATTTCATAGTCCTCATTAAATTGGGACAGTTCTTTGAAGGACCGCAGTCCTCTAGGCACCCGGCCACAATCACTGTAGCATCGGAGGGAGTTGATCTTCCAAAAGAGTCTCAATTCTTTTTCGGACACCGATGAGACCTTTTGTTCCAGCGACTCCTGGCTGAGTAATTGTAAAATGTCTTTAGTTTCACAAGAAGTGAAGAATGTACCTGCATCTGATCTGCCCGCATTAAGTGCCGTGTTCACTTCGGGTTCTGAGGGGTCACTGTCTGTTTCTATTTTAAAACAGTGCTGCTTCACCCTCTCTTCAGTGTGCTCTAGTTAGTTGAAGTGAAGCAAATCCTTGTGTAGTAAAAATAGAACAATCCAACTGGCAGCAGCAACGTCTGGAGCTGTAACTATGGTCAGGGGCAATACATGTCCTTTACAGCCCACTGGGTGAATGCGGTACCTGCACAGCCACAACACCAACTTGGACAGGTCACGCCACTTCCTCCTCCACGCTCTCAGGCCGTTGGTCCTGTGACAGTGTGCGACTTCGCCTCCTCATCCTCCACCGTGTCCTCAGCCTCCACTGCACAGACGAGTCTCAGTGCCCCTTCAGCATACCATGTGTGCAGGGCGCGGCGTTGTCACGCTGTTCTTCACATGGTTTGCCTTACGAACGGAGTAACACAGGGGAGGAACTGCTAAAAGTAATTCATAAAGAAATTGGAGCATGGTTTACTCCACGAAAACTGGAAATGGGAACCATGGGGACTGACAACGGGAAGAAAATCTTGTCTGCGCTGCGACAAGGAAGGCTGAGCCGTTCTCCCTGTATGGCACACATGTTCAATCTGATTGTCAAGCGGTTCATAAAGTGTTCCCCCATTTACAAGACATCCTAACAAGCCGAAGAAACTTTGCATGCACTTTAGCCATTTGTATACCGCAAAGCACACCCTCCTTGAGCTGCAGCGTCAGAACGGTATCCCCCAACATAGTCTGATTTGCAACGTTCCTACACGTTGGAATTTCACCCTCCATATGTTGGACCGACTATACGAACAGAGAAAAGCCATCACCGATTTCTTGATGATCCAAGCGGATAGGGTGACTCCCCTGTGTAACTTCAATGTGAACCAGTGGCAGTTCATATGTCACACCTGACATTTGCTCAGGCCCTTTGAGGAAGGGGAGGGGTGGGGTAGTAGGAGCAGTACCAGCTCCATCAGGAGCAGCCTGAGTCTACAGTCGCTGATGAGTACCTTTCTTCACCCGCATAGTGAAGCAACTTTTCAGCAGCAGGTAGGTGGTGGCATACCTTGACATGCCTATGCCAACACACCTTGAAGATCCGCTGGACTTCTGGCCAGCTAAACTTGATTTGTGGCCGCAACTAGCAGAGTTTGCCCTGGAAAAGCTGTCCTGCGCGGCCAGTAGTGTGTCATCAGAGCGGGTGTTTAGTGTGGCGGGGGCCATAGTCACCCCAAAGAGAACTTGTCTGTCCACGAAAAATGTGGAGAGACTGACCTTTGTGAAGATGAATCAGGCATGGATCAGACAGGATTTCCACCCAGCAATGCCTAATGCATCAGAGTACATTGACCATGGTGCCACACCAACACTTTACAAATATGGATAGTGCCAAACAGATTTAAGGCGTTGCTCCCCAGTTACAAACATTCCTCCGCATCAGACCTTTTTTTACCCACCTTCGTCACTGGTAGAGATGAGCTAATTGAAGCTGACGAACCCGAATTCGTTACAAATTTTAGGAAATATTCAATTCACAACTAATGCAAATATTGCCGCGATTCTATCGCGCAAATCGCTTCATTAAACTCCATTTACTGCGGTGAAGGCTCTAGGGCATCTGAAATGGTGGATCCACATGTCATTACATGAGGCAAGGAATGCTGGGAAGGTGGGAAGGCACGGCAGGAAGGGAAGTAGGCACGATGACCCTGAATCACATGCAGGATGCAGCCTATCAGCAGCCAGTCACTCCTTTAATGTCACAGTTCTATATAATCGTCAGCCATCTTGCGGCCGGTCACTTCATTACAATACACTGCAGAAGGATCATAGGACGCAGAGCCTGTGTGTGTGTATTACAGCAGAGAAAAGCGCTGTCCAGCAGTGTTTAACATCCTCCTAGTCACATCAGCGTTCTAGTGGACGGAGAGCATTGTTTTTTTCACCAAAAAGGATTCTGCTGGTGTTTTACAAAAATACAGAGTTTTTAGGTGTAGTGTAGTGCATTTTTCTGCCCTCATAAGTGCATACCGCATACATACATCTAAGTAGGGTACTATTTTGTACCTGTTAATCTGTCAAGGGCCTACATATTGTGAAAGGACAGTCAAAAGTAGCACTAGCTACCCAAAATCTTCGGTTTAAATTCATCTTTTAATCTTAGGGATTGTGAAGTCCTAGTGTCTATTCATGCTGCTGCCAACTCCTGGCTGTGCCATTCAACCACTATATGTTCTACTCATGCGGCCGCGAGCTGCAGGCTGTGTCATTCAGCCATTGTATGGTTTACTGATGCTGCTGGGCCTGGGACATTACCTACAAATTTTTATGGTAGCACTAGCTGCCATAAATCTTCAATTTAAATTTTAAAATTCATCTTTTAATCTTAGGGATTTTGAGGTCCTATTATCTTCTCATGCTGCCGTCAGCTGCAGGCTGTGTCATTCAGCCATTATATTTTTTACGGATGCTGCTGGGCCTGGGACATTGCCTACCAATTTTTATGGTAGCACTAGCTAACATAAATCTTCAATTTTAATTAAAAAATTCATCTTTTAATCTTAGGGATTTTGAGGCGCTATGGTCTCCTCATGCTGCCGTGAGCTGCAGGTTGTGTCATTCAGCCACTATATGGTCTCTTGCTGCCGCCAATTTCAGACTGTGCCATTCTGCCAGATCATGGTCTCCTCATGCTGCTGCCACCTCTAGACTCAGTCATTGTGCCACCATGTGACACCATGTGGTTTTGTGGTCATACAGTATTAGTTCAAAGTAAACACTGGGACATTAAACTTGGGAATCTAATATAAATCTTAAATTTAAATTTAAAAAAATCAATGTTATCTTTTCAAGATTGAGGCCCTATGGTCATCGCCATCATATTACCTGTGGAATTATCACAAGAATCCAATGAAACGGCTTGGAGCAATAACAATGAACCATAACTGATTAACCCCTTAATGACCAAGCCCATTTTCACCTTAAGGTCCAGGCCAATTTTATTTTTGCGTTTTCGTATTTTCCTCCTCGCCTTCTAAAATCCATAACTCTTTTTTTTTATTTCCATCTAAAGATCCATATAAGGGCTTGTTTTTTTGCCTAACCAATTGTACTTTGTAATGAAACCTCTCATTTTACCATAAAATGTAAAAAAAAAATTTTTAGGGAGGAAATTTAAATGTAAACCAAAATTTTGCACATTTTGGAGGGTTTTGTTTAAACACTGTACACTTTACGGTAAAAATGACATGTGTTTTTTATTCTGTGGGTCAATACAATTAAAATAATACCCATGGCTAGATACTTTAATATTTTTGTACCGCTTAAAAAAAAAAAAAAAAAACTTTTTGTACAAAATCAGTTGTTACGCCTAGCGCTCCGGGTCCCCGCTCCTCCCCGGAGCGCTCACGGCGTCCTTCTCCCTGCAGCTCCCCGGTCAGCGCTGACCGGGAGCGCTGCTCTGCCATGGCCGTTGGGGATGCGATTCGCATAGCGGGACGCGCCCGCTTGCGAGTCGCATCCCAGGTCACTTACCCGTTCCCGTCTCCTGCGGTCATGTGCTGGCGCGCGCGGCTCCGCTCTCTAGGGCGCGCGCGCGCCAGCTCCCTGAGACTTAAAGGGCCAGTGCACCAATGATTGGTGCCTGGCCCAATTAGCTTAATTGGTTCCCACCTGTTCCCTGCTTATATCTAGTCTCCTCCCTTGCACTCCCTTGCCGGATCTTGTTGCCTTAGTGCCAGTGAAAGCGTTCTTTGTGTGTTTATACCCTGTGTACCAGAACTATTGCTATCTCCCCTGACTACGAACCTTGCCGCCTGCCCCCGACCTTCTGCTACGTCCGACTTTGCTTCTGCCTACTCCCTTGTACCTCGCCTATCTTCAGCAGCCAGAGAGGTGCCGTTGCTAGTGGATACGACCTGGTCACTACCGCCGCAGCAAGACCATCCCGCTTTGCGGCGGGCTCTGGTGAAAACCAGTAGTGTCTTAGAACCGGTCCACTAGCACGGTCCTCGCCATCCCTCTCTGGCACAGAGGATCCACCTCCTGCCTGCCGGCATCGTGACAGTAGATCCGGCCATGGATCCCGCTGAAGTTCCTCTGCCTGTTGTCGCCGACCTCCCCACACTGGTCGCCCAGCAAGCCCGACAGATTGCCCAACAAGATCACCAGCTGTCGTACCTGACCACCATGACTCAGCAACTCCAGTCGCAGCTACAGCAGATTCAGTCTCAGCTACAGCAGCAGCAACCATCTCCTCCGCCAGCTCCTGCACCTCTTCCGCAGCGAGTGGCCACTCCTAGCCTCCGCCTGTCTTTGCCGGACAAATTTAATGGGGACTCTAAGTTTTGCCGTGGCTTCCTTTCCCAATGTTCCCTGCATCTGGAGATGATGTCGGATCAGTTTCCTACTGAAAGGTCTAAGGTGGCTTTCGTAGTCAGCCTTCTGTCTGGAAAAGCCCTGTCATGGGCCACACCGCTCTGGGACCGCGATGACCCTGTCACTGCCTCTGTACACTCCTTCTTCTCGGAAATTCGAAGTGTCTTTGAGGAACCTGCCCGAGCCTCTTCTGCTGAGACTGCCCTGCTGAACCTGGTCCAGGGTAATTCCTCCGTTGGCGAGTACGCCATACAATTCCGTACTCTTGCTTCTGAACTATCCTGGAATAATGAGGCTCTCTGCGCGACCTTTAAAAAAGGCCTATCCAGCAACATTAAGGATGTTCTGGCCGCACGAGAGACTCCTGCTAACCTGCATGAACTCATTCATCTAGCCACTCGCATTGACATGCGTTTTTCTGAGAGGCATCAAGAGCTCCGCCAGGAAAAGGACTTAGATCTCTGGACACCTCTCCCACAGTCTCCACTGCAATCTGCGCCTAGGCCTCCCGCCGAGGAGGCCATGCAAGTGGATCGGTCTCGCCTGACCCTGGAAGAGAGGAATCGCCGTAAGGAAGAGAATCTTTGTTTGTACTGTGCCAGTACTGAACATTTTCTGGTGGATTGCCCAATCCGTCCTCCACGTCTGGGAAACGCACGCTCGCACTCAGCTCTCGTGGGTGTGGCGTCTCTTGATGCCAAGTCGGCTTCTCCACGTCTCACGGTACCTGTTCGGATTTCCACTTCAGCCAGCTCTCCCCTCTCAGCCGTGGCCTGCCTGGACTCTGGAGCTTCTGGGAATTTTATTCGGGACTCCTTTGTGAATAAATTCCGGATTCCGGTGACCCGTCTTGTCAAGCCACTCCACATTTCCGCGGTCAACGGAGCCAGGGTGGACTGTACCATACGTTTCCGCACGGAGCCCCTTCTTATGAGCATCGGATCTCACCACGAGAGGATTGAACTTTTGGTCCTCCCCAATTGCACCTCGGAAATTCTCCTTGGACTTCCCTGGCTTCAACTTCATTCCCCAACCCTGGATTGGTCCACTGGGGAGATCAAGAGTTGGGGGTCCTCTTGTTCCAAGAACTGTCTAAAACCGGTTCCCAGTAACCCTTGCCGTAACTCTGTGGTTCCTCCTGTATCTGGTCCCCCTAAGGTCATTAAGGACTCTGCCTGCCACAGGAAATGCCCCTCCCCCCCTCCCAGTTCCATCAGGCAAGCTTCTGTGTCCCCTCATGGCCCTCGTCCTGGTGTCACACTGCCCCGTGCCAGGTCCCGCCCTCTGCCCTCTCTCCCCATTCCTACTCCTGCGGTTCTGCCTGCCGTTGAGGAATCCCTCCATCCTTTCCCGGTGTCCTCATCCCAGGGGAGGCAGTTACCCGATAAAGAGAAGGGGAGACCTAAGGGGGGGGGTACTGTTACGCCTAGCGCTCCGGGTCCCCGCTCCTCCCCGGAGCGCTCACGGCGTCCTTCTCCCTGCAGCTCCCCGGTCAGCGCTGACCGGGAGCGCTGCTCTGCCATGGCCGTTGGGGATGCGATTCGCACAGCGGGACGCGCCCGCTTGCGAGTCGCATCCCAGGTCACTTACCCGTTCCCGTCTCCTGCGGTCATGTGCTGGCGCGCGCGGCTCCGCTCTCTAGGGCGCGCGCGCGCCAGCTCCCTGAGACTTAAAGGGCCAGTGCACCAATGATTGGTGCCTGGCCCAATTAGCTTAATTGGTTCCCACCTGTTCCCTGCTTATATCTAGTCTCCTCCCTTGCACTCCCTTGCCGGATCTTGTTGCCTTAGTGCCAGTGAAAGCGTTCTTTGTGTGTTTATACCCTGTGTACCAGAACTATTGCTATCTCCCCTGACTACGAACCTTGCCGCCTGCCCCCGACCTTCTGCTACGTCCGACTTTGCTTCTGCCTACTCCCTTGTACCTCGCCTATCTTCAGCAGCCAGAGAGGTGCCGTTGCTAGTGGATACGACCTGGTCACTACCGCCGCAGCAAGACCATCCCGCTTTGCGGCGGGCTCTGGTGAAAACCAGTAGTGTCTTAGAACCGGTCCACTAGCACGGTCCTCGCCATCCCTCTCTGGCACAGAGGATCCACCTCCTGCCTGCCGGCATCGTGACATCAGTATTCTAAAATCGCCCTATTTTGACCACCTATAACTTTTTCAGTTTTCCGTATATAGGGCGGTATGAGGGCTAATTTTTTGCGCCGTCATCTGTACTTTTTTTAGATACCACATTTTGCATATATAAAACTTTTAGATCATTTTTTATAATTTTTTTTAATAAAATGTGACAAAAAAGCTGCATTTTTGGACTTTTTAAATTTTTTACATTTACGCCATTCACCGTACGGGATCATTAACATTATATTTTGATATTTCGGCCATTTACGCATGCGGCGATACCAAATATGTTTATTTAAAAAATAATTTTACGCTTTTTGGGGGTAAAATGGGAAAAACTGACAATTTTCATTTTTTGGGGGGGAGGGGATTTTTCACTTTTTTTTACTTTTATTTTTACATTTTTCAACTTTTTTTTTTAACACTTTTTATGTCCCCATAGGGGACTATCTATAGCAATCCATTGATTGCTAATACTGTGCAGTGCTATGCACAGTACATAGCACTGCTCAGTATTATCAGTGATCTTCTGCTCTGGTCTGCTCGATCGCAGACCAGAGCAGAAGACCCCCGGAGACGGCCGGAGCTAGGTAAGGGGACCTCCGGCTGTCATGCCGGATGATCGGATCGCCGCGGCAGCGCTGCGGGCGATTCGATCATCCAATCAAAGTGTCGCAATGCCGCAGATGCCGTGATCTGTATTGTTCACGGCATCGGAGGGGTTAATGGCGGACATCCGCGCGATCGCGGATGTCGGCCATTACGGGCGGGTCCCCGGCTGCTGCTAGCAGCCGGAACCTGCCGTGTATGACGCGAGTACCCTTCCGATGCTCGCGGTCATACACAGGACGTAAATGTTCGTCCCGGTGCGGGAAGTCCCGACACACCAGGACATACATTTACGTCCGTGGTCGTTAAGGGGTTAAATGAAACATTCGCACTTTCACAGTCAGGGGGGCGCTTAGAGGCAGTGGTTAGAACAGGTGGTATCTCGCCTGGCGGAGGACCTCCAGCTCGATTTACATGCTTTTTCACTGCAACTACTTCTATCTTTATGCGCCCACTTATCCAGTGGCACAGAAGCTGAATGTGCTCCTGTCCAAGTTGCTGGCACTGCAGCCCCTCCCTTTTCAAGTGGACACTCAGAGTATCGGGATGCGCTGAGAGGCAGGGGCTGGCACAGGTGGTAGCTCGTCTCGCGGCGCACTACCAGCTCAATGCTTAACAGAATGGATAATCAAAAATTTTTAATAAATTCAGATTAATTTAAATAAAAATTTGCCGCAAATAAATTCAGATCTAACCAAATTTTTCCGCCAAATTCGGCAAATCAAACGAATCAAATTTTTTAAAAATTTGCTCATCTCTAGTTTCAAGCATGCTCCTTTAAACTCACCTGGAGCTGGTTTGGGAACTATAAAAATCACACCTGAAAGCATATACAAAGGAGAGAAGTTCACTTAGTCTTTGCATTGTGTGTCTGTGTGTGCCACACTAAGCATGGACAACAGAAAGAGGAGAAGAGAATTGTCTGAGGACTTGAGAACCAAAATTGTGACAAAATATCAACAATCTCAAGGTTACAAGTCCATCTCCAGAGATCTAGATTTGCCTTTGTCCTTAGAGCGCAACATTATCAAGAAGTTTGCAACCCCTGGCACTGTAGCTAATCCACCTGGGTGTGGATGGAAGAGAAAAATTGATGAAAGGTGTCAAGGCAGGATAGTCCGGAAGGGGAATAAGCAGCCCCAAACAAGTTCCAAAGTTATTCAAGCTGTCCTGCAGGCTCAGGGAGCATCAGTGTCAGCGCGAACTATCCGTCGACATTTAAATGAAATGAAACACTATGGAGGGAGACCCAAGAGGACCCCACTGCTGACACTGAGACATAAAAAAGCAAGACTACATTTTGCCAAAATTAACTTGAGTAAGCAAAAATGTCTTGTGGACAGATGAGACCAAGATAGAGCTTTTTGGTAAAGCACATCACTCTTCTGTTTACCGAAAATGAAATGAGGCCTACAAAGAAAAGAACACAGTACCTACAGTGAAATATGGTGGAGGTTCAATTATGTTTTGGGGTTGTTTTGCTGCCTCTGGCACTGGGTGCCTTGAATGTGTGCGAGGCATCATGAAACCTGGGGAGTACCAATGGATTTTGGTTCACACTGTACATCCCAGTGTCAGAAAGCTGGGTTTGCGTCCAAGATCTTCCAGCAGGACAATGACCCCAGACCTACGCACCCAGAATTGGATGGCAACAAAGCGCTGGAGAGTTCTGAAGTTGCTAGCAATGAGTCCAGATCTAAATCCTATTGAAACACCTGGGGAGAGATCTTAAAATTTGTGTTGGAAAAAAGGCGCCCTTCCAATAAGAGAGACATGGAGCAGTTTGCAAAGGAAGAGTGGTCCAACATTCCGGCTGAGAGGTGTAAGAAGCTTATTGATGGTTATAGGAAGCGACTCATTTCAATTATTTTTTCCAAAGGGTGTGCAATCATATATTAAGCTAAGGGTTGGAATAATTTTGTCCAGCCCATTTATGGAGTTTGGTGTGACATTATATGCAATTAGCTTTTTTCCCTCCCTTTTTTGGTTTAGTTCCAATACACACAAAGGGAAAAAACATGTGTATAGCAAAACATGTATTACTGCAATCCTTTTCTGTGAGAAATACTTCATTTTCTTTAAAAATTTCAGGGGTACCAACATTTACGGCAATGACTGTAAATGTAATTGTAACTATAATACATAGATCAGTGTTTCCCAACCTTTTTCGGCTCGGGACACCCCTCGGGAAAAAAAAGGCAAAACGAAGCAATGCACAATACCTATTTATCTGTTGGCTATCTAGATTAGAGTGCTGCTTTATACAGCAACTAAAAAATTATGTCTTCTCTGATCAGCGTCGTTCCCCTTTCGTCTCCATCTAGTTCGGGCCATCATGACGATTTCCTCCAGCCACAACTCTTCACCGTAAAACCTGCCAAACAAACCTGTTAGGCTCCGCACTTTTCTAGCATCAGCTTCCAGATTCCCCTTTTACAAGTGAAGAGGAATACAGGGGCGTATAGGTGTAAAGGGGGGACAGAGGGGTGTAGAAACGTGTACATGGGTGTCCGGTGTGTAGAAGTGTGTACATGGGTGACAGAGGAGTATACATGGGTGACAGAGGGGTGTACATGGGTGACAGAGGAGTGTAGAGGAGTGTACATGGGTAACAGAGGGGTGTAAATGGGTGACAGAGGGGTGTACATGGGTGACAGAGGTTTATAGAAGAGTACATGGGTGGCAGAGGGGTGTAGAGAAGTGTACATGAGTGATGGGGGTGTAGGGGGTGACAGAGGGGTGTAGGGGGTGACAGAGGTGTGTACATGGGAGACAGATGGTTGTAGAAGCGTGTACATGGGTGACAGAGGGGTGTACATGGATGACAGTGTGGTGTAGGGGGTGACAGTGGGGTGTAGCAGAGTGTACATAGGTAACAAAAGGGAGGACAGGGGTGACTGAGGGAAGGACGGGTGGTGGGCAGGGGTGACGGGGTAGACAGGGGGGGATAGGGGGGTGGAGAGGGGAGTGACAATGGGTAGACATGGGTGTCAGGGTTGACAAGGTGGTGGTCAGAGGGGTGGATAGGGGGTGAACATGTGTGACAGGGTGATGGACCAGGGTGACAGAGGGGTGGACAGGAGTTACAAGGTGGTAACAGAGGGGTGGACAGGCATGACAAAGGGGCAGAGGGGTGAATAGGGGGTGGACATGGGTGACAAGGATGTGGTCAGAGGGGTGGACAATGGGGGTGAACATGGGTGACAGGGGGTTGGACAGGGGTAAAAGGTGGACATGGATGGCAGGAGGGTGGACATTGGAGACAGGGGGTCAGAGGGGTGGACAATGGGGGGAGTGAACATGAGTGACAGGAGGATGGACAGGGGTGACAGAGGGGTGGATAGAGGGGTGGCCAAGGTGGACATGGATGACAGGAGGGTGGATATGGGAGACAGGGGATCAGAAAGGTGGACAAGGGGATAAAAGAGGGGTGGACAGGAGTGACAGAGAGAAGTGGGCTGGGGTGACAAAGGGACAGAGGGGTTAATAGGGGGTGGACATGGTTGAAAAGGGAACGGACAGGGGTGGTAGAGGGGTGGACAGGAGTGACAAGGTGTCAACAGAGGGGTGGACAGGGGTGACAAATGGACAGAGGGGTGAATAAGGGGTAGACAGGGGGTGGACATTGGTGACAAGGATATGGTCAGAGGGGTGGACAATGGGGGGTGAACATGGGTGACAGGGGGATGGACAGGGGTGACAGAGGGGTGAATAGGGGAGGCAAGGTGGACATGGATGACAGGAGGGTGGACATGGGAGACATGCGGTCAAAGGGTGGACAGGGGTGACAAGGGGATAAAAGGAGGGTGGTCACATCATCCCAAACAGACCCCCCACACCCCACCCTCGCAATGCAATTGTTACGATTCGGCAGGCTGGATGTGGATCCTCTGTGTCAGCGAGGGATTGGCGTGGACCGTGTCGGTGGACCGGTT
This sequence comes from Hyla sarda, assembly GCF_029499605.1. Classification (NCBI taxonomy): domain Eukaryota; kingdom Metazoa; phylum Chordata; class Amphibia; order Anura; family Hylidae; genus Hyla; species Hyla sarda. The sequence continues at coordinate 516,458,718 of NC_079189.1, forward strand.
CTAGGGTTGCTACTGGTTTTCACCAGAGCCCGCCGCAAAGCGGGATGGTCTTGCTGCGGCGGTAGCAACCAGGTCGTATCCACCGGCAACGGCTCAACCTCGCTGACTGCTGAGAAGGCGTGGGACAGAAGGACTAGGCAGAGGCAAGATCAGACGTAGCAGAAGGTTGGGGCAGGCGGCAAGGTTCATCGTCAATAAGGATAGCAGGAGATCTGGAACACAGGCTTTGGACAACACTAAACGCTTTCACTGGCACAAGGCAACAAGATCCGGCAAGGGAGTGCAGGGGAAGTGAGGTAATATGGACAGGGAGCAGGTGGAAGCTAATTAGGCTGATTGGGCCAGGCACCAATCACTGGTGCACTGGCCCCTTAAATCTTAGAGAGCTGGCGCGCGCGCGCCCTAATAGCAGTTCATTGATCTATATAAGCCATCTAATGATGGTTTATGATCGCTCCTAATGAGGGAAAAAAAGTAAAAATTAAAAAAATATATATAAAACCTGCCCCCCATAAACATTCATTTCACCAAAAGTAGTACAGTTAAAAACTACAGCTCAGACAAAGGATAAAACCTAACACGGCTCTGTTGGTTAAGAAATAAAAAAGTTATAGTGGTCAGAACATGGCATTGAACAAACTTTTTCTTTTTAATTTACTACTTTTTTTTACCATAAAATAAAATAAAAAATCCAAGTTTGATATCATTGGAATCGTATTGACCTATAAAATAAAGTTATATCATATTTACCGTATTGAGAACTTTGAGAAAATTATTGCCCTACAAAGTTGCACAATTCCATATTTATTTATTTATTTATTATTGTTTTGCCTTACATATCATTTTTTTTTCTGGCCCCTTCATACATCATATGATAAAATTAAGAGTGCCAATGAAAAGTACAACTCGTCCCACAAAAAATAAGCTGTAATACAACTTTTTCATTGGAAAAATAAAATAAAAGTTATGGGTCTTGGAATGTAAGGATGAAAAAAACATAAGTAAAATCTTTCAGTGTAATACTTGCTTACCGCATTGACTTGGGGAGCACCTCTTTCTTACAGAATTAATTTACTACATTGAATTATTTGGGTAGCTTCTTTTATTTTTGATAAAACATGAAAGAAGCAATAAGATTGGTTGCTATGGACAATTGGTCAACTTTTCCTCTGCAAAGGTTTTGATAAGTCTCCACCAAAGTCCCTATATCTCTCCTACACGTTAACAACATTGAACATGTGTTTACGACGTGCACAATGCGCTGCAGGAGATCGCCAGCGGGACCCTGCTGTCAATCCTGCCACAGCTGCTGAGAATATCGCAGCTTTCCAGTCCTGAGCAAGGCATTTATGGAATGACAGGGGGAGATGGCTCACCGTGTTCACCAATGGCAATCCCGCAATACAATTGCGGGGTCTCGTTTGTTCCATGGCAGGAGGCACGCTGATGGCCTCCTGTCTGCTTAGTACAGCAGCCTGTGAGGTCCAGCCATAGGCTGAAATGCACAGGCAGCTGTATGTCAGTGTATAGTAACAGTTATACTGCACCTCCTGCCTGCCAGTTGAGACCATCTCTCTTTTTTGTTATTTAAGTCTTATACTTGCAGATGTAAAAACTCCACATTTTATGCACCTTTATTCCCACTATAGGCTGCATTCAGGTTCACCTGTGAGGCCGGCAAACATACTCAGCCAACTTGGGTGGGGCTTATAGTCTGCCTCCCTTCTCCCATTGTATGTGTGCCCAGCCACACTGGAGGGTATCTGGGAGGAGGCTGTGAGTCGGACCTAATGCTGCCGTAATTGCCCACTGGCCCCTGGTTTTGCTTATTAGGCACAGGTAGGCTAGTGCTAGGTCTCGTGCCACTTGAGAAACCTTGGTGTTGGTGTGCGGGCTCTGGTATGTCCTTCATATAAGGATATACTGGCTAATGTCTCAATTTTAACATCAGTGTTGAGGGTTAGCCAATGTCATTGTTACATCTACCACAGTAGTGCACCTAATCCCTGTATGTTATTATTATAACAGTTATACTGTGCTGCAGCATAGTATAATCTGTAAGAAATGAAAAAAATATTAAAAATAAAAGTTAAATACCCCTTTCCCAATAAAACCCTATATTATCAGCCCCCCCCCCCAAAAAAAAAACAAAAAAAAAAACGCCCAAACCTATACATAATAGATATTGTGACGTTTCTAATGACTTGTTCAAAAAATTGCTAATTTTGGCAAAAAAAATATTAAAAGGTGGCATGAATCGCAAAAATACCAATAAAAAGTACAGCCTGAAAAATGCTAAAAAAAAAGCCCTTACACAATGGTGTTGGACAAAAAATGTAAAAAGTTATGGAACATGGCAATACAAAAAAAGAAAAAAAGAAGGATTTTGTTGTGAAAATTAAAAAGAACATAAAAAGCTATATAAATTGGGTATTGCCATAATCGTACCGACCCACAGAATAAAAATAACATAATTTTGACTGTACAGTGAATGCCATAAAAAGAAATGCCAGAAATTTTCAAATCTTTCTCATTATTTTGTAATTTTTCAAAGATTTACCACTAATATAATGTACAATATGTCACGTAAAACAGAATCGTGTCCCTAAGTTAACCCCTTAAGGACCCTTGACGTACGCGTACGTCATAACATCCTGGTACTTAGGGACCCAAGACGTGCGCGTACGTCATGGAGAATTCCGGCCCCCGCCGGGCGGGGATCGGACCAGGATGCCTGCTGAAATCATTCAGCAGGCATCCTGTGCAAATGCCCAGGGGGGTCATTAGACCCCTCCATGTCGGCGATAGCGTCAAATCGCAAGTGAATTCCGGGTCATTACGGGTCTATGGTGACCCGGAATATAAGGGGGATCACGGTTGTCTAAGACACCCACGATCCCCCTGAAGTGATAGGAGTGAGGTGGCACGGGTGCCACCTCTCCTATCCCTGTTATTGGTGGTCTAGACGCGACCACCAATAGCAGATCGGGGCGGGGGGGGGGTTAACTTTCGTTTACCCCGTCCTGCCTACCCACAATAGGCGGGGTAGGATGGGGAAACAACAGGGACCGGCGCCGAAGATCCACTTACCCATCCTGGCGGGAGTCGGAGGCAGCGGGCGACAGAGATCGGCGTGCGGCGATGTCGTGCGGCTGGATCGTACGGAAGCCGGTGAGTTGCCTAGCAACATCTGGAGGGTACAGTTTGAGAACACTATACAGTTCTCTCTAACTGTAGCCCTACAGATGTTGCAAAACTACAACTTCCAGCATGCCCAGACAGCTGTTTGGGCATGCTGTAATATGGAGTTTTGCAACAGTTGGAGGGCTACAGTTAGAGACCACTATACAGTGGTTTCTAACTGTAGCCCTCCAGATCTCACAAAACTACAACTCCTAGCATGCCCAAACAGCTGTTTGCGATCTGGGCATGCTGGGATTTGTAGTTTTGCAACAGCTGGAGGACCACAGTTTGGAGATCACTGTGGCCCTCCAGATGTTGCAAAACTGCAAATCCCAGCATGCCCAAACAGCTGTCTCGGCATGCTGGGAGTTGTAGTTGTATACCTCCAGCTAATGCATAACTGCATCTCCCAGCATGCCCTTCGGAGATCAGTACATGCAGGGAGTTGTAGTTTTGCAACAGCTGGAGGCACACTGGTTGGAAAATACTGAGTTCGGTAACAGAACCTAACTGAAGGTTTTCCAACCAGTGTGCCTCCAGCTGTTGCAAAAGTACAACTCCCAGCATGCACGGTCTGTCAGTACATGCTGGGAGTTGTAGTTTTGAAACAGCTGGAGGTTTGCCCCCCCTCCCATGTGAATGTACAGGGTACATTCACACAGACAGGTTTACAGTATGTTTCCTGCTTCAAGTTTGGGCTGCGGCAAATTTTTCGCCGCAGCGCAAACTCCTAGCGGGAAACTCACCGTAACACGCCAGTACGAATGTACCCTAAAAACACAACACTACACTAACACAAAATAAAGGGTAAAACACTGCATATACACCCCCTTACACTGTCCCCCCAATAAAAATTAAAAACTTATTGTATGGCAGTGTTTCCAAAATGGAGCCTCCAGCTTTTGCAAAACAACAACTCCCAGCATTTCCGGACAGCCACTGACTGTCCAGGCATGCTGGGAATTTAGCAACAGCTGGAGGCACCCTGTTTGGGAATCACTGGCATAGAATACCCCTATGTCCACCCCTATGCAATCCCCAATGTAGTCCTCAAATGCGCATGGCGCTCTCTCACTTCGGAGCCCTGTCGTATTTCAAGGAAACAGTTTAGGGCCACATAAGGGATATTTCCATACTTGGGAGAAATTGCACTACAAATTTTGGGGGGCTTTTTCTCCATTTACCCCTTATGAAAAGGAAAAGTTGGGGGCTACACCAGCTTGTTAGTGTAAAAAAATTTAAAGTTTTACACTTACATGCTGGTGTTGCCCCATACTTTTTATTTTCACAAGTGTTAAAAGGAAAAAAAGACCCCCAAAATTTGTAACGCAATTTCTCTTAAGTACGGAAATACCCCAGATGTGGGCGTAAAATGCTCTGCAGGCGCACAACAAGGCTCAGGAGAGAGCGCACTATGCACATTTGAAGCCTAAATTGGTGATTTGCACAGGGGTGGCTGATTTTTACAGCGGTTCTGCCATAAACGCAAAAAAAGAAATTCCCACATGTGACCCGAATTTGGAAACTACATCCCTCACGGAATGTAACAAGGGGTATAGTGAGCCTTAACACCCCACAGGTGTTTAATGAAAATTCTTCAAAGTTGGATGGAAAAATGAAAAAAAAAAAAATTTTTTCACTAAAATGCCGGTGTTACCAAAAATTTTTCATTTTCACAAGGAAAAAAAGGAAAAAAGCCCTGCAAAATTTGTAACCCCATTTCCTCTGAGTAAGAGCATACCCCATATGTGGATGTAAAGTGCTCTGCTGGCGCACTACAATGCTCAGAAGAGAAGGAGCACCATTGGGATTTTGAAGAGAAAATTTGTCCGGAATTGAAGGCCACGTGTGTTTACAAAGCCCCCATAGAGCCAGAACAATGGACCCCCCCACATGTGACCCCATTTTGGAAACTACACCCCTCATGTAATGTAATAAGTGGTGCAGTGAGCATTTACGCCCCACAGGTGTCTGACAGATTTTTGGAACAGTGGTCCGTGAAAATGAAATATTGAATTTTTCATTTGCACAGCCCACTGTTCCAAAGATCTGTCAAATGCCAGTAGGGTGTAAATACTCACTGCACCCCTTATTAAATTCTGTGAGGGGTGTAGTTTCCAAAATGGGGTCGCATGTGGGGGAGTCCCACTCTTCTGGCACCACGGAGGGCTTTGTAAACACACATGGCCACCGACCTATTCCAAACGAATTCTGTCTCCAAAAGCTCAATGGTGCTCCTCTTCTGAGCATTGTAGTGCACCAGCAGAGCACTTGATGTCCACACATTGGGTATTTCCATACTCAGAAGAGATGGGGTTACAATTTTTGGGGGTCATTTTCTCTTATTACCCCTTGTAAAAATGTAAAATTTGGGGGAAAACCAGCATTTTAGTGAATTTATTTTTTCATTTACACATCCGAATTTAACAAAAAGTCGTCAAACACCTGTGAGGTGTTAAGGTTCACTGTACCCCTTGTTGCGTTCCTTGAGGGGTGTAGTTTCCAAAATAGTATACCATGTGTTCTTTTTTTTTTGCTGTCCTGGCACCATAGGGGGTTCGTAAATGCGACATGCCCTCCAAAAACCATTTTAGCAAAATTAGCTTTTCAAAAGCCAAATGTGACTCCTTCTCTTCTGAGCATTGTAGTGCGCCAGCAGAGCACTTGACGTCCACACATAGAGTATTTCCATACTCAGAAGAGATGGGGTTACAAATTTTGGGGGGCATTTTGTCCTATTATCCCTTATAAAAATTAAAAATTTGGGGGAAAACTAGCATTTTAGTGAAAAAAAAAAATCATTTACACATCCAACTTTACAAAAAGTCGTCAAACACCTGTGGGGTGTTAAGGCTCACTGGACCCCTTGTTACGTGCCTTGAGGGGTGTAGTTTCCAAAATAGTATGCCATGTGTTTTGTTTTTTTGCTGTTCTGGCACCATAGGCTTCCTAAATGCGACATGCCCCACAAAAACCATTTCAGAAAAACTCACTCTCCAAAATCCCACTGTCGCACCTTCCCTTCTGAGCCCTCTAGTGAACCCGCCAAACACTTGACATACACATATGAGGTATTTCCTTACTCAAGAGAAATTGGGTTACACATTTTAGGAAGATTTCTCTTCTTTTACCCCTTGTAAAAATTCAAAAACTGGGTCTACAAGAACATGCCAGTGTAAAAAATGAAGATTTAGAATTTTGTCCATCAATTTGCTGCTATTCCTGTGAAACACCTAAAGGGTTAACAAACCTTTTGAATGTCATTTTGAATACTTTGAGGGGTGCAGTTTTTATAATGGGGGTCATTTGTGGGGTATGTCTAATAAGAAGATAAAAGCATCCCAGAGTTATTAATATTTAAAGTGACAGTGGTCAGATGGCCGGGTCCTACAGTGAAAATTGTCTGGGTCCTTAAGGGGTTAAAAGCATGTCAGAGGAATTACCACTTAAAGAGACACAGGCCAGATTTGAAAAATTTAACCCGGTCATTAAGGTAAAAACAGGCGGCGTCCTTAAGGGGTTAATAGCCAATTTATTTATTTCACCGTTCATTTCACTTCCTTCATAGCCCAAACCCTGTTCCTTACCATAATTTGTTTTAGCAGGATTCCTTCATCAATTCTCAAATCACTAGTCCACAGGCCGTGTCCATGTTCAGTTCCCAAAAAATTTGCCTTCTTTAATTATTACCTGAGCCAGTGCAGTTTAAATTTGAAGAATGAGATCTGCTTATCTACTTCACTAGTATCCGTCTCAAACAGTATCGGATATGGTCAGACACTGTTCAGGGTTCATACTAAACTGTTTGATTACATTTTAAAGGGAACCAATAATCAGATTTTACCCTATATAACGCTTGGTAAAGCGTTATATAGGGTAAAATCTTTATTTTCGCCATTCCCGGGGGATGCTGCTGCCCCCAGGGATGGTGAAGATATGAAGTTATAAACTAGTCACCGCCGCCGCCGTAAGTAGTCCGTGGGCGGGGAGCTCTTCTCATCTACTCCCGTACTTCGGCCGGCAGCGACGCCCCCTCTGCTTGATTGATGGGCCGCGTCATCGTTCCGCTCACTGAAAAGACGGAGCAGAGTGATGACGTGGCCCATCAATCAAGCGGAGGGGGTGTCGCTGCCGGCCGAAGAACGGGAGTAGATGAGAAGAGCTCCCTGCCCAGGTGACTACTTACGGCGGCCGCGGTGACTAGTTTATAACTTCATATCTTCACCATCCCTGGGGGCAGGAGCGTCCCCCGGGGATGGTGAAAATAAAGATTTTACCCTATATAACGCTTTACCAAGCGTTATATAGGGTAGAATCTGATGATTGGTTCCCTTTAATGCCTTTTTTTAAAAAAAAATTTTAACAAATAAGAAGTACTATCTACCTTTAGGGTACATTCACACGTACACAGATTTGATCCACAGGATTTTCTGCTGCAGATTTCAATGTAAGCTAAATGACTGAGCACAGCTTCTAATCAGCAGTTACAAATCCTGCACATAAAATCTGCGCAGGATCCTGTATGTGTGAACATACCCTTAAAGGGGTACTCTGGTGGAAATTTTTTTTTTTTATCAACTGGTGCCAGAAAGTTAAACAGCTTGTAAATGACTTCTATTAAAAAATCTTAATCCTCCCAGCACTTCTCAGCTGCTGTTTGCTCCACAGGAAGATCTTTTCTTTTTGAATTTCTTTTTTTGTCTGTCCACGGTGCTCTCTGCTGACACCTCTGTCCATGTCAGGAACTGTCCAGAGCAGGATATGTTTTCTATGGAGATTTGCTTCTGCTCTTGACAGTTCCTGACATAGACAGAGGTGTCAGCAGAGAGCACTGTGGTCAGACAGAAAGGAAATTAAAAAAGAAATGAACTTCCTGTGGAGCATACAGCAGCTGATAAGCACTGGAAGGATTAAGATATTTAGATAGAAGTAATTTACAAATCTGTTGAACTTTCTGGCACCAGTTGATAGGAGTACCCCTTTAAGGTGGAAAAAATCTGCCCAAAATCTGTAAGGAATATGACCTTTGCTATGGATCTCAAATGCTCAAAATGTATTTATTGCAAATTTTTCCCACTGACTTCTATGGTTAAGTGGAAATCTACACTAAAGGGGAATTCCCCAATAGACATCTGGCCTCTGGGAGCCCCAGCGTTCTCTGGGCTTGCACCGTGGCGTTCTGAACACAGAAGCTTGGGGCTTCTGCGTTGGTGACGTCACACCATGTCCCTCTATTCATGTCTATGGGAGGGGTACATAGCCATCACGCCTCCTCCCATAGACATGAATGGAGGGGGCGTGACGGCTGTGGTTGCCTGTCATCCAGCACGGAGCGGAGTGCAGCAGATTTCTGGATGCCGCTTCCAAGATAGGGGATAAGATGTCTAGGGGACGCAGTACCCCTTTAAGGCCATATTCACATGGCCGAAAATGTACGGAATGTCTGCCTCGAAAACACAGCGGTATTCTGCACATTTGAATGTTCCAGCGGGCACCAGGACCACTCAGTTCAGTCTCATAGACAGCAATTCATTTTCAAGTGGAATCTGCAGAAAGAATAAAAATGTCTAGTCTTTTTGAGGCCGAAGAAATCAGGATTTCCGTGGCCGAAACATCTGCCAACGATATTCCACAGTGCAACAGGATAGTATAATCTGTAAGAAATGAAAAAAATATTAAAAATAAAAGTTAAATACCCCTTTCCCAATAAAACCCTATATTATCAACCCCCCCCCCCCCAAAAAAAAAAAAAAAACGCCCAAACCTATACATAATAGCTGTTGTCATGTTTCTAATGACTTGTGCAAAAAATCGCTAATTTTGGCGTAAAAAATATTAAAAGGTGGCATGAATCGCAAAAATACCAATAAAAAGTACAGCCTGAAAAGTCCTGGAAAAAAAAGCCCTTACACAATGGTGTTGGACAAAAAATAAAAAAAAAGTTATGGCTGTCAGAACATGGCAATACAAAAAAAGAAGATTTTGTTGTGAAAATTAAAAAGAACATAAAAAGCTATATAAATTGGGTGTTGCCATAATTGTACCGATCCACAGAATAAAAAATAACATAATTTTGACTGTACAGTGAATGCCATAAAAAAAAATGCCAGAATTTTTCACATTTTTCTAAATTTTTGGGAGTTTTTCAAAGATTTACCACTAATATAATGAACAATATGTCACGTAAAACAGAATCGTGTCCCTAAGTTAAAAGCATGTCAGAGGAATTACCACTTAAAGAGACACAGGCCAGATTTGAAAAATTTAACCCGGTCATTAAGGTAAAAACAGGCGGCACCCTTAAGGGGTTAATAGCCAATTTATTTATTTCACCGTTCATTTCACTTCCTTCATAGCCCAAACCCTGTTCCTTACCATAATTTGTTTTAGCAGGATTCCTTCATCAATTCTCAAATCACTAGTCCACAGGCCGTGTCCATGTTCAGTTCCCAAAAAATTTGCCTTCTTTAATTATTACCTGAGCCAGTGCAGTTTAAATTTGAAGAATGAGATCTGCTTATCTACTTCACTAGTATCCATCTCAAACAGTATCGGATATGGTCAGACACTGTTCAGGGTTCATACTAAACTATTTGATTACATTTTAATGCCTTTTTTTTTATTTTACAAATAAGGAGTACTGTCTACCTTTAGGGTACGTTCACATGGGTGAATTTATTTGAGGGTTTCCCTCTGCGTATTTGGAAGGGGGCGGGCTCTTCTCGGCTATCCGCAGCAGATTTTCCACAGCAGAATTTACGCTACGGAAAAACCGCCGCAGACCCTACTGACTTCAATCGGGCTTGCGATGGATTTTCCACAGCGTAAATTCCGCCGCGGAAAATCTGCTGCGGACAGCTGAGAAGAGCCCGCCCCCTTTCAAATACGCAGCGGGAAACCCGCAAATAAATCCGCCCATGTGAACGTACATTCACATGTAGGGTACATTCACATGTACGCAGATTTGATGCACAGGATTTTCTGCTGCAGATTTCAATGTAAGCTAAATGACTGAGCACAGCTTCTAATCGGCAATTACAAATCCTGCGCATCAAATCTGCGTAGGATCCTGTATGAGTGAACATACCCTTAACCCCTAAGGCTAGGTTCAGAATACGGAATCTCCGGGCAGAAAATTTCCGCCCGGAGATTACGAGTTGTGCCTGCGCCGACTGAATTAGTCGGCGCTAGGACCGCGCGGACACTGCAGTCTCCTATAGACTGCTATGTGTTCCGCTAGGATTTCCGCCTGAAGAAAGAGCAACCCCTTTCTTCAGGCGGAAATTTTCTAGCGGATTTTTCATCCGGATTTTCCGCTTCCCAAATTCCGAAGTGTGAATTTGTGAACGGAAAACCATTCACTACACTATGCATTATAGTTAGCGGAATTTCTGCCGGAAATTTCAAAGCGAAAATTCCGGCGGAAATTCTGTAGTCTGAACCTAGCCTTAAGGACATAGGGTGTATGGATACACCCTGGCTTTCTGGTACTTAAGGACCCAGGAAGTATCCATACGCCCGTGGGAATTTCGGTCCCCGCCGCGCGCGTGCGGGGACCGGACCGGGCTGACTACTGATATCTATTCCGGATCATATGGGTCTATAGTGACCCGGTGACCAGGAATATAAGGGGTATCACGGTTGTCTAAGACACCTACGATCCCCCTGAAGGCATGGAGTGAGGTGACAGGGGTGCCACCCCTCCTATCCCTGCTATTGGTCGTCAGAAGCTACGTCCAATAGCAGATCGGGAGCGGGGGGGTTAACATTCATTTTTCCCGTCCTGCCCACCCACAATAGGCGGGGCAGAACGGGAAAACAAAGGGGACTGAACGCCAAAGATCCACTTACCCGTCCGGAGGCTGCGGGCGACGGTGATCGGCGGGCGGCGATGACGTGCAGCAGAAGAGGACGGCTCCCTGGATCCTACGGAAGTCGGTAAGTTGATCTGGAGGGCCACAGTCTGAGACCACTGTAAAGTGGTCTCTAAACTCTAGCCCTCCAGATTTTGCTAAACTACAACTCCCAGCATGCCCAGACAGCTGTTTGGGCATGCTGGAATATGTAGTTTTGCAACAGCTGGAAGGCTAGAGTTTAGAGACCACTTTACAGTGGTCTCAGACTGTAGCCCTCCAGATCTTGCAAAACTACAACTCCTAGCATGCCCACATAGCTGTTTGCTGTCTGGGCATGCTGGGATTTGTAGTTTTGCAACATCTGGAGGTCCACAGTTTGTAGATCACTGTGCAGTGGTCTAGAAACTGTAGCCCTCCAGATGTTGCAAAACTGCAAATCCCAGCATGCCAAACTGCAAACAGCTGTCTCGGCATGCTGGGAGTTGCAGTTGCGTACCTCCAGCTGTTGCATAACTACATCTCCCAGCATGCCCTTCGGTGATCAGTACATGCTGGGAGTTCTAGTTTTGCAATAGATGGAGGCACACTGGTTGGAAAATACTGAGTTAGGTAACAAAACCTAATTGAAGGTTTTCCAACCAATGTGCCTCCGGCTGTTGCAAAAGTACAACTCCCAGCATGCACGGTCTGTCAGTGCATGCTGGGAGTTGTAGTTTTGAAACAGCTGGAGGTTTGCCCCGCCATGTGAATGTACAGGGTACATTCACACAGGCAGGTTTACAGTAAATTTCCTGCTTCCAGTTTGGGCTGCGGCAAATTTTTTGCCGCAGCGCAAACTCCTAGGGGGAAGCTCACCGTAAACCTCTGCCAGTGAATATGTACCCTAAAAACACTACACTACACTAACACAAAATAAAGGGTAAAGCACTACATATACACCCCTTACACTGCCCCCCCCCCAATAAAACTGAAAAACGTCTTGTACGGCAGTGTTTCCAAAACTGAGCCTCCAGCTATTGCAAAACCACAACTCCCAGCATTTCTGGACAGCCACTGACTGTCCAGACATGCTGGGAATTTAGCAACAGCTGGAGGCACCCTGTTTTACAATCACTGGCGTGGAATACCCCTAGGTCCACCCCTATGCAATCCCTAATTTAGTCTTCAAATGCGCATGGCGCTCTCTCACTTTGGAGCCCTGTCGTATTTCAAGGAAACAGTTTAGTGCCACATATGGGGTATTCCCGTACTCGGGAGAAATTGCACTACAAATTTTGGGGGGCTTTTTCTCCTTTTACCCCTTATGAAAAGTAAAAGTTGGGGGGCTACACGAGCCTGTTAGTGTAAAAAAATAAAAAAATTTACACTAGCATGCTGGTGTTGCCCCATACTTTTTATTTTCACAAGCGGTAAAAGGAAAAAAACACCCCCAAATTTTTTAACGCTATTTCTCTTGAGTACGGAAATGCCCCATATATGGGTGTAAAATGCTCTGCGGGCACACAACAAGGCTCAGGAGTGAGTGTACATTGAATGAATGTACATTTGAGGCCTAAATTGGGGATTTGCACAGGGGTGGCTGATATTACAGCAGTTCTGACATAAACGCAAAAACATAAATACCCACATGTGACCCCATTTTGGAAACTACACCTCTCATGGAACGTAACAAGGGGTATAGTGAGCCTTAACACCCCACAGGTGTTTGACGAATTTTCATTGAAGTTGGATGGGAAAATGAAAAAAATGAAAAAAAATTCACTAAAATGCTGGTGTTACCCTAAATTTTTCATTTTCAAAAGGGAAAATAGGAAAAAATACCCCCAAAATTTGTAACCCATTTACCCCCATATGTGAATGTAATGTGCTCTGCTGGCGCACTATAATGCTCAGAATAGAAGGAGCGCCATTGGGATTTTGAAGAGAAAATTTGTCCGGAATTGAAGGCCACGTTTGTTTACAAAGCCCCCATAGTGCCAGAACAATGGACCCCCCACATGTGACCCCATTTTGGAAACTACACCCCTCATGTAATGTAATAAGGGGCGCAGTGAGCATTTACGCCCCACAGGTGTCTGACAGATTTTTGGAACAGTATCCCATGAAAATGAAAAATTTAATTTTTCATTTGCACAGTCCATTGTTCCAAAGATCTGTCAAACGCCAGTGGGGTGTAAATACTCACTGCACCCCTTATTAAATTCTGTGAGGGGTGTAGTTTCCAAAATGGGGTCACATGTGGGGGGTCCACTGTTCTGGCACCACGGGGGGTTTTGTAAACACACATGGCCCTGACTACGATTCCAAACGAATTCTCTTTCCAAAAGCTCAATGGCGCTCCTCCTCTTCTGAGCATTGCTGTTCGCCAGCAGTGCACTTGACGTCCACACATGGGGTATTTCCATACTCAGAAGAAATGGGGTTACAAATTTTGGGGGTCATTTTCTCCTATTACCCCTTGTAAAAATGTAAAATTTAGGGAAAAAACTGCATTTTAGTAAAAACTTTTTTTTTTTTTATTTACACATCCAACTTTAACAATAAGTCCTCAAACACATGTGGGTAGTTAAGGCTCACTGTACCCCTTGTTATATTCCTTTAGGGGTGTAATGGTATGCAATGTGGGTCCAAAATGGTATGCCATGTGGGTATTTTTTGCTATCCCGGCACCACAGGGGCTTCCTAAATGCGAAAACCATTTCAGCAAAATTTGCTTTCAAAAGGCCAAATGTGACTCCATCTCTTCTGAGCATTGTAGTTCGACCGCAGAGCATTTTATGTCCTAACATGGGGTACTTCCATACTCAGAAGAGATGGGGTTACAAATTTTGGGGGGCATTTTCTCCCATTACCCTTTGTAAAAATTGTAAATTTGGTGAAAAAACTGCACTTTAGTGAAAAAAAATATATTTACATTTACACTTAATGAAAAGTTTTCAAACACCTGTGGGGTGTTAAGGCAAACTGGACCCCTTGTTACGTGCCTTGAGGGGTGTAGTTTCCAAAATTGTATGCCATGTGGGGTTTTCTGCTGTTCTGGCACCATAGGGGCTTTCTAAATGTGACATGCCCCCCAAAAACCATTTCAGCAAAATTCACTCTCCAAAATCCCATTGTTGCTCCTTCCCTTCTGAGCCCTCTACTGCGCCCACCGAACAATTGACATAAACATATGTAGTGTTGAGCGGCATAGGCCACATTCAAATTCGCGAATATTCGCGAATATATGGACGAATATTCGTCATATATTCGCGAATATTCGCATATTCGTAATATCCTCGTTTTAATTTCGCATATGCGAATATATGCGCATGCAAAAATTAGCATAAGAGTAAATTCGCATATGCGAAAATTAACATATGAAAATTTTCGTATATGTGAAAATTTGCACCCCCGTCTCACACAGTAGTATTAGAGCCTTCTTTACACCACACAAGCTGGAAGCAGAGAGGGATGATCACTGTGATGTGTACTGTGAAAAAAACAAAACAAAAAAAAAACGAATATATAGTGCTATATTCACGAATATTCGCAAATTTGCGAATATGCGATATTCGCGAATAAAATTCGCATTGCGAATATTCGCGAGCAACACTAAACATATGAGGTATTTCCTTACTCGAGAGAAATTGGGTTACAAATTTTGGGGGGATTTTTGTCCTATTACCACTTGTAAAAATTCAAAAACTGGGTCTACAAGAACATGCTAAAGAACATGTGTAAAAAATGAAGATTTAGAATTTTCTCCTTCACTTTGCTGCTATTCCTGTGAAACACCTAAAGGGTTAACACACTTACTGAATTGTCATTTTGGATACCTTGAGGGTTGCAGTTTTTATAATTGGGTCATTTGTGGGGTATTTCTAATATGAAGGTACTTCAGATCCACTTCAAACCTGAAATGGTCCCTGAAAAATTCAGATTTTGAAAATGTTGTGAAAAATTGGAAAATTGCTGCTGAACATTGAAGCCCTCTGGTGTCTTCAAGAAGTAAAATCATGTCAACTTTATGATGCAAACATAATGTAGACATAGTGGGGGACATTTCCTAATCTAGTCTATTCTGGGTATGCTTATAGACCAGCGTATGTGGTAGTCTCCTGTCTATTGTGCTCCTAATTTATCAAAGGTCTCACAGTCCTTGATAAATTCTGTGCTCAGACTTCAGGGTCTACAGCTTAAACAGCATTTAGACCTACTCCAACATGGTCTGACATTTCATCGTATTTTGGGCAGATGCGACTTGACGCACAAAAGTCGCACTTGATAAATTCAGCACCAATGCATTTTCTAATGCATTTCCGTCTAAAATAGACTTGCATTCATCATGTTCTAAAAATCCTCTACAGCAAAAGTCGCAGAAAAATCGCACATATTTAGATTGCGACTTTCTGTGCGACAAATTTAGACATGAAAAACCAGTCTAAATCGTTTGATAAATCTCCCCCATTGTGTATGTGAATCAATGTATAATTTATTTGGAATATCCATTTCCCTTATAAGCAGAGAGCTTCAAAGTTAAAAAAAAATTAAAAATTTTCAATTTTTTTCATCAAATTTTGGAATTTTTCACCAAGAAATTAAACAAGTATCAACAAAATGTTACCACTAACATAAAGTAGAATATGTCACGGAAAAACTATCTCAGAATCAGAATGAAAGGTAAAAGCATCCCAGAGTTATTAATGCTTGAAGTGACAGTGGTCAGATGTTCAAAATATGGCCGGGTCCTTAAGGTATATTTGGGCTGGGTCCTTAAGGGGTTAAAGGGGTACTCTGGTGGAATTTTTTTTTTTTTTTTTATCAACTGGTGCCAGAAAGTTAAACAGATTTGAAAATTACTTCTATTGACAAATCTTAATCCTCCCAGCACTTATCAGCTGCGGTTTGCTCCACAGGAATTCTTTTCTTTTTCTTTTTTAAGTTCTTTTCTTTTTTAATTTCTTTTTTTGTCTGTCCATGTGGGTATTAACATTGGTGTTTTTCCATGCGGTTTTTATTCTTTTTTAACGATCTGAAAAAGGGATGGAGTTAGCTTTTTGATTCAATTTCATAGGTTACCATTTAAAAAAATGGAAAAAAAATTGCAGAAGGGATGGCATAAATTGTAGGGAACAAGAATAAACATTTTTATAACAATTTATTTGTTTATTTTTTAAAGCAAGGAACAATTATTGGCAGTGGAGCAGGGAATTACTATTTGCTGATAATATAAAAATAGTGAAAATGTCTTATTTTTTATGTGTAATTTAATAATTAATTTAGTGTTATAAAAGTATTTGTATGTGTAATGTCAGTCTTTTTTTTTAGTTTTATTGTCCCCGGTGCTGAGGGATTGATGGCATTGGGTCTCACTCCTAAGACCTGCTGCCACCATAACTTAAAAGCCAGAGAAGCGGGCATCATGCCGCTTCACCCCCCTACCCCAACTAGTAAATTCATAATTCCCACAGATGCCCTCATTGGGGACCAATAAGGACAGCCAGAAGGAAATAGGAATTTACAAGAGGAGAAGTGGCCATATACTTTATACAGTAACCAGCGGTCCCTCCAAATGCCCGCCTGTCCCTACAGAGCCGCGGCTGTCACCATGGCTGTGAGCCCTTGTTTCCTGCTCGCCTCTGCATCGCTCCCCGTTATCTAAAGGCAAGATTAAAATTTCCAGCATTTCCTTACTGTCAGGACATGCTGAGAGTTGTAGTCTTGTCTGTATCCTGCAGGGAGCAATGCAGAATCAAGTGGGGCTGAGGGGCTCAATAAAAATATTCTTAAAATACATGTTTAATAAAATTCAGGATAAAAATGTATACATATCTGCAACTGTGTATGATGTGGGACTGGCGGTACATTACGGGGTTTTATGACTGTCTGCAGTGCAGAAATTTGCGAATATAGGACGAATATTCGTCTATATATTCGCGAAATATCGCAAATTCGAATATGGCCAATGCCGCTCATCACTACATTTTTCTGGAAAATCTGCAAGTCTGAATTTTCAGACACAATGGCGCTTATCCACTACTGGTTTTGGTGGGGTTTTTTGGTGCATGGTAAAAAACCAACAAAAGTCAAATAAAACCCAACAAAAAGGGCATGGCGACACATTTGCATAAGAAACCTCATATTTACTAAGGTTTCCTGCTAAAATAAGAGAATTCTATGGGGAAAATTTATGAAAATAACCCTATAAAACCCCATTACCCAATCCCTTCACTTCTGTCCCTTGGAAACTTTGGTTGTTGGGGATTTTGTTCCCTACTTGTTTCCCTAGTTATAATTTGATGGACGTACCGTATATACTCGAGTATAAGCCGACCCGAGTATAAGCCGAGACCCCTAATTTCAACCCAAAATCTCAGGAAAAGTTATTGACTCGAGTATAAGCCTAGGGTGGGAAATACATTATCCCCCCCTGTCATCATCCAGACCCCCGTCATTAACATCCTCATCATCATCACCGCCTGTCATCATCCAGACCCTCATCATCATCACCTGTCATCGTCCCCTTGTCATCATCCCACACACCCCCCTTCATCATCCCCTTGTCATCATCCCCACCCCCCTTCATCATCCCCTTGTCATCATCCCCACCCCCCTTCATCATCATCCCACACACCCCCCTTCATCATCCCCACCCACCTTCATCATCCCCTTGTCATCATCCCCACCCCCTTCATCATCCCCTTGTAATCATCCCACACTCCCCCTTCATCATCCTCTTGTCATCATCCCACACCCCCCCTTCATCATCCCACACACCCCCTTCATCATCCCACACCCCCCCTTCATCATCCCCTTGTCATCATCCCACACACCCCCTTCATCATCCCACCCCCCCCTTCATCATCCCACCCCCCCTTCATCATCCCACCCCCCCCTTCATCATCCTCTTGTCATCATCCCACACACCCCCCTTCATAATCCTCTTGTCATCATCCGCCCGCAGTGGTCTTCAACCTGCGGACCTCCAGAGGTTTCAAAACTACAACTCCCAGCAAGCCCGGGCAGCCATCGGCTGTCCGGGCTTGCTGGGAGTTATAGTTTTGAAACCTCCGGAGGTCCGCATGTTGAAGACCACTGCGGCCTTCGACATCATCCAGCCCCCTCTCACCCCCTTTAGTTCTGTACAGTACTCACCTCCGCTCGGTGCTGGTCCGGTGCTGCAGGACTGTCCGTTGAGGAGGTCGTCCGGTGGGATAGTGGTTCCGGGCTGCTATCTTCACTGGGGGCGCCTCTTCTCCTCGCTTCGGGCCCAGAATAGAGGCGTTGCCTGGACGATGACGCAGAAGTACGTTGGCAATGAACGTACCTCTGCGTCGTTGTCAAGGCAACGTGACTATTCTGGGGCCGGGCCCGAAGCGCTTAGAAGAGGCCTCCCCGGTGAAGATAGCAGCCCGGAACCACTATCCCACCGGACGACCTCCTCACCGGACAGTCCTGCAGCACCGGACCAGCGCCGAGCGGAGGTGAGTACTATACAGAACTAAAGGGGGTGAGAGGGGGCTGGATGATGTCGAAGGCCGCAGTGGTCTTCAACCTGCGGACCTCCGGAGGTTTCAAAACTACAACTCCCAGCAAGCCCGGACAGCCGATGGCTGCCCGGGCTTGCTGGGAGTTGTAGTTTTGAAACCTCTGGAGGTCCGCAGGTTGAAGACCACTGCGGGTGTAGAGTTCACTTGAGTATAAGCCGAGGGGGGTGTTTTCAGCACGAAAAATCCTGCTGAAAAACTCGGCTTATACTCGAGTATATACGGTATGTCTTTTTTCAACCGTACTAACTATGTAATGTTTGTACAATTACTCTTTTTGAGTGTAATTTAAAATTAGGATTATTAAGAAATCTAGATCAAAATCTGCACAATCTGGTGTGAATTTTCTGCTACAGATTCTGGTATGCAATTGCTTTAGATTTTCCTCAGAAAAATCAACAACATTTCCTCTGTGTCTTGCCATACCTTTTAATATTTAGATTTTGCTAAAATAATTATTTAGCTATTTAATACATGTAGTTTCATTGGTCAACAGGTCCAAAAGTGTTTCATCATGTTATATATAGACTTATGGATGGTAAAATGAGTCTGGATATAAAAGTTGCTGTTCATGTGATGAGTCATCATGGGCCAGAAAAGACGTCTTGAGTCTTGGTAGCAAGAAGCAGCTGTTTGAAGTGATAATCATTGCTGCCTGAAGCTTCTAGACATGCTCCGAGCGCACTGCTTGCCCTTAAAAGACCTTTAAATAGAAACCAATGAATAAGGCTTATGTAATACCTTAGCTTTTCATTTCCTTTTTACAAGTAGCATGTATAAATACATCTATCCTTTTCATCTATGGAGCTCTTACAAAATTGTGTAGCCGGAGTCTTTGTAAAATAATTGCTTTTCGAGACCTTAGAGTCTATACAAGCTTTCTTTTTAGACAACACTAAAGATTATTGAACATAATTTTGATGCATTAGGACTGAGGATGTAGAATAAATCTAATGTGCATTCTAATCACTGTAATCACACCATCAAAGCAATGCATTACAGGTTATCCCAAAACTTGTAAAAGTGATGTGCTTTTCCTTTTTCACTTCACCCTGTTTGCTATAGTTGCGGGGCCTATTTTAAAGGGTACCTCTCATCAAATAAACTTTTGATATATTTTAGATTAATGAATGTTGAATAACTTTCCAATAGCATGTTAATGAAAAATATGCTTCTTTCTATTGTATTTTTCCCGATCAGTCCTGTCAGCAAGCATTTCTGACTCATGCTGGAGTCCTAAACACTCAGAGCTGCCAGCCTGCTTTGTTCACAGCCAAACAGGCTGTGAACAAAGCAGGCTGGCAGCTCTGAGTGTTCTCCTTTGTGAACAAAGCAGACTGGCAGCTCGTAGTGTTTAGGACTCCAGCATGAGTCTGAAATGCTTGCTGACAGGACTGGTAGGGAGACCCCTAGTGGTCATTTCTTCAAAGTGGAAAATTAAATAGAAAGAAGCATATTTTTTAATAACATGCAATTGTAAAGTTATTCTGCATACATTAATCTATAATATATCAAAAGTTTTTTTGATGAGAGGTAAAGTTAGAGTGTAAAGTTTTATAGTATGGTCTTGTCATAAGTTAATACTGGCATCTCCTTTTTTTCATAATTTTTTAGGTATCAACATATAATGTTCTTACCAGGATACACAAGATGGTCAAAAGTATTGGGACTCCTTTACATTATACCTACAGGAGCTTTTCGAACATCCTTTTCTAAATCCATAGGCATCAATATGGAGTTTGTCTTAGAATTTCCAATATTTGCTTTGAATTTTTTTTGTGTATATCAACTATACCATAATACTGTGATAATAATAGGCATCCGAAACTCCTGTTCTTCTTGGATTTTACTCCAATCTGCTTGACTAACATTAGCTCCTGGCTCACTCTTTAACTCTTGTAGACGTAGACCTTCTGTACATACCACTTCTCACTGCATTGTATATCTTTTAACAAATGTAACTCTCTAGGGTACAGTATTTATGTCTGGGTCACAATATTTATGCCTGAGGCATATTATTGGTGGCACTGGGACTCTCTGTGGCTCAGGGCATATCTAAAGTACAATATTGGGGACACATAGTAATATCAGATATTCTACATAGACAAATCAATGTAAGCAATGCAGGACTTTGTGGCCATTCAGCCAAAACAGCATTTGTGAGATCAGATGCTGATATTGGATGAGGAGGTCTGACTCCAAGTTGGCATTTAGATATTCCTCAAGTCGAGACCAGGACTCTATGCAGGCAATTGGTTTTCCTCCACACCAGACTTGTGGGCCAGGTTTACTATGGGCGAATGGGCCAGATTTACTTAAAAAGTTTCACATTCTTAGTGTATCAATATCAGTCGGAAGAAAAATACCCCTTAACAGGCTCTGCAATCACACGGATGGGGGACGTCATCAAGTATAGAAGGACTTTATTGTAATAAACACTGATTATTAATTTCAGGATTTACCCCTTCTTTAGATCAGCATACAGAGTTCACACAGTGCTGGTGTAAGTGCAAAGACATGATGCTAACAAAAGATGGTGCCGAGTACAAATTGGGAGGAGTCACGTCAAAGATTACTTTAGAGAACAATAAATAGCAAGATGAATAGCACAATACATAAACATATAATGTAACAGCAATACAGTAGCCAAATTAGTCCAAAAATAAAACTGGTATATTAGACAGAGCCATACAGAGACTAGAATCTGAGAACAAGGCATGAAGTGTAAACAGCGCCATTCATCCTCACAGCAGGATCAACAGCAAAGTTCCAGTAATGAGTCTGATGAAAAAAGAAAGCTTTGCATTGAGGGGGCGGGGCGTGATGTCACACGGGGCGGAGTCGTGACCACACGATACTCCGGCCCCGTGGTCGTAATGTTTCAGACTCGGAGCCTCCAGCGCTGCGTGGAGCTCACATAGTTGGGTGCTGCATGAGACATTGTGAGGGACCCCAACAGCGGAAAATCCGCAATCATACATTTTATCCCCTATCCTTTGGATACGGGATAAGATGTCTTCGGGACGGAGTACCCCTTTAAGTAGAGGGACTATAAACATGAAACATGGTGTCACAGTTCATATGTGACTTAATGTTGAAGGCTTCTTGAGTAACATTTGCAATAAAAGACTTTTTTTGATATTTTATATTAAAGTAGCAATTATAGCGATATGATGAGCCTTTTTTATGCTACAAAGTTACACAACAAGTATGCGGGTGAAGCAGGGTCTGGAGGTCAAAATAGGACATAAGTAGGATGTAACAAAATCGTCCAGTGTTTCTGTAACACTTGTTTAACCCTGTGATGATCTTTTGAACAGTAATAAAATTACAAGACCAATTGTCATTCGTGTTGTCCTTTTGTTTAAGATGTTTGGTGAGACATTGGACGTGTCAAGGTCTTCAGATATTTTTTGGCTGTAAAGCGGACGGTTTTAAAGTGTTTACTTTGTTGTCACTGGTCAACCACTTGCGATAACTGCCAATCTGGGAATGAATATATCTGTTGCTGTCTACACTTTTAAAGTATGTTTTGGTGTTTAGTTGTGGTTGTAAGAATGGAAGACTATGTTGGCCAACAACTCTACATTATTTGTGTGAATGCCTGTCCCCAAATGGTAAATGGAACATAGGAATGTATTAAGTTCTTGTGGAGTTTGCCCCAGATGCTAAATATATAATCTATATACCTTTTAAAGAAAAAGTGTCAGCTTGCTCCCCCACTGCACTAACCAGCAGTACTGGCTGGTAGTGCGGGGGACGCTGATCAGTTTGATGCTTACTGTGCCCGGATCCGCCTGGCTGTTCTTCCGATATCTTCGTTTTCCCCTATATGCTAATGAAGTGCTAACTGGCACAGGCGGGGTAACTGGCACTCTGATGTCACTGCCGCCGGCCACAATTCCGCCCAGCTCATCAATATTCCTCCCCTCCCTCCAACTCTCCCTCTTCATTACAGAGCAGGGAGGAGAAAAGGGAGAGGCGTAGGGAGGGGAGGAATATTGATGAGCTGGGCGGCGCTGCGGCCGGCGGCGGTGATGTCAGAGTACCAGTTAACGCCACCTGTGCCAGTTAGCACTAGCATATAGTGAAAAACGAGGATATCGGCAGAACGGCCGGGCGGATCCAGGCACAGTTAGCATCAAACTGATCAGCATCCCCCGCACTACCAGTACCGCTGGTTAGTGCAGGGGCGAGTAAGCTGACAGTTTTCCTTTAAAGAATATACAGTTACTAAACAATAGCAGGGCAAACAGCTCAGCAAGTAAATTTAAATACAACATATTTTTGAAGTGTAAGGTCAACATAATGAGACAAGTTGGATGTCAGGGAATTTATCCCATAGATTATAGTTTTTTTTAAACTCTTTTTTGTGTATACTTTTGGTAGGTTGTAGAACTAAGGCAGTAAAGGGTCGTTGAAGGTACTGTACTTCATTTTGTTTTGTGTTTGGGTAGAATGCCCTCTTCTTACCCTAATTGTCATGAATAGGGGCAGGGAGAAGTGAGCCCTATTGCTGTCCCTAGGACCACTTTCCCTGCCCGCTGGCCCATCCGCCCTAAATGATGGATTGACAACTTGAAGACGGTCCCTTCCTAGCGCTAAAGTACATTGGCATCAAAGTCAACAAAACAAACGGAACTGTACGTAGTCGGGGAACAGGTCAGGAAAATAACAGGAATACAATAACCAGAACTGATACTAGAGTACAGTTCAGAAACCGGAATAAGGATTAACAGCAGATATTAATATATGAACAAGACTAGATATGAGGATAAGTATACAGCAGACAACACCGAGAGATGCAGGGGATGAACAGGTAAACTGAATGTCAGAACTCTAAATGGGTCAGGAAATATAGAACACTGTTCACACTGGACATAGAACAATGAACACATTAGACACCCCTCTGAAAACATGCAGGGACAATACAAAAGCCAAATAGACTCCTAGCCAGCGGGCACTCTCCACCGAGTGATCAGAATACTGGCCTAGAAGTAAACAAAAATACTAAACACAAGCAAACACGGATATTGGCACAAAACTCACTTAGTCCTAGATAGACGGATTAGCACAAGGCTCAGGAATTCTATCCCAGGAGTAGCAGGATAACAAGGTCAAAACAGGACTGACAAAACGCACAGTGTGAATACAGACTAAGGCCACACAAAGCAAATGCAGGATGATCTTACACAATATTAATGTAAGGAACCGATGGGTTGACTTGCACTTAGAACTTTTGTTTGGTCTTGTTGCTTTGGTTACGCCTGTCTGCTGAGACTGGTCAGCAGACCTTGATGTGAGCACCTGGTCTGGACCTATTTAAGCTGGCAGTCTACTCCCAGCCTTTGCCTGCTAAAGAGCTCAGTTTGTACTCCTAGCTAGCTTTCTACTGTATGTTATATCTTTGGCTCCGCTCCACAGGAGCACTATGCAATCCATACTTGTCTACCAGACTACCAGAAAGTGAAACATGAACAGAAAAAGATTGAAAAAGAGGTACTGCTCCAGAGTTGAACGACATTGTGCTTTGTGCAACTTCAGCCAAAACTTGGTATTGCCACTTGGTGATGTTAGACTTCTGTGCAGCTTCTGGACCATGGAAACCATTTTCTAACCTTAAATGGGCACTGTCAGCTACAAAAACTATTGATATGTTGTAAAGCATCTATAACCGATAGGTCTTGCGAAAATTTTCAGTATTTCATACTGAAAAAGCCAGTCAAACAACTGCCCCCCCTGCCTGCTTGGACACATACTAGTCCTGCTGTGTCCATGCATCATCACCTATGTCATGGACACACTTCCTTGATTGACAGCTGTGAGTGCAGGACTCACAGCTGGAGGGAAAATCCTTCCACTGTCAGCTTGTGTCCCGCTACTGTCAGTGAGGACAAGCTGTGAGTTGTAGTTTTGCTAATGCTAGGGGAGATGTGAGCAAACAGCATACTAAGGGGGGCGGAGACCTGCACAGTGAGGCCACGCCCCCTCCCTTTGAGGGAAATTCAGACTAGTGAGCTAAATTAAAAGTGTAATAAACAAATAAATAAAGATGAGATAAAAATGAGATGTACATGGTCAGGATTAGGTACTGAGTGATATATTTAAAAAAAAAGTTTTTTGTTGGATCTGACCGATACGCTTTAAATAACCCAACATACAGTTCTTCTACTGATGTCTCTTCCAGGTGCAGCTTCAAACTCTGTAGTAAGTGAAGATAGGCAATTTTTATGTTTAAGCACTCTGAGGCTCCAATCTGTGAGAATGTCTACCACTTCATGGCTAAGTTGTTGTTACTCCTAGACAATTCCATATCAAATATTACGCAAACTAATTTGTGCCACAGGGGCTTCTTGTGACAGTGCTTCATTTCAAGTCTTAGAGCTCTTCTGTTACTACCAATATTTGTCTATGGAGAGTGTATAGAAGCTGTTGACAATACATGTGGCTGAAATACCTTTTTTGGTGTCTTTTGCAACACATTTTTTTAAAAAGTGGAATTTGCATCATGCCATGCAACCCATTTTTATTTTTGAAAAGGGGCATGACCTCTGTAAGAATGGCTTAAAATGCACCAAACATGCCCCAATAATTTTTTAGGTGCAAATTTATAACTAACAGGCGGTGTGGACCTAACCACCTTCATGGATGGTTAGTGACGGCGTCAACATCACTGACAGCAGCATGGCATGAATCATTTTCCAGAGAGCCTCAGTGTTAGCAATCTAATATTTGCTTATAAAAGTATTTTTAAAAGTTTAAAAAAAGTAGCCAGAACCATAATAAAAGTTCAAATCACCCCCTTTTCCATTTTTTTCAATTTAAAAATAAATATATATTTACATTTACATATATACTAGCTGAGTACCGTTCGTTGCCCAGTTGCCCGGTTTTTCCTTCCTCATCCTTGTTGGGGAGGAAAATCAACAAAGGAGGAAGCTTTTGACTTCATATTCCATCCCCATATATTGTTGTCATATCCCAACCCCATATCTCGTCCCCATAGCTCAACCTCATATCCCGACCTCATATCCCAACCTCATATCCTGACCTCATATCCCGACCTCCTATGCAGTCCTCATATCCCGTCCAAA